>NW_026962013.1:38166720-38792339 GCF_032445375.1 Bacillus rossius redtenbacheri | reverse complement strand
TGCACATACATAATTATGCATAAGTTACTTATTAGTTAACGATGTTTTTGGGGTCTAGGCACCATTAAATCTAAAACTAAGCTTAAATTATCTGAAGTTACACCATGGAATCTACTTTAATAGGTAGTCTTTGGCCAAAATATTATTTTTAATTGTTTTTTTTATAATTAAAATTATCACGAACAAATATGAAAACACTACAGGGATAAAACTATAGAGAAACTATAGAGAAAAAGCATTAAGACTAACTGAAAATTTACATAATTCAAAAGTCTTGTTTGCTTGTAACTTGCTTATTAATATAAAGGGAAAATAAATTTTTGATCCTTAAAAGTTTGGGAGTACTGGTGTGGATTGCAGATTTATCATGCCATCTGAGAATCTCACTATTAAAGCAGATTATTAGTGGGGGGGAGGGGGGGTCAATATGACCCATCTCCCTCCGAATCCGTCTTTAGTCCACCGCGGAAAGAAAAATAGTTGACAAGACCGGTCCCTCGATCGCGAAATCTGGAACGGCGTCGAAGCCGGTCGTTCAACCGCGACGGGTCAGCGGCGCCGGGGGCCGGGTTCTGGACGGACTGAAGCTGTCGATGGAGGGAGGGGGGACAGCGAATTATGCGAGACGTCGGCGGGGCCGGTCCCACGCGCTCTCCCGCCGCGGACGGCCGCTTCCCACGGGACGGGACATCCGGCCTGCGAGTCCGCCTGGCGGCTCCAATCGCCGTCCGGGACGAATCCCGGCAATCGATTTCCCGCCATTGTTTGCAGTTCCGCCCTCCTGCGAGGTCGCCTTCCTCTCCACCACCCTCCTCCTCCTCCTCCTCCTCCGCCTGCGCGCTGTTGGACCGGGCGCACGACACGACACGCCATAGTTGACTTCCGTGTGTTCACGTGAGAGCAATGCAACACGGAATCAGAACCGCGGAACGACTGCCGCAAAACTGTCGCGATCCGACACGTGGCGAGCTGACTGTCTGGCGGCTACAGTGTCCTGCGCATGCGCAAGTATTTAAAAAAAAATATTCCACAAATATTCAATAAAGACTGTTTTTCCATTTTTAATTTAATTCGAACAAATATTCACTTGTAATGAGTTTTAATCGAAATTTACTCAATATTGAACTGGATGCAGAGAAACTAGTACGTCCAGAGTACAGGAAAGACACACTTTATATAATCTATCTTTGAAGGAGTATCACGACGGTAATTTTATTTCAAGAATTTGGGAAGAGATAACGAAACGTAAATACGGCGTTAAGCTGTCGCGAGGCGTCGAGTGTTTGTCGCGCCGTGTCGCGTCGCGTCTTGTATGATTCTGTGCGCGCCCAGTCTTAAGTTTTCCAGCTGCAGAAGGAAATTGTTGAAACGTTTGATTGACGAGCATAAAGTTTTGCTTAAGGTATTTGAACTAATGCAACTTAAGACGTAATACTGTCATCAACATTTGTACGCCGTAACAATTATATCGTGTGGTATTCAAAATATTCACTTCCTGAAGACAGGGTTCACGCATAAGCGATTTTTCAAACACCACAAAGTAGTATGTAATGGTAGTATTGCCATATCTGCAGTCATTCCCAAAACTGTATTCAACACTAAATGCCACTGACATCACAGGAAAAGGTATTTGTATCTGTATTTGTATTTTAATTTAAGCATTCTATAAAACTATATAGCCTACTGTGCTTTAAGAAAGCCAATTTAAAAAATAAAAATTAAACAATAAAAAAAGTTGTTGAAACTAATATGACATCTTCGGTTCCTCTCTCTATTCCCTAATCTGCAAAATTTTCCTTACGATTTTCTTGACTGGCAGTTCAAGCCAGCCTTAGTACCAACTACTGACAATCACATATTTCCTAAATTGCTAAAAAAAATTAATTTAATTGTATATAATTCATATTTTTCTACTATAATCGTAGACAGAAAGACATGTAGACCAGACAAATAATTTAGTTCTGGAATACACTACAATCTAAACTCTTTAGAAAACATTCATTGGGACAGAACTTAGCCAAATATCCACATTTCGTTCGTAGTTTCGCAGCTAAAGAGAATTTCTGTGGCGATGTTTTTTGATTTTCTTATTGCTGATATTTTTACTGTCAAGGGCATGACATACCCTGATACGTGTGTAAATTTTTGCAACTCTCAGTAAATATACAATTTTTAGACTTTCTACTGCACGTTAAATGTTTAAATAACATTAGAGTAAACATATATTTTAAACAAATCACTGCAAAGTATTGCCGAAAAATGTTTTTCGAAAGGTTAATCATCAGTTAAAGTTTTTACTCATATACTAGTTTTTGAAAGAAATGGAAGATTATGGTACCGTTTATCATTTGAATCTGGATCGGTATTTCCGTTGTCAAAAATGAGTCAAAATAAAAGACTACAAGACAACTCATTCGCATTAAAACCATAGGAAAAAAGAAACACTACAACACAGATCTATACGCACATAAAACCAATTTAGTCAATTAGCATCTTGAAAATCGGCGTTACGGAACACAATATTGGTTATTTACTCTTATTGTGTTCTACATGTTTGGTTAGTGTTGTCCTAGGGAAATCCTACTATTCATTGACCCAGATTCCGACGCGCGAATAATCCGATTTGGTGCATCTTCGGAAATGTTTCTGTTGTTGTTTTAGACGTAGAAGTAAAAGGTAGGTGAAGTTCAAGTTTACAAAATATTTTCACAAAAGGAAATTCTTGAGGGCAAGTTTTTGTACGTGTAAGTGAACGTAACTAACACAAAAGGTTTGTTGGTTTAGGTCAGTGACCTAAAAATATTCAGAAATCTTGTAAAATAATTTTTTTTGACCGCGAAGCTGCACGAGCGAACGTGAAACTTCGGTTATGTGTGTGGCTGAAAGAGTTTTTGGTGTGTAACATTTTAGCTCTTGGTATATAGCTATTGGTAAGAGTAATTTCGTGAATGGAACGAAAGTAGCATGGAACGGTAATGTGTAACCACGGTACTGTCATCGGTGGTGGGAAACTTTATAGTATTAGCTGTTTGATGAATTTGAGCAAGATGGGCAGTATTTTAAAAATAAAATCCCTGTCTAAAATCAGGCTCAAACCAGGGGTTTGTATTTTTTTAAAAGTCTTTTTCACTTTTATTGGAGCCGTTTACTTATTTAGTTTAAACTTTCTCTCTGCAAATTGAAGATTCGATAGTCGACGTAGATGCTCCGGCAGTGAATTCTAACGGTGGGTGCAGAAACTACGTGTAAATCGCGTCAAGAAATTTAGTTGAAAACACCATTTTTTATATTTATTACGCTCGGCATTATTGTGAAGAATTCTACGTTAAATATCTTGTTCAATTTTCATATTATAAGTACATTTGCAACATGAGAACATATGAATTTTCTTGTCACCGAGGTTAGATGTAACAGTTACCTGGCCCTGTAGACATGCTTGGAGCAAAGCTCCATAGAGAACGTGATACACACTGCAATGAAGTGAAATGAAAAAAATATTAATTCAACAAAAAGAACAGCGAAATGTATCTCCAGCCTTCGTACGCAGGATTGCGTACACTGGTACCACCATTGAATATATATAACTTATAGAAGTCGCGAGGGGATAGGATTTATTATTCCAATTTTCGGATCCAAAACTGTGGTAGTTGTTAGCTCCGCCGCTAGACAGCTCTTCTTTCCACAAGAGGGTACTCGTAGTTACCAGCTTCCACGCCAGAGCGCTGTAGCGTCGCTTTTTTCAAGGTCGTGCGCGTAATTCTCTATCTCACTTTATCGAGAGGCGGTGCCTTTTATTGAAATCCGAGCGCTTAGATACGGGCGGGCGCAACTGATTTGGAGAAGTACGGCCACCGGAAAAAAAAAAAAGAAAAAAAAAGTGCGGTTAAAAGATGCCAACATCAAAAATTAAGTTTTAATAATAAGAAAACTACAGAAATTTCTTAAAGCGTACCAGATTGGAATGTACAGTATAGTGTACATTCCCACTGAGGAGGATAAACGTAAAAAAAACGTAACGTAAAAAAAATACTGACATTCGTAGTTCAGAATTTATAAAATGTTGTGTTAACGGAGTGGCGCATTGAGTAAAATGGCAAAACATAATATTTGGAATAATTCTTGACAACGTTGAATGATTTTGGTAGCTATGAAACAACTATGGCTGCGATGACTGTTCAAACGCGTGCACGTGTTGTTATTAGTAACTGAAACTAATGGTATGATGTCATACTATGTGGCTATGCAGTTTATAATTTTTTTAACATAAGATGAAGCATTTTTACATAATGTTTTGGTTGTTTCGTAATTCAAAATAAATAATCTTAAACGTTATATGGTGAATATTCACAGTAACGAATGACCACAAAAAAAAATCAATTTTGCCAACATAGATCTGAAAAGTTAACGATTTACTATGTTAAGTTGCTTATAAATAACGCAAATTTCCCGGATCTCCAAAGAAAATAAGAGTGTTTGTTATAGCATAGAGTTCCCACTCTTTATATTCCTTGCTTTGAGGTTAGATACACAAGTTAAGCCCGGGCTACATTCGCAATAGCACGCAAACAGCACAGACGCACAGAAGTTCAACATACACTATTAGATATGAGCTGCCACATTGGCAAATAGCATGCGCACAGAAAAATAGCACAGGATCGGCGCACAGAAAGTTCATTAACTTTTAGGTTATTTTCTGTGCGCGACCATGGTGGTAGCCAATCAGCAAACAGTTTAAGTACTACTCTAGTGGGCTTATAAAAGAACAATTGTCACGAAAGTATTGGTGCTCTTGACTTGAGTAGTTTGTTATTGTTTTCAAACACGCGATAACATAAAAATGGAAGGCACATTTGATAGCTTTTTGATAGCTGTAATAGAAAGTAAAAATATTTTGTATGACAGGGGATCCGCAGGATACAAAAATGAAGAAGCTAAATTAAATGCTTGGAAGTCTGTGTCTGAATGTGTTAAAGAAGCCGGATTTGAAATAAACAGTGATATATATTTTTGAATGCTCGTTGTGTTTTGTACGTAAACTTTGAAGTATATAAAATATTTCTGGGTTTAACGAAAACCGTACCATAATAACATACGAATCTAAACAAACGTCACGTATGCCAACTTCAGTGACCAAAATTGTGAACGGATGTTTTACATTTAAAAAACTTATTTGAATGCTTCCGGTATTAAATTGTGTTGTGTTGTGCGTGAATGTAGCATCAAGCTCTGTGCTATCTCTGTGCGTGTGTGCTATCCGTATGCTGTTTGCGCAAGTATTTTGAATACAAATATATTTTCTTTTAATAACCGAAAGGTAAATATTATTTCCATGAAATATAATACAATTCTTTAAACACAGACAACATATAAGAGCTATTTTTTTGTTTATTGATCCATCTGGCGTGATAAATATTAGCCTATATTTTAAAAACAGTTTGTGGATTTTTAATATAAAATAAATATTTATTTATGACATCAATTTAAGTTGTTCAAAAAATTCACTTTGGTATGAATTCAACCAAATTCATGTTATTCAGGGCACAAAATTAGAAACTACCAAAAAAGATTATTTACATTGCTGTTTTGTGTAAATCTGTGCACGGACTTAGTAAGTGACATATTTATAATTCCTCATTTTAGCAACCCATTTTAAAACAAGAGAAAAATGATTTTATACTAAAAATTATTATTTTAAACCATTAATTAGCAGGAAACATGTATGAATAATCTATTTAAATTTGCATTTGAACAGTGAATATTATTTGGCAATAATAAATATTTTTTATCATCGTATATTACGGATGAAAAGTTTGTATTTCCATCTAATCAGAAGTATTATGACACAGTTAATTAAATTGCTTTACAAGTTTTTATTCACATGAAAATCATTAAAAATTGGTTGGGAAGTTATATAAATATACAAAAACAAATCATTATACATACAATTTTATTATCTTAGTGGATTTAAATTAATGGTGTCCCAGTGACTACTGCGAAGAAAAAAGTCTTGCGAAAGTTTCCTCGTAATTGAAATTCGTCAAAAAAAAAATCTATCTATCATTTTTGGTGACATTTCTGACAAGTGGTACGATGAAATTTGAGACTGGCAAATGAATGTTGTGAAGCAATAAACAAAATATCACATTCGTGAACTACAAATGTATAATTGTTTTTATTTTATAATAAAAGTGTATCTAATAACTCGTGGCTTTGCTCACGTAATTTCCGGGTATTGCTGATATTCTACCATTTTAAGAAAATATGTATTAAATTTCAAAGATTTTTGAAGAATTATACACAAAGAACTGTCAAGTATAGAACATATTTAATAAATAAAAATATTTTTACGACTTATTTTTAATTGGTTTAGCGTAAGTTTATTTTAACTTTTATTTAAAATTAAGTACCTACCTTATTTTCTATCTCCCGGTTTAGTGACTTTGAGAATATATTTTTCCTTGATGAAATCTTAACTCTTTTCCATCTGACGAAGAAGCCAATTAAAAAATAAACTAAGACTCGCGCACTTATTGTATGTTAAGACTGCCATCGTTTTAAATTACTGTAATTTTTTTAGTTATAGTCATGCTTAGGATAATAACATAATATGCCTTATTACGCATACATTTCAGTATTCATGAAACCAATGCATTTTTATTTGAAATGTAGAGCAGTTACCAAATTTCTTATCTCGCATATTGATTTTTTGGTATGGCTAGTATTACTTAAACTAAATTTTTGAATTTTCACTGATGTAATCTTTTCCCTTTTCTATGTGATTTAGAAAATATAGCAATATACGTAAACCAATTAAACCAAAATCATACTGAATTTTTATTACCGAAAAAAGTTAAATACAAAAAAATTTAATATGCGTATTTTAATATTGAATTTATATATATCTTGCCAATACTGATTTAGTGGGTTCCATTTTTTTTATTTTTAAAAATAATATCTACCCCTTTTACTACTTAATAGATAACGTTGAATAAGAGAAGGTTGTTTAAGGTATGTTGATTTTCCTTGCCAATATCTAAAAGTAAATTTGTACAAACGCGAAATATAGTTTAAATAAGTATTTTACTTTTAAAATAAAACCATATTTTGAACGGAACACTGACTATTGGCCCAATACAAAGTTTTAATAGCTAATTTTCACTTCACTCGAGTACAGAATCCCATCATTCAGTGATTTCCGTGGCTAGCTTCTTTTGGGATTTCATCATTCTCAAAGCGACGGTAAGGGAAGCTCCTCTTCAAGGTCGCCTAACGATGCTGATAAGACCTGCCGGGTAATTTGAATCGTTGGTCTGGGATTTTCGAGGGGGGGGGGGTGTTGAAGGATGATGTCACGACTGGGCTGGTTAACCTAGTTCTGCCAAATACCGCCAGGGGCGTATACGGCCGATACCCAGCGATGAAAGCGATCGCAGCGGCGGAGCTTGGAACTACAACAATTCTTCTAAGAAACCGGACAGAAAATTTAACCTGGGCTCGCGACTTCTATACATTATATATATTCAATGGTACCACTGAGGGATTGTAAACTGAAACGTTCTTAGAACGGGACACAGGGGCGTTGCGGTTGTGTTCCGTGGCACGTCGGATATGAAGCAGAGAGACGGAGGAGGAATGCTGGAAAACCAGAGCTGGAGTTTTCTCCAGGCACGCGTGCATTGACATGGCGACTGCGGCGGACTCCTGGAAAGGTAGAGGAGAGAAAGAAAATAAATCTTGCCATTAGCTCGACGCTATGAAACCAGAAGAGGTTAAAACCAGCATGACGTCCGCGCCATCTTCGAAACCGCGGAACAAGGAACGTGAAAAACGGCCGCTTCATTTTTATGCTTCCAGAGAACGCCCATTCCCAGCTCGTAGGACGGGTGAACGAGACAACCAAACCCGTGATGATGGTGCTGGATAAGGTAGGACGCTGGGGGGATATACTTCGAAGAATTTTTACAACCGCCGACCACCTAGAGATGGGAATCTTTAAGTTCTGCAAAGACTGGTTCTGCTTCCGTCTTGAAGGTAAAACGTTGTCAGCTGCATTATAAAACCAAAACTTTAAAAATATCTGCAAACCATTTGTTTTTTATTATTATTTACTGTTAAAAATGTTTTACTGTTTATATCTGTTAAAACTACATAATCGATGGCCATGAAAGTTTTTATGTTTAGTGCATAGGGACTGATATGCGGATTTTTAAAAAGTATTACTAAACATTTCATTAACATAAACTGTAAACAAATAGTAAAATTACGTAACATATAAATTCTTAGTAAATTTACAATTTTGTATTGTGATTCAAATAAAAGTAAAAATTTTTCTTGAAAACTAATTCGTACAACACCTCTCGGTTAAATTGCAGTAATTTACATTATAAATTACAATACATCATATTAAATAGCACATTCAGATTTATATGCGGAAATAGTGAAAATACACTTACGAAATATGTTAAATAAAAGTCATGTTTTTTTTATCATTGCGCTGTAGTTATTGTGAATATTAAAAATATTCTTCATAGTAAATATACAACAAACATGTACATCTCAAAAGATTCGTATGCACATAGACAAACTCTCATTAAATTTAAGTATGCTTATCGTTTGTATATACTAGTTAAAACTTATGCTAGTGCTGTTGCCATTTATTTATTATTTATTAGTGGGTAGGAATGTCGAGAACGCTGACTTTCAGTGCGATGGACTCAACGGTCGATAAGTTAGACTACAATTCATCCACAGGCATTGGGTTCGATACTGCACTAGTTCACTCATGTAAATAACAGTAGCTGTTCAGTCATTAAATTGTACACATCATGCTTCAACAGGGTAAAGGTACAAAAAATAAAATTATTAGTTTCTGAAATAATTTAAACTTATCACAGTCATAGTTTTTGTGAATTAGTAAATATTTGAGTAAAACTAACTGGCATTAGTTGTAATTTTACACGTGCATTGCATATGGAAATTTACTTACCACGAAGTAGGAATACATAACAGCTATGGGAAATTTACTTTAAAACTTTTGACAGTATTTTTACTTAAACACTGTTAAAACACATAAACATCGTAAGTATAAAAAACATCAGTGGAGACACAGCTTTTTGCATTCATTAGGTGAAAAATTACACAACTTGTTTTCAGAGTATGCGATTGAATGTAAAATTTACCATACAAATATGGTTGGCTAAATATCATATGCAGTTGACTTTTAATAAACAAAATTTAGAAGAGAAACCATGAATTCATGGTAAATTTTCGATACAATTCGATAGATTTTTAACGTACATTACGTGTTTAGGAACATTACCAGAATTTTCTTACTGTGTAGTTATGACCACATAAATATCGAGGCCACGAAATGCAAGAGAACTTATCTGTGACCTGGTGACTGGCAGAGTAAGTAGAGAAACTAATGAAGCATGTAAGCTTGTAAGCTTGAGAAAAAAAACGTTTCGGATAACGACTAACTTAAAATAGTAATTGTTTGTTACTATAACTAAAATGTGTGAAATATGCCACTCTCTCATAATTATAAAATCTGATCTGCTTCATCACACATTACTCTGAAAAACAAAAATTTATATATATATTTTTTGTAAAATCGTTTAAAACTCTGTTTGACATAACGGCAGAGTAAGTAAAAAAAAATAGTTCTCAATAATAACTGGATTAGAAATTTTTTTTCTTTTTTAATTTTTTTACGTAAATACAGTCATATGTATAATTGAAAACTCCTTGCAGTAAATATAGTTTGGTTGGGTCTCCTATCGTCGTAGTGCCAGTTAAAGTGTATGTTGAATTTCACTCAAAAGATTTCTCTTCTATTTTATCCTGGCCTTCCTCATGAGAATGTAGGTTACACAACTGGTGTGTATACATGGGAAGCTGATTATTACGTTGAACGTATATTCATGGGTGAGCTCCTTGACTTTCACAAAGATCATAAGGTTGTTTTCTAAGCTATCATTTCAGTTAATTCAAAAGGGGGGTATGATATATCCACCGTTTTAATGGCTACGTTAGTCCCGGAAAAAAAAGACGGACAACTTATGGGCGAGCAAGCTTCTGTGCTTTGATGCAAAAGGATATGAAGATGTATTTTAAGCATACCTCAAAGAAAAAAATAATAAAAGTAAATATGTACTGCTTGGAGCATATTTATATTAATACTTTTGTTTTCAGAATGTTTTTATACCCGCAGTAATGCGTGATGAAGCAGAACAGATTTTATAAATATGAGAGTTGTATGATTTTACAAATTTTAGTTACAGTAGCAAAGATTCAAGCTTACATGTTTACCAGTTCCTCTACGTACTCTGCTAGTCACCAGGTCTTAGATAATGGTCTCCTGCAACTCGTGGCCTCCACATAATTAATATGGCTACAACTACACAGAGTTTTTATACTAGCCGGAGTTACCCTCGCTTCGCTCGGACAAAGCCAGCCAGTTCCTATCAAATTTGTATTTTAAAATTGAACACTTAATACAGAAATCATACAACTACGTTAAATAATCACTTTCTCAATACAGTTGTATTAAATTTAGTAAAAGAAAAATAGCTAATTATGTAATTTTTTCACTATATTTCATGCTTAATTAGCTTATTTTATTAAATTACTAGCTTATGGTCCAGAACATTCTAGACATTAAGGAACCGGAAGTTATTTCGAAGGTCTGGAACTTTCTGGGACATTCTAGATTATTAAAAAAAAATTTCATTATATTTCACATTTAATTAACTTATTCTAGTACAATACTTGCTTATGGTCCAGAACCATCTGGAACATTCTAGAACATTCTCGAACATTCCTTAACCGGAAGTCCCTTCGAAGGTCCAGAACCTCTGGGACATTCTAGAACATGATCGAAAATCATGGAACATTATAGAATATTATCAAATATTTTCTAGTACATTCTAGAACATTCTCGAACATTCCTTAACCGGAAGTCCCTTCGAAGGTGCAGAACCTCTGGGACATTCTAGAACATGATCGAAAATCATGGAGCATTATAGAACATTATCAAATATTTTCTAGTACATTCTGGAACATTCTAGAACATGCCTGAACATCGTGGAACCCATTGGCCATCTTTCTGGAACTGACTGGAGTGGTTGTGACATTCGCGTCATTCCGGACCGACCCGATACTCGAAGAATCCAGAACAGCGGCACGTTATTCACGCCACTCCACACGGCGGCCTCAGTAAGCCCGCGGGATTCCCAGGTCACGCAGGTATAGATGAGAGCGCCGAGGAAGGTGACGCGGGGACAGGCGGGTGGCGAGACCCGGCCGCTATAACCTCTAACCCGGTGAAGTCATTCGATTAAAAATGATGATGGATCCTTCCTCCACATAAGCCACCGGCAGACTGACCTCCCACCACTAATGCCAAGGCAGATATTACATCAGCCAGTATGACGTCACAGCGGCCATCTTGTTTTCATCTGGTGGATTTCAAGCAAAAAAACAAATTCATTACTCAGACGATTACTGTGTCTTGAGAGAGTTGAGAAACGCTAATATGCAATACGAACTTCCTTCTCTTTGAATTCTAGTGTATTCCTCCTTCTCTTGTGAGCATCCCACATGCAAGAGCGACTGCCTCTACAACACAGCATGTTGCGTCAACTGTTACAAGAATCGGGACTACCTGCAACGAGTTATTTACATGAGATGAATTAACTCTCGGTGCTAAATGGAGCTATTGCAGCCAGTTGCCATCTTGTTGACTCGTAGCCTCGTGGTCTCGTAGCTTCGTAACCGTGTAGTCTCATAGCTAGTTGGAGACTCGTAGACTCGTAGACTCGTAGTTTTATAGTCATGTTGCCTCGTAGTCTTGCAGTCCTTTAGACTCGTATCTCGTAGCTTCGTAGTCTCGTAAACTCGTAGTCTTGTATTCTTGTAGCTTCGTAGCCCAGTCAGCTTGTATACAAATGTTTCTGGAGCAGTTAGGCCTAAGATAGCTGGAGACGATGATTTTTAAAGCCAATGACTTTTGGAGCAGAAGATTGTTGGAGCCAATGACTTTTAATTCAATGACTTTTGGAGTCAAAGTCAGTTGGAGACATTGTAGCCTACCGTAAATTGACGATTGCATCCTACTGAGTTGAATGTACGTAAATAGTACATTCGTTTTGTTAAATGTACATAGTCAAGCCTGTATGAACGTATTCAACTGATGGAATCGTAACCATGTGGCGAGATCGTATCCCTGTGACGAGATCTAATCCCTGCGATGAGATCCTATCCCTGTGCAGTTTCCCTGCGATGAGATCGTAACCCTGTGCCGTATCCCTGTGACGAGATCGTATTCCTGTGGCGAGATCGTATCCCTGCATTGAGATAGTATCCCTGTGGCGAAATCGTATCCCTGCGATGAGATCGTATCCCTGTGCCGTATCCCTGTGGCGAAATCGTATCCCTGCGATAAGATCGTATCCCTGCGCCGTATCTCTGTGGCGATATCGTATCCATGCAAAGAGGTCGTATTCCTGCATCGTATCTCTGTGGCGAGATCGTATCCCTGTGATGAGAACGTATTCCTGTGGCGAGATCTTATCCCTGTGATGATATCGTATCCTAAAGTTTAAATGTCGTACAAATGTGCTTCCTTTTCTTGAAAGTTCTATAAAATATGCTTAGTTTTCTTGAATGTGCTTCCGATTGTGCTTCCTTTTTTTTGATTGTGCTTATAAATGTGCTTCCTTTTTTATTGTGTTTCCAAATGTGATTTCTTTTTTAATGTTCATCTTTTTTCACGAATGTTCATCGACAAGTCTCCACTCAGGATATGATTGGCCTAGTGGTTTGGAGACGACTGGTCTATACGCCTGACATTTGAACGTGACATGTTCAAAATGTTCGCCGAGTATCGATGAAAAATACCTCTTGGCTACTGACTGGATGTGTCTGACCACCTGCTGGATTCGCCTGGCTCCCAACTTGCCATGAATAGTTTACATCAAGACGTGGCTCGTCGCAGACTGGATGTACCTGACCACCGTCTGGACGTGGCTGGTTAATCGACGGTCATGTGGCGATGTCCTGAAAACACATGTCAACGCTTGCAAAGGACTCGCTTCGTTTTCAAAAAAGATTGTAGACATCGAGAAACGGTTGTACATAATTTGCTTTTTTTTTGTACTTGTAGAATTTAGGTAATATATTTTTTGTAATTCTGTTTTTTCTTTATTTCTCGAACCTGTAATTTGTATAGCATTTTGAATTAAATTACCTTTTTTTGAAACCAGTAAGGACTGAACGAAGGGTGGATAGCGATCGAGTCAGTAAATTAACAAGTGATTTTTTTAATATAAATTTTGGAATTTTTCACGAATTTCTAGCGAAATAACTAAGAATTATTTTAGATAGAGCCCAAGATGGCGGACGCTTCATTAAAAAATGATTCCTACACTCTAGCAGGTAAATTTTTAACTAATATGGTGGCAGTACCAACGCACTCTAGCAGACGAAAACGATGTGTCGGATCCAAGATGGCGGCCTCCAGCAGTGGAAACGCGATGGCTGTCATGACATCATACTGGCTGGCGTAATGTCTACCTTGGCATTAGTGGTGGGAGGTCAGTCTTCCGGGTGGCTTCCGTGGAGGAAGGATCCGTCACCATTTTTATTTTGCCCTCGCCGGGTTTGAACCGAGGACTCTATTTCGTAAGTGCGCTTTAAAATAAAATCGTATTAAATAAATTTTTTATGAATTTTAATTTTTTTTCCATTTTTTTCTTACATATAAAATACGAATTTTCAAGACGGCGGCCGTAACAAAAATTGAAACGTTCTAGAATCCACGAAAGTGACCGTTACGAAACGTGAGACGATGATGTAATACCTGTCCAAGATTGCGGTCATAACGAAAAGCTTAACATTCTAGAATCCAAGAAAGCGGCAAATAAAAATTTTGGAATGATCTTATTAAAATTTTATAAATTATTTCTTTTATAAACTAAAATTTTTTTCCTGTTAAAATTGGATAATAATTACGGAATGTCAATATGGCGGCCGTACCGAAAAGTGCAACAATGGAGGCCGAGGTTAATGTTAAAGCTCCCCACCAGCGGCTTAGGGCGGTTTGGCCATGGGGAATTCAAGCCGTTTTGGGGACATGTGAATTTTTTAATTTTTCTGGAATAAAAACAGTATTTTTTTTCCTAAAAGCAAGAATTTTTTCCCTTAAAATAAGGAAATTTCTAGGAATTTTGAGGAAATTTGACACCAAAAGTGCCCACCGCAACGTCAGATATCGGTCGGTCATTGACCCCACCTCACACAACATGGAATCTGCGCCCGGACCGGCCAATACATACTACTTGCAAGTATTCGAGCTAGCAAGTATGCGAGTGCGCAAAGATAAAAAAGTTATTTGAGACAAACAAATATTTGCTTGTATATGGCGAAACAAATATTTATTTGATGTTACAAGATGTTTGGTTGGCCATACAAAATTTTATGAGCCAAATATTTGATTTTTTTTCCTCATAACAAAATATATAGTTCAGTTGACAAAACCATTTTGTCGGATCAACCAAATCATTCCTATAACAAAATATTTGGTTTGAATCAACCGTATGTTTAGTTGGCCATAAAGAAACAAATATATTGTAGAGTTAAACCAATATTTCTTCCAGTGCGCAAGAATGCAAGTGAGCAACGAGCAAGTATGTAAGTATGTTTCAATGCAAACATGACATCGAGTGCTGCTGCTGCCAATTTTGTTTTCGGCAAGTAACTTGATAGCTGCATTGTGATACGTAAATCCACGTTGTACTGTTCATTACCCTCTGAGCGATAAATCTTTCATCGCTGTGATGACGTCATCGCCTTGACTTAACCCACTGGGAAAAAAAAACTTTTACGAAAGAACCCTTTGAAAACCAGTTGCCAAGAAATAATTTGTAATACGATAAATTTATTGTAACTTATTAAACAATGGAAAAGAATATCTAATATTAAACTATTTGACTTTATTTTGTTTTATTGTGTTTATTAATATGCGCAGTTAATACTTGAAAGGTATTCAGGGAATTGTTTGCAGATAACTTTTTCTGTTGGCGGTACTGGGACAACACAAAGCATAAATGTCCGGGTAATCATTCGAACCCAGTATTACCACAGAATAAACAGTAACAGAAGCGACAAAGTGGGTTTACCCGCGTACTCGCTCATCGTTTGTTTACTTTTCGGTCGCCATCTTTTCGGGGCGCGTTTAGCCAATGCTGGGATAGCAGTTTAGTCGGATTTGAATTAAGTACTGTATTAGTTAGTGATTGCGAGTGAATTCTGGCATTGTAAATGATTTAATTATGTAGGCTTCACATTTGCGTACATTGATTAACATTATGCAAGGTTTTTTTTTTTGTTTTGTATTGACGTCTAATATCTTTGTACAAACGTGTACACACAGAAGATCTGACAAGATGGACAAAATAAACTAAACAAAATGACAATGATATGTTGTCCTCCCATTAAGAGCTAAAATTTACAGACAAGAAAGTTTCTTCAGTTAGTGTCAATAAGAAAATGGTTAAGTAAACTTAAATGTTAAATTAATTTGTGTTATTTAACAAGCCAAAAAAAGTAGGTAGCTATTTAGGCCTACATTAGAAATACCTAGATATGATGTGCATTTACAAAGTTTATTATAAGTATGTAAATACATATTTTATACGTGTTAACTACATAACGTAGGGGCCAATTAAAAGCAACGACTTAAAGAAATTCACTCTCAACAATATTACATTAGGCCTACAGGAAAATAAATCACACGTATGTTAAGTGTGGCATTTGTAATATAAATGGCATATTAAATTATAAACAAAAATCACTCTACATTTTGATTACTGTAGTCTTAGGTGCATTGTGGCAAAAAATAAATAAATAAAGGCATCGAGACACGTTGCATGGCAGTAAGCACAGAGTTACACAAATATCACGCATTCTTTCCAGCAAACGAGATGGACAAGACGCCTACTGGCTTTCAATCATTATTTAATAACATGTCGACGAGTTACACCAAAAATTATGCATTCTTTCTGAAATAAATTGGTTCGGCATTTACTGCACAATTCCCTGAATCACGGAACACAAGGCTAGAATGCGCACGAACTAGCTTATTTATTCCAATACAAAAGAATAATGTTGATTGGAATCACGCATGAATACTCTAAATACTATGAATTCAAACATATTTGTGAAATTACGACGAATTATTGTATTTACTACCACACAAACTGTTCATTAAATCATACGCCCATTACTTTCAATGGGAAAACATTGTTTATTTACATTCGTGTACGCCCCGAGAGCATCAGATTGCTGGTACGCACTAACCAAGGATAAAACCACATTTTGTCGCTTCTGTTACCAATTGTTTAAACTGTGGTATTACTACGATGCAGTATGATACAGTTATTTTCATGTAAATGAACAAATTTACAAATATCTGTAATTTAACATGAATATTTCTTATTCCATTTACAAAAAAAAAACATTTACATTGTGCCGACGGTAAAGAAGTTGAACTGCAAAAAAAAACACTTGGATACAAGATGGCGCCGGCCGGTCGGGGAGGGAGAACGCCCCGGGGGCCCGGCCACGTGACTGCAGCCACAGGAAGCTGCGCGCGTGTTCTCGGCTCACCTCTGACCTATCGCGTGTTTCTCTCTCCACTGCCCCCCCCCCCCTCCTCGCCCGCTCTCCTGTTTTCTCCCGGCCGCGCGGCCACGTGAGAGCTGCCAGTAGGCCGCGGGGGATAATTAGCTCGGACCGCCCGGGGCGCTTCCGATGTTCTTTTCTTTTTTAAACCTTCGCCCTTCGGCAATCACGACGCGCGGGCTCCCGTCTCGCCTCGCGGGATCCACGCCAGTTACAACTTAAGAATCATCGGGGGAAAAAATCCACTTAACTTAGAACTGCATAGGTTAGAACGATCATAACTTACAACACGTAACGCCTAAAAACACAACTTAGAAAAAAATCAAATGTTATAACTACCATAACTTATAAATATCTGACGTAATTAAGAAATAAATAATGACGAACCACACAACTTAGAATTATCACGGCATAGATCCACACAAATTAGGAACACGCAGCTTAGTCACACGCAACATCAAACCACACAACTTAGAAACTTATTAACTTAGAAAATCATAACTAAAAACTGTAAAAACTTAAAAGAACACAGCTTAGATTTGCCATGACTTAGAAAATGTTAGAAACACACAAAACCGAACCACATAATTTAGAATTATCACAAGATAGAATTCTAAAACTTAGAGCAGGCATAACGTAGAAAATTCTATCTTGCGTGTTTATAAGTTGTGTGTTTCTAAGTAATGACAGCACCCTTCGCCTCGCCTCCACAGCGAAGCCAGTTTTCGCTTCAAGCGCAGGTTACACGCCATGTTGGATTTTGGTATTTTGTCAGTTACCGCGACTTTGTTCGTGAGGACAGGCTGATTCACACAGGTTATCTAGATAAGTCTGACAGCTACTGTTAGTTTTATGGTTAAAGCTAGGTTAAAGTTACATTGAAACTTACCTGTTAATTGCATTTTTGGTCTTAGTTCAGGAGCAAGCACAAACAATTTAGTGGAATTACTAACTCGAGAACATGCTACGTATAAATTATAGTTCACCATTTTACTTACATGTGACAACGCTGAACTGATTTTAAAATCAACTCAAAATAATTTTGTTGTCCATTTAATTTGTTTAGTGATTTTCTATCACGTTTTACGGATGATCGTGGTAACGGCAGATGCATCGTTGATGCTTTATTCACTTCAGTAGAAAGCCACAGTCGATTAAATAATTTAAGATAAGCAGCACACAGTATAAGAAATATATTAGGAGTTGAACAATTTCGAACACCCATTTCAGATGTAGCATGTCGTATGCAAAAAATTACTTAATCCGCTACAGCGTTTTAATTTACCTCAATAATTAATTTCGGTCAATAGGATAGTGACGTGTTCTCGATGTTCAAATAATATTAAAAACGTAAAGTTCCGCCTCAACCGTATTGGAATTAGATGGAATTTGGTACTGTAGCACATGAATTAGCCACATGTATTACTAAAACCAAAATTTGTGGAAGTTACATCCTTGACTGGAGTTGCTGCCCGACATATGTGTAGCAAGACTCTTCATGCCGTATTTATACTTCCTATCGAAAAAGACAACCCCATAACATTTAAACGCTTAACTAGACAGAAGCTTCAACAAGAGAGACGCAATTGGTGCCATATAAATTAGCTTGCTATCGACGAAATTTCAGTGGTATCCTACGAGACTTTGAGAATTAAAGGAATTAAAAAAACAACTAGAAATTATTTGGTGGAGTTAACATCTTAATCTTTGGTGACATTATGCAACTGCCTCCTGTCAAAAGTCACTGGTGGTTTTTACAACCATATTGTTTCGCAACAGAAACAATATTGTGGCATCAATTAGCGTCAACGCAACGATAGCGAATCCATCGATCTGTTAATTAATTTGTGAGTTTGTAAGTTAACTACCAATGTGAACGTCGTAGAATATATTTAACAGGGGAGTTTTCTGACGGAGTTGCAGGTCGAATCTATCACACTGTGAAACAAGTGGATGCTTACAACGATACCATGACAGCAGAAAATGAGAAAACACATAGCGTTTACACCATAAACACTGTAGATGAAACTCGTGAAATAGCCACTTATGGAAAGACGCCACCAAACATTGTCGTTCCAAAAGATGTCAATAACTGCGGAGGTTTATTATCAAGGCTGAAGTTAGCTGAAGAATTCCGGGTCATGCTAAGGAGAAATATATCGGTCTCAGACGGGCTTGTAAACAATGGAGCAATAGGAATTGTCAAGAAATTACAGTGTCCTGCTCTTCGCAGAGAACAAATCGAAACAGGCGAATCACCTGAATGTGTATTACTGACATTTGATGATGATACGATTGGAAGCAGAATGAAAGATGAAGACGGCTTGGATGCGATAACTCTTGTCGCATACATCGATGTGTTACCGACAATAGTAAAGTAAAAATTTTTTTTTAATGGACATGTTAATTTTTTCCCATTTTTTTCAATTCACCCACTTCCCCCCCCCCACCACCCCCCCCCCCACCCCCTCACGCCTTTTGTTTTCAAACCTCTTCCAAGAAACCTAAACCTGACCGCTAAGTATTCACGAGGCAGCTCGCCGACTCGCCACGCGGCGACTGACGCCACTCCTAGCCATTGTGCACATACGACAGTGTGCCGTCGCTTCCCGGGTCAGTTCCCCACATTTCCTTTACCTCCCCCCTCCCTTTTCCCTGCTACTCGTCGGCGAAGCCCAGGTTGTTGACGCCGGACCGCTCGCCGCTGTGCCTTTCTCCCCGGACACTCGACACTCGTCAGCTCTGGAGTGGGGTGCTGTCATAACTTAATAACACACATTTTAGAAACACATAAATTAGAATTTTCTAAGTTATGACAGTTCTAAGTTATGACTTTCAACGTTACGGCGTTTCTAAGTTGTGTGGTTCTGCGTTGCGTGTTTCTAAGTTAAGTGTTTCTAAGTTATGACAGTTCTAAGTTGTGTGTTTATAAGTTGTGATAGTTTTAAGTTATGATTTTATACGTTATGAAGTTCCTAAGATGTGTGGTTCTGCGTTGTGTGTTTTTAAGTTATGATCTTTCTAAGTTGTGTGTTTCTAAGTTACGTGGATTTTTCCAAGTTTTATAAGTTATGACAGTTCTAAGTTGTGACATTCTAAGTTATGTGTGGTTCCCCTCTCGAGTGTCTCTCGTGCTCGGGTGGCGCCCACTCTTGCCAGATTCATACCGCCCGGCTCCTGCAAACCATCGTTAATTATAAAAAAAATTTAATTTTTGCAAGTGTTGCTTCTCTAGGCGCGTTATGGAAAAAAATGATGAGATGGAATTTTTTACGAAGCAAAATTTTCACAAGATGAAAAAAAAAAAGCTATATACAAATATAAATTATATACGTGCTTTCAAAAATTATACTTTAGTGATTGATATTGAATACTATGTAGTCCATATAACTAAGAAAAATGTTTATTGTGAATATTAGTGATATACGTAAACTGTCTGTATAAACCTTTTTCAAGTGTATTTATATAAGGTGAGGTTATATTCCCGTTGGTGTAACAATTTGAAGTTGCTTGTAAGCTTCCTTTATCGATGGCAGGGAGTGTCTGTGGACGATATGGTAGTCTCCTGGTCGTTTTCATGGGAGTTTTTGTTTGTTTGGTTATGTTCCAGAATGTATAATTTGTTTACATTATAAACTATAACATTAATAAATAATTAAAATTAATAAATTAGATTATACATTCAGCATATACATTGATTTTCATTATTTATTTAAATTTAGCTCGATTATTTTACTAGATTATATAATTAATTGTATACACATGTTTATATTTATATTGAATACTGATTAGTTAATACATTTTTTTAATTTGATTGAATTTGTACTTAACCAAGCGTTTTTGAAATATCACTCCAGTCCTTTTATAATTTTATTTCTATTAATTATTTGCATACAAATTTAAGGTTAGATTTTTATTACGCCAAGTAAGTATAACTTCTAACGTGCGTGCATAAGTACACGCACCCGTTTATATTCTATCTGTTGAATTTTTACAATAATAAAAACTAGTGTCTATTGACAGTATTATATCAGCTGTTGACATTCCGAATGAAAAAAAGTAATTCATGACTAACCACTAATTATTATTTTACAGGGGAAACTATTTTAATCAGTCGGTTACTCTTAATAACAAGGCATTCCATTAAATTATTAAATTATTTTTCAACAGAGGAAAATTTTATAATATTCCAAGGTATAAGAACATTTTTTTGACAAAAACTGTTGGAACCAAGATGACGTTATTCAGTTACGTTTCTTTTGAAGTAAAAATGGAATATTATCTGATGATGCTCTTGATGAAATACAAGCCAATGTATTTCCGAAATTTTGATTCCAATTTGTTTCACGAAATAAATTATTTTAGGTAGGCATTTTAAAACAATTTTATTGTATATAAAGTTGTGTCTAAAATATTAGTGCTCTACGGGTCTATCTGGCAACAAAGCACACCGAACCAAGCACAACTTTAATGGCAGAAATTGTGCATTAGAAAGAGAGAGTAAAAGTCAGTTAAAATGCACTGCAAACTAAGACAAGCTATATATACCAACTGTTACTAACAACGTCAGCGCAACTCTTCATCCGGACCATCCTCTTGCCCCATACTTAGCCTGCTTGCCTAGTGCATAAGAACCCCGCTAGTCTGTGTTAAGCGTTTCCCGTGTGATCATGCAGGTTTTTCCAGAGACCAACTTAACTTGTTTTCTTAAATAATTTAGTGTTTTAGCACAGTATATTAAATAAAAAATTACACAACTATCTTGAATTGTTCATTAAGTGTTTTGAAATTAAACTTCTTTACTGAGGGGCAACAATTTTCGCGCGTTACGAAAATTCCGATCACATGAGGGGAATAGTTAGGTCCTTGGTAAGGTAACCGGTAGAGGAGAGTGCGTCAGCGGCGACGCCACTCCAACGCATGCGCTAACGGTCGAATTGTAGACGACAAAAAAAAGGGGGGGATTTAGGTAAGTAGAGGAGCATGCTATATGCTAGTTGAAACGGCCAGAAGTTGAGTCGGCAGGGGAGAGGTATAAATGACGCAGCAGTGATGCTACGGAATTATCGTAACGCTGCTTGTGTTTGTCAGCTCCTCAGTTTTCGTAACGGCTGACGATTGACGCTGCCATATTTATTTTCTTTTATTTAAAGAAACTACAATTTATTTATTCGTATGGAAAAGAGTTACCTATAGCCTTTTTGCAATTGAGTTTATAATTGTCATTCATTTTTATGTGTATAGTTTGATCAAAAATGAAAATAATTTATCTGTATCTATACCCTAACAAGCAAGACGTTTCACTTCTGGCGTGCGTGGACTCCACGTGCTTTTTTTTTAAATTAATACATATTAATTTAATAGTTTATTGAAACTTAAAGGTAAATATTTATGTCAACCCTAGCATTAAATAATATAATGTAATCGTGCTGTATACAATTTTAAATTAATCGTTTGTGTGTGGCCTTTGTCATGTATTACTTAGTTTTCTGTACATGACTCAGTTTCATACGATTGTGGGGAATACAATTTGATATTGATTTACGAATTATATAGACCAATTAGGTCAAAATTGTGAAAGGCTACACACAAATTATTAATTTAAAACTGCTTACCTACATTACGATTGCATGCTCTTAGTTCATGCTAGGGTTGACATAAAAATTGGGCTTTAATTTTCTAGGAACCATCAAAGTTTTAAAATAGTTTATAAACAATTAACGGTATTTATATTATACATTTATGTAAAATTATGAGCATAAACACGTAATTATGGAAACAAATTAATTTAAGGTACTACCCTCTTAAGAAGATAATGCTTGCTGCTACCATTTTTACAAGGTTGAAACTCAGCATGATGAGGCCTCCGCGGGAGTTCGAACAGGCGAGTTCGGCGAGCGGCGCAGGCGCGGAGTTCGACTGGATCGTGAGAGTGCGACCGAGTGGCGCTATATAGACTGTGTGTGTGGACAGGCGCGAGGTAAGGGGAGAACCACAGTTGAGCCTAGCTCCAGTGAGGAGTTTGAACTGTGGACTGGACAGATATTTATTGATTTGTGAACAGACGATTTTAAGTGCGGGTGATATGTGAACAGACATTAAGTTTGGTGATTTAATTAATGATGTAAATATTAGTTATAAATAAAACCGTATAAAAATAATTGGGTTATCCTTACGAACCCGTTTTGCCCAAACGTAAAAATATTTATAATCTAGTTTAGTTTACGAGTATAATTTCCGTGGTATTTGTTGCTATATTTATAAAAAGTTCTAACTGAACTTAATTCTACAATTAAAAACAGGGTAGAAATTATGTCAGGTACGTGCAAAGAGTAGAACCATTTCCAACAAGGAAAGCGTATTTTTCAAAAAATATATGAAAAAAAAAATCATCAAAAATTCTGCCGTGCATTGGCGTAAAAAATATAAATTTTATTGTGTAGAAATATTATAATTTGTTATGTCAAAGGAAAACTATGAACATTAAAAACTAATATATTAATTATCGATGTTAGAATTCAGCTAATAAAAAACTAAGCTTACTCGTATCTTATTTTTTTGTTCTTTTTTTTTGCCAACACGGAAATGACGTGTCGTTCTCTCTCTCTTTACTTACTCTGTGACCCGTATCATAGTTCACTCACTTTCTATCTATCTTTCTCTCTCTCTCTTTCTCTCTCTCTTTCTCTCTCTCTCTCTCTCTCTCTTTCTCTCTGATCCATGTCCGAGCCTGAGCAACAGACAGCCGCAGTGTGTACTTATTGGTGGACTAAAGAGGATAACACAGAGTAAGTAAGAGAAACAGAGACGTCGCTCCCATGTTGAATTATTGGATGGCTTCTTTTGGGAGAAGTGGGTTGTATTGGGTCTCTATACGTATCAACCTCAGTCAGTGAAGACGAGAAACAAATCAACAAAAAAAATATGAAAACAATGAAATGTTAATTTGTGGTAGTGCTTATATCTTGTATACTAATCCCAATAACTAATAATATAACATGTTAAATGTTTTGAGTCGTTATATTGTAAAAATTAATTTTTTATGTACATTCCCAAAACATGTATTTTTACAACTATGCAGGTGGCATTTTCGTTATTTTTTTTTGTTTTTGTTTTATGTAGACTAATTTATTTCTCAATAGACTCTCGTTTCAGGGAGATTTTTGTTTCTAAGTTACACCAGTGGGCCCATTTTTTCTTCTTCTAGAAATGAATTCAATTAGACTTTTCAAGTGATATAACCTAAAAAAACTCGTAATTATATACGTATGTAAGACTATAAATATCTTCCACAAAATCAAAATCAAGAATAACAGTTAAGACAATGTAGAATATTTGTATGTATGTCCCAATTAAGGCGATAATTTTGATACACTAAAATTAAATAACTTTATAACAATTAAATATACAAAAGAACGATTTATAATGTATCGCAAAACAATTATTTCTGCTCAATTACAAATAATACTTCTAAAGCAGACGAAATGATGCATTATTTCTAGGTCGGTAATAGTATAGAGCTAACTTCAGATTAACAGCTTCGTAGCAAAGATCATAGGCAAGGGCGTAGCCATGGGGGGGGGTTAGGGGTTCAAACCCCCCCCCCCCCCCCCAGCACCAAATCTTTAATTAATTTCTTATTCATCACTCAAACAAATTTCATATTAAAATTAATAAAACTTTTACCATTACAATATTTAAATTTAAGTACCGAAAACTGCTAAAATAGCACTATTTTACACCTTCAAATCCAAATTTTCCCGGGGGAGGACCCCCGGACCCCCGCTTTAATACAGGAAGGGGAGGACCCCCGGACCCCCCGCTTTAATACAGGGAGGGGAGGGGGCCATGCTTCTTAACACCCCCCGTACACAAATCCTGGCTGCGCCACTGATCATAGGTACATATATCTGAAAGATTGGAAACTCAACTTTGTTTTATCTATACTCGCAAACAATTACCGACACTGACATCTATGATTATACAAATAAGTAGCCTGATCAAAAGTGCGTGACAAGAGAAAATGTTGAAAAAAATCGATCGTCAACAGTTTTTTTTAAGCTTGAACGGAGGCATTAGATAACAATCGTCTCGCATAGCAGAGTATCCTTAATAACAAAAACATCAATACTTGTTTAATGCCCGGATTTATTTGTTATAAAATTCTTTTGGAATTAGAAAAAAATATTATACCTAAAAATTTGAATATTTTCAGTTATTACAGAATCGATCATGTGGTAACTCACATTACCGTAAAAAAAACGATTTAGCAAACAATAACATTAAACGATAATTTATGTTCACTACCATTTATTCTTTAATTTGTAATATTTATTTTGTCATAAGCATTTCAATTGTTAGTTAATTATAAGTATTTACTTTCTCTCTCTCTTAGAACTAGCTAGCTATAGTAACGCTATCTATCGTGTAGATTTTAAGTACTACTTGGGTTGCCACCCGATGCTTCGCAAGGAAGAGAACGTGTGGGTAATCCTACACTTCGGGCTTCGTCGGCCGCAGTCGGTCCGGCCCCGAACACTCCCAGGCCCTCGCGTGCCGGGTTCGTGTGGAAGGGGGAGGGTGATAGAGGAGGGGAAGGGGGAGATGGCTGCAAGGCCGAGAGCGCGCGCGCAACCGGATGTGGGGAGTGGATAGGGCGCGTGTGTCGGCCGCTTCCGGCCCCTCTCGTGCTAGCGCGCGCGGGCTGGCGGCCACGTTCCCACGGTCCTGCCGTCGTGACGTCACGTCGCCATTATCACCCCTCGCCCCCTCCGCGCGTGATCGTCCCACGTCGCCATCTGCGTCGCCCCTCCCTCCCTACACCGACAACCCACCCTCCCCGCCGCGGGCTTCCCGACGGCCAAGCTAGACGTCCAGCAGTGGCGTACCCGGCTGTTCATTTTGTGTCCGAATTAAAAACAAGTTATTGAGTTTTTAAGCACTTCCCCAAAAAGGAGTAACGTCTAACCTTATCAAATGTAAATAAACTTATGATACGAAATTTTACGTAGAATTCTTTAAAATAATGCCGAGCGTGATATATATATATATATATATATATATGTGTATATATATATATATATATATATATATATACATATATATATATATATATATATATATATACACACATGGGCGCAAATCTGTAGGATTTCCAGGGGGGGCCCGTGAATTCTGTGGTTTAAGAATTTTGCGCTAGAGGTCAACCGAAACAAGTCTTCTCTGGATGATAAGCTCGTATGTTATACACTTTATTTTTACGTAAGTGATAAACCTTTTACCCGCCACCCCAAGATCCCCCCCAAAAATTATATATTTTCCTGTGAATTATGTTTACTTAATGTTTCATTAAGAAATGAAAATTGATAGATAACAAGAAAAAAAAAAATTCTATTTATTTTGCTATGTTCCAGAAGTGGAACATTGGCAGGAAGTGGTTATACAAAAAATCGTCAATTGGTTTTTAAAATATATGTATTACTATATAAACCGATTACATTGTATATCCATAACAATATAAAATATCTATTTCCCAAAATTTGAAAAATATAAAAAATCAACTTGGAAACTTTTTTTATGGAAATACGGGGTAACACCCAAGATCAATGCTGCTTTTGAGTTTGATGTGTCAACAGTGCAACAACATCTCTTTTACACGTGTAGCCATATCAATAATGTCTATTATTACACTTTCAGTCCATGGAAATATGGAAAATACTCAATATGGATCCTCTTCTTGCAGTCATTGCATTGGTACTTCGTATTGGAGATACAATGAGCACATCTTCCGTGTGATGCCGAAATCAAGTAATGCCCATCTGATTTTCGTTGAGAAGGCGGTATACGAGGCTTTGGCCCAACTCTAGGCCCCTCCTTTCAAGGAGAAATTCGCAGGAGGGCCATTGTAATCTGAACAACAAATTTTTTTGATTAGGCAAATGTTAAGTAAAAAAAAAATAGAAAAAAAATAGAAAAAACTAAACGTACCTGTCGCCGAAAGAAAGATGGTCCAGATGTAAACACGATTGTTTGGAGTGAAGCTCTTTGTGAACAATCCACGCAGCAACAACAGACATGTTGAGCGCGTTGGGGCACAAGTTCCACCACCACTTTTTTTGAATGCAATTTTGGCCGGTAAGATCCCAACAATATATCCATAACATCAACTCCACCCATGTCATAGTTATATTGCCTCAGGAGATGAGGTTGATCAATTGCAACTCTTGTTCTTTTGTTCATGAACTCAAAAAACAGGTCAATAGGCTCAAGGGATATCAATTTAGGAAATTTATCACCGAGTTTCGCTTGATTTTCAGAAGGAAGTACATAACTGAAGCTTTTAGTTTTTTGTCAGTTTGGTTTTCCCGGGATATGTTTACCTTTCACTCCAGGTTTTGGATTAGCTTTTCTTTTACAATTTCTTTTAGGAGCAGGCAACTCTTTACTAGTTGAAGGAAATGATTCTTGCTGCGTTTCATTGGACACAGATGCACATGATTTTATAAATAAAATTACCTGTCCACAAACGTCAGTCGGCTCCACTTCTCCCAAATTGTTGTCATCAATGTCTTCATTATCCGTCAATCGTTCATTTTCTTCTGGAGATAACTGACAAGTCGTATTCTTCATCGGAATTGTCAGTGATGTCAGAATCATTCAAAGAATTCAAGTAGTCAAGTGCGTCATTCACTGTACGAAACACTGTTTCACTCGCCATAAAAGCCCTCACATGCACAGAGATAACCTAAAAATACTGCAATGACAGCAAATGATTTTATAACACAACTCTTAGACAGTTGAAAGAAAACTAAGTAAGAGCAGACCGAGTTCCACTGCAGGTAGTAACTCGCATGAAAGTTATGTGATGACGTGTACAGTTTGTGGCTGCGAGGCGCAAGTAGAAGCATGCGCAGTAGGCGTGCGGTGACGCATATAAGTAAAGTGGTCCGCAATAACCAGAACCTGCCAATGTTCCACTTCTGGAACATCTAAACGTCTGGAACACCAGTGAGATAAGTAAAAGTTATAATTGAATACTCGTACGTGGAATCATTTCTTTTACACTTCCTAAGGCACCCTAAGCTTTCTAAATAGATAATTTATTTTTATTATAGCAAAATAAAAATAAAAACAATAAAGAGTGCGCACCGCATCTGATTTTGCCATTTTGAGAAATTGCTTACCTTTATGAAATGCATCATATGTCACTAAATAAAATCTGTAAATTGAAAATGGACTTTGTTTAACTAGGAAAAAATTATGTCATGAAATATTTTAATTTTGTTGTATAAAAAAATATTCTCAAAATCATGTTCCATAAGTGGAACAATGGCAGGTAAAAGGTTAACAATAAAGCAGAGCAACATATGTTTTAGTAATTATTAATTAATGACTATAAGAAATGATCTCTCAAACATGTTTGAATAATTTGCTAACCTAAATACATAAAATATCCATGAAAAATCTATTAAAATAATATACGTGAATATAACGCTGTCCGTCCGTCTGTCTGTCCGTCTGCCACCAGGCTGTATCTCATGAACCGTGATAGTTGGACACAAATACTAAAAACATAGTAAAATAAATATTTAAGGAGGCTCCCATGCAACCAACGTGATTTTTTTGTTCGTTTTTGCTTGATATTGAAAACGGCAACAGGTAGACGCTTGAAATATTCACAGAATATTTAGTTATATATTCACTTTAAAATAAATGATTAAATTAAAATAAAACAAATTTTTAAGGGGGCTCCCATACAACAAACGTGAAAACAGAATAAAATTTCACAAATGATGTATTTCTGTTGCCGCTATAACAAGAAATTCTAAAACAGAATAAAATAAATATTTAAGAGGGGCTCCCAATCCCATACAACAGACATGATTTTTTTTGCCGTTTTTATAGATAATGGTACGGAACCCTTCGTGCGCGAGTTCGACTCGCACTTTGTCGGGTTTTTTATGCCACATCACATAATTACTGCGATTCAAATGCTGTTCGTGAAATTCTTTGTTCACAGTTTTTGATGCGCCCTAAAAACCCAAAGCTCCAAAGCTAATAAACGGATCAACATCAAATGAACGATCGAATCATATAAAAACCCTTAAAGACTCTTTTATTTAGTAAAGGCATGAACCAGGTAATAAAGAAAAAAAACTTAATGACAAATGAAAAATCTCGTAGATAGAACTATAAAATTTATCCTACAGTTAATTGAACCACATACATTTCTCGGCTTATTTTTAGTATAATCAGTATTTTGGCAGTGAATATTATTTAGTTAAAATATACCGCTTGATTAGTTATTAAAGAGACGCGTTTGCTTCCTTATTAACTTAAATACGGATGTGTAATGGTATATAAGTTTCAGTTCGTAAATAAACTAAATTCTGCTATAATTACTGTTAAAGTATTAAGTTGTTTATTTACTGGAAAAATAACGTTACATAATCACTTAAATAAAATATATTACCTAAATAATAGTCACTACTTATAAAACAATCAAGCTTACCAGGTGAGAATCAGATTCTGTTTTACGTTTCTTCCGCGTCACGAAATTATCCATGTTGATGTTTGCCAAGAAAGCAGAAGACTGGCGCACACGAGAGCAAAACCACTTTAAAAACAGACTACCTGAAACCTATAATACTGTCGTTTCAGAGGACAAGGTAGTGTGGGTATCAATGGGGAGGAAATGCTAACGGAACCCTACCCTAGCTTCGTCCTTTGGAATGAACGGTTTCTAGGAAATAAGGGTTTCAAAGTTCTCACTGGAAAACTCCATACCATGGCTTTCGCAGAAGGGGTAGGGGAAAATAACTACGGAACTCAAAGGTAGGAATATAAAGCATGTCAAAGTGTCTGACGTCGTTGTAAATAATAATCTGATATATATGCTGTGTACACCATTAACTTTAAAATCACGAAGTGGGCCCCCCCCAAGGAGGGGCCCATTAATTCCAGGGGGGGCCCGGGCCCCCCTGGCCCCCCCGGGATCTACGCCCATGTATATATATACATATACACACACACGCGCGCGCGCGCGCGCGCTAATTGTATATTTAACTACATTTCTAGGCGAGAATCACACGTATTTTCCTCATCCGCCGCTAGAATTCGCTGCCGGCGCAGATACATACGTCGACTATCGCATCATTCCCTTTATAGGCGGAAATTATAAACTTTAAATGAAATGGCTCCGATGAAAGCGAAAAAGACTGGAAAATAAACTAAACCGCGGCTATGGAACTGATTTTCGTCAAGGAATTTAATAAAATATTGCCCATCTTTTTAAAATTCATTAAATTTTAATACTGTAAAGTTTCCCTTGGACTTAATGAACTTTGGTTCGGGTCACCCGCCACTTTAAACCTTCTGTTTAATTCGCTAAACTACTCCTACCAAATGCCACGTACGGTGAGCTAAGATGTTACACACACAAAAAAAAGTTTCTTTAATGGCAATTTTAAAACATTTCTAACGTCTTGAATTTTCATTATTGAAACTACGGTTTTTTCTAAACTTTTAGAGTAGTCAACTAGCATTTTAAAAAATTAAACTCAGTACTAAAGTGAATTTAATTTTTTTCTACAAATAAAATGAACCTATTTCGAAGGTCAGGTGCAGTTCGGAATATATTATGTTTTGTTATATTTCCTCTTTTAGTTTTGGTTCTAGAGAGCTTATGAGAGTGACTATCGTCCAATAGTCCCTCCCACAGGACAGCAACTGACGTCCCGAGCTATTAGCTGGTGCAGGAATCACAATAACGCGATGGCGTGACACGAGGAATGCGATGCGAGAGCAAAATATCGCGTTAAGGCCCCCGCTACCTGGGCACACACGTGTTGTGCAGAGCTTCAGGAAAAACAACGTAATTTGAAAACTGCTCTAGACATCCGAGTGGGGTCTGTTTACGAAAAGCATTTATAAATCTCTGAGGGCCGATAAGTAGTTTTGTACCCGGATTAAGTTTTTAAGCTGTATTTTTTAGGGGAGAAAAGGGCTAAAAAACATGTTTTCAGAATAATTTGTAGATATGAAACACCCGGTAAAGTTTCTTAAACGAAAGACTTCTCTAATTCCTAGATCTGAGCGTGCGCAGGAGGGCATATGGGAGTATATCTACACCCCCCTCCCTTATCATAAATATCTATCATTCCCTCCAACAAATGCAAATAATTTTAAAGCAAACAGCTGGCAAAGTGGCAAAATGAAATTCTACGTGCGCTCTTGCTCTAGAGCCACGATTATTTAGTGGATTCATTGGGTGGCAAAGTAGACTTAGATCACATGTACGTCTGCTTCACGTTGATGACTGCACTCCAGAATTCCTGACACGCCCTTGACGACCTGAGAACTGGTTACCTAATCACGGGTAACCACTCTTTGAAACTTCGTTCTCGACAGTGAGCATTTTTAAAAAGGCTTGATTAAATACAGGCAATTAGAGTCAAACCTTGAGTGAAATTAATCGGCGAAATAATCGTGGCTCTTCCAATCACATTTGATACAATCATCTGTGATGTCCGAGGAACGGACTTCCCGATCAGAAAGTTTTTCAAGTTCCATCTCTTCGCTGGCGAGATGTTAGATACTGAAATGAGCAATCATATTTTACTTTTGGAATGATGGTGACTAGAGCATTTTTGTATTATTATTATACTTTGTGTATTATTTAAGTTTCGTTTACTAGATTCGTTTGTTGAAAAAAATTTAAATACTTTCAGTACAATGATATTTCCTGATTTTTTTTTTTGCCAACAGGTCAATGAAAACCAACTTGTTAACATTGTAGTGAGAATGTAATAGCCAAAAAAATGTTGTACCTAGTTGTTTGTTTCGGTTTGTTGCGCGGTCAAATCCTGCTTGTTCACGGTAACGCGACCTTTTTCTATCGCATTGCGTCTTTCGCGTCGCGTCTGTCGCGCTGTTGTGATCCCAGCGTGAGTCTGCGCTTATGATGTCGTTCGTTGCTCGAGGACGGTTTCACGCATGTACAAAAAAAATCGGACATTCAAGAAATTTCAAATAAGCTAGAAAATATTAACTTCGTGTTTTATAAGATCTTGGTATTAGGTATCGTTGACAGCAAAAATTCGTGTTATTTACTGGCATCGGGAATAACTTCCCATGCTAGCTGTACCTGTTAGCATGTACCTACTGTACATTAAATATTTTTTCCTGATAGAAAACTATTCTTCTTCATGTGTCATCCCAAGAAGGTCAACAACCTACCTAAACAAAATATACAGTTTAAAACAATTTTTTTTTCTGTACTACATTATTTACATATGTTTGGGATAGTAAACACAGTATTAACGCCGTATAAGTCGTGCAAAGAATGATATTTTATCAAAAAGTACAGAATGTTTGATTTTATTTTGAATTGTAATAAATATGGGGGTTATTCATGATTGCGCAACAAAAATTTTGTAGTATGTAATTTGGTTCAGAACCGTAATTACTTGGCTTATCCACTGTTATCGGCTTAACGTTGAGTTCTGTGACATTCTGTATATGAATTAACATTTTTAAAGATAATTCTTCTTAAAATTTTGAAATAAATTAAAAAAATATAAATAATTATGTCGAGTGCAGCCAAACCCAGTAGCCATCTCTCTCTAAAGAATTTACTAATAATTAAACAACCTAAATAATAATTATTTTTAAATACTGTTCTTAATTTTAAATGACCTAGACGAACCTTCTAATTAAACTGACAATAACTCTATTACATTCAAAACTATCACTGACTACAGTAAACTCAAACTAGCTCTAGAAAATTACAAATTCACTAAATTTCTAAATGCTAACTTTACTCTCGAAAAACTTAATCCTATTTCTTAACTGAATCCTAAATCTATTAATCAGGGCTATCCCACTTCTGACACAAAAATGTAACGATTTTACCTGCGGGTTCGTAAAGGATAGCCCAATTAAAGATTTTTATCACACAACACAGTTTTATTTATTACCACTACTTGTCACTTACAATTAATCTAAGATGGCAAATAATTAACTACACTTAAAGAAATATCTATTCCCCAGTCACTCGTTCCACACACCTCGCTGAGCTGCACTTCCGGCGCAACTCTCGCCGCAGCACCCCTCGTGGGTCTCCACCGCGGGACTCCGTCGCCGCACTCCGCCGCCGCCGTCACACCCTTCGCCGAGATCCCACACGACGACTCGCTCGCAACTTCACTCGGGACTCCGCCGCGCCCGCGACTCTATCGCCCGGAAACTCCCGACTCCACTGAACTCACTCACTCCCTGCCCTGGAACCTTCGTCCAAGGACTTCGCCACTCTGCCGCACCCGCGGCACTATCGCCCGGAAGCTCCGCCGCGGGAGAACTCACGACTCCACTCACTCACTCAGACTCTCTCGAAGTTTTTTTTTTCCTAACCTAACTAATTACTAAGTGTATTTGGGAGGGGTCTGGGTAGGGAAGACTCTAAGTGCGTCTCAGGCCGAAGCCTATACGCTCTAAGCATGCAGGTTATGAACCATGCAGGAGAGGAAGCATGCATCATGTGCTAGGAGGGGATTGGCCAGCCATGGCAACGTTTTAGCCATGACTAACTCCCCTCACTGACTATTCTAAGTTAAAAACTAGATAAGTTGGGCCCAGGTAAAACCTGCATAGACACAGGGAAAACCCTGGGCACTGACATGCGGGATGCAAAATTTCATGCATTAATTACAAGCAGGTTGGTTACAGGAAACAGAAGGATGGTTCTGGAAGAAGAGTTGGACAGAGTAGAAAGACTACTAAGCAAATGGGCGGGAGCTTGGACATTTTGTCCGCATTTAGTTTGGCGGCACTGGCTGTTTCGGGGGCGACTTTAGTCGTTTCCCACCAGGCTGCCAGCCAGCCTAGACTAAGTTAAGAAGGGGAAAAAAAATTCGTGTGCGCTGTTGAATTTAAACTAATGTAAAGTAACATTAAATTAACATAAAATAAACATTAAAGATTATGTTCATTCGGTAGCTTAATTTAATCGTGCTTTTTCGCGAGCTGATGCATCGAGCCTGCACTCAGGAGTGGACATAGCCTCAGGTTGACCGAAGTCGGTTAGGGAAATTGCCCAGTCCTTCATCGCCAGGCCCAGGCCTCAGCATCTACGCATTCGTAGGCTACGGAGTGTGTATAATTGTACTGTCACGAGCTGGTGCATCGAGCCTGCACTCAGGAGTGGACATAGCCTCAGGTTGACCGAAGTCGGTTAGGGAAATTGCCCAGTCCTTCATCGCCAGGCCCTAGCCTCAGCATCTACACATTCGTAGGCTACGGAGTGTATAGAAGTGTACTGTCACGAGCTGGTGCATCGGGCCAACACTCAGGAGTGGATATAGCCTCAGGTTGACCGAAGTCGGTTAGGGAAATTATCCAGTCCTTCATTGCGAGGCCCTAGCCCTCTCTCGAAGGTCGGCCCAACCTCCTTATATAGCCCTTGGGTTCCCGTCCAGAACAATCGGGCATGTCTCCGAGATATCGCGCGATCTTCGCTGTCGAAATTTCCAGAAACGCGTCGTGAGTCCTGTCGAAGGACGCGGCGGCTGCTCAAAGAACGCCGATAAACGCAACACGCATCGGGTTCCCACAAAACGCGCCGATAAACATGTCTGAGTCCTTTTATTCCGCAGTGCGGCCTCTTTTAAGTAACACGATCTGAGGCAGGTGCGCGCTGCGACGGTCAGGATGTTGCGAGACAGTATGACACGAGATACCAGGGAGAGGATGCTGGTGGATGGGGGCGCAGACAGGCCGAACGAGCGCGGCGACGCCAAGCACTGCAGCCAAGCGCGATCGTAACAGTACCCTACTGTGTGTCAGCTACTAAGTGTGTATGCGTGGCACACGATGTAAGCACTTTGATTGGTTCTTGTGATTGGGAAGATTGATTCGAGGTGTAGTTTTGTACATGCACCATTGCTAATTACACTGCGTGTCACAGGAAACCTCAGTGGCACTGTAATTATTAATAATCTATTTGAAATCACGAACAAACGCGCCAGCTTGCAGAAACACAATAATTTACGATGCTGCCCCTACAGTCTGCTGGACCAGTTGTGGCTCTGTCTTCCCAGCAACATTTGGCGGCGAACAGATTCGCAAGATACAAAGGCAACGTAGCGCGCAGCCGGTCGTGGAATTAGTGCGTCGTCATTATCTCCTTCCCCCCCCCCCCCCAACATCTTTTCCCCCCGGCTATCATGACGTCTTAAATACTTCCGCGTCTTTTGACGCAAGCTGCAGCGTGACTCAGAGCTGCACCGCGTACTTAAGGCTGATCGCGCCTTGAGCTGGTAACCTGCACTGAACCTTAATTAGTTGTTACGATTACTACTGAAAAAAAAAAAATTAAAAACTAAATAAAAGGGAAGCGAGAGCGACTCATTGATCTCCAGTTGGAATAAGGAAGTAATTTCCACAGCAACTTGGCGTTAACCTCGGTGACTCCTTAGGCCGCACCTGCCAAACGGGAAAAATAAATTAAAACCAGCACTAAATCATGTTTCTTATTATTCGCACTCTTTTAGTTCCAACTTTCTGAGCAATAAATTTAAAAACTTCCGACTTTTAATTAAACACATTTAAGAATCTATTCTGCAGCTCAAGTTTAACAGAAAACAGATATCACTTTCTTAATAATTCCCTTTGTAACGTTGGCACAGTGTTATGTGGTTGTGTGCTAACGTACCCTATTGTATGTCACCTAGTAGTGTGTATACGTAGCACATGATGTAAGTACTTTGATAGTTCTAGTAATTGGGAAGATTGATTCAAAATGTAGTTTATGACATACGCCATTGCTAATTACACTGCATGTCATAAGAAACCTCAATGACAGATAAAAAAGATAAATATGTAAACACACATAAAACAAACTAGACTTAGGCTATGTCAAAAAATTAAAAACATAAACAGCACAAAAAATTCCTGTAAGCTAATTATCATGGTTTGTATTTATTTTTCCGAAATGGCCAGTAGTGTTTTGGAAATTGATTTTGAACCTCTCCATAATGAAGGTTTTCATTAATATTTCTTTTTCGTTGTAATGGCGATGCTTTTCTATGGATTTACCTTATGTGGTGATACTGTTTAAATATAGTAATCATAGATTTTTTTGTACTTTCGTACATAGCCTGCATTTTTTGCACTTACAATTGCGTGTGTTTCTGATGGCCATCTTGTTTTCAGAGAAAACTATATACTATAATGTCATCCCGAAAGAATATAAAAATAGTTTTTTTTCTTGACCACTATTTTATAATATTTTTACAGAGTTGGTTTTCCAAACACACGCTGTGAATCGAAGTGTATTGAATGTAGTGTGATTGCTATCAAAGCCTTTAATATTTGCAAAAAAATTCTGAAAAATAATTTTTTGTGTGTAGCTTATTTATAATGATAATTAATCTTATTTATATATGTTGAAGAAATAGAGAAAAGTTATAGTTGTACAGTAATCATATTTTTTAACATATGTGGTATAATTTTATGCAAGAGGTAATATTGAATTAAATTTAAAAAAAACATAAATTTTTTGGTTGTTCTGCCACCTGTCAAAGTTTATGAATTGGGAGTAGTATACAAATGTGCATACTGGCACAGGCTCCAGGCGGTGGAGCCGGGAGCCGGTCAGCCATCTTGGATTGTGACGTCACGGCGGCCATCTTTGATGAGCGTAACGGGACACAGCGTAACGGGACAAGCAGGACATTGATCTTTAGCCCTCAAAACGTGCCAAAAATGACCAAAATTGGGCAAAATTTGCCCAAAATTCCTCAAAATTGGCCAAAGTTTCCATTTCTGTGGAAAAAAATTCCGCCAAAAAATCTCAAAAAATTCCTCAATTCAAAAATTACTATTTCGAAAATCCTCAAAAGTTAATTTGTCTTAGAAAGAACCCAAATGCCTAAAAGCTGCTTAAAACTCCTAAGAGCTAGCCGCTTTAAGCCGCCAACCTTGAAAATAAGGATGTCACGGCAGCCATTTTGAAATATGACGTTATAGTTGCAATTTCCGTTACGGCCGCCATCTTTAAAGTCTTTATTTAATATCCCATTTTTATGGAAAAAAAATTAAAATTTATAAAAAAATTCACTTAATAAAATTTTAATAAAACTATTTTGAAAACATACATTTACGACACGGAGCTCGGAGTCCTCGGTTCGAACCCGACGAGGGTAGAAAAATAAAAATGGTGATCGATCCTACCCCCCGTGGTGGCTGCAGGCAGACTGACCCCCACCACTTATGTCAAAGTATATATATCTTCACCTAGTATGACGTCATGTCAGCCATTTTGTCCTCGTCTGCTGGAAGCCATCATCATTGTATCGTCGGCTAGAGTGCGCTGACGCCATGTTAGTTTAATTCTTATCCGCTAGAGTGCAGTAATAATTTATTATTACTAAGGTGCCCGCCATCTTGAAATTTGGGCGCCATCTTGGAAATCTGTATTTTTATGCTAGAGATGCAGGAAAAATTTCAAAATTCATTAAATAAATTTGTAGTCTATATACTGATTGATTTGATCGATTCCTGTCCTTGGTTCGATCCCTGGCCGATACAAAATAACTTTAATTTTAAAAAATACTAAAAAAGTGGCAGGTAGGAGAAAATAAAAACACCGCAAGTTCTTTTAAAAAAAATTTATGACATAAATTCTACACTACTACAAGTACAAAAAACACAGACAAATTACTAAAGTTTTGTGTATTTCTCGAGGTCTGCATTTGCCACCCACGAATTAAAGCGAGGTGGAAAGTCCCACCACTTGACGTAGGACCGTCCATTTCTTCGTTTTATAATCTTCTCCACCAAGTACGTATCGGGATACAACGTAGGCTGAATCTCTTCGGCATAGAAGCCGCCATGGATAGGTTTGTGGTCCAAATCTTCGAGGTAGTAGGTCCTAGGCTATGATTCACGAACATGTGTCACACGGAAAAGTTAAGGACTCCAGTTCGCTGTGAAACCTTTCTCGAAGATACCTTTCTGCTTGGAGATTCGCACAATGTCACCGACGTTAGCTTTAAGCTTTCGTGGATCTTTCTTCTTGGTGTGGAAAACACTGTTTGAAGCAGGCGATTGTCCGTTACGTCTTTTGGCTTCATTTTCGTGGTAGAATACACCGTGTAATTATACTCGCTTATTAGTTTCGGCAAGATATCAAGCCACTTGTAATTTCCGTTAGCCGTGAACTGCCGACACAACTTGGAACGCAGAGTTCTGTTATACCTTTCGACAACAGAGGTTTTGATGTTACTAAATGTAGAATAGTATCTGATGCCATACTTCTTCATCAAAGCCTTGAAGATTGCATTGTTAGAATTCTTTCCCGAGGTCCGTTTGCAGGTGCGACGGTACACGTCCACCCTGCAAAATATTGTGCATGGCCTTGGCTACGTCAGTTGCAATCTTTGATTTGACAGGTCTAGCCCAAGCGAACTTGCTATAAACATCGATGACTGTCAACATGTAGGCTACTTGAAACCTTTATTCAACCGGGAATACGATATCATCTCAACAAGGTCCACCTGGAATAAATCATCAATTCCGCGAACGAAGGTATTTCCGTCTAGCAGGAGCATGAAGTTCGCGAGCGATTCCGGTTCGACTCATTGTATGTAGCTGGCTTCCCTCAGTTCTTCAAGTATGGAGACTATTTCGTTGATGTGTGAATAGTTTTCTACACTAAGCGAAGCATGTAGAATTCTAAGGCGAACAACTAATTCATTGGGGTCGTCCCAATATACATAGTCACTTTCTAACTTGTTTAAACCTTCTCCATGTATTGTTAGTTCACTGAAGAGATTAGCGAGAATGTCCATTTTTTCATGATCTTCATCTTTATATACACCACTATCTGGATCGTTATCGCTAAAATGTGCATTGGTTAGTTCTAGCAGTTTTTTGTACTCTTGTAAGTCTTTGTGAGAATATCCTTTAGGCTCCCTGCGAAACAGCAATTCGTACAGACCAGGAGTCCCGCGTGTTATGAACGCTTCTACGCGCACGATATTTCCTGGTAAAAAGTCTATTTCTTTAGCACCGAGGAACCACTTATTATGTTTTCTGTACACTCCGTAGGTCGTGTCATTATTCCGGCTCGTAAACGATATCAGGTATGGCCGGACCATTGCATTAATTTGATGTCCCTTTTTCGGTATTTTTTTTCTTGTGCATGGACTCTGTACTCGTTAAGTCCTCTTCTTCTAGATCTGGTTCACACTTTCTCTTCTTTACAGTTGGCATTTCATCTTCAACTTCTGGCTTCACAATGATGGCTGGTTCTTCCTTGTTTTTAAGTTCGTCGAGGCGACTAGTGATTGGTTTAAATATCTCCTCATTTTACATCTCACGTGCAAGTCTGGTTCGTCTAGCAAGTAAATATTTTTCACGAACAGACTGTATAGCCCGATGAAGGTTACTGGCCAGGTCCGACTGTGTACTGGCTGAAAACATATTGCAAGACCTCCTTTTATACTTTTTTATTCGTTCACAGAAACTTCTTTCTTGTGTTTGGCTAAATCTGAATTTGTTGACAAGTGAGATAGTGATGCTTTCAGACTACTTTGAAAAGTTCTCAAATCATCACTTCTTTGTGCATTCGATACTACGATCATGTTGCGAATGCGAGAATCCGAGGCTTCCACACGCTGGACGTTGGCAATGAGATACTCCAGTCATTCCGTTTTCACACTTTCTAATTTTTTGAGCCAGTAGTATAACGTATTTGCGGATATCGGAGTCGTGACATACGGTATGTCTGCTGCTACGACCGAATTTCGAAATGCTTTGACTCATGTTTGACGATAAACTGATCGAAACCCTTATATAGAGGCCAGTCTTTGACTATAACTATGAATCCGTGTTCTTCTTTCCAACACAAGGAGCACATGTCTTTGAATTCCTGGAATGTCATGTCTGTGTTTACGTGATCGTCATAAGCGTGACGTAAATTAAGTTCGTCCAAGCGAAAAAGTACTATGACATTCGTGTTGTCTCGTAGGAGATGTTTTGGAATACGACTGTATGTCTGACACAGGTAAACGCAGTCTACCTTGGAGTGTCTGCCCATGGAAAATTACTCTTGTATTATGCCTTGCTTTTCGCACATTACATCGTCGAAAACAAACACGGAATTGGCTTTTGTTTCGCTTGGAGGTACCACATCCGCATTATCATTAAATGGAAAATACTCCAGACCATCCACCGAGCGTAGAACCATAGCTAGGCGCTGGTACTTTGGCTGTTGCAACGACTTGGAATACAAGTAAACGTATTCGAACCTAAGTCCGTTTGTTTCCTCCAGTAAACACACGTTTTACCGCAGTTGGACAGACCCGCCATTATGCAACTTACAGCAAAAGGCAACAGTAAGCCATGTCGTGATTCATGCGCACTAAATACATCGTCTTGCGTAATGTGCACAGGCAAACACACTTCTTGCTTGACGACCTACATTGTACTGACGAAATTGTATAAAATCGAACACATTTATACTTTCTGGTCAGTTGTGCATAATGACTCGAAGAGGTAAGAACAAAAAACACATCGGTGCAGGACTCGTAAACTCGCTGATAAACAATTTACAATTCGAGCTACACATTTCCGGCTACAGATTCTGCGGCCCCGGCACTAAACTAGTGAAAATGTTAGCTCGCGGTGACGTGGGCATTAGTTCTCTCGACGAAAAGTGCAAGCAGCATGATATCGCATATTCATTAAGCAAGGATCTGGAATCCAGACACCGGGCCGACGAGATATTGGCACAGGAAGCCGAAGATATAAGTAAATCGTCGAACGCGGAACTAGGAGAGAAAATCGCAGCGTGGGGCGTTTCTAAAATCATGAAGGCAAAGACCAAATTAGTAATGGGTGCTCGTCGAGCCAGCTCCATCAAGTCAAAGACTAACTCACGCAAGACCAAACGCAAGACTGGTGCAGGCGTGCAAAAAGTCAAGCAAAAATTACAGACTCTCGACAAGAAGATTATAGGAGGATTTCTTCCTTTGCTTTTGCCTGCATTGGGTGCTCTCGGCGGCCTCATCGGTGCAACGAGCGGTATAGTGCGGGCAGTCAACACTTCGAAGAATGAGCGCAAGCAGTTAAAAGAAGCACAGCGACACAATGCCAACATGGAAGCCATTGCCATCGGTAAAAAAAAACGGCGCAGGACTGTACTTGCAACCTCACAAATCAGATCGAGGCATGAAAAAGAAAAGGGTAAAGAGAAATTCCTAAGTTCTTTGCCGAAACGTCCGCTCACCAACGTAGATTTGATCAGGTACGCTCGAAAACTCAAAATACCAAATTTCCGCTGCATGTTTATGCGAGACACTTTGCCCAGCAAGCCAAAAACGCACGAACGTGCCATAATTAATTTAGACACGTCGGCGGATCGCGGTACGCACTGGGTGGCCTATGTAAAGACGGGAAAAAAAGCTACTTACTACGACAGTTTCGGTAATTTGAGACCTCCGCCCGAACTTAGGCGGTACCTGGGCTGGACCACTACGTTGCTTTACAATCATGAAACGGAGCGAAGCCTAATCAAACAAACTGTGAACACTTGTGTCTTTGCTTTTTAACAAAAAAAATTAACTGACAAATAAAAATTGCTACTTAAAGGTTGTGTGCAGTGATGATAATTTATTAGTCATGTCGATAACACTTACCTTGACAGGTCACGCATCTGAGCTGCGGGCGGTTCATTTCCCGCCTCTGGATTTAGACGGAGAATGGTGTATCGGACTCGTAGATTTTCAAACGTATAATGCCATACCTAATATCGACGAAGAAAAATGCAAGATCTGCTTCCTGAAAAGCGATGGGACCGCTCATGAAATACGGTTACCTGTTGGCTCTTACGAAATTGACGACATTGCAAATTACATCAGGGATATGTTACCACAGGATGTAGACTTTCAACTGCGTGTAAATCCGAAAAACACTCAAAAAAGCATTCTAACATGTAGTGAAAATGTCGACTTTACGAAACCTGGCACCATAGGTACAAGCTCTTGTTTCGAATTAATGATTATATGCCTGTAGTCCTCGGCGAATCCAAGAAGCATGGACAGCGGAACACAAACTTCGAACTTCCCTTCGGCATAAACCGGAAGCTTCTATTCATTCTCGAGAGCCCAACTGGCCATCTTTGCAGCAGACAGTTCATTTGGCGTGAGCGAAAGGTAATTTTTCATAGCAGATGTTATGCCTACATCTCTCGTCTGGTCTACCTCGATGCCATTGAGTACATATGTAATGCGCTCGATTAGGTGGAGAATACCATTGCAGAATATTGACGTTGTTGTCAGATGAGTACCATCCGCTTTTGTAAGCGTGCCTCTTATACGTAGAAATGACTGCGAAGGTAAAGTACAAATATCTTGGTGCTGTACAGCAATGTGTACTTCCGATGGTAGTGTGTACGGTCCGAGCAGGAAAGGCTGGTACTCGTGCAATTCCATTTTCTTAATGCTGTCATCAAAAATGACCGGATCTTCCATGTTGAGGATTTCGTCTTCCATATTTATTCGGCACTTGTCCAATACTAAGAAGATACTTTATGCTGTCAGGTGTTAATGCACCGATGTCTGGCAGAGAACTGTTCTTTTTCACGCCAATGCGATTTCTTTTATAACTGTTCGGTGTTACGAACTTTATGCCCATCGCTTCAAGTGCAGGCGTAATGTAATTTCTTCGTCTTGAAAATTCACTAATCGTTCTCGCTGGTCAACGATTCTGACGACGACTTCGTGTGCGCACTTCACGACGACTGGAACGTAAATAATACTTTGCGGTACATCGACCAGTTTATATCCTGGCGGGACCATCGGCGAAAACTCATGTAGCATGTTGCTTAGTCTTCCGTTGAGATACGTTCCACTTGCCAAACTACAGTTTATTCTTATGACATTCACAGGCAAAATGTTTACTGCGCGCGTAGATTCGTATGTTCTTCTTGTATCATACACCTTTGATTCGAATCCGAGCATCATACCTATGGTGCCAGGTTTCGTAAAGTCGACATTTTCACTACATGTTAGAATGCTTTTTTGAGTGTTTGGATTTCCACGCAGTTGAAAGTCTACATCCTGTGGTAACATATCCCTGATGTAATTTGCAATGTCGTCAGTTACGTAAGAGCCAACAGGTAACCGTATTTCATGAGCGGTCCCATCGCTTTTCAGGAAGCAGATCTTGCAGTTTTCATCGTCGATATTAGGTATGGCATTATACGTTTGAAAATCTACGAGTCCGATACACCATTCTCCGTCTAAATCCAGAGGCGGGAAATGAACCGCCCACAGCTCAGATGCGTGACCTGTCAAGGTAAGTGTTATCGACATGACTAATAAATTATTATAACTGCACAACCTTTAAGTAGCAATTTTTATTTGTCAGCTAATTTTTTTGTTAAAAAGCAAAGACACAAGTGTCCACAGTTTGTTTGATTAGGCTTTTGCTCCGTTTCGTAATTGTAAAACAACATAGTGGTCCGGCCCAGGTACCGCATAAGTTCGGGCGGAGGTCTCAAATTACCGAAACTGTCGTAGTAAGTAGCTTTTTTTCCCGTCTTTACATAGGCCACCCAGTGCGTACCGCGATCCGCCGACGTGTCTAAATTAATTATGGCACGTTCGTGCGTTTTTGGCTTGCTGGGCAAAGTGTCTCGCATAAACATGCAGCGGAAATTTGGTATTTTGAGTTTTCGAGCGTACCTGATCAAATCTACGTTGGTGAGCGGACGTTTCGGCAAAGAACTTAGGAATTTCTCTTTACCCTTTTCTTTTTCATGCCTCGATCTGATTTGTGAGGTTGCAAGTACAGTCCTGCGCCGTTTTTTTTTACCGATGGCAATGGCTTCCATGTTGGCATTGTGTCGCTGTGCTTCTTTTAACTGCTTGCGCTCATTCTTCGAAGTGTTGACTGCCCGCACTATACCGCTCGTTGCACCGATGAGGCCACCGAGAGCACCCAATGCAGGCAAAAGCAAAGAAAGAAATCCTCCTATAATCTTCTTGTTGAGAGTCTGTAAATTTTGCTTGGCTTTTTGCACGCCTGCACCAGTCTTGCGTTTGGTCTTGCGTGAGTTAGTTTTTGACTTGATGGAGCTGGCTCGACGAGCACCCATTACTAATTTGTTCTTTGCCTTCATGATTTTAGAAACGCCCCACGCTGCGATTTTCTCTCCTAGTCCCGCGTTCGACGATTTACTTATATATTCGGCTTCCTATGCCAATATCTCGTCGGCCCGGTGTCTGGATTCCAGATCCTTGCTTAATGAATATGCGATATCGTGCTGCTTGCACTTTTCGTTGAGAGAATTAATGCCCACTTCACCGCGAGCTAACCTTTTCGCTAGTTTAGTACCGGGGCCGCAGAATCTGTAGCCGGGAATGTGTAGCTCGAATTGTAGATTGTTTATCAGTGAGTTCACGAGTCCTGCACCGATGTGTTTTTTGTTCTTACCTCTTCGAGTCATTACGCACAACTGACCAGAAAGTATAAATGTGTTAGATTTTATACAATTTCGTCAGTACAATGCAGGTCGTCAAGCAAGAAGTGTGTTTGCCTGTGCACATTACGCAAGACGATGTATTTAGTGCGCATGAATCACAACATGGCTTACTGTTGCCTTCTGCCGTACGTTGCATAATGGCGGGTCCGCCAACTGCGGCAAAACGTGCGTTCTGCTGAGTTTACTGAAGGAACCAAATGGACTTAGGTTCGAAAACATTTACTTGTATTCCAAGTCGTTGCAACAGCCAAAGTACCAGCGCCTAGCTATGGTTCTACGCTCGGTGGATGGTCTGGAGTATTTTCCATTTAATGATAATGCGGATGTGGTACCTCCAAGCGAAACAAAAGCCAATTCCGTGTTTGTTTTCGACGATGTAATGTGCGAAAAGCAAGGCATAATACAAGAGTAATTTTCCATGGGAAGACACTCCAAGGTAGACTGCGTTTACCTGTGTCAGACATACAGTCGTATTCCAAAACATCTCCTACAAGACAACGCGAATGTCATAGTGCTTTTTCGCTTGGACGAACTTAATTTACGTCACGCTTATGACGATCACGTAAACACCGACATGACATTCCAGGAATTCAAAGACATGTGCTCCTTGTGTTGGAAAGAAGAACACGGATTCCTAGTTATAGTCAAAGACTGGCCTCTATATAAGGGTTTCGATCAGTTTATCGTCAAACATGAGTCAAAGCATTTCGAAATTCGGTCGTAGCAGCAGACATACCGTATGTCACGACTCCGATATCCGCAAATACGTTATACTACTGGCTCAAAAATTAGAAAGTGTGAAAACGGAATGACTGGAGTATCTCATTGCCATCGACCAGCGTGTGGAAGCCTCGGATTCTCGCATTTGCGACATGATCGAAGTATCGAATGCACAAAGAGGTGACGATTAGAGGACTTTTCAAAGTAGTCTGAAAGCATCACTATCTCACTTGTCAACAAATTCAGATTTAGCCAAACACAAGAAAGAAGTTTCTGTGAACCAATAAAAAAGTATAAAAGGAGGTCTTGCAATATGTTTTCAGCCAGTACAATGTCGGACCTGGCCAGTGAACTTCATCGGGCTATACAGTCTGTTCGTGAAAAATATTTACTTGCTAGGCGAACCAGACTTGCACGTGAGATGGAAAATGAGGAGATATTTAAACCAATCACTAGTCGCCTCGACGAACTTAAAAACAAGGAAGAACCAGCCATCATTGTGAAACCAGAAGTTGAAAATGAAATGCCAACTTGTAAAGAAGAGAAAGTATGAACCAGATCGAGAAGAAGAGGACATAACAAATACAGAGTCCATGCACAAGAAAAAAATACCAAAAAAGAGACATCAAGTTAATGCAATGGTCCGGCCATACCTGATATCGTTTACGAGCCGGAATAATGACACGACCTACGGAGTGTACAGAAAACATAATAAGTGGTTCCTCGGTGCTAAAGAAATAGACTTTCTACCAGGAAATATCGTGCACGTAGAGGTGTTCAAAACACACGGGACTCCGGGTCTGTACGAATTGCTGTTTCGCAGGGAGCCTAAAGGATATTCTCACAAAGACTTACAAGAGTACAAAAAACTGCTAGAGCTAACCAATGCACATTTTCGCGATAACGATCCAGATAGTGGTGTATATAAAGATGAAGATCATGAAAAAATGGACATTCTCGCTAATCTCTTCAGTGAACTAACAATACATGGAGAAGGTTTAAACAAGTTAGAAAGTGGTCAGATATTTGACTATGTATATTGGGACGACCCCAATGAATTAGTTGTTCGTCTTAGAATTCTACATGCTTCACTTAGTGTAGGAAACTATTCACACATCAACGAAATAGTCTCCATACTTGAAGAACTGAGGGAAGCCGGCTACATACAATGAGTCGAACCGGAATCGCTCGCGAACTTCATGCTCCTGCTAGACGGAAATACCTTCGTCGCAAAGTCATTGTTCGCGGAATTGATGATTTATTCCAGGCGGACCTTGTTGAGATGATATCGTATTCCCGGTTGAATAAAGGTTACAAGTACATGTTGACAGTCATCGATGTTTATAGCAAGTTCGCTTGGGCTAGACCTGTCAAATCAAAGACTGCAACTGACGTAGCCAAGGCCATGCACAATATTTTGCAGGGTGGACGTGTACCGTCGCACCTGCAAACGGACCTCGGGAAAGAATTCTACAATGCAACCTTCAAGGCTTTGATGAAGAAGTATGGCATCAGACACTACTCTACATTATGTAACGTCGAAGCCTCCGTTGTCGAAAGGGTTAACAGAACTTTGCGTTCCAAGATGTGGCGGCAGTTCACGGCTAACGGATATTACAAGTGGCTTGATATCTTGCCGAAACTAATAAGCGAGTATAATTACACGGTGCATTCTACCACGAAAATGAAGCCAAAGGACGTAACGGACAATCGCCTGCTTCAAACAGTGTTTTCCACACGAAGAAGAAAGATCCACGAAAGCGTAAAGCTAACGTCGGTGACATTGTGCGAATCTCCAAGCAGAAAGGTATCTTCGAGAAAGGTTTCACAGCGAACTGGAGTCCTTAACTTTTCCGTGTGACACATGTTCGTGAATCAGAGCCTAGGACCTACTACCTCGAAGATTTGGACCACAAACCTATCCATGGCGGCTTCTATGCCAAAGAGATTCAGCCTACGTTGTATCCCGATACGTACTTGGTGGAGAAGATTATAAAACGAAGAAATGGACGGTCCTACGTCAAGTGGTGGGGCTTTCCACCTCGCTTTAATTCGTGGGTGGCAAATGCAGACCTCGAGAAATACACAAAAATTTAGTAATTTGTCTGTGTTTATTGTACTTGTAGTAATGTAGAATTTATGTAATAAAAGTTTTTTAAAAGAACTTGCGGTGTTTTTATTTTCTCAAACCTGCCACTTTTTTAGTATTTTTTAAAATTAAAGTTGTTTTGTATCGGCCAGGGATCGAACCAAGGACAGGAATCGATCGAATCAATCAGTATATAAACTACAAATTTATTTAATGAATTTTGAAATTTTTCCCGCATCTCTAGCATTAAAATTACATATTTCCAAGATGGCGCCCAAATTTCAAGATGGCGGGCACCTGAGTAATAATAAATTATTACTGCACTCTAGCGGATAAGAATTAAACTAACATGGCGTCAGCGCACTCTAGCCGACGATGCAATGATGATGGCTTCCAGCAGACGAGGACAAAATGGCTGACATGACGTCATACTAGGTGAAGATATATATACTTTGACATAAGTGGTGGGGGTCAGTCTGCCTGCAGCCACCACGGGGGGTAGGATCGATCACCATTTTTATTTTTCTACCCTCGTCGGGTTCGAACCGAGGACTCCGAGCTCCGTGTCGTAAATGTATGTTTTTAAAATAGTTTTATTAAAATTTTATTAAGTGAATTTTTTTATAAATTTTAATTATTTTTCCATAAAAATCGGATATTAAATAAAGACTTTAAAGATGGCGGCCGTAACGGAAATTGCAACTATGACGTCATATTTCAAAATGGCTGCCGTGACATCCTTATTTTCAAGGTTGGCGGCTTAAAGCGGCTAGCTCTTAGGAGTTTTAAGCAGCTTTTAGGCATTTGGGTTCTTTCTAAGACAAATTAACTTTTGAGGATTTTCGAAATAGTATTTTTGAATTGAGGAATTTTTTGAGATTTTTTGGCGGAATTTTTTTCCACAGAAATGGAAACTTTGGCCAATTTTGAGGAATTTTGGGCAAATTTTGCCCAATTTTGGTCAATTTTAGCACGTGTTGAGGGTCAAAGATCAATGTACTACTTGTCCCGTACGCTGTGTCCTGTTACGCTCATCCAAAATGGCCGCCGTGACGTCACATTTCAACATGGCTGACCGGCTCCCGGCTCCACCGCCTGGAGCCTGTGCCAGTATGCCCATTTGTATACTACTCTTGGGTTATTTCCTTACTTTTTTAAAAAATTACGTCTATTTTAGGGCCCATCTGGGCAAGCAAGTTTTACATTTACACAATTTGTTGAACGATTTTCAATTCCATAAACATAACGACAACAACTATTTCCGTCTATGCTTGTCTTCTTTACGGCACCAGATCTGTAAACATAACAAATGTAATGTGGAAGCAATATTTTGGAGAAATCACACACTGCAATGACCTGAATATCAAAGCAAGCAGGAGCCTTAGTTGTGAAGGTGTCTGACCATAGCACTGGCGTTCGCCCTGGCACTGTCTCTGCTCAACAGGTTAGCGACAACGCTGCCAAAATAAACTGTACAAATGCGAGGCCGATCATTACATGAAATAAAACGACACATTTTATTATGTCCTACTATTTCCCGCTGAAAAATGAGACAGTGAATGCTTCTTTGCCACTTTGATAGCTAAAGCCTTCAAGCAAAACAATATTTACGTAAATTTATATACTCCAAAAATACTATTTTATAGTAGCCTACACAAGAAAACAGCTATGCAAGCAACTTGAGAAACCAAACGACTATTAACATGTTAACATTAAATTCTACTTTAAACTGGGAGTCCGGCAAACAAAAATATTTACAATACAATTTAACAAACACACACAATCACACACATATATAAATCTCAAAGATTATTCAATATCGGTTATTTATAAGTGTTACTAAAATATAAAATGTCTTGTGACTGAAGGACGGCCTCAGAATCCGCCGTGATATACTATCTTTCACGAGGTTGTCAACGGAATACACCGCCCGCCAATGCGGTGCCACTCGTTATAGTACTCGCCTCGGAATACTGCAGTAAAGTCTCCTCGGGGTTGTCCACGTCCTCTCCCGGGGCGCCACACTCGGCTCGAAGCCGCTGGCGGCGGCCTCGGCTACTCGCGGTGCTTCCAGCGAGTAGCGGACCCGGCTCGCCACTCGCAAACACTGCTACTTGGTGACCAACGACACAAGTTGTCCCACTCGTAAATTAGAACAGCATCTCCCTCAGGTTTCGCATGACTCGTTTTACCCTGAAGTCTTGTGTATGTTCTCTCGCAACTTCAACTTGGTGTCTGGAAATCCACACAGTGACAAACATCAGTCTGTTTGTGCCTTAAGATCTCTTTCCCGAAACGTAGAAACTGTTCTCTTAGGAATCATATACTGTGTTAGTCTGAGCTATCATCGTTGTGGTTTTCAAAATATGTTTTTTTTCAATTTTTATCTGTTAAGTTTCATCGTTGATTTATTCTGTTTGTCGTTGTGCACCGTAAATTTTCTTTGTAAATGGAACAGAAAAATTCATGTAAACTTACATATTTTTACATTTACATGAAAATAACTGTGCTACCTATAGGCCCTACTACAAAATAGTGTTACCATTTATGCTTCGTGTTGCCCCAGTACCTCCAATATTCAGTTATTTGCAAACAGTTGTTTGAATAGCTTTCCAATATTAGCTGCGCATATTAAGCACGATAAAACAAAAACAAAAATAATTGCCAGAAGTAATATAAAAAAGTTAACTTTTCTGTGACTTTAAAACCAAATAAATAAAATGTTATACAATAACTTCATGCGTGTAAGCACACATAAATTTTAACTAAACACACTCTTTTAATATCTAACAATTATTTCAAAATAATTTTACCATCGACAGTGCAAGAAGCTCTTACATATGTTTTTACTAGTCTATATTTCTATATAACGGGATTGTAAGTTTGTTTAGAGGAAATTAACTAAAAAATTCTCAGACTAGTTATACAAATTATATTTCACTGTTATGAAATTACATAATTCATGCTGAACGAACAACATAAGGACACATAAATTTGTTCGTTACCGAGGTTAGATGTTACTGCATGTACTGCACGTGTTAATGACACACGTAACTACAGTAAACTCGTGGAATAACATCATGTCAGTGTTAAGAAGACTGCAAGTATCCGCTCTACCACTCTGGTTCTGGGGTAGAGCGCCTGCCTTGTGACTTGTAGGACCCGGGTTCGCGCCCCGGCTCCTCCAAGGCGGATTGCCCAGACAAAATGGTAGCATTTTCTCTGGTAGGAATACAAGTCAGGCTACCAAAGAAACGGTAGGTGGAACAGAAAAAAGCCTTCCAGGTGGCTTCCAAATGAGGAGCCCGTTTCTTTTCTTGGGCTCCCCGTGCGGTGGCCATTCCGGGGGTTTCTCCGGGGGAACGGAGTTTTGCAAAATATTTTTTGTAGTTTTGCATCATTTTAGTTTTTAGTAACTGTAGCATTATCATTCCAACATGTTATAAATAAAGCTCAAACAAACATTTAAAACCTTTATAAAAAATTTGCTTTTGTACATAAATATTTAAATTAAGTGTGCATCAGTCAGTGAGTGGTTGTGTGTTCAACCATTTATCGGTATATATTTTCTTGAAGTATTATTGACGGTTAAATTCTAGTTTTGTAGTATTTTAGCAGTTATTGACGAAAAAATATTTATAGGCACATGAATTTTATTCCTAAAAATTTTATTTCTGTAAAACCACATAGTTTTCAATCAGAAATATCGTTTTTAATGTGTGTACCAGTATAAATCCAGATGTAAATAAAATATTATATTTATTCCAACATAATCATATGATTAAAAATTTGTCAATTTTAGGCCTCGTCAAGCAATGCATGGTATATATGTTTTAATTATCTTACAAATAGACGGTTTTCAGTCAAGTTTGCAAATGCAATATCATGGTATTAGGTGTTCCGCAAAGTAGTAGTTTATGTCAACTACTATTTAATATTTAATAAATGATATTCCAACTGTATTCAGAATTGATCAAGAAATGATGCCGATGAAAAAAATATATAATTGGGAAACATGTTTGTGAAATTATTCAGCAAGATATTTCAGCTGTCCAAATCTGATTTTCAAGTTAACAAACGTCTCTGAATTAAGATAGCATGTAGTAAAAAAAAAACTAATTTAATGAATCAGAATTATCACATAGTTAGGATTTACATCAAACGTGAGTAGGGGGAGTATAAGGATACTGGGACCGATGTAAACATTGAAATGTAAACACCGCGCCAGTACCCCCATGGGCGCCGCCATATTGTTTCATGGGGGCCGCCATCTTGTATCACGGAGGCCGCCATTGTTGTTGACATTGGCTACCAGGGCGCGCCGCCGTCGCAGCCACTGGGGGCCGCCAACTTTTTTTCCGTCTGCTGGAGACCGCCATCTTAGTTCAGCCTTTAGTTACCGGAGCGCGCCACCGTCGCTCCGAAGGCGGGAATTTTATACAAAAAATCCTGGGCGCTGGGTGGATTCGATCCCGGGGACGCACCAACGGATTATGAGGCGGATGCCTTGACCACTAGACCACGGGACCAGATGAAGTATGGGGAATTAAATAACGTACATATGCTTTAAAGAATCTATGCCTAAAAGAAGCTATGTCTTTAAAATTTCGAAAAATATGCTTAAATGTCGAAAAGCAAACCCCACACCCCAAGTATACCTAAAACCCCCGCCATTATGCTTAACCGCCATGTCTTTAAAATTAAAAAAAATATGTCTATAAACCCCCACCACTCCACAACCGCCATATCTTTCAAAAAATATGCTTAAAAGAAGCAACCACCATGTTGTTAAATTTCGAAAATAAATAAAATATCGCTATGCTTAAATTTCGAAAGAAAAAAATGTTTAAATAATACAGTCATTCTAGCTATGTCTATAAAACCCCACCCCATATTAGCTATGACTAAACCCCTCCAACCCCCCACTACAAGTATGCTTAATCGAAATGTTTAATTCCCAACCACCAAATTTCAAAAAAAAAAATTCTTAAAACCCCACCCCTATATTAACTATGACTAAAACCCTCCACTCCGAGTATGCTTAATCGCCATATTTAAATTTCGAAAAGAAATAAAATACCGCTATATTTAAATTTTTAAAAAAATGCGTAAAGGCCCCGCCATACTAGCTATGCCTAAACAGTTAACTCTCGAAAAGAAATAAAATATCGCTATGCTTAAATTTGGAAAAGTATGCTTTAGCCGCCAATGTTAAATTCCAACCACCATGTTTAATTTCCAACAGCCATATTTAAATTTCGAAAACAACCCGCCATGTTTCAGTATGCTTAAAAGCCCCACCCGCCATATTAGCTAAGACTAAAGAAACATAACCTCAAAAATCCCGCGCAGAGAGTGCGAGATGTTGCCCGCTGGAGCGTCACTCGTAAACTGCGCAATTATAATCCCCACATCATATTATAAGCATAATAAAGGCGCAATGTTGTATGCTTAAAACGCCCGCCATACTAGCTATGCCTATGCCGTCATGATTTAAGCTTAAAACACACACACCCCAAGTATGCCTAAAAGAAACCCCTGCCATACTAGCTATGCCTAAACCGCGAAATTTAAATTTCCAACAGCCATATTTAAATTTGGAAAAGAAATAAAATACCGCCATGTTTAAATATCGAAAAGCAAATACCGCAACCCCACCACCCAGCGTATGTTTAAAACAAACACCACCATACTAGCTATGACTAAATACCTGAGAGAAACATAACCTCAAAAAGGCGCCATACTAGCTATGTCTACCCCACCCCACACCACCAGTATGCTTAAAACAAACACCACCATACTAGCTATGACTAAATACCCGGAGCAACATAACCTCAAAAAAGACACCATACTAGCTATGTCTACCCCACTCCCACCATCAGTATGCGTAAAAGCCCCGCCATACCAGCTATGACTAAAGAAACATAACCTCAAAAATCCCGCGCAGAGAGAGCGAGATGTTGTCCTCTGGAGCGTCACTCATAAACTGCGCAATTATAATCCCCACATCATATTATAAGCATAATAATGTCTTTAAAAAAATGCTTTAAGTAATAAGCATAGTTAAATTTTATAATATTAGGAAAACAGAAAATAAACATAGTAAGGACCCCTACAGTTAACACGTAGCGTTAAGTAATTAAAAATAAAATGTAGATGCGGCACGATCGACATAAGTTACCAAGGTAATAAAAAAAATTTCCTTCTTTAATCCTTGTCACTATAAAGTTGTTGTCGGGCTTCGTCGTTCACATTACTTGGTTTAAAGGCATGGGTGGCGTAATTAATAGTTTGCAAGGCATCCTTGTTGTTTTTACATATTTTAATATGTTATTTTATCCTGCTGGAGGCTTGTGTTTGGAGGGCGCTGCGTGTTTGTGTTATTTACGTCTGCCCTCCGGCAAGTGAAAGTTACTAGTGGTCCGTCGAGGCGTCTGTCGTGTCCTGGACCATCGTCAAAGCGAAGCGGTATTTGCTATGTCTGTAAACGAATTTTGGCTAAGTGGTTATTAATATGAATATCCTCGTGTGTTCGTTCACAAACATTACTGGTGTGTTCTATTCAGGTTTCGTCGGAATGGGATTATAGTGCTTCTTATGCTTAATGGAATGTATAGTAGTAGAATATAGATTCTTATTTAAAACTGAACCAGTAACCTTTTATTTTACGTCTTGTTATTAACGCCAGAGCTTCCTATGCTTATTGGGATGTGGTTATATAGGTTCTTATATTTACCCCGATATATCCTTAATTATTATTATTTACTAGTATGAAGTCTATAGTTGGTCTCTGTTTATTCGTCTACCATATATAGAGATTGTGTTTTATCTAGCCTTGATGGAAAGTTAACAATAATCTTATAAGCATTCTTACTGTACAACATGACTCATATAATATTCAGGGTGTCAACGCTCCTTATTTAGAACACCACACACTATGGCATGAGCGAAAGGGAAGGATGGATAACACTTAATATTTTTTTGTATCATTATTTATTAATGGTGGTATGACTATTTGAAAATGAGTTACCAGTATATTGCGGTCTTTATACTATAATGATACATAGTTTATTATTAGAGTAAGGTGCTATGTGTACTTATATGAATGATAAATTACTCAGAGTGATGATAAGCATTTGTATTACACAGACCGTTAAAACGACTTATGTTTATATTCCTACAAAGTTTGACTATAAGAGTATAAACATTAACATATTTAGTTTAGGGTATAACACGTTTTACTTACATATATTATTATTTAATAGCTATACATACACTTTATTACTATATTTAATAATGTCTTGTGGCTATATCGCTTTGTACTTCCTATTTAATGACTACACAAATACTATAACCGATTTTATTTATTAATGAATGTATACTAGCTGGGCTAGCACTAAAGACTCGTATGTGCGTCTTTTTAACAAATGGGAATAGCATGTTTTGTCTCTGGTGTTGTGCCGTTCGTTCACGAGGTCTTATGTGGGCTGTGGTGTATGTTTCGGTTGCTTAATAACATATTTTGAGGATGTAGGTATTTATGGTTATTGATATTTATTTGTGTTGTCATTTATCGGGCCATGCCATTTGGTGTGTTGGAGAGTGTGGTAGTTTTATAATATTGTTCTCGTAGATCGATTTTTTTATCTGCATTGCGCTGTATTGTGTTTGTGAGTGTCTGCTATATCATTTTGGTTGTTATTTACACTTGATTTAAGGTTTTTTGTCACATGCATTCGGCGGTTTCATGTATTACTGGGCTGTACGTTTTCTATTGTGTTCCACGCTTAGGCTCTCCTGCAAGTTGGTATAGCGCGCGGGCCAGGGTCGAAAAACAGCTTTCCTTTTCGTCGCACGAGACATTTGTCAACAGTTTTCAGAGTGCGTGCATGGAGTACAGACGTGTGTTCCCACTTTGTAATATATTTTATAAATTTACTTATCGTTAAACGCTGTCGGTTGTGCGGGTTGCTCTCCACACGGCGTACATAGGTGTTACTATTTTTAATATATCTTTTCGTATGCGTTTTTATTTGTTACACGTCGCCGTGTTGGACTGGATGCATTCCGGTGAGTTTTTTCTTTTATGTATGCTTATTTGCTTCGTGCCGCAGCTGAGCAGGTCGGTGTTCTTGTTTTTTCTGGGTCTTCGTCCACTCCGTGCGGTTTTTTATTTTATTTTAAATATGTTTATTACTTAACACTAAGGCGCACGAGCGATGTTTCCTACACGGACGTTTGTTCAACATTTATTTAATTTTATTTGTTACATATCGCCGGGGTGGGCAGGATGCGAACCGGTGAGTTTTTTTTATGTATGCTTATTTGCTATTTTTTTTATTACCTCGGTAACATACGTAATTTGTTGACTGTAGGGTTTAATTTTTGCTTTTAGCGCTTCGCACAACTGCTGCACCGTAGGGTCCTAACTATGCTTATTCATGCTATCGCTATGGTATATGTTATCTGGTCCAGTACTATTAAATGGTGATCTACATTTTTAAACTATGCTTATTTTTATGTCTTTACAATATTATAATTTTAACTATGCTTATTACTTCAAGCATATTTTACGTTACGTTTCTTGCTCTCCTCTGTGACATTAAAGATGGCGGTGTGTGTATGTGGCACTCCATTTAGTCTTAGCTAGTATGGTGGGGGTTTTTAAGAATGGCTGCAAATGATTTAGGCATAGCTAGTATGGTGGGGGTTTCTTTTAGGCATACTTGGGGGTGGGTGTTTTAAGCATACTAGGAGTGGGGGTGACACCTATAGTTAATTTTTTTATTACCTCAGTAACATACGTAATTTGTTTCTGGCGATCGTGCGGCATCTACAGTTTATTTTTATTTTGTTTATTACTTAACGCTACGTGTTAACTGTAGGGGTCCTAACTATGCTTATTTTCTGTTTTCCTAATATTACAAATTTTAACTATGCTTATTACTTAAAGCATATTCGTGAGCGGGCCGCTCCCGCTTTGTAATATACCTATTTTATAAGTTTACTTATCGTTAAACGCTGTTGGTTGTGCGGATTGCACTCTACATGGCGTACATAGGTGTTACTATTTTTTTAATATATCTTTTCGTCTGCGTTTTTATTTGTTACACGTCGCCGGGGTGGGTGGGGTGCGTTCCGGTGAGTTTTTATTTTATGTATGCTTATTTGCTATTTTTTTTTATTACCTCGGTAACTTATGTCGATCGTGCCGCATCTACATTTTATTTTTAATTACTTAACGCTACGTGTTAACTGTAGGGGTCCTTACTATGTTTATTTTCTGTTTTCCTAATATTATAAAATTTAACTATGCTTATTACTTAAAGCATTTTTTTAAAGACATTATTATGCTTATAATATGATGTGGGGATTATAATTGCGCAGTTTATGAGTGACGCTCCAGAGGACAACATCTCGCTCTCTCTGCGCGGGATTTTTGAGGTTATGTTTCTTTAGTCATAGCTGGTATGGCGGGGCTTTTACGCATACTGGTGGTGGGAGTGGGGTAGACATAGCTAGTATGGTGCCTTTTTTGAGGTTATGTTGCTCCGGGTATTTAGTCATAGCTAGTATGGTGGTGTTTGTTTTAAGCATACTGGTGGTGTGGGGTGGGGTAGACAAAGTTAGTATGGCGCCTTTTTGAGGTTATGTTTCTCTCAGGTATTTAGTCATAGCTAGTATGGTGGTGTTTGTTTTAAACATACGCTGGGTGGTGGGGTTGCGGTATTTGCTTTTCGATATTTAAACATGGCGGTATTTTATTTCTTTTCCAAATTTAAATATGGCTGTTGGAAATTTAAATTTCGCGGTTTAGGCATAGCTAGTATGGCAGGGGTTTCTTTTAGGCATACTTGGGGTGTGTGTGTGTTTTAAGCTTAAATCATGGCGGCATAGGCATAGCTAGTATGGCAGGCGTTTTAAGCATACAACATTGCGCCTTTATTATGCTTATAATATGATATGGGGATTATAATTACGCAGTTTACGAGTGACGCTCTAGCGGGCAACATCTCGCACTCTCTGCGCGGGATTTTTGAGGTTATGTTTCTTTAGTCTTAGCTAATATGGCGGGTGGGGCTTTTAAGCATACTGAAACATGGCGGGTTGTTTTCGAAATTTAAATATGGCTGTTGGAAATTAAACATGGTGGTTGGAATTTAACATTGGTGGCTTAAGCATACTTTTCCAAATTTAAGCATACCGATATTTTATTTCTTTTCGAAAGTTAACTGTTTAGGCATAGCTAGTATGGCGGGGCCTTTACACATTTTTTTTTAAATTTAAATATAGGTGTATTTTATTTCTTTTCGAAATTTAAATATGGCGATTAAGCATACTCGGAGTGGAGGGTTTTAGTCATAGCTAATATAGGGGTGGGGTTTTAAGAATTTTTTTTTCGAAATTTGGCGGTTGGGAATTAAACATTGCGATTAAGCATACTTGTAGTGGGGGGTTGGAGGGGTTTATTCATAGCTAATATGGGGTGGGGTTTTATAGACATAGCTAGAATGACTGTATTATTTAAACATTTTTTTTTCTTTCGAAATTTAACCATAGCGATATTTTATTTATTTTCGAAATTTAACAACATGGTGGTTGCTTCTTTTAAGCATATTTTTTGAAAGATATGGCGGTTGTGGAGTGGTGGGGGTTTATAGACATATTTTTTTTAAAATTTAAAGACATGGTGGTTAAGCATAATGGCGGGGGTTTTAGGCATACTTGGGGTGTGGGGTTTGCTTTTCGACATTTAAGCAAATTTTTCGAAATTTTAAAGACATAGCTTCTTTTAGGCATAGATTCTTTAAAGCATATGTACGTTATTTAATTCCCCATACTTCATCTGGTCCCGTGGTCTAGTGGTCAAGGCATCCGCCTCGTAATCCGTTGGTGCGTCCCCGGGATCGAATCCACCCAGCGCCCAGGATTTTTTGTATACAATTCCCGCCTTCGGAGCAACGGTGGCGCGCTCCGGTAACTAAAGGCTGAACTAAGATGGCGGTCTCCAGCAGACGGAAAAAAAGATGGCGGCCTCCATGGCGTGCCCTGGTAGCCAATGTCAACAACAATGGCGGCCTCCGTGATACAAGATGGCGTCCCCCATGAAACAATATGGCGGCGCCCATGGGGGTACTGGTGCGGTGTTTACATTTCAATGTTTACATCGGTCCCAGTATCCTTATACTCCCCCTACTAACTTGGTGTCCTCTTTTAAGACCTTCGAGTTATATTGGATGCCAAGCTTTTTTCACCAACATGTAGATCTTTAGGTTTTATTAAATTTAAAACTTTCTCTAAATCAAAAGTTTTTAATTAGAAAAGAATTGATAGTATGCAGAAAAAGTTCTTAAATTAATATTTAAAAATTTCAGGTATTTAAATTATTTTGAATATGCTAAATTCCTATATAACCTATTTGTATTTTCTATTTATTAGACGTTCGATCAGTGATGCCCTTTTAATTATAAACATTTTATTACCATTTTTGTTGGTTCAGACAAAATGACTCGGTTTGGATTTAGAATTCCAACTTGCAATTACAGAATTAGTGACACTTTTAAAACCATTAGTAACTATAAAATGTGTAAAAAATTATAACTCCTTTTGAATAATCTACAAACATTCATTGGTAAAACTTTTGTAATCTACATATTTATTTTGTATACACCATTTTAGTTTCGGTTTAAGAATTTTGTGTGAAAACCAAAGTAACCAATATTGGTTAACTGAACTTTATCTACCAGTGTGTTGTGTTTTTTCGTGTTTTGTAGCATTGATGTGTATCAGTGTATATCTTGTGTTAATGTGTTTTTGTTGTTATTTTATGTCATAATTCGTTTATAGGTGCTCTAAGGCACAAAAGCTGAATTTCAATTAGACCTGACAGTTTTAATCAAAGAGGATAATATGCTACGCATAGTAATATTTGTTATTTTCTAATATAAAAAATACTTACATTTCAGCAGAGTTTATTTTTTAAAGATTGCAAGCCTTTGCAAATCCCATCAACATTCGAAATGTACGAGCCTTTGTCTCCTTTGCATTTCAGCATCTTAAAAACACATTTTGTAGACTTTAAATAATTTATTATAGACATTTAAAAAAATTGGTTGTCTGTAAAGTCTATTTACGGACGATAGTTTAACGTGACAACGTCATTACAAAACATAGATGAAATAATTGATCCAGAAGAAAATGAAATATCATATTCGGCCTGAGACTGAGCCGTAATAGGTTTTTGCACCCAAACCATTTATGCATTCTTTGAGGAAGAATTTTTTTTAATTTTTCTAACTTTTGTATGATAAAATTTACCTCTGCATACTTTTATGAATAAAATTGAATCATTTTTATTGAAGTATCACTGTTTTGTATGGATACAAAGGAGTGAAATGAAATCTACAATTTAATTAATAAATTTACTTTTATTTGCATTCATTATTTCAAATATATTTATTACTTTTGAAGTGTCGCGCGCGCCGTATTTATTTTTATAAGTACAAAAAAAATTGCAGCGACCGGGATTCGATCCCGTCAACCGTTGGATTGGTAGTCAGCGATTCTAACCGAAATAATTGTTTCAGATGTTATATATAAAGATTTATATAAATTTTGTTTTGTGTTGTTGGAGTTTAAAAAAAGTATGTAGTCCGCCATGTTTATTTCTTATAGTGGTAGGCGGGAAATTAAATAATATTGTCGGCTGCAAATCGGTGGACGATCGTTCAATTACATAATAATAATTCAAACGACAAAAATATGATTGAAAAGTCAAATCGATTGTTGTTCCAATCGAGTGGAAGAGAGATGCCACGCATGCGTACAATGAGCATAACAGGACACATCCGTAGTGGGACATCCGTAGTGGGACAATGTGCGTTACGGGACACTTTTTCGTGCATGCATCCGGCGTTCATCGATTTATTAGACGTTGTCACGTCAAAAGCCTTAACATCTTAGTTTTTTGTGTTCAAACACAAAAAACATTACATAAGAAAATCCTTGAATATTACTTCAATTACTACAGTGTGCAAAAATGTACATTACAATTTTACGAGTAAGGCCGTTTTCCTCATTCCGTATAATGTATAAGAAATTTTGGCAGAATTGAATACTAGGTACCACATTTATTTTTTTTAATCGTCGTAATAACATTTTTTGGAAAAATTTCTTCCTTCTCGTCCGCGATCTGGATATGATTTGTCATTGCAACTATCACCGTCTGAAGCGCTATCTGTACGCTTTAAAGTTAACCTGAGAAACACCTAGAGGGTTGACAGCGCTAACTACCGAGTATTCTATACACTACTTGGAGGACAATGCTGCTGTACTCATTCCGTGGAGGGTGTAAGAAAATATGGCCGAATTCCGTCTCGTCCTTTGGACTTATGGCAGATTTCCGTTATGGTACTTTTCCACCTTTTTCGAAGAGTCCAGGCGGAATACTGTCATTATGGTAGTCTTCCGTCGCCCCAGTTCCCCGACCCCAAGAGGCAGAGGCCGTCACTCAAATACCCCGCTGCTCCGTGCGCGCCGGGACAGTATCACACTTCCTATGTTCAGTTACACAGGTACCCGTAACAGCGCTGGAACTCGGATCCCGGAATAACCTTCAGCTGGTTGGTTTGATTTTTTTCGTGTGTTCCAAAATGACGTTCCTTGAGGTGAATTTTCAATCTCGGGAAGAGGAAAACGTCACAAGGATTTATGTCAGGCGAATAAGAAGGCTGAGAACCTACAGGAATGTTCTACTGGCTAAAAAATGGTTTACTGAAACTGCTGTGTGACAATGTGCATTGTCGTGATGCAAAGCTCAGTGTTTCTTGATGTTTGGTCTCACACGGATGACCATTTTTCGAAGGTTTTCAAGAACCTCTCGGTAAAAGAGTTAATTGATTATTTGGTTTTGAGGCACAAGCTGTATGTGGACGATTCCTTGGTTATCAAAAAAGCAAATCAGTATACATTTGATTGTCGACTTGCTCATTCTTGCTTTTTTGGGCTTTGGAGAGGTTGAAGTGTGCCATTCCATGCTCTGGCGCTTGGTTTCCGGGTCGTACTCAAACACGCAAGACTCGTCACCGGTGACGACACGTTCCAGAAAATGGGGATCATTTTCAATCGACTCCAAATGTCAAGGCACCTTTCTCTCCTGATGTCATTTTGGTCCTGCGAAAGGTTTGTTGGAACAATTTTTGCGCGGAATTTTCTCATCCCCAATTCATTAGTCAAAATTTAATGAAAGGTGGTGTGAGTCAAATTCAACACTTACCCGATTATTCTAACCGCCAACCGAATTATGTCGACGTTTTCATCAGTTCTGAAGATGAAGGTCTTATGCTTCGTGGTTCATCTTCAATCGACTGGGCCATTGACGGATCACTGACTCCGTAAGCCTGGTGAAGTTTTTCAACAGTTTCCTTTGCACTGTGCCTAAGTCTGGAGCATAGCCTGATAGCACACCGTTGATCGAAATTGATGTCAATAATTTCAGAAAAATATTAGGAAAAAAAACAATCGCTATGAACAACGAAATGTTTCGAGCAAGTTCAAACTCGTACTGGAATGTTCACCTGCCGCCGCTCCAAGTCTCACGTCCCCAGAGTTGCCAGATCGAATGCAATTTTGCCGGTTTAATTTCTTGATTCACACACCTCGTTGTGAGTCTTCATTCTTCTTTTTCGCATCAACCTTGGATTTCACCAATTTCTCTGGTGGCTGACTTCTTGCTTAACAGATAGTCCTCGTCTCTTCTTGTCTCCTGGCTTCGGTGCCGCCGCGGTCAGCACGACGTGCTGGTCTGGCGGCTGGGCGCAAGCCCCCTTCCCCCCTCCCCCACCCCTCCCGAGGGCAACTCTCGACGCGCCGCGTCACGCACCATCACCCGCGCTGACGACCCCACGGAACGCTCAAGCATGTTTACGCAATAAACAGGAGGAATTCCGACCGCAGCTATTTCACGCACAGCTTCTTTCTTCCTCGCCACTTACGAAGATTTCGGCGGTGATTTCAAAGTCAGGTTTTCAAGGCGTCAGCCCTCCACAACGCGCGGGAGTTATACTTTTGGGGCGAAGGCGAAACGTATTTCATTGTGCGGTTCAGGCATTCACTATAGCAGAAAAGCCATCGGAAAAATGTTATAGTTTAGTGCTTTATGTATATATTATACAGTGTCTACAAATTCATTCACTGGTGATCTTTTCAAAATTTAGAATGGGAATATTTAGTTCCTGTTTGCTGCGTGGTCATTAATAGAGTATGGAGTAGTGCCACTTCGATAGAGGGGGGTCTTTTTTAATTGGTACTCCAATTTTTTTTCAATCAGAAAATAAGTACCTACTAATAGTTTTATCAATGATTCTATCAATAATCTACATGGGTGGACGAACTTAGCAATAGAAAGGGGGCCGATTACAAAAATTAAAAATTATGGGGAAATTGATATCTTGTTTGTCATTTTAAGTACCTGTATCAGAAATAAACTTTCAACACCCCCATTTTTTTTTTCTTCCCATTTCTTCACACCTTACCTCCGCCCTTTGTTTTTATGTCGCTTTGGTTTGTGAAAGATTCCTGAAAAATTCGCGTAATTACTTTGCGAAAAGCTGGAACTGCGTTCTCATTGGTCCATACCCTGTTTTGAAATGACACTTCGGTACCAGCAAATCAGTAAAACCTTTTCTCTCGTCTTCAGCAATTTAAATGTATATTTTTGCTATGCTAGAATATTTCAAGATTGTGTAATATTTGTTTCTTTAGAATTACATATTGTTACGATCTGGTGGGGAGGGCGGGTACAGGGTTACAAAAGGAGAGTTCACTTAGTTAACTAAGTTTTAATTTTTTTACTTAATCTAAATTTTAACTGTCTTATTGCTGTCCACCAAATCAAGCACAATTCAATACATTCACTATTTCCACTCTCCACTGGAGCTCGGCCGAACAGTGGCTCTCTCTACTGTTCGTTTCTTACCACACGCCTTGGTCTCAACACACTGCCTCGCAATACTCACGTATCCACCGCACCGCAACACCGACCCATACTCCGATATTCGCACAAGAAGCATGATACAGCAAAATAAAATAAATTTGTTGAATATTCTTATATTTTATCCATGGTTTTAAAAAAATATATGCTTGAATGAAACTTCAATTAAAATATAAAATTATGCGCCAATGTTGGTAAATAATACTCAGCATTACTTCGAAAAACGTATTTCTTACATGCAAAAATAACCATAGGTGTGTTGTACAGAGTTACAATATTTTTCTTGTAGTGTTACTTCGCAATTGGTTTCCAAAGGAGACTTTTTTTTTTAAAAAGTACAGAAAATTGTTTTCTGTGTATCGTCACCATCTCTCTACTTCGTCGCAAGTCGACTCTGCCTTCTTAGGTTACACCGTGGAAGTAAATGGGCGCTTCCTCTCTCTCTTTCTAACGCACGCCTACTGCCGTGAGCGTTGTCTTTGTTCCTGTGCCCGCTGTTGCCAAATATAAAACGTATTTAAAATTGTAGGTATTCTATTTTTTTTTTTTTATTTATCAAGTGGACTTTACAACTTTCGTATGGATTCTATCAATGAATGTGTGTAATTTTTTTCCGTTTTAACTTTAAAAAAAGGCGATTTGGTACAGATAAATGAGCATGATAGTAGGTACAGGCCTCTAACATTACATTACTAAAATGGATTCTTAAAATGCATAATTCAAAAGGAGCACATCTCCTGAACTTCTTCAGGCAACCGCGCGCACCATAAGGCGTGTACTGCAGTGGCGGATTTAGAGGGGAACTGGGGCCCGTGCCCCTCCCCCAGAAGGGTAAAATATGCACTGGATAATAATATTTCTGAAGTAACAAACAGACTATCGGTGCCCGGCCCTGGTGTACGGCAGTCCGAGCGTGAGACGGTCCATCCGGCGACCCGCAGAACCGTCCAGACAACAAGCCGGGGGAAGAGAGGTGTGGCCCGCTAATGGGAGTTCCGTGTTGTGATCCCGACAAGAGGTCTGTCAGTCGAGCAGTGGCTCCCGGTGCCGCTGAACACTGACCAAGCCTTATGGCCAGTTGGCCATCAGCTGGTTCGATCACACTTTCCTGTTGCGCCGTCGAGCTGTGAGCGCAGAGCGACGATCATCGGGAACTTCGACGTGAACCCACTACTCCCGGGTCGGTCCGTAGCAATGATCTCGTATTGACACTGCGCCAGCAGACATGGCCCGGCATTTTCACGGACTTTATGCATGAAAATTTAATCAGACGTACATATTAGAGATTATAGTTTTTTTTTTTTTAGCGGAGTTACAATCGATTCTAGCGTCACATATCGTTCCAGCCCAACAATAGAAGTGCACCTAACATTTCTTCGACCTGTTGTAGATTGGAAATGTTTGAAAAATTGTCTACGCAAGCTATGTATGTATTGGCGCAACGTTTAGAAGAATGATCCACGGATCATTCTTGGGCTAAGATGATTGGATCGCTGATCGAGGAGCAGAATGGTGCAACTGGTCATCAGCGGGCTGAAGGTGGGCCGCGGGCCGCTGGTTGGTCGCCAGGACTCTTCGGTCATGCAGTGGCGAGACCCTGGGCCATTTACTCTTCCTTGGTCCTAATTGTATGGAGAACGGCCTAACTTTGGGGGAGGGGGGGACCTTAATGAAAAGGCCGGAACATTTTCAACACAAACTTTCGAAAACAATGTTTCAACCTGGAACTCAGGACCGGCGCGTCCATACAGGCGAACTAGGCAACCGCCTAGGGCGCCAAGTAGCTGGGGGCGGCGCAGCACGACACATAACAGCTGATATAATATGTTTAACGATTTTTGAAACTAGAAAAAAATGGATTTTTGTAACAGTTTGGAATGTTTATATTGATATAAGTAATTATTTAAATTCCACGGTGACCTGTTTATGATTTGTAATAAGTAAAAAAACACAAGCCCGCTTACATTTGATTGTTGACAAAATCTTCGGCTTACGTGATGTATTTTGAGGCAAGGAAATTTTTTTTTGGGGTGTCCGATCCTTGGCGGGGGGGGGGGGGGGGGGGGGGTTGCATTAAGGTTTTTCGCCTAGGGCACCGATTTACCTTGCACCGGCCCTGCTGGAACTTGAAATTCTACCATTATTTTCCTTATTCATCTTTAAAAATGTTGATGTTCTTTCCAGAAAATTCGAGTTAGTTTTTTAATGGTAACGACCAAATTCCGGTGAAATCAAGTCTGAGGGATTTTATTATATGAAATCATTAAAACTCAATTGAAGTAGAAGGATTTTGGGACAAGCACTTTAAATGTAAATGAATAAATTTACAAATATATGTAATTTAACATCAATATTTCTGTTATATTTCCAAAACAAAAAAAGTAGTACAGTTTATGCCATTTAATGCTCTCAGTACCATCTCACGTACTTCTAACATGAATCTGAACAAGTTCCGTACTTCTACAACATGACTAACTAAATTTCTCTACATATCGTCCGGAAAAACGCAATTAATTTCTTTTTTTTTTATACTTCACAGATCAACAACCTGAGAACGAGTGTACAGCTGCTGGTATGTTTAATTACTGACCTCGTAAATACTTATGACTATAGCCACGATTATTTCGCAGATTCATTTGGGTGAAGTGCGGATCCAGGTTTTTTGTTTGGGAGGGATTTGACCCAGCTGAGGACCTTATTATAAAAATTTGAAAACATACTATACCTAATTAAAGTGGATTAACTATAAGTGATGAAAATTGTACTGTTGGTACTGTAGTTATAAAAAAAAGTAGGATAATTTCAAGTTTGATTTGATATTTGTCAGGGGTGGACGCTGGATCCGCTACTGTTTGGGTGGCAAAATATACTTGAAGCATATAAGTAGTATACGAATGTCGGTCCGGAAACTGGCTTCTGGCTGTGGAGCCGGGAGCCGATCCACATCTCTGACGTCACGTCCATCTCTGTCGTCACGGCGGCCATATTAGATGAGCGTAACGGGACATAGCGTAACGGGACATAACGTAACGGGACAAGTAAATCACGGCGGCCATCGTGGATCCGCCATTTTCGATGGAATCATTGTGTTCTCGAAAATTCCGGCATTGTGTTTTCCGCCATTTTGGATTATGACGTCACCGTAGCAATTTCCGTTACGGTCGCAATCTTTAACTTTTTTATTTATTATCCGATTTTAATAAAAAAATTTCAAAAATTATAAAAAAAATCACTTAATAAAATTTTAATAAACTATTAATAAAAAATATACTTTTACGACACAGAGTTCGGAGTCCTCGGTTCGAACCCGACAAGTTCAAAAAAAATAAAAATGGCGGCCGATCCTTCCCTCACAGTGGACGCAGGCAGACTGACCCCCACCACTTTTTTTCAAAGCATATATGTCGTCACCTAGTATGATGTCATGTACGCCATTTTGTCTTCGATGCTGGAAGCCATAATAATCATTGTATCGTCGGCGGGAGTGCGCTGACGCCATGTTAGTTTAATTCTTATCCACTAGAGTGCAGTAATCATTTATTACTGACACCCGCCATCTTGAAATTTGGCCGCCATCTTGAAAATCCGTAATTATTTAGCTAGAAATTCAGGAAAAATTCCAAAATTCATTAAAGAAATCACTCATATTGATTCGACCGATTTCTGACCTCGGTTCGATACTTGATCGATTCAATAATGTTTAATTTTATGTAAAAAATAATAATTTCAATAAACAATGTTCAACATTTTTAAAGAGACTCTAAATCCTCTACTACCATCATCCTATCAGACATAAAGACCACCATATTGGAAATCCGTAATTTTAATGCTAGATATTCGGGAAAAAGCTCAAAATTCATTAAATAAATTTGTAATCTATATAATGATTGATTAGATCGACTAAGGTCCTTGGTTCGATCCCTGGCCGATACAAAACAACTTTAATATTTTAAAAAAGTACCTCTAAAGTTACAGGTTTGAGAATATAAAAAAAACCGCTAGTTCTTTTAAAAAAAACTTTTATTTCATAAATTCAATACACTACTACAAGTACAAAAAAATACACAGACAAATTACTAAAGTTTTGTGGATTTCTCGATTTCCGCATCAGCCACCCACGAATTAAAGCGAGGTGGAAAGCCCCACCACTTGACATAGGACCGTCCATTTCTTCGTTTTATAATCTTCTCCACCAAGTACGTATCGGGATACAACGTAGGCTGAATCTCTTCGGCATAGAAGCCTCCATGGATAGGTTTGTGGTCCAAATCTTCGAGGTAGTAGGTCCTAAGCTCTGATTCACGAACATGTGTCACACGGAAAAGTTCGAACTCCAGTTCGCAGTGAAACCTTTCTCGAAGATACCTTTCTGCTTGGAGATTCGCACAATGTCGTCGACGTTAGCTTTACGCTTTCGTGGATCTTTCTTCTTCGTGTTGGAAAACACTGTTTGAAGCAGGCGATTGTCCTTTACGTCCTTTGGCTTCATTTTCGTGGTAGAATGCACCGTGTAATTAAACTCGCTTATTAGTTTCGGCAAGATGTCAAGCCACTTGTAATTTCCGTTAGTCGTAAACTGTCACCACATCTTGGTACGCAAAGTTCTGTTAAACCTTTCGACAACGGAGGATTTGACGTTACTAAATGTAGAGTAGTGTTTGATGCCATACTTCTTCATCAAAGCCTTGAAGGTCGCATTGTAGAATTATTTCCCGAGGTCTGTTTGCAGGTGCGACGGTACATGTCCATCACGCAAAATATTGTTCATGGCCTTGGCTACGTCAGTTGCAGTCTTTGATTTGACAGGTCTAGCCCAAGCGAACTTGCTATAAACATCGATGACTGTCAACTTGTACTTGAAACCTTTATTCAATCGGGAATACGGTATCATCTCAACAAGGTCCGCCTGGAATAAATCGTCAATTCCACGAACTATGACTTTGCGACGAAGGTATTTCCGTCTAGCAGGAGCATGAAGTTCGCGAGCGATTCCGGTTCGACTCATTGTATGTAGCCGGCTTCCCTCGGTTCTTCAAGTATGGAGACTATTTCGTTGATGTGCGAATAGTTTCCTACACTAAGCGAAGCATGTAGAATTCTAAGGCGATCAACTAATTCATTAGGGTCGTCCAAATATACATAGTCAAATATCTGACTACTTTCAAGCTTTTTTAAACCTTCTCCATGTATTGTTAGTTCACTGAAGAGATTAGCGAGAATGTCCATTTTTTCATGATCTTCATCTTTATATACACCACTATCTGGATTGTTATCGCGAAAATGTGCATTGGTTAGCTCTAGCAGTTTTTTGTACTCTTGTAAGTCTTTGTGAGAATATCCTTTAGGCTCCCTGCGAAACAGCAATTCGTACAGACCAGGAGTCCCGCGTGTTTTGAACGCTTCTACGCGCACGATATTTCCTGGTAGAAAGTCTATTTCTTTGGCACCGAGGAACCACTTATTATGTTTTCTGTACACTCCGTAGGTCGTGTCATTATTCCAGCTCGTAAACGATATCAGGTATGGTCGGACCATTGCATTAACTTGATGTCCCTTTTTCGGTATTTTTTTCTTGTGCATATACTCTGTACTTGTTAAGTCCTCTTCTTCTCGATCTGGTTCATACTTTCTCTTCTTTACAGTTGGCATTTCATCTTCAACTTCTGTCTTCACAATGATGGATGGTTCTTCCTTGTTTTTAAGTTCGTCGAGGCGACTAGTGATTGGTTTAAATATCTCCTCATTTTCCATCTCAGGTGCAAGTCTGGTTCGTCTAGCAAGTAAATATTTTTCACGAACAGACCATATAGCTCGATAAAGGTCACTGGCCAGGTCCGACATTGTACTGACTGAAAACTTATTTCAAGACCTCCTTATACACTTTTGTTATTCATTCGCAGAAATTTTTTTCTTGTGTTTGGCTAAATCTGAATTTTTTGACAAGTGAGATAGTGATGCTTTCAGACTACTTTGAAAAGTTCTCAAATCGTCACGTCTTTGTGCATTCGATACTTCGATCATGTCGCGAATGCGAGAATCCTCGGCTTCCACATGCTGGTCGATGGCAACGAGATACTCTAGTAATTCGTTTTTCACACTTTCCACCTTTTGAGCCAGTAGCGAAATGTATTTGCAGATAATGTCGTCATGAGACTTGAGAGCAGTACGTAAGTCTCGACTGCTGCGTCCAAATTTAGAAATGCTAAGACTCATGTTTGGCGATAAACTGATCGAAACCTCGTCTGTACCTGCCCTTATATAGCGGCCATTCTTTGACTATAACTATGAATCCGTGTTCTTCTTTCCAACACAAGGAGCACATGTCTTTGAATTCCTGGAACGTCATGTCGGTGTTTACGTGATCGTCATAATCGTGGCGTAAATTAAGTTCGTCCATGCGAAAAAGCACTATTACATTCGCATTATCTCGTAGATGTTTTGGTATTCTACTGTACGTCTGACACAGGTAAACGCAGTCTACGTTGGCGTGTCTGCCCATGGAAAAGTACTCTTGTATTATGCCTTGTTTATCGTACATTACATCGTCGAAAACAAACACGGAATTGGCTTTTGCTTCGTCGGGAGACACCACATCGGTATTATCGCTAAACGGAAAACACTCCAGCCCTTCCCCCGAGCGTAGAACAGTTGCTAGGCGCTGGTACTTTGGCTGTTGCAGCGATTTGGAATACAAGTAAACGTTCTCGAACCGAAGACCATTTGGTTCCTTTAGTAAACTCAGTGAAACACACGTTTTGCCGCAGTTTGACGGACCCGCCATTATGCAGGACTCTACTTGCAACCTCACAAGACAGGACTAGGCATGAGGAAGAAACGAATGAAAAAATCCTAAGTTCTTTGGCGAAACGTCCGCTCACCAATATAGATTTAATAAAGTACGCCGTTTTTTTTTTACCGATGGCAATGGCTTCCATGTTGGCATTGTGTCGCTGTGCTTCTTTTAACTGCTTGCGCTCATTCTTCGAAGTGTTGACTGCCCGCACTATACCGCTCGTTGCACCGATGAGGCCGCCGAGAGCACCCAATGCAGGCAAAAGCAAAGGAAGAAATCCTCCTATAATCTTCTTGTCGAGAGTCTGTAATTTTTGCTTGGCTTTTTGCACGCCTGCACCAGTCTTGCGTTTGGTCTTGCGTGAGTTAGTCTTTGACTTGATGGAGCTGGCTCGACGAGCACCCATTACTAATTTCGTCTTTGCCTTCATGATTTTAGATACGCCCCACGCTGCGATTTTCTCTCCTAGTCCCGCGTTCGACGATTTGCTTATATCTTCGGCTTCCTGTGCCAATATCTCGTCGGCCCGGTGTCTGGATTCCAGGTCCTTGCTTAATGAATATGCGATATCGTGCTGCTTGCACTTTTCGTCGAGTGAATTAATGCCCATGTCACCGCGAGCTAACCTTTTCGCTAGTTTAGTGCCGGGGCCGCAGAATCTGTAGCCGGGAATGTGTAGCTCGAATGGTAGGTTGTTTATCAGCGAGTTCACGAGTCCCGCGCCGATGTGTTGTTTGTTCTTACCTCTTCGAGTCATTACGCACAACTGACCAGAAAGTATAAATGTGTTTGATTTTATACAATTACTTTAGTACAATGCAGGTCGTCAAGCAAGACGTGTGTTTGCCCGTACGCATTACGCAAGACGATGTATTTAGTGCGCGTGAATCACGACATGGCTTACTGTTGCCTTCTGCTGTACGATGCATAATGGCGGTTCCGTCAAACTGCGACAAAACGTGTGTTTCACTGAGTTTACTGGAGGAACCAAACGGTCTTCGGTTCGAAAACGTTTACTTGTATTCCAAATCGCTGCAACAGCCAAAGTACCAGCGCCTAGCAACTGTTCTACGCTCGGTGGAAGAGCTGAAGTATTTTCCGTTTAGCGATAATACCGATGTGGTGTCTACCGACGAAGCAAAAGCCAATTCCGTGTTTGTTTTCGACGATGTAATGTGCGAGAAACAAGGCATAATACAAGAGTACTTTTCCATGGGCAGACACGCCAAGGTAGACTGCGTTTACCTGTGTCAGACGTACAGTAGAATACCAAACCATCTCCTACGAGATAATGCGAATGTTATAGTGCTTTTTCGCATGGACGAACTTAATTTACGCCACGCTATGACGATCACGTAAACACCGACATGACGTTCCAGGAATTCAAAGACATGTGCTCCTTGTGTTGGAAAGAAGAACACGGATTCCTAGTTATAGTCAAAGATTGGCCGCTATATAAGGGCAGGTACAGACGAGGTTTCGATCAGTTTATCGCCAAACATGAGTCTTAGCATTTCTAAATTTGGACGCAGCAGTCGAGACTTACGTACTGCTCTCAAGTCTCATGACGACGTTATCCGCAAATACATTTCGCTACTGGCTCAAAAGGTGGAAAGTGTGAAAAAAGAATTACTAGAGTATCTCGTTGCCATCGACCAGCGTGTGGAAGCCTCGGATTCTCGCATTCGCGACATGATCGTAGTATCGAATGCACAAAGACGTGACGATTTGAGAACTTTTCAAAGTAGTCTGAAAGCATCACTATCTCACTTGTCAAAAAATTCAGATTTAGCCAAACACAAGAAAAAAATTTCTGCGAATGAATAACAAAAGTATATAAGGAGGTCTTGCAATAAGTTTTCAGTCAGTACAATGTCGGACCTGGCCAGTGACCTTCATCGAGCTATATGGTCTGTTCGTGAAATATATTTACTTGCTAGACGAACCAGACTTGCACCTGAGATGAAAAATGAGGAGATATTTAAACCAATCACTAGTCGCCTCGACGAACTTAAAAACAAGGAAGAACCATCCATCATTGTGAAGACAGAAGTTGAAGATGAAATGCCAACTGTAAAGAAGAGAAATATGAACCAGATCGAGAAAAAGAGGACCTAACAAGTACAGAGTCCATGCACAAGAAAAAAATACCGAAAAAGGGACATCAAGTTAATGCAATGGTCCGACCATACCTGATATCGTTTACGAGCTGGAATAATGACACGACCTACAGAGTGTACAGAAAACATAATAAGTGGTTCCTCGGTGCTAAAGAAATAGACTTCTACCAGGAAATACCGTGCGCGTAGAAGCGTTCAAAACACGCGATACTCCTGGTCTGTACGAATTGCTGTTTCGCAGGGAGCCTAAAGGATATTCTCACAAAGACTTACAACAGTACAAAAAACTGCTAGAACTAACCAATGCACATTTTCGCGATAACGATCCAGATAGTGGTGTATATAAAGATGAAGATCATGAAAAAATGGACATTCTCGCTAATCTCTTCAGTGAACTAACAATACATGGAGAAGGTTTAAAAGAGCTTGAAAGTAGTCAGATATTTAACTATGTATATTGCGACGACCCTAATGAATTAGTTGATCGCCTTAGAATTCTACATGCTTCGCTTAGTGTAGGAAACTATTCGCACATCAACGAAATAGTCTCCATACTTGAAGAACCGAGGGAAGCCGGCTACATACAATGAGTCGAACCGGAATCGCTCGCGAACTTCATGCTCCTGCTAGACGGAAATACCTTCGTCGCAAAGTCATAGTTCGTGGAATTGACGATTTATTCCAGGCGGACCTTGTTGAGATGATACCGTATTCCCAATTGAATAAAGGTTTCAAGTACATGTTGACAGTCATCGATGTTTATAGCAAGTTCGCTTGGGCTAGACCTGTCAAATCAAAGACTGCAACTGACGTAGCCAAGGCCATGAACAATATTTTGCGTAATGGACGTGTACCATCGCACCTGCAAACGGACCTCGGGAAATAATTCTACAATGCGACCTTCAAGGCTTTGATGAAGAAGTATGGCATCAAACACTACTCTACATTTAGTAACGTCAAATCCTCCGTTGTCGAAAGGTTTAACAGAACTTTGCGTACCAAGATGTGGTGACAGTTCACAGCTAACGGAAATTACAAGTGGCTTGACATCTTGCCGAAACTAATAAGCGAGTATAATTACACGGTGCATTCTACCACGAAAATGAAGCCAAAGGACGTAAAGGACAATCGCCTGCTTCAAACAGTGTTTTCCAACACGAAGAAGAAATATCCACGAAAGCGTAAAGCTAACGTCGACGACATTGTGCGAATCTCCAAGCAGAAAGGTATCTTCGAGAAAGGTTTCACTGCGGACTGGAGTCCTGAACTTTTCCGTGTGACACATGTTCGTGATTCAGAGCTTAGGACCTACTACCTCGAAGATTTGGACCACAAACCTATCCATGGAGGCTTCTATGCCGAAGAGATTCAGCCTACGTTGTATCCCGATACGTACTTGGTGGAGAAGATTATAAAACGAAGAAATGGACGGTCCTACGTCAAGTGGTGGGGCTTTCCACCTCGCTTTAATTCGTGGGTGGCTGATGCGGAAATCGAGAAATCTATAAAACTTTAGTAATTTGTCTGTGTATTTTTTTGTACTTGTAGTAGTGTATTGAATTTATGAAATAAAAGTTTTTTTAAAAGAATTTGTGGTGTTTTTTTTTCTCAAACCTGTCACTTTAGAGGTACTTTTTTAAAATATTAAAGTAGTTTTGTATCGGCCAGGGATCGAACCAAGAACCTTAGTCGATCTAATCAATCATTATATAGATTACAAATTTATTTAATGAATTTTGAGCTTTTTCCCGAATATCTAGCATTAAAATTACGTATTTCCAATATGGTGGTCTTTATGTCTGATAGGATGATGGTAGTAGAGGATTTAGAGTCTCTTTAAGAATGTTGAACATGGTTTATTGAAATTATTGTTTTTTACATAAAATTAAACATTATTGAATCGATCAATTATCGAACCGAGAACAGGAATCGGTCTAATCAATATGTAAATTAATGAGTGATTTTTTTAATAAATTTTGGAACTTTTCCCGAATTTCTAGCTAAATAATTACGGATTTTCAAGATGGTGGCCAAATTTCACAGTAATAAATGATTACTGCACTCTAGTGGATAAGAATTAAACTAACATGGCGTCAGTGCACTCCCGCCGACGATACAATGATGATGATGGCTTCCAGAATCGAAGACAAGATGGCGGACATGACGTCATACTAGGTGACGACATATATGCTTTGAAAAAAGTGGTGGGGGTCAGTCTGCCTACGTCCACTGTGAGGGAAGGATCGGCCGCCATTTTTTTTTTTTTATTTGCACTCGTTTGGTTCGAACCGAGGACTCCGAACTCTGTGTCGTAAAAGTATATTTTTTATTAATAGTTTATTAAAATTTTATTAAGTGAATTTTTTTATAATATTTTAAATTTTTTTTATTAAAATCAGATAATAAATAAAAAAGTTAAAGATGGCAACTGTAACGGAAATTGCAACGGTGACGTCATAATCCAAAATGGCGGAAAACACAATGCCGGAATTTTCGAGAACACAATGACGTCATCCAAATTGGCCGCCGTGATCTACTTGTCACGTTACATTATGTCCCGTTACGCTTATCCAAGATGGCCGCCGTGACGACAGAGAAGGACGTGACGTCAGAGATGTGGATCGGCTCCCGGCTGCTCAGCCAGAAGCCAGTTTCCGGACCGACATTCGTATATAGTCCATCCACGGTAACCTCCTACTTTTTTAAACGAACCTTTGAAAAAACACACCAGGATGCAGCATGTTTGGTTCGTTTGCAAAAATACTTTCCATCATATGCATATTAAACATGCATTAACACTAAATTACCGTATAATGATGTTAAATAAAATTTTACAAAAAAAGTAACTATCTATGTACAATATTATTAATATTAATGATCTCGCATGTGTGTAAATGAAACAGTGAGAGAAGTGGTGTGTTGGCAATGATTAGAACGAAATAGTTCCATAGCCAAAATATATATTTTTTGACTTTCCGCGTGTATTTAAGAATTTGTTTGGGTATTTGTTAAGTTTGAACATTTTTTTAAATCTCTGGTGAAATAAAAACGTTATGTTAACGGTAAAAAAATATTACGTGCCGAAACCGTGGTCGCGCATTAATAATGTTAATAGTCACTTGTTTGTTTTCTCTTTCAGCCGTTTGTCTGCAGTCTGCAGTCTGTACGCCATATTGCAGTGTGTTTTAATATATTACTGACCGTGAAATAACGTACAGTTTGTGTTTCAGGATTTTGTGTTAATATTGTGTATTTTAACTTTGTTATATTATTTATTATCTACTATTGTAATGATGGAATTTGTTATCGTTTTGATATTTTGTGTGGTTCTTGTGATTGCTGTAATGGTAATTGGTTCCGGGATGGGGAAAGCTACTTCGTCGCAGCGTCAGATGGACATCATTAACGTCGCTCAGAACTTATATGTTTTAATTAGAAAAGGCGACTTGAAGAAATGTGACGTTACGCAGACGACCGCGTTTCTTCTCAACATCGCAAAGTCAACTGTTCTCAAGTAAGTATGCTTTTTTCGTATTCATGCACGTAAAAAAAATATCGACTGTGTCCTAAGTATTGTCGGCCTGTGTTTTAACTCACGAGTTTTTTTGTGTTTTATTTCCAATTTATATTTTTTGGTGTGAGACAACACCGCCATGTGGCGTCTCTGTTGAAAAGTTAACCTAAAATCATATTAGGCCTACTCAGGTCCTAACAATAACAATATAGGCACTTTCAAGTATTTTTATGGGTGTGATACACGTTTGTTTATAACGATGTTTATAAACTTTATGATAGGTTTAACTATAACATAAGGGAGTGATTTTATAATTTGCATTTAATTAGTTTTTCATCTGTTTGGGAGATCACAAAATAAATAAAAAAACACTTCATTAATTTCGTGGACAAAGTCTGTCATGTTTCCATTTAGTGACCACAAAGCAAATATTTGTGACAAAATGCCATATTTGGAACACTGCCTAACTGCGTATTGTGAACGGGTCCCCGGAAGTGTTATGACAAATGTTTTTTTTTTTTTTTTTTTTTGGTTAGGTACTACAAGAAAGACATTGAAGAAGTTTCAACACCAGGAAAAAAGAGGAAAAAAAGGCCACAGGAAGGAAAGTCACTTGACACAGTCGACGATTTCACAGTAAATGCAATCAGGAATGCAATTTACAGGATGTACGCTGAAGGTAAAAATTTGATACTGAAGAGTAGTTTCAATACAACTGGGGTAGGCCCTACTTAATTGTATTCATTTCATATATCCATATGCAGATTGACCGGTTCAGTTTTTTTCCGATATCATCTGTCCTTTAAAAATACTTAACATTTTTGGGTGGTTTGTTAGGTTTCTTTATTGATATGGTATTGATATATAGAATATTGTGCAACATATGAAATAGGTACACGTCCTTTTAAGGTTAGGTTAAAGATAGAAAGAAAATTGTTACATTCTAAAACTACAAGTAATGTTTATATCGTTATACACAGTATACATATTAAATAACCTCAACTTTTATGATGTATCAGAAGGTTAAATAATGACTATTTCCAGTATCAATAATATCCAGTTGTGCGCTTTAGCAGTAATTGGTTACAAATTAGTGAGTTGTGGTCTAAGCAAGCATGGTTATTAAAAAAAATTGGGATACTTAATTGGCTAAATTGTACTGTGTGGCAGGGTCCAGTACAATATATATTCTATTGCAAAATAGTGTCATGCCCTGCCTAACCCTTTAGAAAATATAGGGGTATTGTTATTTTATAAACAATAGGCCTACTTCATTGTAATGAAGTATCATATGAAAACACAACTTAGCCAGACAAACTGTGTGTTAGTGTATGAAGTAACAGAAGGTTATAAAACAGTAAAAGTTTAGTATCGCGTATCCGATTCGATACATTGATCCTGATCGCATGATCCTGCAAATATTGATCCTGTGATTGATGATGCTTGCTTTTCTAATTTATTACGTTTAAAAATCCTGTACAAAACCAAAACTAAAAACCTGTGATGTAGTAATGAGTTATGATTTAAAGTTGTATAATAATGAAAATATATATGTTTTATTAAACTTATGATAATTATTCTTGCTATACCACAATATTTGATTATGTTCAGGATCTTTGATCTGAATAAATGAAAAAAAGCATGCACCACACGATCAATAGGATGTACAGGTTCATGCATAAAGATCTAGGGATCACATGGGATACACGATACAAAACATTTACCTACAACACAGTGTAGAGCTTGTAACTTATTGATTGCTAAATTGAATGCTGAAATACTAATGTTTTACACAACTTCAATACAAACGCGCAATATAATCGTCATATCATTGCAGACAAAAATACTGCAATGTAGAATTCCTCTAAGCAAACTACAAAATTTAAATTAATTTAAAAGTATTTTTGAAATGTAAGTTTATTAAAACTATTTAATAAATGTAAATTGTGCACTTAAATTATCTTCTACGGGGTTGTGGTTTCGCTTAGTTTTGTGTACCTCTGTTATTTCATGTATTGTTAATGTATGCAATAAATTTACAGGTTTGAATGTTACAGTCGACACCATTTTGAAAGAAATCAGGGAAAGACAAATAGATTATTATGGTGGAAGATCAAGTCTTCATAAATTGTTAAAGAAGATGGGATTTTCATGGACAACTGTTGATGGACGAAAAGCTTTGATAGAGAATGAAAACATAGTATTGCAGCGAATAGATTTCTTGAGAAAGTATAAAGAAGAAAAAGAAAGAGGTGCCAATTTCATATTTGTTGATGAAACATGGATTTTCCAGAGAGGCAAGGCATTAATTTATTTGAAAATTTGTTCTGTGGTCCAATACAAAGTATTTCATTTCCATTTCATATATTTTTCAGGAACTGTATCAAAGTCATGGCAGGACAAGAGTCTACAATCTGCGAAGAGACGTACTGTTGGAGATGGTAAAAGGTTTATTGTTGTTAATGCTGGAGGGCGCACTGGCTTTGTGCCAGGAGCAGGATTACTTTTTGTTTCAGGTCAGAAGACTGCAGACTACCATGGCGAGATGAATGGGGAAACTTTCTTGATGTGGTTTGAAGACATGTTGGTGCATCTTGAGGAACCCAGTGTCATCATAATGGACAATGCTTCATATCACAGCACCCAGGTATGTGCAATGGTAAAGCAGTGTCTTTTTATTGCTCAAATTGTAATGTGAAAAATTTACATGTGTTTATTATTGTGTATAAGTACGAATATTCGAGACTAATACATTTTGCCAGCAATAATTGTTATCTTAATAGTATGCCTACACTACATTTTTATAAACTATAATGTTTGAGCTGAAATTGAATACACACACACACACAGATATATATATATATATATATATATATATATATATATATATATATATATATATATAATGTAATTGAATTACATTGTAGTGCAAACTAATTTAGTAGAGGGTTTGAAATACCAAATAAATTTTTTTTATTGCAAACAGCATTTGAAAATGACATAATTACTTGTTTGGTAAAAGGACCCACTTTATGAATGCTCTGTTGCCCTACTTAATAAATTAAAATAATATTTTCAAAAAAATTTCTAGTCACTAAACTAACATGCTTTGTTAAATTTAGAAATTCATTACGACAATATGCCAAAACACATGTTTGCTTTGCATAAGTACAGTAGAACCCTGTTATAATTTGTTTTTAAGGGGCTACAAGAAAAAAAAACATAAGCAGGAAATTCAATTTAGTACTTTTTAGTGTGGATTTATTGCCAATGGACTCAACAAGCTGCATAAAGATATATTTGATGCTCCAATTTGCTTGTAGCAAGCCAAAAACTATTTTTCTTTAACATCATGGTGCTTCCAGCTTCTATCTGCTTTGTCTTTACTTACACATTGTCTCATTGCTGTAAAATTGTCATAATTCACGACAGTGTTTACAGTGGAAATGCTTAAGTCCAGTTCTTTTGCCACTTGAACATGTGATTTAAGTGAATACATTTGAAAACACACAGAATGGCTAAAAATTTATGAATTTATTTGTTTTCCAAGGGTGTCAACAGGCAGTTAACTGCTAACATACACATATACATAGACAGTATAGACAAAGGCTTTTAATTTTTTTCGTCTTCTAAAATTTTATGAAGTGAACATTACAAGCACGAAACGCATAATTTGTGAAACATTATATCCAGGAATTAAAAACATTGTCCTTATAGGGAAAATATTGGACTTGAAAAATAATACATTATAGGCAGGAAAACTTTATAAGCAGTAAAATTGTAACAGGGTTCTACTGTCATGAATTCTTATCAGCTACTTGAGTATTTAGTTAAATGTTGGCATAACGTAGGTTGAGAAAACACCTACAACGAACTGGACCAAGGCTGCACTGATCGCGTGGCTGGAGAAGAATGGGATAAAACATGAAAATAATTTGTTGAAAGTGGAGCTGCTGAGAATAGCTAAACAAAACAAGCCCCGAATACGGTATATTATTTCGTTTTTTTCACAGCATTTCTTTAAAAGTGAGATAGTTGCAAAAAATTACGTATACACCTTGTTCTAACACACTTTTCAGATATGAGGTAGACGAGTTGGCTCGTAACTATGGCCACGAAATTCTACGACTCCCACCCTATCACTGCCACTATAATGCAATCGAACTAGTTTGGGCTCAATGTAAACACCATTACAATAGTAACGTGGGGCGGGCCAAGAGATTTGACAATGATGCAGTTGCAGCCATCTGGAAAGAGGCTCTTGATGCTTCCACACCAGAGAGGTATTTTCATGTTGCATGACCAATGGGGTATTCCTTTTGAAGTAGAAATTGTTTTATTTTCCTGTAGAACATTCCTCAAGCTTCAGCAAAACCCTTACCATACATTTTTACATAATACGTAAGTATTGTTGCCTAGCAGCCTGGTCCTACCATTCCTTTTGATAACTTTGTGTGCTAGTGTGTGTATAGTGTGATTATCATTTTGTGTATATTCATATACCAGTAATACAGTTTTAAAACAATTGGTAAAAATAAGTGGTTTGTATTTGTGTAGTTGTCGTTTTGAAAATGTGTTGCATGTATGTGTTTGTGTTCGTGTTTGTGTTTGTGTTTGTAATTTTATTCCCATGTGATTCATACATATCTGTGTAGTTTCTAGATCTAACAGTGGTGACATTTGCAAGGTTTTTTTTTTTTGTAATTGCAGTCCATTTGCAATTGTTTCATTTCCATAAATAGTTTTGTATTTATTAGTAATTGTGATATTACTTTCTGTTATGCTTAATCTTGTGTCAATGACTTTAAAGTTATGGTGGGTTCAGTGCTGTAGGCAGATTTCAATATTCAGATAAAATTTCAACGTAGAGAATTTTGAATATTTTCATCTAGCGAACTTGAATAGGTATTTACACATGTAGTTCTTGCACATTAGTATTTTCAAAAGTTATGTTATTATAGTGAAATACATATACAGTAAATCATCAAAACTATTCAAAAAATTAAATTTTCGCTATATCTCACTGTTTTTGTCTGGGACAAATTTTAACCAAAAACAAACACAAAACTTATGAAATAAATATTTTATCATATGCATTCTAAGCCTTTATTGATAACATATATAATATTTACAGCTTTATTATATCTTGAATAAACCACTATAATTTTTTTTTCAGATAACATAAAACAAAACATGTTACTTCAAGTATTAAATAATAGCTTTGATAGTTGAGGAAAACACATTAAATGAGTTTTGTTGTGTTTAAAAATAGTTTCTTGTGGAGTGAGTTCAAAATTGTATGTAATAAAGAGCATGCCATGCATTGTTTACTATGCCGTTTTGACAGAAACAAACATATTTTGTTATAGAGTGGTTTTTGCTATAAACAGGTCATTTATATAGAGGTTTTACTGTATACATTAATTTTTTTAGATGGGCGAGGTGTGTGGATCACGTGGAGAAGCTAATTCAAGCAGACTGGGAGAGAGAAGTCCACATAGACAGCGGCACCATTCCTCCACTCATCATCCACCTCGGCGAGGATAGTTCAAGTGAAGACAGTGACAGCGAAGAATTTGAGGTTACGACACAGCAAGTAGATGGAGACAGTGAAGTACTGGCAGTTCCTCTTGATGATTTACCCGGGTGTTCTTATTGAGGTCTGTATGTAATAAACACCTGGGCAACTGTAAGTATTGGGGTTTGAAACATTTTTTTTTCTTTTATGCATTCCCATTAAGTATGTTGATTACTGGAACTTTATGTATTAACTTTATATTACACGTATTATGAAATTAATAATAAATTTCATTTCTGGATTCGTATAGGTGTATGTGAAACATTTTATTTTGTTGTGTGTCTTCATTTTTCAGTGAACTTACTTGGAAAACAAAAAGCCAGTCCCCATCCAGGGCCACAAATAAATAATGCATATAAGTGGTATAGAAATTACTGTCAATTCTTCACCACAATTTTACTGTTCATAAAATTATGATTTTGTCTAATAAGTATACTCAGGAAAATGTATATAACCATATTTTTATTTGTGGCCTTAACCGGCAAAATGGTAGGGGTTTATTAAATAAAAGAAGAAAATTCATTTTTAAATGTTTTCATCTGAATTTGTTAATTTTATTAAACCTTCAATCCTTAGTCTTTTCCAGATTGCTTAGATGGACAGCCATATGTATAATTTACAATACTTTTTTTTTCAGATGCAGAAAACTGTGTTGAACTGTACTAAATGATGATATTTATTGCTTACATAAATGTTGTAAATTTATATATTCTCCTAAAAATTTACTTTAAATTATATGTTATTTCTTTAGCTAACAAACTTATTTTTTAATATTTTTACCATTGGGTATCATAAATAATGTTATGAACATATACATGTATACTTAGATCATATTCAAATTACTTATATATATATATATATATATATATACATACATACATACACACATTGTTTTGACAGCTGGTGATTGTAAACAAACCATTTGACATTTGTCACATGGCAATGTTTTTGTTTACATACGGCGGAAGGATACATAGTGACATTAAAGTAGATCCGGTGAAAAGCAGGGCTTCAGAAAAGTAGGAGGTTACCGTGGATGGACTTACTACTCATATACACGTCTGCTTCACCTTGATGTTTTTTTTATACCCGGTAAATTGGGTTCAATGCCTTGCAGGCTCGACTTGCTGTTGCTATGCTTTGACGGGTTGTAATCACTCTTTCACTGGCTGCTGTCCTTGAGAAGATATTCTAATTTGAATGACTTGTATGTGATTGGACCGTTCAGTTGTGTTTGGTTTTATTATTTATACTGCCTTAGGGGCGTGTCAAAACAGCTGTGGACCAACAGAAGACGGCGCAATAACATACAAGTGTTCGGAGTTCAGATTGTCGTTAAATGAACCCGCGAAATCTCCTGCTAGACTACCACTACAGTTCTCTTGACACTGAGCCACTTATAAACAAGAAGTGGTTACTCAATCACGTGTAACCCGCCAAATGTTGTTACTTAATTATCGACCACTGAGCAATATAAACCATCTTGTCTTGGTTAAACTATAGACAGCCACAATAATTTTGTGGGTTCTTTGGGTAGCAGATTACAGACAATGAAATAAGTGTTTATCTAGTCGTTTTCACATCAGAGGATGTGACCTGATGAACCAATAATCACTGTAAAATGTCTTTATATATAGGCGAGTTAAATATCGCCTGAAGTGAAATAGTGTTAATATGGCAGAGTGTAAGATATAACGCTCTTTATGCTGTTCTGTCTACCGTATCGACATTCATTCCTTTGGTTATCTTTTGAGATGCAGCAGTTTACCAACTTTTTTCTTGGAGTATTTACTCTTCACTCGAACGTCCATTATTAGTGTTGCAATGTGTCCAAAATCCCTTTGTTTAAAAAAGACTTTTGTTAGCTAGAATATTATTTTAATTCCCTTGATTGTGTTAGGAATTTAAAAATTTTTTTTAATAATAAAGCTATGCTTAAATTACTTCCTACGAAAATGATAGTCTTATTTTACATTTTTATCTAGTATACTTGATATGGCCCTAATTTGTTCAAATGATAACATATGGTTAAAAATTACTCAGTAATAAGAAAGATCGTACTGAATTCCCGCTTAATGTGATCTACTAGATTTAATGTATGGTAGCTATGTTTTAAAGTATTTAATGAACTCTACTTGCACTTATTCTCATGTTATGAACGATATCTAGATAAAACATTATTTTTTCAAATGTTGATAGAAAGCAAAATATTCTTATGGTTGAGGTTAACTTTTTCTAATAAATTTTCTCCAGATAATCTACGAGAGAACTCCAAAAAAAAAACCAACAGTATTTTTTTTTTTAAATTAACACATTTTACTTTTTGAAAACCTGTCTCTAAGAGTTGTTTTGCTTCAGTAAGAACTCACATAGTTATATGAAGTCTGATTTTTTTAAAGATGATGACATCTGAAATTTCACGTTAAAAATTCTGAGCTAAGACCAAATACCAAAATAATTTTATGTAATTCAGTTGTCAGATAAAAAAAGTACAGTAGCTACTTACTGTAACAAGAATGCAACATGTGAAATAAAACAAGACTAATATGTGTGACGATATTAATAATGATTTATATATTTTGCAGGAGTTATAATTCTTGGCCTAATTTTCTACAAAATTCCATTAAAAATGCAAATAAACTTTTGAACATGTACCTTAGTTATTGTGAAAAATGTATTTCGTATTAATATAGCAAATGCCGTTAACAAAACATAAAAACCATTGTAAAATATTTGACCCATTTTTTTTAAACTAATATTTTGACCAAAAGAACCATAAATGTACAAAATTTAAATATTTTGTGGGTAATAGCCGTACGCCTAATAACCACAGTAACATAACAGAAGTAAAAAAAAATTGCACGACTTGAAATAAGTTGCAAAAAGTTTTTTTTTATATAAATATGTAATTATTAATAACCTTGTGATTTAATTCGTTCAACAAATCAAACTAAAAATTTAACAACACATACATATTTGAGTTTGAGATTTATATAAATAATCATATAATTATGTGTATTGTCTTATAAATTGAATGAAGTCAGTATTAAAAATGTGAGTGGCTGATTTTTTTTACTAAATATGTACCATTTTTAAGCTCAGCAAAATTTGTTGCATATTATTATTTTGTAATTCGAATAGTACCTATATAAACCACAATTTAGTAATAGCTTAAAATAATTTTACCAAAAGTAAATAAAATTAGCAACATTGTTATTTATAAATTGTAAAAAACTTTTATTTTTATAAACACATAGCAGTCAGGTTATATCACAATAAGAAAATAAAATAAAACAGTAACAACTAAACTATCTGTACAAAACTATATGTAGATATTACTCCCCACACAAACTACAAGCTCAGGTACAGTTAATAATTACGATAAATATCACAGGCGCTCATTTACAAAATGTGTATGTATACATTACGAAATTGAACATTAAAAAAATGGCAAACATGAAAAACTAAATAGTTCATCAACAATAACTAGCTTCATGTATTCACAGTGGGATGTCTTAAAAATGATCTTTGAGACCAGTTTTCTTTGCGTCGCAGTCAACATACACAACCAATGAAAGACTGACGGTTCAGTTAGTAGAGTTCCCATGCACACCGCGTTTAGTCTGTCTCAGTTCAGAAAATTTGCATGGTTTTTATTTTTTCACTTTTGAACAAAGCATTGAAATATACTTTAAATTAAAAGAAAATATGTAGGGGAACCTTAAAAAAAAGTGTTAGTAACTCCAGCGTTATCGGGACATTTGGTATGATGCGTCAATGTTCCTAACTGGCGGGTCAGAGATCTGGGTTCGAGTTCAAAGGAATTTTTCACTTGTGGAAGGACTGCGGGGTCCGAGCTGCGAAAGGCAAATGGCAAACAGGGAGGGAGGGAGCAAACAGGACTCGTCATCATCGGTGTTCTGGATAGCTGTTTGAACCAATGCGCGGCGGCATGGCTCCTACCACGGCCTCCAGACCGGGGAGGCGGGCGGGGGCGGCGGCGGACCGTCCTCGACGGGCGTCGTGGCTGCTGCGGCGTCCTCGGGCTGTAGCAGCGGCGACGCCGGGGGCGTGTAAGCGGAGGCGGCGTCGAGGCGGTGCACGCAGGCGCCCAGGTGCTGCAGCAGCTTGCCGCCCACGGCGGCGGCGTCGGCGGCGGCCAGGTACTGCGACACCTCGGCGGCGCAGTGCGCGAAGCCCGCGCGGAAGCGGTCGGCGTACGCCGCCTCCGGGGTGAGCCGCAGGGAGCGGTGCGCGCGCAGCTTGTGCAGGTGCCTGACGGTCAGCTCGAGGATGTCGGCCTTCTCCAGCTTGCTGACGTTCTCGCCCTCCGACTGCAGCGCCACCACCATCAGCTCCTTCAGCTCGTCCAGGCAGCGGTTGATGCGCGCGCGTCGCTTGCGCTCCAGCATGGGCTTCATCACCTGGGGACAACGAGCACACGCCACGTCAGCACGGCCGCTCGCGACACGCGTCAAGCTTGCACTTGTCTTCAAGGAAGCACTACCCTAACCTCCCGTATCATCAGTTCATATAGCAAGGTAGCATTATGTGACGTCTCGCTAATATGAACCAAATTCTGCTTAAAGAATTCTAATATCATATTTTTAATTTTTTTTATTATTAATTGTCCCAATTATAAACATGTTTTAGAGATTTCATTGTTGTAAAAATTTTATAGACTTGTGTTACGTGGTAACTAAACATTTAATATAGAGATTATCTATTTCCCCGTGTTTTCCAGTTTCTTAAGACACCTTTTGAAACTCAAGAGTGTTCTCTGCTAAACCGATTTTTAGTGTTTGTGGGAACCCTGCAATTTCCTGCCGAGGTAGAATAGTTCATAGTTTCTCAGCTTTATATATTGTGACGACGGGGGAAAAAAAAAAACCTATAAATAAAAATATGCATGTTTCGTTCATCATTCAGCTTCTTTTAGTTTAAATTATTTTTCTGATATTGGTTGTGTGGGTCACAAATGCATACTTAACTTTATCTACTTATGAGCTTTGAAAAGTGAATTCAGTTATGGACATTATACTTTTTTCCCATACTCTAGATATATACTTGTCATAACCTCCATTCGATAAGGATAGTGGTCCCTGATCTGCAAATGTCTCTATACAGTCAGCAAGTACGTCCTACCCAAGCAGGGAAACTGAACTACCCCAAATGACAAAAGTGCTACCCTGAAGATGTTAACTGCAATTGTCAACCGAAACTTTTACGTTTCTTGAAGCACGAACACGCCCAAAAACTACATGGCAAGCCAATACGTTAAGAAATCATTGTTAGACACACATTCGTTTCTAAAAAAAACAAACATGGTAGTAGCTATTTCTAAGATTTTCATAGCTGTTATAAACCTTTTGGCGTAGTCATCCTAGCCAATCACGAACCAAATTGCAAAAAATCATTAATCCAATGTGTCTGAGTCAACACTGTAATTTGTTTAGTAAACGGAACAGAAATATTCACACAAAAATTAAACATTTGTAAATTTGTATATTTACGTGAAAACAACTATCACTACAAAATGTGTTCGCAGCAATACTGGGTTACGATTCGTACCTGGACATTTATTCTTTGTGTTGTCCCAGTACCGCCTATATTTATAAACCATTTCCTAATAATCTTTCTAGTAATATGCTCACGTAAAAATAATGTCACAACGTAATAAAATAATTAAAATTGTTTAATATTCGATTATCTTTTCCATGGTTGCTTGAATAAAACATCATTCACAAAATAAAATTATTCGCCAGGTTTCGTAACACTCGGTATTATCTCGAAAAACGTATTTCATAAATGCAAAAATAACCATACCCATGTGTTGTACAAAGTAACAATATAGCTTATAGTATTGCAAACTATGTATTAACAACTGTTTCAAAAGGAAACACTGGTAAAAGTAAAAAAAATAAAATGAATACAAGCAATTAGAATTTATTTCAAGAGTGTTCCGCTGTCCAAAATTGCAGACAAATCACTTGAATTTGAGACATGTGGTTAAATGGTTCGAATCCCGGAAGAGTAAAACCCGAGTTTTTTCTGAAATAGGAAACTTGGCGGACGCTACCATAGGTGGTGGGGTTTCTCGGTGTACTCCAGTTTCCTAATCCATTCCTTCCGTAGGTCACTAATTGTTGACTGGGACTCACCCACTACAATAGCCAAGGCATGTAAACATGCATATTTTTATTTATAGGTTTTTTTCCCGTCGTCACAAGATATAAAGCTGAGAAACAATGAACTATTCTACCTCGGTAGAAAATTGCAGGGTTCCCGCAAACACGAAATAACGGGTTAACAGAGAACACTCGGGTTTCTAAAGGTGTCTTAAGAAACTGGAAAAAACGGGGAAATAGATAATCTCTATATAAATGTTTAGTTACTACGTAACAGTCTAAAAATTTTTTTCAACAATCAAATCTCTAAACATGTTTATAATTGAGACAATAATTAATAAATAATTTTTAAAATATAATATTAAAATTCTTTTGACATGTTATTGACCAAAATAAAACAATAAGAGATATAAAAAAAATTTTTTTTTTTTTTTTTTTTTTTAGCTTAAATGCATTGTGAATATGGCCTCTCCCTGTCCTAAAAAATTTGTAATACATCTTTTTTTAAATTTTGAACCTCTGTTCAAATGTATTGCGTGTCAAAATACAGTAGTTTACTGCTAAGTATTTTAATAATTTATGTCTCCTTTGCTTAGCCAAATATTCGTGAAGCTTGTAAAATAGTTTACTCAGTAGTGTCTAAATAAGAAAATGCAATCTTTATCAATAAAATCATTAACTCAAATCATTCCGCGCCGATAGAAAAACCTCAATTATGGACAACAAAGATGAATACATAAACAGAGAACAAGCCAATATAAGATCATGTCAAATGTTAAATGCCTTGACAGTAGCAGATGATTACGTGAAAGGAATTTATTCAACTCTATTCATTTGTTCAATTAACATTTTAACAAATTACCAAACGTAATTTATAAAACTGTATGAGAAGTGCTAGACATGCCAACAGAGATATTGTAATTTAATATATGCATGGTTTTTCCTAAAAAGTTATACAACCTAATTAACACTATACATATGTACAATAAGCATTTTAAATTTATATTTTATTTACTGATATATTATACTTTTAAATATCCTATTTAATTTTATTTTTAAATATATTATTTCTTATTAATTTATTTGATTTAAAATTTTTATGTGCACGCAATTAAGTTTTAAATAGGGTACGCTGGTATGAATCACAAACCACTTTAAACAATATGTTATAATTATATTTTAAGACTCAATGTACATGCCAAGTGATATAAGTTCCAATGGCAGATATTAAAAAGTATGAGTTAAATTTGAATGATTAAAGTTAATAAGTTAGTTCGTATAATAGTTAACGATTCTTAATGCTAGTACATAAATTCAAAATTAAAATTAAGAAAATCTAACTATGTTTAAATAATAAAAACAGGCAACGTAAAAAATATACCTGAACAGAAAAAGCACCAGCTTTGTTTATAGTGAGAAATAAATTAATGCTACATGCACACTAATTAAATGAATTAAAATGTAAAATAATATAACCACAATCCAATTTTAGGAATAGCCCATATACTTTCAAAGGTTTGTTTTGAAGTTCACTGACGAATATAATAATAAACATCGAGATGGACATTCTTAAAGTTCTATAAGTTTGTGCCAACTTACTCTGTTATACAATAAATGTAGATAATATTAGCTGTTCTATGAGTTTATTTTTCTGAGGAATGTTCTGTGAACATATAAAGCTACAAATAAACTAACAAAGAGGACATGCTAACAAAATGTGTCAATCGCAACAAAGTCACTCTGAGACCATTGAATTAAAGACTTCCGACATCTGTAGAGATAATAACGTATTGATCATACTGCAAAAATTAATTACGTCCCTTAAACAAATATAAATGGAATAGATAATAAAATTTTAAAAAAATAATCACTCAGAATTATGTAAATTGCCGTTACAGCACGTCAAATAAAAAAGGGGGCGTGGTTATAAAAATTTTAAACAGTCTAGGAAACGGTTATACATATTACAGCTGTACTAGATGTTCCCAAAACACAATACGAGACGTTAACAAGCACTCTACTAAAATAAAGGTGACAAGAGAGGAGCGTTTGAAATTTACCTTTCTGTACTGATATGTTCTCGATATGGGCTGCTCGTCGTAGTCCATGGTGGACACCATGTAGCCACTGCCGTCCGGCCTCATGACGAACAACGGCGACGAGCCAACGAGCAGAAAAACAAAAGCACGTGGGCGGTATTAAAAAAAACTAACAAAAAAAACACACCGACGCGACACACGACACAACAGTGCTCTCGTCACAGACCAGCCGCGAGAAATGATAGTTAAAGAGTGTGATATAGAGTTATATAGGAGGGGTGGTAAGTTGGTTGGGAGAGGGGGGAAGAGCGCGGGCCCAGGTGTGGCGGCATTGTGCGCGGCATTGCGCGCGAGACCTCCCTCCCTCGTTGCCTGAGGGGTACGGCGAACTCCACCTCCCCTACTTCCCCCCCCCCCTCAATGCCCGCAGGCGGGCCGCCCCTAGGGCCACAGCCGTGGGAACTCCACCGCCGGTCGCGTTCCCACACACCAGCTAAACACACACGCGCACGCACACGCACGCCCGCCACCTGTGCAAAGTTGCCGCGCCCAGGTCTTCCGCGCGGAACTTAAGTTCGCGGTGCGCGACAAGGAAAGACGATCACGCGCCTTAGAATTCTCCCAGGAGGAGACGCCTGGGTCTTCGGTCGTTCCGGGATTCGAGCGTCTTTCGACGGATCGGAGCGCGAAGAGAAGAGAGGCCCTGAGGGGACTAACGCGAAGTTAGGTTCCCCGCGAAATAAAATCTCTCCCCTTCCCTTTCACTGCGGGAGTTAAAAGACAGTAGAGAAGGCCTCCCCCAATTTGACTGAGCGGCGGCACATGACACGAGATTCCGCTGGTGTTTAGGAGTTTGACGCTTCAGGGGAAGGGGTTTAACCCCGCTCCCCTCCTTCTTCACCATGAAACGTGGGAGGGAAAACGGGTGGAAGGGAAGTAGTGAGTGACCTTCCCCTACATACGCTTGCCCTCCGGGAGACGGCAAGAAGGTCGCAAGTGCTTTTTTTTTTTTGCGTTCGCCGGGCGCGTGGTCACAGCACGAGTCCTTGTTGTAAACAAACACACGAGTCCTCTTGCAGTTTAAAAATAGGACTTGAGGCAAGATACGACCGGCAGAAGGACGAAAACGTCTCGCTTACCTTACGTAGCTAACTTGGTTACTGAAAATAACAAATAACATTTTCTGGAAACAGGAATTATTTTTATAGCTAAAAAAGTTATTTGTACTTTATGGAAATATTCAAATACTCTGTATGACAGGGTGTATAATAATAGTACTTGTACTTTCTGAATTTGTTATTGCTAGGTACCTACATTATACAGTTTAACTGCGTTCTCATTTAACCATTCTACCATTTGTAATATTAACGCGAATCATCATCATTACGAAACTCAGATGACCCAATCACATGAAATCCGGCCGGAAGGTTAATTGCGGCAGTAGCCAATGGACAAAAGACACCGGCTTATTTCTGTACAAATCTGTGGTGTTTATTCTGATGCCAGAAAATTTCTCTAATTATCCCTTGAAAACAGTGAACATTTCCACACTTACAACCGTCAGGATTAAATACTTCATGATGACGTAGGCACTGTTGGCTATAATGTAATAACATTTTCGAGTCATTAAATTTACACCAGAATATTGTGTCTGCACGCGATCGCAGCTGCAAGCTATCTGAAGTTGTCATCTCTGCGGGTTTGGCCGCTGTGCCGCTGGAGTTGCGCCCTTGTTGCGCGCGGCTGTCAGCCGCAGTTCCCCGCCCACGTGACAGCGACGCGAGCGTGTCGCCTGTCGCGCGCCGAATGACCAGGGGGGGGGGGGGGGACCTCCCGGGACTTTGGTTTCCACATCCGCCAGCAGTGTTGCCAGCCTAGTCGCTTTCCCGACTAAGTGTGGCTGTTTCAGTTACGATAGGCATAACCTTGCAGTTGCTGGTGGAAACTCTAGTTGTTTTAAGGTGCTATCCATAGCATGTCCCATTTTTAGTTTGTCGTGTTCATTTGAATGGACATTTACTCTCTCTTTACAACGCAAGATTTCTGTAAACGCTGTACTTTGTTGCCAGACATCGCGCCATAGATCACTATAGTTTTAGACACAACTTTGTAAAATGTATACAATTTTTTTTAATGTAACTGAATAATTGTATTTCGTATAGTAAAAATTGAAATGAGAATTTTGTGAATAAATTTTTCTTGTATTTCATCAAAAGCGTCATCTGATGATTTTAAATTTTTATTTTAAGAAGACGTAATTGAAAGACGCCATCTTGGTTTAAAACTTTTTTTCATATCATTTAATATTAAAATGTTTTTACTATAGCACATAATTTAATGTAACGTATTGTTATCCATAGTGACCGGCTGCTACAAATAGTTACTTCTGTGAAAAAATAATTGGTGTTTAGGATTGAATTTCTATTTTATAATGACTATAAACAGTATTTTATTATCTTGGAAAAATCAACAAATAGGAAAATTCTAAATAAATATTTTAACTCATAATAAAATATGGTAAACCATAAAATGTTTTTAATATTAACAAGCCTGCGAATCCGGGAGAGTGGGAACCATTTACTCTACCCCAAACTGAGAGAGACACACACTATAGTTGGAATCTAGTTTGTTTTTTTTTTTTTTTTTCGTTAAAACAATAACCATTTATAGTTATGGCCCTTGTGAATTTATGTATATGAGTTAGGAAAGCTTGTTAGATAGTGAAAGGAGCTATTTAGGTGCGTACCTACATATTAAAGAAGAAGAAAAAAAGGAGTCACTCATATATCGATGCAGCATTTCATATCTCAATGGTACGTTTTGAAATGGACGACTTGAAATGGGGCAGAGCTAAATAGTTCAAGTAACCGCCAGCGGAAGCGCCACTGTCAACTGTGGGAAACAGTTGGTAAACAAACAGCAGTTGATCATGGAAGAAGCTACGTTGAGAGAGTTTTCGTGGACAAAATCTTTATATAATTTGAATTCCTTTGATATTAGCTCTGGTTTTAGGTTTGTCGGGGATTTAGGTAGTAAGAGGCTTTCTAAAGAAGAATATAGTTTATTTGCTTCTTCATACTACAAAGATGAGTGGACTGCGACATGTGGGAAAGATGTGTTTGTGAAAGCATACTGCTATCCACGCCAAAGAAAAAATGAAAATGCCCAGTTTCTCTATTTTCGTGGAGAGGAGAAACCTAATGGTTTTGAAGTTACTCACGCATTCTGTGCGTGTAAAGCAGGGTACGTAATTATTATTTACGGTTTGTATAGAAAAGTTGCAGTTTTCGTGTTGATTGACAGCTCGTGATTCGAAACTAAAAAGTATTTATCACAAGATTAATCTTCATTACATAACCCAGAAAATCCGTTTGCATATAGCCTATTCTAATGTGGATATAAATATATTTTGTGTTTCTAAAGTATATAGTATGACGCCCAAAAACGGTTTAATAGTGGCTTGACAACTCCCGGCCCCATATTAAAATGTGATATGAACTTGAATCTCCATTAAGGTTTTTTTTTGTTCAAGTCTGTTAACTCTATGGTATAATAACGAATTTTTAATTAGTTCACAAAAACTCATATTTAAAAAATTACATAACCTTTAATTATTGAGTTAAAACCTAGGCCATGTAGGTATGATATGTAAACCGTAATAATTTAGGGTGTTTTTGTGCTGATTACGGATAGTAGGTTATGTTTGAAAAAACTAATAAACATGCAAATAATTTGTAAACATCTTAACATTTTTTATGTCTTAGTACATAACTGTTTAAATTAATGAATAAGCAGTATTTACAGGCCGTTAGGTTTATGTTACCCGTACAAATTCGTGATTTAAAGTGCTTAACTTTCCTTAATTTCCCGTACAAAAATATTTAAATAGGTAATATCTTTCATTATTGAATAGTTCTCGTGAATGCGAGCGTAATCATGTTTACGGCCTACTTACATTGGATATATAATGAAGCTTTCTGCGTGGGGGTTTCAATTTCGTGAAAGTAAAAACGCTTTAAAAATTACCGCCGTATCCTACTTTTCTATAATCTGCAGCGACGAAATGTTTTGAGCATACACGCATGTGCGCTAAGACTGGACATTTTCGATCGTCCCTGCGAACTTTTATTTTCCATAATTTTAAACGTCTTTTTTTTTTTTTTTTTTTTTAGCAACTGTTTTGTTTCCCACAGTTCATCCCCTCTCCAAGTGTATCACGTGACGCCGTGACGTCAGAGGGCGGGTACCTCTAGTCGTCCATTGACTTCTGACAAATATGCTTGTCAACAACTGCACACGATTTTGCATTTTAATCAGGGATGGGCCAATCAGATCCTCTAATACTATAAAATCCATAGTTTTCCAATGATTCGATATTCGAGGCAAAATATTTGAAGAAATATATGTATTGGAGGAAATAAGCTAAATTAAAAATTTCAACACTGATAAACTCTGAAGTTTACTAGGTCAATGCGTTTTTTTCATACCTATCCTGTTACCATTCCCCTTAAGACAGTGTACTTTTAACGTGTAATTATATAAATAAAATAAAATATGTATTGATTCCGAAAATTTAGTTTGTGAAACAAACATTTAAAGACTATGATGTTTCATGACCATAGTTACTACTTTCATTTATTTTACATTATTTTATTTTTTACCCTTGACACCTAGATTCACATTTGAAGGGTGTACTTACTCGATTCGAGAAACTCGGTATCTGACCCATCGTTAATTCTAATCCGTTGAGCAGCGAACCGGACTGGGAAGCTAAAGTAGACCACGTGCACGCATCCAGCACGAGTGCTCGACTTGAAGGGCCCGCCGCAACAGTTCGAGAACAACGTCGCACACGGCCCACGGACGTCACACAAGTGGTTCACAGTGCCACGAATTGCCAATAAATAGGGCCATGCAGATTTCGCGGAAATATTTCGAGACTATATAAAAGTTAAAACACTGTAGCATCGTCTGTGTTTCGTAATTGGGTGAGTTTCTCCCAGGTACATTTCGATTGTAACAACACCAATCACAGTGATTCAGTTCGGAAGTAAACGCGTCTTGAGTGGCTCTGTCAAATAAGGCAAAGACTTCTCTCTCAGACGGCCACCAATCTCAAGGAAGAAACCACAGGTGCGGGCATACCTTGTTGCAGTCTAATACGTGTTCATATCGTTTCGCGAAAAATACCAGCCCCTACCAATAAAGCTCACGTTATTATTTTTAGGGAGGATGGAATGCATGCCATTTTGTGTTCTCGTTGGACCATTGCCCTCCAAAAGACACGGAAACCAATTACATGACAAACGTGAATGACCCGATCACATACACGATCCGGCCGGAAGGTAAAATTTGGCAGCAGCCTGATGCTGTTATTATTACACGTGGCAGAAATATATGTAGGTAGGATTCGCGAAGAAAAAAAAAGGCGTGGGGGGAAAATAGGATCCCGCGGAATCTGTAACAGAAGGATTTTGCGTTTGGGATTAATCGACAGAGGTCATCTCTGGATAAATTGCTTGTATGTTGTATACTTGTATTATTTTGAAAACTAACTTTCCACGCAAAAAAAAAAATTCTTTACATTTACAAAATAATCCTTTGGAAACCAGTTGCCAAGTAATAGTTTCTAATACTACAAGAAAGAACTTGTCAATTTGTGCAACACTTGGTTATTGTTATTTTTGCATATATGAAACACTTTTTTCGAGATAATACTGAATACTATTTACGAAAATTGGCGCATAATTTAATATTATAATTGAATTTTCATTCTAGCATATAGTTTTTGAATCATCGGAAATATAATAGAATATTCAATAATTGGACTTTATTTTGTTTTATTATGCTTATTTATTAGGTGCGCAGTTAAGACTGGAAAGCTATTCCGGGAATGATTTACAAATAACTTTAACTCTTGGATGTAGTGGGATAACACAAAGCATAACTGCCCCGGTAAGACTCAGAACCCAGTATTACTGCGAATACTATTTTGCTGTGATACAGTTGTTTTCATGTAAATGTACAAATTTACAAATATTTGTCATTTTACATTAATATTTTTGTTCCACGGTTTTAACCATATATAAGTTAGACGAGACACGGAGCAAGTTAGCGCAGTGGTAACACACTAAACTAGAAAAATGGAGGAATGTGTCATACAGTAGAGTCTCGCTAATCCGGACTCCGCTAGTCCAAACATCCGGTTAATCCAGACGGATCTAAAAAAAAATTGGTGAAAAAGAATGTTGTGACAAGGAAAATAAGGAAATACTTACATTTCTAAGAGAGGGTCCTCTTTAGCCCAGTCAAATTAGACTAAAAATGTTGGTTTTGCTGCATTAAATCATGTAGTTCCAAAAGTTTCCGCAATGTGTAGAGGGAGGTCACGTGAACAACACCTAATAAAGTCCCACCGATTTCCGGTGCCGCTAGGGGAGGAGTGGGGGGTTAAATGTACTTTTTTTTTCGTTTTTTGCGGATATCTCGAAAATGGTCAGTCGTACAGAAAATATTATAGTTATCCAACTAAAAGCTTATTAAATTACATACATATTGATATATCATTTTTATCTCTATGTGTTCCCGTCTCGGAGAAATGAGCAGGCGAAAATGAAAAATATTCTGAAAATTTTGTAGCGCCTCACGTTTTTCGTCAAAGTTTCCCACACACACTTATTTTCCATTCAATGTTACAGGAAATTCGTCTGAAAATAAGTTGTAGAACATTAAATTCCCTTCAATAATATGTAGCATTTACTAAATTATCTACAAGCAGTGAAAAGTTAGAGCATTTTTAAGTTTAGGGGTAGATTTCGAGATTCCGTTACTTAACTGTTCATTTTTTTTCTTCCGTTTTCAAGGTCTTTAACTCTCTGGAGCACGTTATTATATTGTTAAAGTGAACAATAATTGTCTTTTATTACCAAAACAAGTAAAATATATATGAAAATAGAAATATATGCGAATGTATGTTTATATAATATGTATGAAGTGTGAACTTTTGCATTTTTACGTATCTTATTGTTTCCTTAAACGTAAATGGTATTACATTATAAAAATATGAAATGTGAACATAGTTCATATAGTGCTAACCGCTTATTTGTGATGCTGAATTAGAAATTTTTTTCTGCTCTGGAGATGGCCGGTTGTGCAGGAATGCAGGTAGTCAGGTAGTTAGGTCGTCAGAGGGGGGAAATTGAGCAATGAGCTGTTACATTATTTGAAAGGTGCTGGGCGAACATCAGCTTTATGGGTGCAGTACTTTGAAATGGTTTTGGTGTTGAAAAAGTTCATTGCAGCACAGCAGACTGGTAATTGGGAAGGCCACTTGACATGCGCCCAACAGATGATTCCATTCTTCCATGCCAGTGGGCATTTTCATTATGCGAAATGTACACATCTCTATGTTCAGGACATGATTGGACTAACAACTCGCTACCCTGAAGTTAAAGAGGATTTCATAGACCGTGGATATTTCACTGTAAACAGAACTGGTACAACAATGGCTGGAATGTGGTCTGATATGGCAATTGAAGTGACACTGATGAGTGACATGAAAAGTGAAGGGGGACTAACACGAGGGAGAGGCATTAGTGATTCTGTGTTGGCGAAATGGGTTGGAGGAGCATGCACAGCTACATCCATTTGTTCTTCGCTAGAGCAGTTTGCCGGCATCCATTCTATGAATGGAGAACAGCATGTTGACTTTCGAGCATCACGAATAAGCAGAGATGACCAAGACAGAAGGAAGCTTGCACAGTGGTTGGCTGATCACCCTCCTTTTGCTGAACGTGATTATTTGGTGTCCCTTTCAACTGGAGTAATAGGAACCATCAACATCAACTGTTACCAAGCACTGGAAATCGCAACCCGTACAATGAAAACTTTTTTGGAATGAACTTTGCAGAAATTAAGCAATGTAAGAAGAATGTAGTAGTCTCTTTGGCTGCTATGAGCAACACTGTCAAACTGGACAACGAAGTAGTGGTGGTAGAGCCTTTAATGATTTTCCAAAGAACCATAATTTCAAAGAAAACTGATGGGGATGTAGAAGAGCTGTTGAAGTGTGAGTTAGCCCCATACCCCATGACTCTTTTAGATGAAGGGATCATGAGAAAAACGAAAACGTCAGCTCTCTACGATACCTTTCCTTCATGCAATCAAATAGTAAACCTGAAAAACACTTTCACAGTAATCGATGGTGGCTTCCTCCTTCATAGAATAACGTGGAACAACAACACCAAGTTCGCTTCCATCTGCGATAAATATGTGTCTTACATCATCAATCATTATGGCTGCAACTCTGCTGTGGTTTTCGATGGTTACAAAGACACTAATTCCACGAAAAGAGCCGAACAGTATAGGAGAGCATCAAGTAAAACATCAGTGGACATAGACTTTGATTAGAGCATGGTGGCTACTGTTCAGCAGGAAAACTTTCTTTCCAACGAAAGCAATAAAACATAGCTGATTAGTATGTTAGCACAGGCTTTGGGTGCAAAAGGCATACAGTTCTCCATAGCCAAAGGAGATGCTGACTGCAGCTTTGTCAGGTATGGATTAGAAAATACCTAACTCTCATTCAACTGTGGTAGTAGTTGGCGAGGACGTAGACCTGCTCGTCTTACTCGTGGCACTCACACCACGAGACATGAATGCGTTTTTCATGAAGCCTGGACGAGGTAACACAGAAGACAGGCTGTACTCCTCCCAACCACTTAAGGCCTTGCCATTCAGCCAGTACATTCTCTTTATCCATGGCTTCACTGGATGTGATACCACTTCTGCAATTTATGGGAAAAGTAAAGCAGCCATAATCAAATGTTTTCAGCGGTATCCCAACGAAACAAAAAACATCGCTGATGTGTTTTACTACTCCACATCCACTCCAGGAGACATTGCTGAAGCTGGGGAACAAATGTTCCTACTGTTGTATCAGGCCCTACCTCATGAGCATGACCTCAATCATCATAGGTACATTTAATTTTTGTGTTGCTTGTAATAACTTAGTTGAAGCATGCTGTTTGATGAATAAATGTTGTTATATTTTGTTATATTCACCGGTACATGTGCTTCGTCAAATCGTCAGCCAAGATGAAAGCAAACTTGTCTTCATTGCCGCCTACAAAAGATGCTGCTATACATCACTCGTGCAGAGTGTTCCTACAGGTCCAACAGTGGTTTGGAAATGAATCCCTCGACCCTGTATGTTGGGGTTGGACAAGAGAAGATAGGGGATATCTTACTCCTATTAAGACCAAGGCCCCTATTGCACCTGACAGCGTACTCAACTCTATATTTTGTCGTTGTGCCACAGGTTGCGGTATGAGATGTGGGTGTCGGAAAGCCGGTATACACTGCTCACCTGTATGTGAAAATTGCTACGGTGCTTGCACTAACTGTCCTCCCATTCAAGAGGAGTCGGAAGAGTTGTACGATGAGGAGTATCAACAGCTGGAAACGTTTGATAGGATGGAAGGGTGACCGGGAATTAGGTTGGTAAACCTATATTTTTACTTTTGCATGTTTAGGGTATTACTTAATAAAGATCGCAGACTTTCACGGTCGTTATCTGCATATGCTTGGCTTCTGGGTGTAGGCCATGTCAGGAAATTGTCTTGCGATGTTTTGGCAGTCATTGCAGCTGCCATCATAAGGTAGACAGTCCAGTCAGACTTAGTCTACCTGATGATGGAAGCTGCAATGACTGCCGAAACATCACAAGACAATATCCTCACTCGGCCTACACCAAGAAGCAAAAAAAATACAGGTTATTACATATTTTTATCTTCACCAGTGGTTACTTTTTTATACTAAAATTATGGTGCCTTGATATATAGGTTACGACATGCTTTTACAGTGTATAGCGATAATTAAGGACACTTAAGTTGGAACCCATAATAAATGTGTGCAATATGTACATGCAAATATGGACAAAATGTGCTATGTACAATGTTTGATACTTAACTTATTACCATTTTGCAACTATGGTGGAAAAAATTACATTTTATATAAATAAAATATGTTTACATTCATATACGAATATATCATAAAAATATTTGATACTATATCATATATTCATATTATATAATTTATACATTCATTCATATATATTTTTACTTGTTTTGAAAATAAAAAAAAATTGTTCACATGAACAATAAATAACGTGCTCCAGAGAGTTAAAACCCTTGAAAACGGAAATTAAAAAATGAACAGTTAAGTAGAGGAATTTCGAAATCTACCCCTAAACTTCAAAACGCTCTAACTTTTCACTGCTTGTAGATAATTTAGTAAATACTACATAATATTTAAGGGAATTTAATGTTCTACAACTTATTTTCAGACGAATTTCCTGTAACATTGAATGGAAAATAACTGTGTGGGAAACTTTGACGAAAAACGTGAGGCGCTACAAAATTTTCAGAACATTTTTCATTTTCGCCTGCTCATTTCTCCGAGACGGGAACACATAGAGATAAACATGATATACCAATATGTAAGTAATTTAATAAGCTTTAAGTTGGATAACTATAATATTTTCTGTACGACTCACCGTTTTCGAGATATCCACAAAAAACTGAAAAAGGACATTTAACCCCCCACTCCTCCCCTGGCGGCACCGGAAATCGGTGGGACTTTATTAGGTGTTGTTCACGTGACCTCCCTCTACACATTGCTAAAACTTTTGGAACTACATGATTTAATGCAGGAAAAAAAAAACTAATTTGACTGGACTACTTGCCCTCAGATGCCGGAAGCGCTAGTTTTCAGCTCATCGTCTGTTAGCCAAGAAGTGACTCACTCTATACCTGCGAGTTTTTTTGTTTTGTTCCCTTCAGTCGATGGTTACTCGTGCTGGTGATAGGTGCTCTTGACAGTTATTTTTATTCAGTGCGAGCGTTGTATTGTGTGCACTTATTAAGAGCAACGTAATGGCTACTAAACGTAAGAAAGTGACTGTAACAACGGAGCAAAATCACCAAGCCTTATTTAGTATTGATGCGGGTGAATCATTAACTAGAATCGCGCAAGATTTAGGAGTGGGAAAACCAACTGTTTCTGATTGGAAAAAAAAATCGGAAAGAAATTGAAGATTTGTGTGCCAAAATGGTGATAGGGACAGTCTGGGTAACAGAAGCACGTTAAAAAAACAAAAACAAAAAGAACCTTTAGTCGAGGCTTTATACTTTAGGTTTTGCCAACAACGTGAACAAGGCGTTCCGCTGTCGGGCGTATAATTACAAGCGTTCGTGCTCAAACTCAACGAAAAATTAAAAGGTGACCCTGCTTTTACTCCCAGTGTGGGATGGTTATCTCGCTGGAATGATCGACATGTGTTCGTGAACTTAGTGTAAGAGGTGAAATTTTGTCAGGTGATAATAGTGCAAGTGAATACTTTAAAGTAAAATTTGAAAAGTTTGTTAAAGATGAAAACTTAGAGTCTCGCCAAGTGTTTAACGCTGACGAAACGGGATTAAATTACAAAATGCTTCCAAAAAAACATTAGCATCAAAATTGGATTCTGTAGCCAAAGGTCATAAGGTAAAAAAAGAAAGTGTAACTTTGCTTCCTTGTAGTAATGTTTCTGGCAACTTGAAAATTCCACTTTTTGTTATAGGCAAATCGGCTAATCCTAGGGCCCTTAAAAATCTTGATAGAAATGCTCTTCCAGCCCAGTACACTTCACAAAATCGGCATGGATGGACGGAAACATTTTTAAAGCTTGGTTTTTTAAAATATTTGTTCCTAAAACAAAAACGTTTTTGAGACAGAAACCACCCAGAAAAAGCTGTGTTGTTAATTGATAATGCACCATGCCACCCTAGTGAAAAAGAATTGCGAGATCGTGAAATTTTTGTAAAATTTCTGCCACCAAATGTGACTGCTTTGATACAACCTATGGATCAAGGTGTGATTGAAGCGATAAAATGGCGATATAGGAAAAAAATGATCATGTCTCTTTTAGAGCAACAAGAAGCAGACCCGTCAGCTAACTTAATGGATCATATTAAAAAAGTGACAATGAAGACTGTCATTTACTTGGCTGCAGAAGCATGGGAAGAAATTAAGCCGTCAACTCTTCAAAAAAGCTGGAAAAATTTGAGGCCAAGCATTTCACAGGAAAAACAGGGACAAGACGAAACTCAACCAACTTCAACTAGCTTTGATTTTGTACATGTTTTTCAACAATTGGAGGGTTGTGCCAACATAGAGGAGAATGACATATCAGAATGGATTAACAGTGATAGCGGTATTGGTCATCAAATGTTAAGTAAGATGAAATCGTGGAGGCGTGCATTGCAAACACGGCAACTGAAATAGACAGTTCTGAAGATGACGATGTAGGTACGGAGGAATCAGCTGGCCCAACTCATGGCGAAGCGACTACAATGCTGGAGGGGTTGCTGAGTTACTTTGAAAAGCAAAGCGACACATCGTCTGCTGAGCTACAACCTTGAGGCGCCTACGAGATTGCAAGGCAAAACGACGGCAATCTTCATTAAAGCAGAAGAATATTACAGACTTTTTCGAGTAAAATGTAATTGTTTTTAACCTTTTATTGTTTTGTACTTTTTAAATTACTTGTAGGTATGTAAAATGCATACTATTGTTTTATATATGTTACATACCTACATATGTACATAGTTTTTTAAGTACTTTATAATATTACACAGTTGATTTGTAAGCATAAAGATTTTTTTCTTTAGCCTATAAAACTTGTTTTTGATACATTTTAAAGTTGATTACGGTTAATCTGGACTTTCGGTGATCCGGACAGGGTCCGGTCCAGACAAGTCCGGTTTAGCGAGACTCCTCTGTAAATCCCAGTACGTCCGTCCATTAGCATTGAAATTTATGTTTCTCGCTATGACCCGAAATCACGCCACAAAACAAATCCTTGAGATGTGAATTCTGAATGCGTTCGTCTCTAGATGGTCTTGCTGGTTTGATATATATATATATATATATATATATATATATACCTATATATATGTATATATATATCCTTACTAATATATATATATATAATATTATAAATGTGAAAGTAACTCTTTCTGTCTGTCTGTCTGTTTGTCTGTTTGTTTGTTACCTTTTCCCGACTGAACGGCTAAACGGATCGTAATGAAATTTGGCAAGGAGATAGATTATATCCTGGGGATGGACATAGGCTATCTTTAGTCTAAAAAATAAATTTTAAACGGGTTAAAAAAATATATCTTAATTTTATGTAATGTGTGTCATAGATATACAAACTGTTAGTGTCATTCCTCTATGTCTGCCGAGCAATAGCTTTCAAGCCATTACGTTACGTTTTGCTATTGTAAGGAACTAAGTAGAGAGTAAGAAAAAAATAAAGATCTTGACAGTTTGTAGTGCCGCCATATTTGTTTCAATTTTCAATACCGTTTTTGTATATTACAATTTAAATTGCAGAAAAAAATCATGTTTCATAGACACATAAATAGTGAGTGTGTGTCATTTATCTATGTCCACGAGGTCTCGCCGCGTCAATTTTCTCCTTGGGGCGAACCCGTCCGCTTACTTAAATAAACAGCTTTTATCGTTGAATGATTTCATGCTTTATTTCATGAAAATCTGCTCTCATAAAAAAGTAAGTTTTATAGACATCCAATAAGGGGTCTCGCTCTTTCTGAAGATCAATCTATGAATCGTTACAAATTTATTTCCTTTATTTTTTTTTAGTTTGATTTGATACAATATAATTTCACTAAAAATCAATTTCTACCCATTCCTATTTTCATTTCCACATTAGGAAGTTTCACTTCTTCCGCGCGGAGGGACTCCACGCAATATTTTTGCATGCAATTAAAAACTATTTTTAATGATGCCAAATAAGTATAACTTGTCATGCGCGTACCTAAGTACACGCACCCATTTTTTTAATTTAATTTCTTCTATAGGCTATATATTTTTTCTCCCTACCTAGGACACTCATAATTCTTTTAAAATGCACGTGTATGTTTTCAATGTCATTTCAGTTGTACATTTTTTTTGTCAAATTGGTCATTATTTATACTTTGTTTTATTTTGGAAACATAGGCCTACGTATTTTTAGGTATTATGACAAATTAAAAAAATTAGTTACACTATAATTCTTAGGTTTTTATTGTGTGGATAGTTTCAAGTTTCATATTATGTAGGTATATAAATTCTTAAACTTATAAATTTCTTCGAAATTTATTCATAGGTTGGTAGGGCCTACTAATTTTTTTCTATTTGTCAATATTGTTATTTTTTTTACAGTACCTACTTATAACTTATTTGCAAGGAGTTTGGTTTAGTGTTTATAATTTATCTGCTGAGCGTCAAGAGTCTTAGGGCTACTGAGACCGAAGACCAGAAATATTTATCAATTATGTAATATATTGTTGAAAAATTTGAATTTTACTATTTCAGGTAGGTTGATTTTTTTTTATTAATTAGAATAGGTACGTGTAATTGCCATCTTCCTTTATTTCATATTAAACATTATGTTTGGTTGAGTGTGAGATAATTAAGGTGTTTCCGAATTTATTCTGGTGATTAAAATTTTATCTTGGAAGATTTATGAACTACTGAAAACCTTGCGCAACCGGGGAGTTCAAGCAGATCCAGATGCGTCTACAAGGATGGTGGGGAGGGGGGTGAAGGGAGAGAGAAGCAAGCAACGACTGGTCTTGTGTACCGGATATACAACTAACGTTTACACTGCACCTGCAGTCGTAATGCCAAGGCGGTGGAGTTTATATCTACATTGCGAAGCGAGCCAGTTTTTCCAGTTGCTATATACTGCTATACGTCGGATCGAACCCTGGAAAAATTAACTTAACTTCACCAGCCACTGTAAGTTACTTACATGAAAAGAGGCTCCGGGAATTAGTGATTTAATTTGTAGACTCAAGTTTTGCACCATAACGAACATTTTAGAGGTGCACAATTTTTGTCTGTGTTCTGAAGCCCCTAATATATACATATAATATTATTTAAATCTTATTTTCTACTTTATGAAACTCACCAATTGTAATTATATAATTTATTCCAGTTTTATATCACGTGTTGTGCATGATAAATTTTGGCAAAACAAATAAGACAACTTGTTGAGAGTGACCGCCGAGCTTGCTGTAAGGAATCTCACTCAGTAGACAAACTGTTTGTGGAATCCGCGTGAATTTTATCTGTGCTATGTGTAGTATGACTAGGACCGATGACTTTATTAAACTGTTTTTCTTATTCTTTAATCTCTCAGCTAACAAAAATTTCCGTAGTCTTCCCACACCGACGTTATACACATTTTATATATTTATTATATATAAAAGACTAGTATTTAAATATAATGTCATAACGCCATTAATCACTTACAATGCGTTTAATGTACTTTATAATCTTGAGAAAAAACTTTAAGGTTTGTCAAATTGGCGATTTTATATAGCTTCTTCGGATAAAAAATCCCTTCTGACACAGTATACAGGCGCACATAGATATCGAAGTTTTTTTTTTTCAGGAAATATTTTGATAACTTTTATAAACTTCCGTAATATTTTCTCCAATATTACGAAATGATCGACCCCATTTTTACCTCTTTGGTCGGATATTGCCCATTAACGAACTCGACCGAGATTTTCCATTACAATATTTTATGGATCTGTTTGGAAATTATTTGTAAAAGAAAAATTATGGCATTTATCGTGTCCATAAAAATGTGATATGTATAGACATATAAATATAGATATAAACTTTTGAGTTGATCATGGTTTTGGAGTCAATGGAATATGAAACGAGTACACTCCACTTGCCCTAAAAGTCATTCGACCTAAAATAATTTTCGGTTGAATGCCTGTTAGGTCGAATGACTTTTAGGCCAAGTGACTTTTAGGCCAAGTGAATTTTAGGTCAAGTGACGTTTAGGAGATATGACTTTTAGGGCAAGTGACATTTAGGATATATGACTTTTAGGGCAAATGACTTTTAGGGCAAATGACTTTTAGGCGAAATGACTTTTAGGGCAACTGACTTTTAGGCCAAGTGACGTTTAGGAGATATGACTTTTAGGGCAAATGACTTTTAGGTCAAATGACTTTTAGGTCAAATGACTGGAGGATTATTTTAAAATTTTAGATCAAGTGAAGTTTAGGAGATATGACTTTTAGGTCAAATGACGCGCACCCTATGAAACGAAGAACTATATAAGAATTTTCCGTAAGTCGTACCATGGTAACAACTACATAGTATTTCTTCGAAATCTACCTAAAATAGCACTACATGTTTACTTGGTAGTTTATTTACTCTAAGCTTGGTGCATCCGTGGGACCATGGTACTAAGAAATAAGGGAGTTGGTGTGTACAATCTTTGCCATGTTAATGCTTGAAGTAAAAATGTGAACGACCCCTCATTCTTTCCTATTGCATAGCAAAACAATTTTTGGTAATAATGAAGTTTAACGCTTATTTTTTGACGATGTGTTCGTATAACCTTTTTTTTTTAGCAATGTTTATTATATTATGGCATCTTTACGAATCTTACTAGCGAGTTCTTTCCTAGCTATTAAACAAATTTACAGCATATTATCCTTTATACAGCTACGATTTGTTTTGATATCCAACTGCTAACCGGGTGACTCAAACATCAGAACAGTCTCCCACTCCACGGACTAATACCTCCATGCGTGGGACCGTGGGTATCAGAACGCCATCTGAAATCTAAGCTCCCTGTGGTTCGCTTGGAAGCGTGAGAGCGCTAGTGGGCGACACCGGCTCTGCCTTCAATCGCATCCTTTTATCTCAGGTTTCACACGCGAGGCGCCCAGACCTTTTCTTACCGAAGGATTACGTTAACGAAACGGCCACGTTATCAGGTTTTATACGCGAATGGCAATGAGTAGTGGTAAGCCATTTATCACGGAGAATCTGATCGCTTCTTACACTGAAAAAGTTATTCAACGCCAGCTATTTTTCTTCTTCTTGTGATTGGTGATCGTCTGCAAGAGAAGCCATTGCCTTAGATAACTGACTGTTCACGAAGCCTTTGTTTTCCGCATATAAAGACTGTTTATTCGATTGTCGTAAGTATACACGTACCTGAAAGAAACACAACGAATCACAGACGATGCTACAGTATTTTTACGCACAACTAAAAATCTTTTCGCGGAAAATACATACCTCTAGCAATGACGCACTTTGTATTTCCATATAAAGTGTTCTTTTCTATCAAAAAAACTATTTCTAAGTTTGTTAGTTCGGAAGTAGATGAATATCTTAGCAATTTGAAAACTAAAAGAATATTAGATCTAATTACTAGCAGACAGTCATAAACAGAGACATTCAAAATTCGCGTCGTAATTTGAAGAGAGGCTGGAATGTATACCATTATACACTTGAACTGCGTTCTCGTTGGACCACAGGTAGTTTCGGCACGCCTCTAAGAACAAAAATCCAATAACAACATGACAATTTAAAATGACCCAAACACAAGAAGTCAGATTTGGAAGACATACTGTGGTGTGTGGTTCATCCTGGTGCCAGAAAATAACGAGAATTTTGCACGAATCTAATCACAAATTATCATTAGGGGCATGCATATTTCGCGAAAAGAATCCAAGGCCAGCTGGAAGTTAAAACACTGTAGCATCGTCTGTGCTTTGTGATTGGGAGAGTTTGTGTCTGGCAGCTGTCGATTGTTTCAACACCAATCACAGTAATTCAGCACGGAAGCAAACGCGTCCTGAGAGGCTCGGTCAGATAAGGCAACGACTTCTCTCGCAGACGGCCGTCCTTTACAAGAGAGAAACCGCTGGTTGGGGTTTATATTGTTTCAGTCTAATAGGCCATCAGATTTTTTTTAAAGGTATTAGTGAATTAATGTGGTTACCGTCTCGTCAAAATCTGTAAACTGTCACTGTTTGGCTTACCTTAAGGTTAGAATACACAGTTCTTTGTACACTCGGGCAAGTAACGCAAGTTATTGGTTGCTGACTTGTGAGTCGTCTCAACGGGTTTGCCTTTTTGGTTAAGGGTTTCTCATTGTTCCAGAGTCGTCCAGATGATTAGCGAGCCAATAACAAAAGCATCTTAAAAGTATGTGTATCGGAATTTTAGCCTATCGCGAAATTAAACCGTGAATTTTTTTTCCGATTTCGAGTCACAGAGACGATTAGTGGTGATGAAATGAGAATGAGGCATTATCTAATGGAATTCATCGGCGAAGGGAAATGGAAGTACCCCGAAAAAAAAAACATTAGCTCACTGCAACGCCCGCCAAGTTGCTAACTTTTTTTTGGTTTTGAGCCCGTAGGGAATCGAACCCGGGTCGCCTCAGCGAGAGACGAGTGACGTGGCCACCCGACCATCGTGCACCGCGACAAGGGACCAAGGAACCTGCGCAGGCCCTGCTGTCACCGGGCGGTCATGTGATGAGTCTGTCAGGAAGGAGTTATACGTTGTCTCATCCTTAGATTGCAGAGTGCATTTAAATGGACATCTGCTCTCTCTTTCCGATCCACGATTTCTGTCATTAGCCCCGTCCTTGTTTCGGTGTGCTCCGTTGCCAGATATACGCCACTGAGCAAAAACGTTTTAGACACAACTTTGTAATCTAAATGATTTTATTTATCTATCTAAAACATAGTATTATGTAAAGTAAACTTTTGAATAAGAAATTTAGAAGTATTTTTTTTCTTTTTTATGTCATAGATAGCATTACCTGAATAAATTTTTTTTTTAATTTCTAAGGAAACGTTAAGGATTGACGCCAACTTGGTTTCAACCTTTTCTGTTGATAATAATTCTATATAATTTTAATATTAAAACGTTTGTATCTTTAGAGGAGAGCGCATTCTTTAATGGAATGGCTTGTAATTAGTAGAGACTGACTGGTACAAATAGTTCTTCCTATAATAATAACTGGTGTTTAGCATTTAATTATTTTTGTCGGATGACTACAACTGTAATAATACTGTCAGTACAAACTATATTTTTAATCTTATAAAAATGGTATGATTAAAAAATATTAAAGCTTATTACAATGAACTATTGTATAAAATATAAGACTTTATGTTAACATCCGGGTCGCATCAGTCTGGCAACAGTGCTCGTCATTTACTCCGTACAGCAATCTCAGCGTGGGACAGACTATAGTCAGTCAGCTACCTGCTGGCTGTGAGAACATCGGTCGCGTGACGGCGGCGACACGAAGACTTCTGACCAATCAAGTTCGACACATCTATGACGTCTGCGCGACATTAAATGGCGGACACGACAGACTTCCCGATTACAAAATATTTTCTTTTTTTCATCGCGTGCGGATACGAGGTTACCGCGAAAAGCGTCAAAACTTTGTTTTCGGAAGGTGGTTGAACTGGTGCATTGCTTATTCTTGTATTTTTAAAGGTTATGGTTTATTAAATATATCTGTGACATCTCATAAATAGTTTACGCGTATTACACAATTATAAGTTGAATTTGAAATTAACAAATTTCTCTCAAACATATCGATTAAAATTCTTTCACGCATTAATGGCCGTCGTGAGTTTAGAGTTTTTTTTTGTAACAGCAATAAACATTTTGTATACAGGCGTTTATTTTTGGTTGTCGCGCGGGTGAAAAACCATTCTATTTCACAATGACGCGATATTTCGCTGTCGCGTCACCAGCTTCGCGTCGCACCGTCACGTCATTGTGATTGCAGCAATACACGATCCAATTCACGGGAATGGCTTCTAAGTCGCAAATTTAAATCACACGTTAAATCGAGTACACCATTGGGAGGACAAGCACGGTAGATGTAGTTTACAATGTTGAAAAAAAAAAACATCTCAGTGAAATTTTGAAGTACGATGTCGCGAAGCGACTTTAGATTTTAAGACGTAGGCTATATGTTTCTTTTTATATATATATATATATATATATATATAATTTTGTTTGTGTTTGAACCTGCAGCCGAAGATCGTTGGTCCTTGGTCGTATCTTGATTCAACCTCAGTAATGTGTAAATGGGACGTTTGGGACAGGCTTCAGGCTGGGGTGCGAGGTGCAAGGTGCGAGTATTGGACGCCCGCTATCTTGGTTTTTTTTTGTAACATTTTGCCGTTTTTCCTCAAAATTTACTTAAAAATCCTCAAAAATTCACATTCCGAGGGAAAAATTCCCGATTAATGTAAAGATTTCCCATTTCTCTCTCTCTCTCTCTCTCTCTCTCTCTCTCTCTCTCTCTCTCTCTCTCTCTCTCTCTCTCTCCCCAAAAAAAAATCAGAGGGTCCAATTTTCCCCAAAGAGGGGAAAATCTTCAAAAGGCCCCATATGATTCCATGACCTTGATCTTGACACCGACCACCAAATTGTCTTTCTTAATAATTCCCACACTGTTATCCTGTATCATACAGACTTCACTATACTCTACACACTCGGGCTGCTGACTTGTAAGTCGTCTCGACTGAGTATCTGTGATTCGACACTTCTGTGAGTGAGGGTCTCTAATTGGCCCTCATTACCCCAGATAAACAGTGAACCAGTGGTAGAAGCAGCACTAAGGTATAATTATTTGAATTGTAGCACATCACGAAATGAATACGCGAATTTTTCAGGTCTCTATGTATAGGGTATCCGAGCTGAAGCACGACATTCTCTCTCTCTCTCTCTCGCAACAGGACTGCCAACATTCCTGTCCCGGAGAAGGAAGAGAAGTTGCTGGCGCGCAGAAGTTCGCACGCCCCGCGCGGAGGGGCGGGATTCCGAAATAATCGCCCTGCCGCGCCGTCCTTACCGCCATACTGACAAGTCGCCGGCGCGTTTTTTTTTTTTTTTTCGAGCGGTGGGAGGTGGAACAGGTTGGGACGCGATGAGATCAATTTTATTTTTTAATGACCGCGCGTGTAGATTTCCAGTTTGGAATCCCGACCTACGCTCTTGCGGCGGCGATGAGAATTTCCCACGGACGAACAAAATAAAAAGTGCATTTCAAGCGAGTTCTGTTTTAAACCTCGAGGCAGAATTCTTGTTATAGGTACTAGCAGTTACTCAGTCTAACTGATTCTGCTCGAAATAGTGCTCTATTTCTAAGTTTTTTCAGACAAAGGCGTACTCAGGATTTAATTTCGGGGGGTACAATTTGGGGGGGGGGGGGGGGGAGAGAGAGAGAGAAAGAAAGGAACTTAAAATCAAGTAATCTACCAAATTTAGTGAATTTAATTTCCTAGGAGAAAATTTGGATTTCGAGATCATAACACAGTAGTCATAATTTCATTAATAAATAAATAATTCAGGTAGGGTTGAAGTGCAACCATAATGCACCTCATTAGCCGTGTTAGCGCTACGAAACGGATGGCAAAGGAACTATCGACTGAAAATACTCTTACATCTATCACTCGATGGAAATAAACCATGACAGCAGAACCTGCAGCTCTACACGACCCGCTGCTTGCTTTCAATTCATTCCTTTTGTTGGTGGGAGAGTTACATTGTTTAGGATTTCGATATTTGAGGGGGTGGGGGATATATATCACCCTCCCCCATGCGTGCATTCTGTTTTCAAATACAACCTTTATTAAAAAAACAAATTACTTAAACTGAGAAAACTTGTGGAATAGTTTTTGTAATTTTCGTTAGCAATGTAATTATTATTATTTCAATGTGATCATTTATATAGTGCTACATAGAATCATTTTGAAATAACTGAATCACTACGAAAAACTGCCACACTGGTGTCCCTGAAAGTGCCAGCTGTAGCATAACCTGAAGTCGGGTCCAGTGGGCTGGTTGGCATTGGAATACAGCACGGACTCTTGGAGGGCAACAAAGTTATTGGTCGTATTCCACTTGGCGAAGTAAAAATAAAAAAATAAAAATAAATGGGTTTTGTAAGAGGAAATAAAATTACTTCGTTTTCGCAACTTCTTCACACTGACCACAATTAAAATATTCCACAACGTGGACGTTATATTCGGTACACGTATCTTATCTAACAGAGTAACAACCCGTGTTTCGTATTTACATAACGTGTATTTCCTGACAAACAAGTCTGCTGCTGTTGCAGTTTGCTGACACCGAAGCTGTCGAAGAATAAGAGTAACCAGTGCAGTTTCTCGTTCGATTTACTGCAAACCAAGAAGTTTACTTGAGTGTTTTTTTTTATCAGTTCGGAAAATGTCTGGTTTTGTGAGTTTCTGCTCTCATATAGCTACTACGTTTTTTCGGATATGTTTGAGTAATTGATTACTTAAAATTGCAACCAAAAGCTAGACGCGCCAATAGTTTTATGCCAATAAAAAATCACACACCCGAGATTGGCCCAGTATTTAAAGCCCCTTATCTACCCTACGCTAACATAAAGGTGATACACAGAGCTTTATAAAATAAAATAATATTATAATCAGCACAAATTAAATATGGATGTACTAGTGTTTGAAGTTACTACGTTTTAAAATTGTATTTTTGGAAAAGCGTAAATGATTATGTATATGAATGTGATTCTAAATCAGTATTGAAGACACTATTTTCCAATGTAAGCAGCGCAGTAAAAAGAATTATGGCTCCATGCCATGGAAGAAGCAGTTATAGCACATTGCTGAGATTATAAAATCTCGCATCACTCTGTTCATCTCATTGTGGTTTGTTATTTCGAGACCAGGCCGTACATCGAAAATATGTACTGTGTCAAAATAATTTTAACATTAGCGGGTTTCTGGCAGAATCATAAAGCACAACGTTGAGAGTTGCAAAAAAGAACAGTAAATTTAGTCAAACGACAATTCTGGACAACACGGTGACAGAGGTATCCAACGATGATACTAAGCAGATAACCTGACAACGCAACGAAGCACGCAGCACAGACGAACACGGTGGGTAGGCTTCCTAAGACAAAACAGTTGCGACGTTTCGGGGAATCGAGATAGGTTCCGGTCATGAGGCACAAACAGACTTGACAGTGGTTCAAGACCAAAATGCCTTCTCTCCAGGACAGCAGCCAGCGAACGAGTGACAGGAGACTCGACAAAGCACAGCAGCAACCGGTCTAGCCGCGAATTTGCCCTGACGTTCGGGGCCGGTCCGGTGCGGCACGGGGGAGGGGACTGTACCGGGCGCGGTGGACGTCGCAGAGGCGGGACTGTACCGGCGCGCGCGCACCTGCCCAGTGTTCCCACGGTTCCAGTGTCGGGGCGAGGCGCGGCCCCTGGCCGGGTGTCAAGGCACGAGGCACCAGGCACGAGGCCAGCGTGTGCCGCCACGGCCTCCACCTCTCCGCCGCTCCACGCGCGCTCCACGTAACTTACAACTGTTATATGTTGAAACGATCATAACTTAGGATTTTTTAATGAAGCCACATAACTTAGAACTGTCCTAAGTTAGAACGATCATAACTTAGAAAAAAACCGCGAAAGATAATAACTTATAATATTCACAACTTAGAACTGTCATAATACGACGCCAAAACACACAACTTAAAACGTCATAACTTAGAACTGTCGCTTAGAAACACGTAACTTAGAATCATACAGCTTAGAACTGCCGTAACTTAGAAACACCCAACACAGAAACACGTGACATAGAAACGTCATAACTTAGAAAATCGTAACTTAGAACTATTACAACTTGGAAACAAACAGCTTATAACTGCCATAACTTAGAAACAAGTAACGTAAAATTACACTAAGCCGTAATACGCAACTTAGAAACATCACAACATAAAATTCATAACTTATTACTATTACAAAATAAAACACATCTAAACACTCAACTTAAAAACATTATAATTTATAAATACATTACTATATACTTGTACAACTTAAAAACACACATTTAGAACTCTCATAGCTTAGGAAACAGTAACTTAGAAACTCGCAACGCCGAAAACACAACTTAGAAACATGTGACTAAGAAACACACAACTTAGAAACACATAACTTAGAAATTCATAATGTAGAAACTCATTACTTAAAACTGGCATTACCTTAGAAAATCGTATCGTGTGTTTTTCTAAGTTATGTGTTTATAAGTTATGACAGCACCTCAGTAGAAACGTTTTTGAGTCCATCGTTGAACGGATTATTTGCCAATAGATCTGTCAACAGTCTAACGTGTTGTAGTTGTCCCTTGTTGTTATAACTGTCCATGTTAAAATTGTATTGTGTCTATGTATATGTGTTCTAATATTATTTGATGTGTAACATCTTAGCACTCGCTATACGGTATTTCGTGGGCGTAATTTCATGAATGCAACCGAAGTCAAGGTACGTAAATGTGTAACAACCATGGTGGTGCCATATGTGGAAGTCTCAGAAATCTGGAAAATATTTCGGACTCGCGTGATTTATCCGATTATATTGCTATCGTGAACATCGCAGAATTAACACCGCACGTAGGTATTAAAAATAAAACTGTATAATAATAAAACTAGCCTTTAATACTTTATGTTGTATTTTATAGTAATAAAAAGAACTAATTACAACTATCCTGGCATAGCAATCATTAGTTAGCACTGAAATATATAAATATCGCAGCGTTCGTCATACTATAGAGTCTATGTAAACACAAAAAATTGTTATTCTTCATATGTTCGACAACAATAAAAATAAAAGAATATCGTGCTATATATATTTACTGTTAAATCTTAGATGTTGAATCAGCTCAATAAGGTTAATTTTTGTTTGTAGGAAGTATTTAGAGATTAATTTCAGACGTTGAAGCAAAAAAAAATATCTTATACTTAGTGTTATAATATGTGTTTCATGGTACAATTTTAGCAATACCATAAAAGTACAACTAACGTGTGCACCTAAGTACAAGCTCCTTTTTTTATGTGTATGAATAATTCAATTATAATACTTTAAATATTTTTTTAAATTAGTAATGTACAAAATTTTTTAATATGTAGCATTCACATAACTCAGGGACATGCCAACTAATTTTAAAGAATTCTACGTTAAATATATTGTCCGAGTTTCGTATTATAAGTGTTTTTGCCACATTAGAACACATAAATTTGTTCGTTACCCAGGTTAGATGTTACACATCACTGACAAGTAGATACTAAAAGACCCGCTCACATTTTTTTTTTTTCGATAAGTATTTATCTGTAAACAATCTCACATGCCAATGTGTGTTACACCTTATTTTGACTATTCTTGAGCTTGAATGTAATGTAGGTATTTGCGTCGCACTGTTACGCGTGTAACATGTCAAGGAACTGTGTGGTACAGCGGGCAAGAAGTCAAACGATTACGCGCATTGACAGTTTCTTGATCAGTCCTGAAGCTAATTTTTTTATGGCAAGTTGAAGAACAGGTAACGCTGCGGTGGTGAAAGCCGCGCCGTTCACGAGGCTGTCTATTGCGTGGGTGATACTGCGATGGCTTGAGGTTGCCTTCCGCGGTAGAAGTAAAGGGTCGCCACAACACCCAGCCCTATGAACGCGGGAAGAATTCGAGACTCGAACCCGGCACTTCTGCCCCACCAACTAGGAGTTCTGACACCTACAGTTACCGCTCGAAAACACAAGTGCTCTTTTTCCTTGCGAATACCTCCCTACTATAATGCTCCGACATATAAGGCCTGATTCAAAGTCACTATTTTTATTTATTTTATTTGCTTATTTTTTGTAGCGAATTAAGGCGTGCCCACCTTGTACTACACTTAACCATGTCAATATTTTTCAAATTACCCGTATAGATATTGATGATAAAACAAATCTTATATACCTAACTAAGTTAATCTAAATAAAAGCAATAACCAAGAATATGAAGCAAAAAAATACAAACAAAATATAAAATAAATAAACATTTACTAACAAGTATGAAACAATATAAAGAAAATTAAAACATATAATATGCTAAAAGGGATTAGACGTTGCATATGATTTATTTAAAAGAAAAATAAATTCTTCAGACTATATTATTAAAAAAAGTTTTACGTGCTGGTTACTTGTGAAACTACCTTTTATTTGGACTGTTTTGGGCTTAGATGTGACGGGGCACTTGATGCATGTACTAGTATCATCCTTAGCGCTTTCTTGCATCTGCCAAAAAAAAGTGCAGTAATAATAAACTAGAGTTCAGATAACATGAAGTTCACACTAAGGAATGACAACAGATCAATTCTGTAATAGGTTAATGTCGAGTTATTTCTTGCTATCAAAATGAGCTCCAAAGTAAGTCCATCAGCAGATGCCATATTTTTTCTTTCTGGCTGAATTACGTGTGAATGGGTAATTCTGTAATGTTGTTATTGTTGTTTGGGGGCGTGTCAATACTTTTTATGGTCCAATGAGAGCGTGTATGCATTTCAGGCTCTCGCCAAATAATAGATAACGTTAATTTGGAATGTTTCTAGGAATAGGTATAGACTCATAAAATCCGCGGTTTCGATTACCTTCAGGATAGAAAACATAACTCTTTGTACGCTCGGGCAAATAACACTAGTTTATTGGCTGCTGACTTGTAAATCGTCTCAACTGGTTTTCCTGTAATTCGATACTTCTTGGTCAAGGGTTACTCATTGACCCAGAGTCGTCCAGATGAACAGTGAGCCAATAGCAAAACCAGGGGTGTGCTGTGTTAGTGTGGCGGATAAGAGCGACGCTCGCTGGTGCTTCTAGCTCGGTATCGCCTCCAAGCGCAAGGCTCTGGACTGGCGCGCAATCTCGTCGTGCATAGGTAGGGGCATGCAGATTTCGCGACTACATGAAAGTTAAAACACTGTAGCACCGTCTGTATTTGGTGATTGGGTGAGTTTCTCTTAGGTACATATCTAATGTAACAACACCAATCACAGTGGTTCAGTGCCGAAGTAAACGCGTCCTGAGTGGCTCGGTCAGATAAGGAAACGACTTATCTCGCAGACGGCCGCCAGTCACAAGGAAGAAACCGCTGGTGCCGGTATAGCTTGTTGCAGTCTAATAGGAGGTCAGATTTTTTTCGCGAAAAATGCCTGCCCCTATGCATAGGACAGCCATGAGTTCTATGAGATTTGACAGATAACCATCATATTAAAAATAAATGTGTAAGGCAAGTACTTTTATTGCTTCCAAGAATCTCTGCCGGATGTTATAAGTCTAAAAATTGCTCTGAATTACCAAGTTTTAGCCATTTTCACTGTTCTAAAAATACAGTTCATATGCCGAACAGAATCATCAATTCGCTCTCAGCGTAAATGCTTTTCGTAAATAGACACCACTTCGATATCTTCAGCAGCTTTCAGATCGCGTTAGTTTTTTTTTCTTTCTGAAGCTCTGAACACCTTGTGTGTGTCCGGGTATTAGGGAAGTGTCTGTAGACGCTGAGTTTCGGTTCCTACAACCACGTAGTTTTGTTCAGTTGTTTGTGCAAGTCATCGACGGCCCTTCCTCTTCTCTTTCGGCAAATTTTCTTTCCCGCCCCGGGGCACGGCCATCCCCCTTTAACCGTGATCCAGAAGGATAGCGGCGGCGACTTCCGGTTGCCGGCAGCAGCTTACACGCGGCGCCACCGGGAGCTTCCGTCTCTCTCGCCAGCCAAGCTTCCCTTTCCGAGCGCCACAACCGTGTATTTTGTTTTTGTTTCTCCGCGTATCCTGCGCCGTGATAGTGTGTGCGTGTGTATGTGCGTGTCTGCATCAGGTGTTCTCTGTCGGCGCTGTGGGTTTGTTAAGTAGTTGGAGGGGCGAGGCGGTAATTTCACCGCGCGCGGCCTTGGAATCGCTTTGCCCGCCGCGAGCAGCCATGCCTGCCCGGACACGCACACGGTGCGCAGAGCTTCCCAAGAAACTACACGCGCTACCGCTGCCAGAGTGGTGTAGTGTCCTTTTGAGGGCTAAAAACGCGCGTTTTCAGAGACATTTTTGGGTATAAAACACCCAGCAGATATTCTTGGTTGAAAGTACTTGCTTTACACCTGTATCTTCATTTCTCCGCCATTTAATGCCGTACGCACGACGAGAAGACTGCGCGCCAGTCCACAACCATGCGCTTAAAGGCGATACCGGGCTAGAAGCACCAGCGAGCGTCGCTCTTATCGTCCCGCCTCTCTAACACAGATACTCTTATCATTAATTCTCACCCTTACCCGCCAAGTTGGATTATTTTTTTAAATTGAATCCAATTTTTTTTAATATTAAAAATACTTAACGTAGAAATGGGTCTATGGAAGCAAATTTGTACTTTTTACCTCAGCTAAAGGTAGAGACCGGGAAAATTACCGATTCATATCGCGATAGGCTAGAATCCAATCTCGTTTATCTTCATGCTGCTTCAGTGATTGGACCACAGTTTATCTGGAAGAGACTGAGCCAATGGGAAAACTCCCAACAAAAGAAGTACCAAATCTAAATCGCCCCAGTTTGCAGGTGTCACGAGTCAGCAGACAATGAGCAGGTGTAATTTTCCCGAGTGGAGTCTATACCAGATGTCATTGAACTCGCAATTTTTTTCAGTTCCTAGCTGTAGGGGAAAACACAGTGGAGTGAGTGTTTATGACAAATTAGTAAAAAAAAATAATTATTAATAGTTTATATACTGTCTTTGAAATAGGTTGTGGCCGGAAAATTTCGCGGTTTCAAATACTTGAACCTTGGTGTTGGTTCTCCTATTGGCTCACAGTTTGACACTGGGTAAACGAGGAAGCAGTATCGAATCACATGCTACCCAATCGATATGTCTCACAAGTCAGCCGCCAATGAACAGGTGATACTTGCTCGACTATACAGAGGACTGCGGAGTCTAGCCAAGGGATTAAAAAAAAAACAGCGAATGTTTCCAATCCCAACAAACAGGTAGTGGGTACTGTTATTTCGCGGAATCATTTCCTCTAGGCTAGACTCAATGTGCCTATATATCCAGCTATTTTAGAATGCTACGTTGTTCGGTGAGAAGGTTTCATTCTTTGGTGAGTTCACGTGATTTCGTAACTACCTATTCTCCTTGGTTTATGACTGCCTCAGAGCCGTCAAGGCCGTGTTTATCAAAAACATATGAGCCTTAAATCTGCTTTGCTACCTTACGAATAAGCGAAATAAACTTTGCTATGCACACAGAAAATTATTTTCTTTACTTTTAGAAAAGATTCCTAATGTGTTTCCATATAATAATGAATATTTCTGACGAAAATTGGCACATAATTTTATGTTTTAATTGATGTTTCATTCAAGCATACTTTTTTAAAGCAAAGTTAAATATAATCGAATACTCAACCATTTGTTTTTATTTTGTTTTATTATGCTTGTTAATGTGCGCAATTAAAACTTGATAGCTATTCAGGGAAAGGTTTCCAAATAACTTTAACTATTGGAGGTACTGGGACATCACAAAGCATAAACGCCTGGGTAAGAATCCGAACCCAGTATTAATGGGAACACTATTTTGTAGCGGTACAGTTGTTTTTATGTAAATGTACAAATTTACAAACATCTGTAAGTTTACATAAATATTTTGTTTTATTTACAAAAATAATTATAGTGTACAAGTAAGAAGTTTTTAACATACATATGGCCGAAACAAGTAGGCTATAAGATCCGTTGTTTGTACAGTAAATCATGGGTGTAAATTACCCTAGATGAAAAATAATGTCATGAAAACGTGATGACCTAGAAAGGCGAGTGGGGCAGAGTCTTAACAACAGCGGCAAAGGTTTCCGGGTGAGAGGATGGTTGTTCTTGGGGAAGGGGAACTTGTGATGGGGGGGGGGAAAGGTTTTTAGCTTCGTTCCCGGCAGGAAGCGAGCATTTTAGACCTCAGGTGTCGACCGTTGTTTGGAAATGATTACGGCCCTCAAAGTGGCCTCATTATATTACCGTAAATAACTAAAGCGGGGTGCCTCTCGGAGATTTATTCGTGGGAAGGGAGTTGGTGCTCGGCCCCATCGTGGGAGTTGGCGGCAGATGGCGTCGGATGGGCCGGGGAAAGGTTTCCTGCCCTGAGGGAAATTTCCCCCCAGGGCCAAGACGCGACATGTCGACGCACGCGCGGTTCACATGTTACCCGCTGGAAGGAGGAGTACTCTATCGGGTGGGTGTGACCACCGCCCTGCCCAGGAGGTGGACACTCTATGCAGTGAGACATTTTTTTTTCTAATGGCTTAACGCTAAATATAACCAGGCAAAATTAAACAAAATTGTTCAAGCTAATGTATTTTACTTAGATTACAACATTAATAGGGGCAGGCATTTTTGGCGAAAAGATCTGAACTCTAATTAGACTGCAACAAGGTATACCCGCGCCTGTGGTTTCTGCCTTGTGATTGGTGGCTGTCTGCGAGAGAAGTCGTTGCCTTATTTGACCGAGCCACTCAGGACGCGTTTACTTCCGCACTGAATCATTGTGATTGGTGTTGTTACAATCGATATGTACCTGGGAGAAACTCACCCAATCACGAACACAGACGATGCTACAGTGTTTTAACTTTCATCTAGTCTCGAAATATTTTCGCGAAATCTGTATGCCCCTAGACATTAAGTATTTCATTCTATTTAGTTTCAAGTTTAAAAAATCCTCAATTTTGGTATTACCTACTTTTAAATATGAGACGCATACTTCTTATTAACTTTCATCACGTGCCGCACGTGTTGTATTTGGGAGAACGAGGAAGAAAACGCTGCATGATGAAAGTGATCGGCGTGCTAGCTGAAAGGAATCTCATTCAGTGATAGGAATTTTTTAATAAATCTTCATGAATTTGAATTTACTGGTTATGTTATACTGCAAGGATAGAAGAGTAAACAACATTTATATGCTTTTATTCAATCTCCCAACGTTATATCAGCTAAAAACGAATTGTTACAAAGCCCTAGAAATAAATTGTTTGGTTTCTACTACACAGTCTGAAAAAAATCCCTATAATTTCCTAATACAGATTTTGTTAGATGTTTACACATCACTGGCGAGTACTGAAAGACTAGCATACTTTTTAAGTTTCGAACTGAGAAACTCAAACGTAGGCGAGCCCTAATACGTTCATTGATTGATTGATTGCCCGGGAGCACCTCTTGAGTTTGTCGCGCCCCGGCCTCTGGCCCCTGAGCGGCGCTCAAGGGCGGTCGAAGGATGTCCTCCGCGGTCCTGCCCCGGCCTCTGGCCCCTGAGCGGCGCTCAAGGGCGGTCGAAGGATGTCCTCCGCGGTCCTGCCCCGGCCTCTGGCCCCTGAGCGGCGCTCAAGGGCGGTCGAAGGATGTCCTCCGCGGTCCTGCCCCGGCCTCTGGCCCCTGAGCGGCGCTCAAGGGCGGTCGAAGGATGTCCTCCGCGGTCCTGCCCCGGCCTCTGGCCCCTGAGCGGCGCTCAAGGGCGGTCGAAGGATGTCCTCCGCGGTCCTGCCCCGGCCTCTGGCCCCTGAGCGGCGCTCAAGGGCGGTCGAAGGATGTCCTCCGCGGTCCTGCCCCGGCCACTGGCACCTGAGCGGCGCTCAAGGGCGGTCGAAGGATGTCCTCCGCGGTCCTGCCCCGGCCTCTGGCCCCTGAGCGGCGCTCAAGGGCGGTCGAAGGATGTCCTCCGCGGTCCTGCCCCGGCCTCTGGCCCCTGAGCGGCGCTCAAGGGCGGTCGAAGGATGTCCTCCGCGGTCCTGCCCCGGCCTCTGGCCCCTGAGCGGCGCTCAAGGGCGGTCGAAGGATGTCCTCCGCGGTCCTGCCCCGGCCTCTGGCCCCTGAGCGGCGCTCAAGGGCGGTCGAAGGATGTCCTCCGCGGTCCTGCCCCGGCCTCTGGCCCCTGAGCGGCGCTCAAGGGCGGTCGAAGGATGTCCTCCGCGGTCCTGCCCCGGCCTCTGGCCCCTGAGCGGCGCTCAAGGGCGGTCGAAGGATGTCCTCCGCGGTCCTGCCCCGGCCACTGGCACCTGAGCGGCGCTCAAGGGCGGTCGAAGGATGTCCTCCGCGGTCCTGCCCCGGCCTCTGGCCCCTGAGCGGCGCTCAAGGGCGGTCGAAGGATGTCCTCCGCGGTCCTGCCCCGGCCTCTGGCCCCTGAGCGGCGCTCAAGGGCGGTCGAAGGATGTCCTCCGCGGTCCTGCCCCGGCCTCTGGCCCCTGAGCGGCGCTCAAGGGCGGTCGAAGGATGTCCTCCGCGGTCCTGCCCCGGCCTCTGGCCCCTGAGCGGCGCTCAAGGGCGGTCGAAGGATGTCCTCCGCGGTCCTGCCCCGGCCTCTGGCCCCTGAGCGGCGCTCAAGGGCGGTCGAAGGATGTCCTCCGCGGTCCTGCCCCGGCCACTGGCACCTGAGCGGCGCTCAAGGGCGGTCGAAGGATGTCCTCCGCGGTCCTGCCCCGGCCTCTGGCCCCTGAGCGGCGCTCAAGGGCGGTCGAAGGATGTCCTCCGCGGTCCTGCCCCGGCCTCTGGCCCCTGAGCGGCGCTCAAGGGCGGTCGAAGGATGTCCTCCGCGGTCCTGCCCCGGCCTCTGGCCCCTGAGCGGCGCTCAAGGGCGGTCGAAGGATGTCCTCCGCGGTCCTGCCCCGGCCACTGGCACCTGAGCGGCGCTCAAGGGCGGTCGAAGGATGTCCTCCGCGGTCTTGCCCCGGCCTCTGGCCCCTGAGCGGCGCTCAAGGGCGGTCGAAGGATGTCCTCCGCGGTCCTGCCCCGGCCACTGGCACCTGAGCGGCGCTCAAGGGCGGTCGAAGGATGTCCTCCGCGGTCTTGCCCCGGCCTCTGGCCCCTGAGCGGCGCTCAAGGGCGGTCGAAGGATGTCCTCCGCGGTCTTGCCCCGGCCTCTGGCCCCTGAGCGGCGCTCAAGGGCGGTCGAAGGATGTCCTCCGCGGTCTTGCCCCGGCCTCTGGCCCCTGAGCGGCGCTCAAGGGCGGTCGAAGGATGTCCTCCGCGGTCCTGCCCCGGCCTCTGGCCCCTGAGCGGCGCTCAAGGGCGGTCGAAGGATGTCCTCCGCGGTCCTGCCCCGGCCTCTGGCCCCTGAGCGGCGCTCAAGGGCGGTCGAAGGATGTCCTCCGCGGTCCTGCCCCGGCCTCTGGCCCCTGAGCGGCGCTCAAGGGCGGTCGAAGGATGTCCTCCGCGGTCCTGCCCCGGCCTCTGGCCCCTGAGCGGCGCTCAAGGGCGGTCGAAGGATGTCCTCCGCGGTCCTGCCCCGGCCTCTGGCCCCTGAGCGGCGCTCAAGGGCGGTCGAAGGATGTCCTCCGCGGTCCTGCCCCGGCCACTGGCACCTGAGCGGCGCTCAAGGGCGGTCGAAGGATGTCCTCCGCGGTCCTGCCCCGGCCTCTGGCCCCTGAGCGGCGCTCAAGGGCGGTCGAAGGATGTCCTCCGCGGTCCTGCCCCGGCCTCTGGCCCCTGAGCGGCGCTCAAGGGCGGTCGAAGGATGTCCTCCGCGGTCCTGCCCCGGCCTCTGGCCCCTGAGCGGCGCTCAAGGGCGGTCGAAGGATGTCCTCCGCGGTCTTGCCCCGGCCTCTGGCCCCTGAGCGGCGCTCAAGGGCGGTCGAAGGATGTCCTCCGCGGTCTTGCCCCGGCCTCTGGCCCCTGAGCGGCGCTCAAGGGCGGTCGAAGGATGTCCTCCGCGGTCCTGCCCCGGCCTCTGGCCCCTGAGCGGCGCTCAAGGGCGGTCGAAGGATGTCCTCCGCGGTCCTGCCCCGGCCTCTGGCCCCTGAGCGGCGCTCAAGGGCGGTCGAAGGATGTCCTCCGCGGTCCTGCCCCGGCCTCTGGCCCCTGAGCGGCGCTCAAGGGCGGTCGAAGGATGTCCTCCGCGGTCTTGCCCCGGCCTCTGGCCCCTGAGCGGCGCTCAAGGGCGGTCGAAGGATGTCCTCCGCGGTCTTGCCCCGGCCTCTGGCCCCTGAGCGGCGCTCAAGGGCGGTCGAAGGATGTCCTCCGCGGTCCTGCCCCGGCCTCTGGCCCCTGAGCGGCGCTCAAGGGCGGTCGAAGGATGTCCTCCGCGGTCTTGCCCCGGCCTCTGGCCCCTGAGCGGCGCTCAAGGGCGGTCGAAGGATGTCCTCCGCGGTCTTGCCCCGGCCTCTGGCCCCTGAGCGGCGCTCAAGGGCGGTCGAAGGATGTCCTCCGCGGTCCTGCCCCGGCCTCTGGCCCCTGAGCGGCGCTCAAGGGCGGTCGAAGGATGTCCTCCGCGGTCCTGCCCCGGCCTCTGGCCCCTGAGCGGCGCTCAAGGGCGGTCGAAGGATGTCCTCCGCGGTCCTGCCCCGGCCTCTGGCCCCTGAGCGGCGCTCAAGGGCGGTCGAAGGATGTCCTCCGCGGTCTTGCCCCGGCCTCTGGCCCCTGAGCGGCGCTCAAGGGCGGTCGAAGGATGTCCTCCGCGGTCTTGCCCCGGCCTCTGGCCCCTGAGCGGCGCTCAAGGGCGGTCGAAGGATGTCCTCCGCGGTCTTGCCCCGGCCTCTGGCCCCTGAGCGGCGCTCAAGGGCGGTCGAAGGATGTCCTCCGCGGTCCTGCCCCGGCCGTCGTGGACACCTCGTGCGCGACGCCCACTCGGCGAAACGACAGTCGCTTCCGAGAAGTTCTTGCCGCGCCATGGACCACGATAGCGCAGAGGGAGGAGAGGAAGAATTGGAGGATGGATACGAGAAAATGTCACGTCGACAGTGTCACGGTGACAGACATACAAATTAAAGGTACGCTGACCCGAAACAATGGTACACGTTTGACAAATCCCAATTTTATTTCTTTTTTTTTCCATTAAAATTAGCTCCGAAACACTCTTAGGAAAATTATGATACAGATATAGATATACAAAAGTCAAAAAGCGGAAACATTTATTCGTACACAATGACTGTAAAAACTAGGACTTAATTAAAGGTAGGGCCATGTTTTTTTCTTTTTTTTTTCTTTTTCGAAAAGCTTTTCCAACCAGCTGTCTGTTAAAACTTTGTAGCATTATCTGTGTTTCGTGGTTGCCTGGGTTTAAGGTACATGCCTACTGTCAGCACACCAATCACAGCCATCCAGTGGGGAAGCAAACTTGCCCTGAATTACCCGGCCAAATAGGGCAATGGCTTCTCTTGCAAGTGGCCGCCAATTACAAAGGAACATTCCTAGCGAGGGCATACCTTATTGCAGTCTGATGAGAGTTGAAAATTATTTTTTGCGAAAAATGCATGCCCCTATTTTAGGCTAACTTGAGACTGGAACAATTCGCGGATTAAGTTTTGTGACAGGCAAATATTCAAACTCTTATATTTTTGAATTTTTTCTACTTTTGGTTCCCAGTTAATGCGCGGAGGACTCTGGGACAATGACAAACCCACATCCAAAGAAGTATCGAATAACACGCAACCCAGTTAAAGACGTCTCATGCGAATTCATTTCGCGATAGGCTGAAATTCTAATACGTACACCTCTAAGCTGCTTTGCTATTTGGCTCAATGTTCATCTGGACGACTCTTGTCCAATAAAAAAAAAACCTGTACATAAGAAATTTCGAATCACAGGCAAACCAGTTGAGACGACTCACAAGTCAGCAGCGAATAAACTGGCGATATTTGCCTGAGTGTACAAGATCTGTGTAGTCCGTCTTGAAGGTCATCGAAACCGCGAATGTTTCCATTCTCTACTCATGCGGCAGAAGTCAATGAACGGATTCACTGTTTTTTGAGTACGCATATGAATGTAGAGTCCATCCGCGAATTGGTTTCCAGTCCCTACTCATAACTAGGGGTAGGCATTTTTTGCGGAAAAAATCTGAACGCTTATTAGACTGCAACATGCATCAGCTGTTTCTTCCTTGTAATTGGTGGCCGTCTGTGTCATTGCCTCACTCGACTGGGCCATTAAGGATGCATTTTCTTCCGCACTGAATTACTGTGATTGGTGTTCTAACAGTAGATGTGCACCTGACAGAAACTCACCCGATCACGAAACACAGACAATGCTACAGATTTTCAACTGTCATCTAGTCTCGGAATATATATATAAATATATATTTTTTTTTGCGAAATATGCATGGCCCTTCTCACAACTTAAATAACTGAACATTTTGCTGGTTCAATTACCTTCAGGCTAGACGTCATGATGTTCGAGCCCCAGTCATATGTTCATTGCCTTTTATCCTCTGCTGTCAGTTTGTTACCGGACATGGCTGTCAGGATGCTGTGGTCCAAGTGAAGACGTCTTAGAAACTCGCAAGTGGTCGGAATCAAACTTGTCGTTAAATGAGAGCGCGGTATTTCCCGGTCTTTACTTAAAAATGAAAATTGAAAACATTATGTCATAAAACTAAAGTAACTGTTTCACTGCTTATTTTCATTGCAGTCAAATAACGGTAGGCTACATTTGCTCACAGTGAGCCGTGACTGCATTGTCATGGTACACAAGACCCGATGATGGTACGGGTACCACAATAATGGTACGTCCAACAAACCGTGGTGAGAATAGTAGCTGGAGTTGGAGTTGGTGGTGATGATTAGTCCTGAAGAGGGGAGGGAGGCACGTGAAGTACTTTCCCCTCTCCCCCTTTAAAACCCCTTCTCCATGGTTCGCACGACGAGGCACGCGCGCGCACGCGTAGCCAAAACAATTGCGAAACTCATGGGCCACATGTTCGAACCTTCTGGAATGTCTCTTTCCCCTCTTCGTCACTACATCACTTACTTTTGCGTGACTGCCAACCGCGTGAAGAAGGGGGGAAAACCCCACTTTAGAATCAACCATAGAACAATGATGACGTAGATTTATTTCAGTAGTCTGTGCACGGTCTCGTCGTTGAATTATGATTTGTCAGTATAATCGTCAAAATCAGCCTATGTAAACATTGTCAAATATTATTTTTTTTTCAGCTGTGTACGCATTTGTCTTCCCTCTTACTATTTTTTGCAGAGAAGTCGTAAATTGTATTTTATCTTTGTATACTTTGGTTATTGATGTAGGCACGAATATTTCCCGGATTCATTTGGTAGTAAAGTAGACTTTAAGCAAATATACGTCTGTTTCATTTTAATGATTAAACCCATCTTGACTCGCCATGAATGTCCCTGAGCCAATAAATTAACATGAAGAAGTAGCGTAGACGTAATCTAGTTAAACCCAGTCTAAAAGATGACTTATATATCGATCAAAGAGCACGCCAAAGTGGCTTTATTTGGCATATAACAGTTAAATCCAACCTGGTGCAAAAAATAATTCGCGAAATAATCTAAACTCTAGTCAAAAATACTAATACCTACTTACGTCTATGTTCTTCAGCAAATTTGTTATAAGATGTGACTAGAACCATGTGTAGGGGCATGTATTTTTCGCGAAATAATGTCATCGCTCATTAGACTGCAATAAGGTATGCCCGCGCTGATGATGTTCCCTTGTGATTGGCGGCCGTCTACAAGAGAAGACATTGCACTATTTGGACGGGTCAATCAGGATACGTTTGCTTCCGCACTGGATGGCTAAGTAGACGCAAAAGACCGAGTTATACAAAGTTTTAACACACAGCTGGTCTGGAAATCTTTTTGTGCGAAAAATGCATGGCCCTAATAGTTATAGAGCTGAGAAGTTCACTTTATTATTTGGTGACAGGATATATTGCAAATGTTAGTACACTTAAATGACCTTCGTTGGATCACGAGCCATTCGACACGCCTTAAAGAACTACCTATCAGTAGAGTCCGGAAAAATTCGCGAATTCATTTCGTGACAAGATGAAATTCAAACATATATACAATTCTGCTGATCCTGCTATTGGCTCGCAGTTTAACTGGAGTTCTCTGTGCCAATGAGAGACTATAGACCAAAGAAGCATCGAATCACAAGCTACCAAGTGGAGACGCCTCACAAGTTAGCACCCAATTAACACGCGTGTCTGCTTGAGAAATGCAGAGGATAGTGGAGGCTATCCTAGAGGTCATTAAACCCGCGAATTTTTCCGGTCTCTACCTATCAGTGCCTCGTTGAGGAGGATTTATTTTATATGGGCTTACATAGGTAAAAAAAATACTGTGTGGGCGAAATCCAAACAAATAACTGGTGTAGCATGTACAGACACGTGAGTTCCTAAAGAAATGCTCACCCTGGGATCACGTGAACCAGCACACAAAACAACGGAAATTAAAACTGCATGTTCCGAGCCACGGCACGAAAATTCTGGGTCTCTTGGAGGATATGGAGTGCTGTCCTAACCTAGAAACACACATTTAGAAACACTGGATAGAATTTTCTAAGTTAGACTTGTTTTAAGTAACGTGGTTATAATTTATGACGGTTCTAAGTTATGTGGTTGGGCGCTGTGTGTTACTAAGTTATGTGTTTTCAGTTATAACAGTTCTAAGACGAGTGTTTCTAAGTTGCGATTGTTCTAAGTTATGATTATCTAAGATACGACGTTTCTAAGTTTTGTGGTTTGGCGTTGTGTATTTCTAACCTATGAGTTTCTAAGTTCCGACAGTTCTTATTTTTGTGTTTACAAGTTGTGACAGTTCCAAGTCATAATTTTCTAAGTTACGACGTTTCTAAGTTGCGTGTTTCGGCGTTGTGTTTTTCTAAGTTATGTGTGTGTAAGTTGTTATGATCGTTATAACTTGTGCAGTTCTAATTTACGTGGATTTTTCGAGAATTATAAGATATGAGTGTTTAAATTGTGGGTTTCTCGGTCATGTGCGGGCGGGTACCGGAGGTCATCAGTCCCCTGCGCCTCTCGAGGATCAACACTCGTTCTCGCAACTCGCGTCAAGCATGCCCACATCGTGGCAAGCCATTAAGTTAGGTTAGGTTAGGTTGGAGTAGGTTTTACACACAAAAATTGTCTGTACTTTTACAAAATATCCCGTTGGAAACGAGTTGCCAAGGAAAAAGTTCGTAATTCTACTAGAAAATATATTGTTACTTTGTACAACACATGGCTACGGTTGTTTTTGCAATAGTGAAGTGCTCTTTTCGAGATAATTCCGAGTATTTCTTGCATTCTTAATTGATGTTTTCATTTAAGCATTATTTTTTAAACCATGGGAAGTATAACTGAATATTTAACAATTTGACTTTATTGTTAGGTATGTATCGTGCACATTATGTACGCAGTTAATATTGGATAGCTATTCAAGGTTACGATTTACAAATGATTTTCAACTATTGGAGTTAATGGGACAACACAAAGTATAAATGTCCGAGTAAGTATCCAAACCCAGTATTGTGTGGCGGCGCTGCCAATGAGTTCGTGGTTATCGACTTGATTTTGCACGCGTCTGTGGAGTCCAGTCTTTTGACGGAACATAACGAGAATTATGCAGGACGCTAATTCTTTGCAGTGATTAAATCGTTAAAACAAAACCAGTTGTCTAGTTGTCTTTTTGTTAGTCGATGTAATAACGTCGGTGATAAAGTGGTCGGGATAAAGTGAGATTACGCCCTGTGATTCCTGAAATTTATTTTAAACATTCGAAACAAAACTGCTCAATACGTTGCCGAAAAAAAATTACCGGCTTTGGTCGATTAGGTCGAGGCGGATAAGAGGTATTTATTTTCGTGTTTGGCTTGGGGAGGGGGAGGTACAGTTACAAAAAAAAAAAAAGAAGAAAATAAAATACTTTTTGTATTCAGAAGATTTACGTCAAAACAAGGGGTTTGGACTGTTATATTATCACACTCAACATGCTTCACTATCTATGTAGTTTGTAGTTCCTGGTGTTGTAATAGCTCATCTCGCATTACAAAAAAAAAAAAAGGCACCTTCATTTTAATCTCACGTTAATTTTATAACTTCGTATTGAGGGTGTTGTATAAATCCCCCTCCCCCCTTTTTTCTCACACTTTATGTCCGCAACATGAAATAATTTATTCATGGGCTCCTGGCAGGGAAAAAAAAAATATTGGGGAAGGGGGATGAATTCTCAGACGTGACGTGACATGACGTGACGTGACGTGACGTGACAGGCGGTTGATAAGCAATGTCAATTGGCATCAACCTTACAAGAAACAGTGTAGAAGTTCACTGTAGATTACAGTGGCTTATGTCCCCTCCCCTTTTTATCCTCCTTCTCTTCTCGGCCTTCTTACGGTTTTTTTTTTTTTTTAATCACAGCATCCATCCGGCTCTACATACTCGTCTCCTCGTCTTTTGTCCTAGTCTGAGCCGTCGCGGCTATTATTGGCTCGGTTGTGATCCAGACCAGCCTCACATCTGCATGGGCCTACTGAATAATAGTTATGCTGTAGTCAGAACATCACATAGCAGTGGCGGCTCTATACTTTACGGGGCCCAAATATTTTGGGGAAGGGGGGGGGGGGACCCTTGGGGGTTAGAATGGATCCCAGAGAAAAAGCGACACCGGGAAAAAATATTTTAAAAAAACTTTTAAAATCAACATTTTCAAACCCACCATGGTTTTGCTTATCCATTTATATCTGAAAAGTACAAAAAATTAATAACAACATAGATGAATTTAACGTAATTAAAGTACAAATAAATTACGTTTACGTCATGTAAGGTATGAGTAAAATTTTACAACAGGATAAAATTTCATTTTAAAAATTTAGCATCAAATGAAGTCGTTTTGTGGATGTTGGTATCGAAGTTTTGTTACTAGTTTCTTGTTGTTAAATTTTATTTCAAAACTATTATGTTGTCATTTCCCTGCTCATTTTTCTCTGTGTCAAATAAACTAAGATTAAAACAAATACATAACTGATTCATCCTAGGGAAAAAATTCCTTATAATTAGTGATTTGAAGCTTAGGTAATACCTACAATATAAATCTACATTTCAATAAATATAAAGCTTAGAAATAAATTAGTATGATATTTCCGAAGGTTAGTCAACACCTCAAATGGATTAAATATTTGTCCACATCCTCTTTGTTGAAGCGTAAATATTGAAACTACTTCTTCATTTATCACTCCTGGGAATATTCTTAGCCCATAAATCATGCCACTAGCAGTTAGATGCACCACGGAAAAATATAAGTTGCTCTCTCAAGTAGTATCATATATATATTTTTAATCCGTTAGGTCCAATACGAAGTGGAAAAATGCTTACGCTAAACTTGTCAGGAAGAAAAACTGTAATGCTGCAAAAACAACAACAACAATAATAATAATAATAATAATAATAATAACTATTGTTAAAAAGAACACTTTTTGGTAACGTTCGTAAACACGTAATGGAAGTTTTCATCAACTCAATTGCATGGAAAATTTATATACCTATTAATAAATTCCATTACGTGTTTATGAATGTCACCAAACAATAATTATGTATGCACCTACCATTAAAGAGCGAGGTGTTGAAACGGTAAGACAATGAACACGCATTCCTTAACGACTCGGGTTCGAATCCCGGATTGCAGTTTCACCTGGTCTCTCGAAATAACTGCAGGCAAGTTCTCGGGCAGTTTCCTCGCTTACATTTAGATATGATGATTCAACGCGGGAAAAACTTCACTATCTGGTGTCACAACTCAATAGCCAGCTTTCCTTTTTGGCTCTTATCGGCGCCAGAAGGCCGTTTCGAGTATCCTGAATAATTTTGCTGCTAATATTTCGTGTTTTTTGCACATGATTTAAAATAAATTCGTGATTTATCCACATTTAAATGTTTATAAAGAGTTTTTTTCTACTAAACGAGACTTTATTAGTTGATTTTTATGAGCTTAGAGGCATATTTTTATGTCATTTACTGAACGTATGAAATTATGTGGTGTAGTTTTGGATTAACCGTTCCTATATAAAACCGCTTTCAAATTAGTAGGCCTATATCATTAATTAAAATAATAAAAAATTAGGTTTTCCAAAAACCATGTATATGTAAGCCTATCTTCCTTCCCCCCCCCCCCCCAGGATTTCGGACTAAACTAGTTTTTTTTTTAATAAATGTCATATTAAAAACAAAGAGTATTAAGACGAAGATTACGTACAAACGGTTAATCTAAAATTGTATACCTCGTGATTTCATTGTTTTAATACATGCAAAAATTGCCTTAAAGTTCATAAAAAAACTAAAATAATTTTTGTTTTTAAAAATGAAAAGCCTTTTATAAACATATTAACTTAGCCAAGAGGACACACATTACGCAATATAGAACGGTCTTGATTTTCCTTAAAACATCTACGCCATGTAAAAATATTTGTTCCAATTAGCTATAAACGAACAAGAAAATACACTGGATTGCAGACCGTCTCGATGCAAAACATTGCCTCGATTTTATTTTAACTCAACATCTCTTATTCCTTCCCCAATATTGCCTTTATGTAGAGATGGGTATTACCGCGTTCATTTACCTTCTTAGCTGTTTAAGAGAAGTTGGTTACAAACGAAAAAAAATAAAAAATAAACCCTAGCCCCTACTATTGTCTTCGTGGTTTCCACACCTGTTATTACTTGTCTGTATCATCAGTATGCAAACCACGAAATTCCCGTAACTTTCGGATGTTCGAACTTTTGTAACTGAAATTACGAATGTTCCACTACTTAGTACTAAATGCACGGCTCTGGTGTTCCTGTGGAAAAATCATCCTAAGAGTGATTTTTTTTCTCTGGTCACAGTTGAACCGCATGATTGGTCCACGACGTCTATAATCCCAACCCGTTCCTCACGCTTATTTCCTTCCTGTCTCTCTTCCACTTCGCCCCAGCTTAGCTGCCGGCGCATAAATCCTTCATCAAGTGTATCCAGTGTTCATTTCAATTTCAATTTTTTCCCCTTCTTCGATTACAACATCCGGTGCAAAAAAATAGCCGTCCGTAAAGTCATGGTTTCAGACCATGTCATCAAGTAAGAGACACAAAAACACAAATTATCATCTTGCTCTAGTTACAATCAAGCTGCGTATTTTTTCCCCCTTTTTCTTCCTATGGTTTAATCTGTTTTTAAAGGCAGTTTCAGGGACTAGCCGACGTATAATTTTGCAACATAAAGGCGAGGGTAATCGAGCGAAACGAAGACAAAAGGTTCTCAAGATCTGTAAAAAGTGAAGAAGTTCATTGAGCACCTGGTGTTTCACACACACACACACACACACACACACACACACACACCTAAACACGCGCACACACAAAATTTCATCGCCTAGAGTGTTTCTCGATGAGCGCTCATTTCTCGAAGAGATGAATGCCTCGTTACAGTACACGCGGAGACGTAGTTTTAACGCTGTTATCGTCGGTCGCTGAAACTTAAAATTTCACTTCTGCGTGTTACATTCAAGGCCCCCGCCTATCATACACGCAATTTGAAAACTGCTCAAGATACCTGAGCGGTGTCTGGCTACGAAAATAATATTAAAAAAACGCTGAGGACGGATGAGTGATTCTGTTTTGGTTTTTAAACTGTGTTTTAAGAAGAGTGAAAATGGCTAAAACGCGAGTTTTCAGAATTTTTTTTTTGCCACTAAACATCCGGTACAACTGCTATCAGCAGTTTAAATGGTTCATACTCAACACAGAGACGTAATATGCACGCACTGATCCTTACTTATGAGTATAATGCACTGCTACAAGGTATCCTCGCTATCTATCGCCCAATTTAAAGCTACCAAAGCCACGAAACAGGTTCTACATACAAGAAACTCTAACCAGCGATCCCCGTACATTGAACTAAATGTTTATGAGGATCTCTTGCAGCCTTGAGCAGCAGGCTCTGGAACGAACTGGACCAAACGACAAGGCACTTTAATAACCTAGCCTCCTTCAAGCACATCCTGAAGTGAAGAAGCATCTTCAGAACACCTTGGCATGTTCATTTCGTGTCTTACCTACTGTATAAGTAGGTGTATGGATGTGTGTGTGTGACTAGCATTAATTTAATGCTATCTCATATTATATTTGCAACTAATGAATTTTAACCCTTAATTAAATTCCTTTAGGTGTATGCCTACGATTTATTTCAAGTTAAATATAAATTAGTTATCTATTTAGCTTTTAACTTTGAATATTTATTTAGCATTCAAGTTTGTTTTCTATCACTTATAATGTATAATATAATTTTAACACGTATAGATAATAATATCAATATGACGGGTGAAACCAAGCCGTCATTTAGCTAGTATGAACCTTAGAGATAAAAAAATTATACGTTTATCATAAAAATATTATTTTTACAATTTTGTTCCTTATTTAATATTTGCTTTGGTAATTATCAAACATTGGCTCTTTGTTGGGCACGAACGCTAACGTATCACATCATGTAGCAAGGGTCGTGGGTTCGGTTCCAGTACCGAGAATAACTGAATTTATGAAAACCGATTCTGATAATTATCCGTGGCTGTTTTCTACGTACGGTGAATAATAATCTCACGAGGAAATAATATAAAAGTAAAAAACAAATAAACAACTGAAAACTTAGCTACAAAATAAGAAAATATGGTCTATTGTGCTAAAAGAGAGTTAAGGACAAACATTCCACATTCGTACTAACTTCTTGCCATACACACACACACACACACACACAAACTTATACATACATAAACACACACTTATAAACGACATACATATGACTCGCCTTAACTTGCATAAGACTAAAAAAAATAATATCTACTGTAAATTTATTTTGTAAATAGGAACATTCATGATATAAACAGAACAGACATAAACACAACAGAAAAAAATATAAAAACAACATAAATATTCATGTAAAATTACAGATATTCGTAAATATGTACATTTACATAAAAACACATTTATCGCTACAAAATAGTGTTCGCAGTAACACTGAGTTCGGATTCGTACCCGGGCAATTTTATGTTCTGTGTTGTCCCAGTACCTCTAGTAGTTAAAGTTATGTATTTGTAAACCTGGCCAACTTTCCAGTATTAACTGCACACATTAATAAGCATAACAAACAAAATATAGTTCAATTATTTAATATATGCTTGAATAAAATACCAATTGAAATATAAGATCATGCGGCAATTTTCGTTAGAAATACTCAGTATTTCATATATGCAAAAATAATCATAGACATGTTTTGTGCAGAGTTACAATATCTATTTTGGCCAACTAACTGGTTTCCAAAGGAATCTTTTGTTTAAGTACAGAAATTCGCGTTATTTTATTCCTCGGAATAATAGTTAACCTGAACTGCGCAGTGAAAAGGGTCGCGGACGTTCCGTCAGACGTAGCTTGAAGAAGGGGGGGGGGGGGGGGGGGGGGGGGCAGAGAGCGAGCGCCCACCTGGGGTCGCGCCATGTGCCGCCCGGAGGGGGAGGGATGGAAGGGTGGGAGGGACAGTTGGCAGGACTGCCGTGCCGGCTGCGCGCGCGAGGGAGTTGGCGCGCTGCTGCCGCGGAGCTTGAGGAAGGGGGAAGGAGGGGGGATGTTTTGGGAAGCTGCCGCCGGTCGCGTTCCCACGGTGTGAGCCTGCGCGTCGCAGACACGAGGAAGGCGCGCGCCTAGATCCCCCTCCTTTCCCCTCCCCCTGCTCTGCTCGTCATCCCTTTGTCAATCCTTCGCCTTCTTCCATCCTTCCCCTCCTCGTCTCTTCCCTCCCTCCCTCTTCAAGAAGCTCTCGCCGTCCGCCTGCTGCCAGACGCCATCCACTCTTCCCTTCCCATCCCCTTATTCTATAGTCCGGCAGACAGTCGTCACACGCGACTGAGCTACTGCAAGTCTCCCCCCCCCCCTCCACTTTTTCTCATCCTTCAACCAACGCCGACTCACTCCACTTTCACAATCCATCATTATCTCTCTCTCTCTCTCTCTCTCTCTCCTTCCTTCTCCGTCTCCGTCGCTCGACCGGCCGCCGTCCTCGGTCCGTTGACGCACGCGATAAAAAAATAATAATAAATAAAGAACACACAGTGAAATCGCAGTCTTCAAAAGTTGCATTTCCCAATAATTATCTCCAATCTGTTCTTTTTATTTTTATTTTTTTATTTATCAAATCGGGTTTCTGCATTCGGCTGAGTCATTTTTCACAACAACCCCCGGTTTACTTGATGATAGACGCTGCGAATGGCGTAATTTACAGCGTTGGTTTAAACAAGCGTGTGCAGTTTTTTGTTCTTTAATTTTTTATCATCCTTTTACTTCTAAAATTCGCGCATGAAATAATCCCGTGATTCTGTTCCTAAAATTAATTAATTTTTTTTCCCCAGAAAAGTAGAATAATTTATATATGTATTTTGGGTCGTTTGTTCGTGTACATGCCTTATTAATCCTATTTAATTAACATTTCAGTACAGTTGTGCAAAACGCATATAAACAAATTAATATAAAACGGCAGATATTGCCATTAATTTTTCCCACTCCGTACATAATTATACATAATTTAAATGCGTACTTCCTATAGTTTGGGTAAAAACAATTAAATTATTACTTTGACTCAAATTGAGTTCATGCATTCACGTTGGTTCAGAAATGTACAGCTTGTGTAAAATAAACCTCTACAAATTTATGAAATTAAAATTTTGATTGTAAATTTTATAAAATAAAAGTTTTGACAGATTGTAAAACCTTTTTGAACGAATATAACAATTACAAAATTTCGTGATTATTGACGTAAAAACTACTACATATTTAAATTTTAATTAAAGTTTTACATTGCATAATATGATTCAATCTCAACCAGTAGCAAAGCAAAATATCCATCTAAATTTATTGACATAAAATGTTAGAAATAAATCTATGTAAATTCTTACTATAGTAAAAATTATACAATTAAACTAAATATATAGGCTATATGTATATAAAATGTACTAATGTATGTACTTGATTTTCAAAAATATTAAGAAGGATAAAACAAGTTTGATTTCTCTTAAGATTAGCATAGTTTATGATTTTATTAAAATATCACACATATATATATCTAGGCCTATTTAGAGGCCTTCGTGTTTCGCTGTAATCATGAGCAGCTAAATGATTATAATTGTTACATCACGAGGGTAGAATTTTATTGAAATATTGAAGCAGGGATACCACCACTTTTTTTTTAAAAGCAAATCTAGAGTAAATTTAGCATTAGTCCTCACACCTTTAAATAATATAATTCCTAAATTACATTTATTTTGAATAAGTTTTTACGATAATATTCAGATTTGATTGTTCTGCAAAACAAATTTGAAAATACTTAAGCGATAATTATATATATACATTATTTATTAATTTTATAATAATAGGTTTTAAAATAATGCAAGCATACCTACCCAACTGAGCTGCTAACAGAAAACAGGTTGATATTGTATTGTAAGCTATTATCATCGTGATCTGTGGTGTATCGACTTAATCATTTAGTTGTCAAGTATGTACAGTAGTATATTAGTTACAAATTTAGTAATTTTTTTTTATTCTTGCATTGAATAATTTCTTACATGGCACTGATTAAAAATATTTGAACTAGCAAAATATTTGTCAAAAATAACATAGTCACGTAACTTATCTCAAATTGGTACGTTCTAAAAATTAGTTTCAATGGTCTAAGTACACTTCTGTCACTGTTGTTCTGTCAACGGTGTTCGTAAACAAACATCACGTGATGCTTTGTAAGTGACAGTTGGGAAATGGGCACCACTGGTACTTCTTTTGTCAACTATCAAGTTTGAGACAACTCGAACATCATAGACGTAAACCACTCAAAGCATATCTGGTATATCGTGAAAGGTTTGTTCGTGTCTTGAAGCTGGACTCAAATGATAATTCGCGTCTGTCCGTCACCCGTCAACAAGCCGAGTGATTCACAATGATCCGCATGTCCGTCAAAATATTTTTTATACTTGAATGCTGCCTACTAACTATTAAGGATTATATTTATGAGAAAATTTCTTTTGTGGGGGTATACGAGTTTGACGATCAAGCACTTATAAATAGAGACCAGAAAAATTCGCGGATTCATTTCGTGATAGACTGAAATTCAAATAATTATTACTTAGTGCTGCTTCTGTCATTGGTTCACTGTTAATTTGGAGGACTGAGGGCCATTAGAGACCCTCACTCATAGAAGTGTCGAATCACAGGCCACCCAGTCGAGACGACTCACAAGTCAGCAGCCAATGAACAGTTGGCATTTGCCCGAGTGTGTAGAGGATATTGGAGTCTATCCGGGAGGTCATTGAACCCGCGAATTTTCCGGGTCTCTATACATGATTAAACAAACTTTAAATATATTTAAATATATTTAAATATATGTAACGTGCATTATTAATAACTTTAGTGTCTCAAACAATTTTTGTTTCAAACTTGAAACGTGTTCCTAGGCAAATCATAAACATTATACGGAAGCAGATTAACAAATAAACAAACTAAAAAAAACTTTTAAAAATAAATACAATGCCTTTCAGACATTTTTGAGGTTATAATTACACCCTTCCGTCCGTCGAAAGTTAAAGTTTTGACGGACGGACAAATGGAATTTTTCGGGTCATTGGCTGCATGTCACGTGACTAACGGGCGGATGGGAGACGGACGGATGAGAACGGATCATTGTTAAGTCCAGTTTTACTATTAAATAAATTAATCGTTAGAATGAAAGTAAGCAAACCAAACAGTATTAAGGACAGCTGCAGCAATCACAGGGAAACGGAGATACAACCAAGCAGGGCGAACAAAAAAAAAAACGCAGACACCTGTTTCTTTATCGCCGCTCTACCTGCGCCGCAGAAAAGGGCTCCCCCTTTTGAAAATCTCTTCCGCCCCTGAGCCGCGTGATTGGCTGGGCGCCCGCCAACCACCGCGAAGGGACGGCTCCACCACCCTCGTGGCCACGCCCACCAAGATGGCGACACCTCCGGGTACGACAGGTGAGTTGTTACCCTCGTGTGTAGCCGGAGTACGAAAGCGTGTTCTCGTTACCTCCAGCGAGGTGCGTCGACCTTCATGCCTCGAGGGAGCCACTTCGTAACTCCTTTGCAGAGCAAAAACGACTCACGACAGCACCGAGGAATTATTGCAGTCGTATTTAATTTTTATTTTTGTTGGGTCGAGAAAACGACTGCATCGGCTAAATTTATGCTTCTGCTTGCGTGCGTGGTGACTGCGCCATTAATTTGCGGACTTTAACAACGCCTCATCTGCAAACGCTTGCCGGCATCTCAAGGCTTCGTGAAACGGAGAGACCAAACATTTCGTGCGCAACAACTCAGTGAATATTTGTCCATTTCTCAACCGGATGACTGGACCATCGACACGTGATCAGATGACACGCGCAATGAAATGTTTGAAATTTTAATTTTATAAGTAGGGGCATGCATATTTCGCGAAAAGATTCTGAGACTAGATGAAAGTTAAAACACCGTAGCATCTTACATGTTTCGCGATTGGGTGAGTTTCTTTCAGGTACACGCGGATAGTTACAACACCAATCACAGTAATTCAGCGCGGTAGCAAACGCGTCCTGAGTGGCTCGGTCAAATACGGGAACGACTTCTCTCGCAGACGGCCGCCAATCACAAGGAAAAAACAGCTTGTGGGGGTGTACCTTGTTGCAGTCTAATAGGTAGAGACTGGAAAAATTCGCGCTTTGGATGACCTCTAGGATAGACTCCACAATCCCCTACACACTCGGGCAAATGCCACCTGCTCATTACCTACTGACTCGTGACACCTGTCAACTGGGACGCTTGCGATTCAATACTTTTTTAGTTGAAGGTTTTTCATTGGCTCAAAGTCCTTCAGATAAACTGTGAGCCAATCAGAGAAGCAATGTAAAGGTACAGTTGTTTGGATTCTATCATATCGTGAAATGAATCCGCGAATTGTTCCGGTCTCTACAACAGGCGTTCAGATTTTTTCGCGATTTATAAGGTATATACATTTATATATTTATATATATATTTATAAGGTATATACATTATATCAAAATAATAAATATACAAAGTCTTCGCCAAAGAGCTATATCGAGATCGAAATTAATAAATTTATCAGATAAATGCTTGTATAGGTAGCCTATTAAATGTTCCTAGGAGATGTTATTGAGTACTTAAAGTAATACTTAAAATAGTAATCAAAATCCCGCAGATGACAGCTATCAAACAAGATGGCAAGTGTCTTGCAGTCTAGTGTACAGTCTATATGAAGAGACAGCAAATTTCGCGGATTCATTTCGCGATAGGCTAGAATACAAACTCGTTTACCTTCATGCTGCTTCAGTGACTGGGCTACAGTTTATTTGGAAGACTCTGATCTAATAGAAAACCCTCAACAAAAGAAGTCTCGAATCACAAGCACCCCAGTTAACAGGTGTCACGCGTCAGTAGCCAATGAGCAGGTGTAATTTGTCCGAGTACATAGAGGATTGTGGAGTCTATCCTAGAGGTCACGAACCCGCGAATTTGTTCAGTCCCTATCTATAAGTATGAATAGGTATGGCACCTTCCTATATTTTTACATTGTCTTGATTCATCCTCTTAGTGAAAACTCGCGGTGGTTTGCAAACTAATGGCACAAGAAGTATATTAGCCCAGACTTACCATTATCGACGTTTCGGATATATATAAACACACATCTTATATCGTAATTCCGTCTGAATTTTTTAAAGTTCGTTTTCAGATTATTATTTGCCATTTATTTGGGTATACTGTAGGTGTTTAATCCTTATCAGTACATTAAAAATTCTATCCCATTTGACAGTTAAGCTGTATATGTGTTTGGGTATGTGTGTGAAGTAATGTCTCAGCATGTTTACAATTCCAAAATCACAGACACAAAATAAACGTGAAAGTGACATAATATAAACAATATAGGTATTTCTTTCAAAGAAGAAAAAATATTCATAGGTATAACTACAATGCTCAAAATTAATTATATTAGATGTAAAAAAAACTCGTGAACTGAACCGTTAAAATTAGAGGAATTCCCATAGACGTATAGGTTAGGTCTGTAAAAAAATTCAAACATTTGCTTACTTGCATTAAATAGAATTACTGGATCACAAAAGTCAATTTTTAAAGAATCATAACTGCTTGAATATTAAATTGGTTAACACACAATTCGTCTTGATTAAAATACCCACTTAACATTTGATGCGTGCTTTATTGTGGGATATATGCGTTTATTTCGGTTTATATTCTTACCACTTCGACTTTAACTGGCAAATGTGTCAAAATTTCACATCATTGTTAAAGCAACAAACACCTCTAAAGCGCCGAAATTAATAATGAATATTAAACTGTAATCAACGTTTAATAAATGAGATGAAATTACAAAAATAAAATATTTAATTATACACTAAAGACCCATTAAACAATATGTTAAGAATGCGGCGCGTTGACTACGAGCGCTGTTAGTTCGCAAGTCACCGTGAGCTTCACTAAGCGGATAGAGAATGAAGGGAATTTGTCAAATCTATCTACATATATGGCCGTGACTAGGAGTAGTATGTACTGGCCAATCCGGACACAGGTTCCAGGATTAGATGTGAGGTAGGGTCAATGACCGACCGCTCTAACGTCACGGCGGCCATGTTTTTATGTAAATTTCATCAAAATTCCTAGAAATAAATTCCCTATTTCGAGGTGAAAATTCCCGTTTGGAGGAAAAAATTCCCGTTTTTATTCCAGAAAAATTCAAAAATTCGAATTTCGTAATGCCTCAAAAGACTTTTGCCTTTGAAAGAACCCAAATTCCCTGTAGCTGCTTAAATTCCCCGGCTCTAAGCCGCCGAGGTCATGACCTTGACCTTTGACCATGACCTAGACCATAAACTTGAAATGAAGTAGCTTGGCTTCTGGGTTGTAGTCGTGTCCTTGGCGAATAATTCACTGACGTTTCGATTGACATTGCAGTCACCGTCATCAGGGAGCAGTTGAACATTAGCGAAGCAGCGAGCATTATAAACTTGAAATATTTATTTTCAAAAGAAAAATTCCGAAAAAATTCCAAAAAATACAAAACAAAATTGCTTACTTAAAATGGTTAGTTACCCAATCCATCCCAGTCCTCGGTAATTTATGTATAAAATTTAAATTTACAATTTAAATATAATTTTTATTTTAAAAATGCTTACATCACACCCTCCATCTTGGATTCTAGAAACGTTGCACTTTACATTACGGTAGCCATATTGGATTTTAGATTGTTGCAATTTTCGTTATGGCCGACATCATGAATTCTAATAACATGTCCACCATCTTGGATCTAATGTCACAGCCACTTTTTTCAATTCTGCCATAATGTCCGTCATCTTATTTTCGCCTGTTTAAGACCACCTTCTTGTTTTTTGTTCTGCTCGAAGCCGCTATCTTGGATTTCGACATCTTTGTTTCTACTCTTTGTTCCTAGAGAGCATCATAATCGCTCTGTATCATGCACATAAAGTCGATGTTCCATTACCTTCTAAAATTGTTGTGGTCCTTATCGACATATTAAATATAATTTGTTATACAAAATACATTGAAAGTGTTGTGATTCGAATCATCTCAGTTCTGACCTCTGGGTTGGAAAACATACACCTTTAACCGCACGGCCATCGAGAAAATTATCAGATTGAAAATTAAATAACGTATATAAAAAGTAAGTATTTTTTTTAATTTAAGGGAATAATAATTATCATCACCTGATCGAGACTGAGCCGCCACATTAATTTTTTTAATACATGCTACTAGGAGTGCTAGTTAACACACAATACCTGCAAAGGGCGTCGCCTCCTTTTTGTCGGCCGTCTTGGCCGCCATCTTTAAATTATGTAATTATTAAGCTAGAAATTCGGAAAAAAACCAAAAATCATAAAAATAAAATCGCTTCGTAAAATAATGATTGATTCGATCACCTCGGTTTCATCCTTAATAAATGCAAAAATGCTAATTTTAGGTAAAAATGTATTATTTAGTCGAAAAAAAAAGACAGGTTCGTGAAATAAAACAACAAATTTATTAAATCATTTCTACACTACTGCAAGTACAAACCAATTACTAGCATTTCTCAATTTCTGAATATGTTACCCATGATTTAAGCGAGATGGAAAGCCCCAACACTTGACATATGATCGTCAATTTCTTCGTATGAGAATCTTCTCCACTAATACGTATCAGTATACATCGATTGGCCCGCGTGACCCTCTGACGTCATGCGTGGTGTGGGCGATGGTCTGAATCTCCCTGGTCCGTATAAATTGGCCAACTTGAACTTTTTGTCCCAAACTGTGTCCTTTGGTAGCATAGAAGAATGAACGCCGTGATATATGTTGTTTCCGGTTTTCGTTTCAAAAGGTAATCAGAATATAAAGAACATTTATTAGCACTTACTTTTGTTTTTTCAGAATATAAACAAATATTATAGAACAATCAAAAATTTCACAAGTTAACTAAATATTCAAAACTTAGCCGTATTTCCAGTTAAAACCCGTTTGGGAATGCTATTTTACAGTCGGCGATCTGTAAATAAATACTAATAGGAAAAAAGTGGCACATCGTCTTGTTATGTAGACATAATAAAAATCGCTGGATTTTAATCTGGATCTGCATGATCAGAGGATAATAGTTTTTAATAATTCCTCCATGAAAGTATTTAAAATAATTTATATTTAATTTTATTTAAAAGTATATTATTTTCATTGGCTCACTTACAGAAATTAAGGACAACAAAAACCTGTCCATGCATAACTAAACATTTTCCATGGAAAAAAAATCATATCACCACCTGGAAAATGTTTACATTCTTCCCCGAGAATGGGAAAGTGCTGCCGTCTCCGAGCGGCGACGGAGTTCTCAGAACCAATAACAGATAGCGCGTGAGTCGCTATTTCAGTCAGTCTCGGCTCCGGAGCTAACGGTCCATTTACAATAAAGTTTTAACATTATCACTAAGCACTTTCACAACACCCAACCATGTACTAAACTAGCACAGCGGCCTGGCACAGACTTAAATCCCATTCCTATATGTATTTTGGTTGTTTTAGCCTTCGAAAAATTAATGTTGATGTAATTGGTAGTATGCAATAAATTTGTACAATCCATAATAGCAAATTAATTGCAAAATTAAAAGTAAATATATTATTTTTTCTTTTCAGAAAATTGGACTGTGATGTTTATTGCTAACTCCATCGGTCGAACATAATAAACAAAAGAAAATAATGTTCGGCACAATCTAGTCAACACACACAATTTTTTATTTATTAAATATAATTCCAGCCCTTGATTGGGGGGGGGGGGGGGGGGGGAGAGAGAGAGAGAGAGAGAGAGAGAGAGAGAGAGAAAGAAAACCGGTGTAATTGCCCAGGCGGCAATTTCAGGGGCTCCAAATTAATAGTCTATATTTGAAGAAAACAATACTTGTTTCACTAAGCGCCTAGTTTGCACAAAAACTTTATTGTTTCTTTGTTGAATAGGAACACAACGCGTCAAACAAGATGGTCGGCTAAACACCTAGCTGTTACAGCTCTATTAAATAATTTACCGGGAGTTGTTAAAGCTCTGGAAGATATTGAAGCATCTTCTCTTGCTGCAGAATCAATGCATGAAGCTGGTCATCCACTACATGCGGTGATAGATTTTTAATTTATCCTCTACTTAACAATTTGGGTTAATATTCTTCTAGAGATTAATAGAGTGAACGTCGAAATACAGAAAGAGGACGTTATCATTTCGCGTTCTGTGGCGCTAATCCAAGGTCTTGTTAAGATCTTGCAAGAAATGAGAGTAAAACCAATAGAACATTGGATCAAAGAAACTGTACCTGTATCAGAAAATTTTGAAATCGTGCTAGTACTCCTAACAGAAAAGGCATCACAACGAAATCTGAAAAGACGAATCAAGAACACTAGATCCGACTGGGCTATTTTCCAAAGATATAAAAGCAGTATTTGGCAGAAATTGAAACAAGGTTAGAGAGCGAAGAGTCTACATGGAAATTTCGCCGTCGTCAGTGGCCACTCGTTTTTAAATATGTCGACTGAGGATCTGCAGAAAAATGGAGTCGATCTAGCACGAAAATATTCTATTGAATGCCGTTGATTTTTGCCAGGAACTCGCCGTATTCAAAAAGCTAGTAACCGAAATAAATGAAAAATCAAGTGCATTCGACCCGTTACAACATATGGGCACGCATGACTTGCAAGAAGCGTTTCCCGATGTCAGTACAGCTTTAAGGATTTGCTGCAGGTCACCGACGACATCAGCCAGCTGTGAGTGAAGCTTCAGCGAACTGAACATAATTATAAGCTATCTGCGTCAAACAATGAGTCAGGAACGTCTATCTGACCTCGTGATCCCAGCCACTGAAAAAAAAAACTGCCTATGAGACGAACTTTGATGAGCTAATATATTATTTTTGCAGAAAGGAAAGCACGTCGTGTAAAGCTGCAGCAAGAATAGATAGGGAAAAAGATGCTGGGACCTAAAGATTGAAGAAATGTGTACTGTCATGCTTGTCTGTTGTCTTTACTGGTTGCATGTTTCCTATATTTAATTTTATGTCACACAAAAGAGAAAAAATACCTGCTAATAGGTAATAAAGAGTGCAAATTTATCGAATGGTTCTTATTTCCCCAGTCACAAATAATCTCACCCACTATCTGAAACGCTGTAGGAGAAAAAAAAGGGATGGGGGGCCACTTTATCTAGTTTCTGCCCCGGTTCCGAAAAACCGTAGATCCTGGGCTGTATAGTTCTCAAATGACGACATAGTAGGAAGTACATACCTTCTGAATGGTCGAAAACATTAACGGTTTTAGTAATATCATAGTATTTTGAAGAATTAAATCTAGAGCTACTCTATTTAATACTAATACCAGGCTTGTGTAAATGATTATTGCAATGTACAATTGTAGCTAATCAGATTGAATTACACGGAGTTCAACTGTTGCGTATAAATACTTGTGTTGTGCTTGTGAAAAGCCAATGGACACTATCTAGTCAACTCACTGACTGCAAGTGCTTTTATTTTCAAGGGGCCTTACGGTGAGAGTTAGTGATAGGAATCATGTTTATAAATTATTGTGCACACTATATATGATCTATGCTAACCAGTACAGTTTCAAGTCTTTACTCACTGCACTGACCCGTGTGTGTGTGTATGAATAGTTTCTATGTAATTCAATACTCCATTGCAGTTTTTCACTATTTGTCATGGAAAAAATTCAAGAGTGCAAAATAAGAAATAAAAATGAAAACAAAAATTCAAAAAGAACAAGCCTAAATCAGTTGATGTCGAACAGATGGACTTTACGATGAAACCAAACAGGTATTATGGACAACACAATGATGACAGCACAGAAGATCACACTCAAACTTAAATATCAGACAGCACAAGAATTCCGTGGAAGGAATTTAGTCGTGAAAAATTACCAACACAGACGAACAGGTGAGGTAACAACATCGAGACAGTTTCAATTAAGACCAGTAAATGCAGACAGACAACAAACCTGTGCAACGCAGCAAATATACGAACACAGCGATGAAAATAAACAGGTATTATGCACAATACAATGACGCAGCACCGAAGAACACAGTAGATGTCTTATGACAAAAAAAAAGAAAACTACAAAGACGTATGTCCAAAATAAATGTATTTAATCAAAATTCCGTACTGCATGAAGCATTTAAAGCACGTTTCTACGTCATGTAATAATGTTTTTTTCTTTCTTTTTCCTAATTTTTTAATATGCGGTGATGTCAACATTCATTTGTAAACCGACTTGCGCCTCGATGGTGCAAATGGTCGAATCGTGACCCAGCTACGGCACGAGAGGTTATGGGTCCGACGGCCAGATAAAAAATAGCCTGGATGCAATGAGCATTTCAAAACCACAACACAGCGACATACATAACAGTTAAACTTCACGTAATTCAATCTGACGAGCTGCAATCGTATATTGCGATAAACATTTACACAAGAGCGCGGCTTAAGAGGGCGATAAAGGGATTCATTTAGAGCAGTTTTAGTGGTCAATGCGATGGCAAGTAGAGGTCAAACCAGTTAATGCAGATGAATGAGATTTTTACACATCGTTGAGGAAAGGTATAATGACTGATCCCAGTTGTCAGAATGCGGTTAATGCTGTTATTAATAAGAAAAATTAATTGGTAAAAATGTTTATATTAGCACAAATTTGACAACTTGCAGAAAATAAAGTAATCGGAATAACAAAAACGTAAAAACTGAACGATTTACAAGTAACATTCTTTTATAGTATATGATTTTTGGAAATAATTATCTTCATACAATTGCGAATTACTTGCACACGCGTAAGTCACTGCACATTCATGTTTGAGCCGAAAATTTTCCACTTAACTGTTTGGAGATAGGACACTTTTATTCCATCCCTTCAGCAAGACCCAAGCACTGTAGATAATCCTCGCCATTAGAGTGGTCGGGTTCGGGCTGTTATCTGCGCCTGGTTTTCAATAACACATGTCTTGTCGGGTTACTCTGCATTTCTCTTGTCATTGCATTCGCGTCCACCTCATTTACATTATTCTTAGAGTATTATTTGCACATATATATTTTTAATACTGTTTATTTACAAATATTTAACTGGATTGTGGATATACAATTAATAATTTTTAGTTGCTTTTAGGTTACTTGGCATACATATTATTTTCAACCAAATAATAATAGTTGTATAAAAATGAAATGAACTAAATATACCGTGGGATATTACTTTGCAAGGCATTTATTGGGGGATAAGTTTTACAGATTTTGCAGTTCCAACACTATAAATAAGCACAGCACAAAATACGAATAGTTACACAAAACTGTAAAGCTGATATGTAAACAAAATACATAAGTTACAATAGTTTACCTCGCGGTTACATACAAATTGATAATATACATAAAAATATTACAAGTTTTCAAAGCTATCATGTTTCATTATGTAGCATATAAAAGTATATCTTGTTTGCAGTGGCGCACCCAGGGGGGGGGGGGGGGGGGTTAAACCCCCTCCGAAAATGTGAAGAAAAAATCTAGAATGGAAAAAGTAAAAACATTCCCAGTCCCAGAAAAATAGGTACGATGGTCTATGGGCAGCGCTCAATCTACCAAACTTTGTAAGATGTTTTCATGTCAGTGTATACATTATGGTGTTAGTATTACATTTGTAGTCTGCTACCGTGAATGACTATAATTTTTTTACAAATTAGTTTGTATTTTATAAAAACTAAGAATTGTTTGTGCGCTACGTTTATCTCAATTTTTGCATAATTTTGGACTGTATTTCTGCAGTTTTAACTAGACATATGTGTGAATTTTATACCCTTTGTTTTTAGTGGTAGAGTGAACTTAATTTGTGTGTGTGAATGCAATAAAAAACAAACCATCATTGTCAGTGATTTAAGTTTCACAGAATGTGGACTTTAATGCATGCTATGATTTTCATGGTATTAAAATTTAAAATAATTCTGATTTTGAGCGGACGAGACCCTGGGTTTGATAAAGGTATCATTGTTTGATTCTTGTCTAAAACAAAATTTAGTACCGTACTAAAAATTATTCTTTTTTCTACAAGCAGTATACTCAATAATTAGATACAAAAACTTCTTAAATAGCACCAAATTTTCACCTAAAAATACAAATTTTTCCGAGAGAGGACCCCCGGACCCCCTCTTTATTTTTGAAACTGGTGTTCCTTCATAAAAAACAAACTTCAAAACCCCCCCAAAAAATATTCCTGGGTGCGCCTCTGCTTGTTTGTATCCCATTTAACACTAAAATGTTTTTTATATATAATGTATGACATATAACACATGTATATTTCATGAATAGTAGTTACATAAGTAAAAAGGTTTTTCCTTTGTTACAAAATAAAATACACAATATAAACTATTCATAACGTAATTTCTTCTTGCTTTTAGCATTCTCAGATGTAGTTTCTGCAATTGGCGTACTTTCTTCAGTCTTTGATCTAAAGACACATGTTTTTATTAATAACACTGCCTGAAGCTATACACTGCAAACGACCCATGAATACTATAAATAATTTGTGTACTTACTTATTTTTCTCTCTCCAATTTGCTAGATTTTTACCTCTATTCCGTTTTCTTCGCACAGACAAATGCAATTTACCACGAGCATTACCTTTTACAAAATGTGCGTTTGTTTTCGTCATTTATAAATGAACATCCATTCATATATCCCGAGCTAACACAGCGACAGCAAGGAAAACTAAATCCGACTGCCTCGCAGTGCCACCCCACCCCTTTCGGTCCTTATTGTGGGACTGAGAAGTGTCGCCTATCGCGAGGGACTCAGAGCAATATCGGTCTAACGTACAATATCAGGCGCACATGTTACGTTTCAAGCAGCTGGAATTTCTAGTAGCTATTTATCCCACACTTAAGTAAAGTTTTCTATCTGTTGAACTCTCGCTTCATACTGTGTTATCACTAATACCGTGTAATGTTTTAGACCAATCAGAATGCCGTACTAAGTTTCCACGTGACAAATTTGTTTGAAAAATATAAATGTGTGTTGGCGATATCGTGGGGAATATATTCTTTTTTTTTTTATCATAATGACACCTTGGAGTTACGTTTTAAACAACACGGCACGCGTTCCGATGGGTTACGGTGGGAGAAAAAATGTGGCCCGGGGGGGGGGGGGAGTTCTTTTCTGCATTAAGTTTCTGAATTCCTGCGCTATTGTGAATTTTATCATTTCAGTATAATTTATTTCACAAAAGCTTAAATAATTAAAATAGATATAGGAATTTGATTAAGTTTAAGTTCGTTGTAACTAGGGGCTCGATTCTGAAAGGCACACTAGCCTCGTCTTGTCTAGACTCCCGCTCACGACAACCCGTCTTCAGTCAGCATCGGTATTTTCTCAACAAAAAAAAAGTAGGTAGGCGACATCAAGGCTCCCGCCTATTTGCCATAGCCCCCGAGCACTGCGGACTACAGGGCGGTACGACTACTGTTGAAATTGCGTTCTTTTTTCCTGATATGCCCATGTTCATATTTTGGATGGCCAACTATTTCTTTACTGTTGGCATTTTATACATTGTTTTGCCGAGTGACAAAGCGTATGATATTATTAAAATCGCCCTGCCCCCTATGTAAGCACGTGGAACTAGGCTTCCAGTCCAAGCACCGGTTGCTATCGTATTAGCAAATATTGTAGTAGTACTACAATATTCGGTATTAGCATGCAAAACATTTTGAGATCGGTACCGCAATGGCAACGTCACCGGAGCGTCCGTCGGCATCATCCTATTGTAGCAGAGCTTTTAAAATACCGACAAAGATTAAGAAATAATGTGTTAATGTATAATACATAGATGTATTACATCTGCATCGGTGGTTCAGTGGTAGAATGCTCGCCTGCCACGCGGGCGGCCCGGGTTGGATTCCCGGCCGATGCATAATTTTCATCAAATTATTTTTAGAAACATTTATTTGCACTAAGCATAACTTGTATAGCAAACTCTTGACACAGACGGCAAAAAATAAACTTAGATGGAAGAGGAATATGTATTCAGCCTGTTATCGTTGTGCACAAAAAAAAAAATGATGAGCCAAAAGTCCTAAACTGCCGTTTCAACTGAATTATTTGGGTGACGATGGTAATCCACTTAAAGATATTCCTCGAGTTGTCTACCCTAATCGCACTAAACAAAACTTCCAGCAATGTTTAGATTGTGCCTATAACGATTTCCAACATTCTGATGCCAACAGTGGCGGATTCAGAAGCTCTCGGGGGGGAAAATAAAAAAAATAAAAAGATTTGAAAGGGTAATAAAAAAGAGGGGGGAGGATTTTAGAGAGCTTCATGCTCATAAACTAGTGTTTTTCCCAGAAAACATAATTTTATCAGGTGAAGACCTTCCCTATCTGCTTCTTGGAACCGCCCTTGGAGTCAATACCTACTGGTCTGGTTGCTGCTGCTTTAAAGACTGATTGAATACACATACACTCTGTGAATTCAGTTGTGTTTTTTTTTTAAATATTTATTTAGTGTATGTAATTCGGTGCCTGATGAATAGAGATTACGAAATTTTATTCCTGAACACGAATAATATTTAAGATCCAATACAGTGAGTTTCTTGCCTATGCATTTTACGTTTTATAGTTTCAATTGTAACGTGTATTTATTTATTTTATTTTTTTTTACTGCGGGAAAGTATAAATTGTGTATTTTCGCAGTAGTTCTAAGTTTAAAAATTAAATAAACTATATTTAACTTAGCAAAAGGACTCGCAGGGAGCTTTTATATTTAATACAATATCTCAAATACAAACGACAGTGATTTTCTTGTGTTTTTGCATCTTTGTATTCCTTGCTTGGTATATAAATCCGGTCTTAATCATTGAATGCGGTACGTTGTTTCAGTAACGAGTGGAGTAGACGGCACGTCTCGTAATCAGGCCGGGCGCTTAAGCCTGCCCCACACGACACCCATTTCCTTAGCAGTTTTCATGTAATTTTTATGCTAGCGCGCCTGCTCCCGTGTGGGTAACATTTCAGCACCCTTCCAAGGGGTCTGGCTATGGGTATAAAAGTTTTCATAACAGAAGTCTTAGCCAAAACCGTAATAGAATGTGTTCTATTTTTCTGCTATACCCACGAGCTGGAGCCGTCAAGATGGCGGACCCACGTGTTGCAATATAACCCCGTATAGAGTCTGTATTGTCAACATTAAGGGACGTAACAAATGTAATGGTATGCCAAATGAAACTTTATAATAGTAAAACTACTATGGAATATATTTGTTAAGCTGAAATTGCCACAGAAAGAAGTAATCGAAAATTTTAAAATACGTTATGAAAATACATTGCACTCTTTATTACCCATTATCTTCTATCACATCCGTAGAAGTTGCGGTAGCGTAGTGGCGAAGGGCACGATGGCAGAGATAGAAAGGTGACTTTTGAATGTGGTTCGAATCCTCATCATTCCTATTTTTTTTTTTTTAGTTTTTTTTAAATAACAGATAATTAAATTGTACATACTGTGCTTTCTGCAAATATAAATTATTAGAATTAATTTATGATATAATATTATTAACTACATTTAGGTGTCTCAGTCCATTGATTTTATTCATAGTACTACGTACCTAGATTTATTTTTACTTTTAAAAAAGTAAAGTAAAATCACATGTTCACAAATAATTTAAACCAAAAGTTAATTTTATAATTAAAACGCCAACGTTTATTAAGAAACGAGTGTCCATAAATTAATAATGAATAAACTGATACTTCATAGCGACACACCTGTGAGGGTAAAAAAAAAACATGCAAAATGTTTTTCTTCACCGAAGATTTAAATTTATTACGCGGTATGTGCGTGTTTATTTGTCTCACTGGGTTACAAAAAATATTAGTTACAATTCCTCTAATTATGTAGTTAAATATATAAGTAATCAATAAATCTTATATATAACATATATGAATCGGTAGCATTTTTTTACTATTACAATGAAATTAGCTTGATTAACTGTATAATTAAATTAAAATTAGAATTTAAACCGTACATAAACTACATTTAGTAAACCCAATGTCCCTTGTATCATTTAAATTTATATATTTTTAGATTTTGAAATTAACCTACAACTTAAAAATATATTTGTAATTCCAAAATTGCTCTTAATTTGTTTTTAAATACTAAACCAATTTTGTTATTTATTTGCAAATGAAAAATATAAGATAAAATATCAAATAATATTTCCGCAAGTTACATAATTTTTAACACAAACAGGTGTTTTTTTTCTCAGTATTTTGATAAGTTGACTACGACAGGTTTATCCTCCCCTGATATGTTTGCTTTGGTCGGCAACTGCGTTGGCTGGTTTTCTGTTAGCATTCTAGGTATCGTGTGTATGGAGTTAAGAAATCTTTCTGCGGTTCTGCTATACAAATTTTTATGAAAATTTTTATACCCATGGGTATAACAGAAGTTATAGCAGAAAATGGGCATCGTGTGGGGTGGGCTTTAGAGACGAAGAGGCTTGCGATGCGCGAGCCAGGGTCGCCCTTAGTGACCAGCGGAGTGCGGAGGGAGGGAGACCTCGCCAGCTGGCCCCTGACGAGTCCGGACCCGTCGCGCGGTTGGGAGATTCAAATCTCCGTCTCTTCGGGAATAAGAACAACCCGCTACCAAATTACGCACGCGCGCGCACGAACGAGAGAGAGAGAGATGGCTCTGCAGTGTTGCCACATCTCCTCGCGGTCTCCACATCGCTCCTGGACCTCGTAGCTACCTACTGAATTACTAAACATTTTTTTTTTCTAATTTAAATTAACACTACTTCCTAAAAACCTTTTTTATATGACATTTATATTATCACTGCAGCAAATTGAATAACTGTAAGTTTTTTTAAAATTTGTTTTAACTTGTGAATGCATAATAAAATGTTTTCTGTAACTGAAGATCCTTATAAAATAACAAAAGAAAATGTAATATTGCAAATACAAACAAGGTACTTCGTGCGTACTACGAAACCTGATGCAACTCAATAATACGTGTGTGTGTGTGTGTTGTATACGTGTATATATATACATATACATAATGCCAGCCAACAAATATAAATAACTTAAAAACAAACTGCGGTGGAATGTGGTTATATTCCAACCCCACCCCTCCCCCTTAAACAACCGTCCTAGTGTTCTGTTTGGAGTGATTTCGGGAAATCACGGAAAAACATAAATCAGAATGGCCGTATTGGGATTCGGACACAAATCCAAGTTAAGTCGAATGAATCACCATTTTAAAGCCTCGTCTGGTAATAATTCGCCATGTAATGCTTTTTTTAAAAAAAGAAAATAAAAATTACGTTGCATTTTTTAAACATTTGAAGGCTACATACAATATTCAATCAGATACGCTGAAAATGGCAGTTACTATTTATATTTTAATGATTTTCCTTGAAACTATTATTTCTTCCAGGCATGCAAATGAAAAGAGGAATGTTTTTTTTTTGTTGCCTTGTTTAGTAAATGATTTTTCAAAACCAGTATTATTTAGAACATCTTCTAAGTTCAATCGAGTTTTTATTGTCTTAACGATCTACTGAAAATTTTTCCATCCACGTATTTCCAGATCAATGTGGCAACAGCGCTGGCTCGGCAATTTTTTTTTTTGCACGGCTTTCCAAATCTCTCCCCCTAGTTGCAGTATTCTTTTTTATTCTCTCCTTCCTCCCTCTGCTTAGAGTCAGAGTTTGTTGACACGCGCAGTCTCGCCGCGGTCAGACGGGTTGAGCCGGAGGGGTTATGATGATGTATGTGTGTCACTCAAGGAGTGGCGCCAGCGACTGGTCTCGGCTCTGCCACGATTATTATCTTACCGCGAGGGGAACCTGCCGTCTGGCATGCTTGTGTGAGTGCGTGTGTGTATGTGTGGGGGGGGGGGGGGGGGGCTTTTGCTTTGAGTAGGGGGGGAGGGAAAACCAGTTTGGGCACACTGCAAGCTGCAGTTAGCAGTTAGGTAGAGCCCGTCGGAGTTGAGCACTGAAGCAGATGCACTCACTTTTTTTTTAGGGGGGGGGGGGACGAAATAGCGCGTGTTCTTATGTACGCGCGTTAAAAATTATATTAACTCCGCGCAATAAAAAAAGCCCGCTTTAATTTTGCATGCTAATGATTATTAGAAATGAAATAATAAAAATACTGGAATATTATAAATACGGTTACAATATCAAATTACAAATTTAAATAAACACACTGTATTCATTATAAAATTAATTATTAATTAAGTACAATAATTGCGATAAATTTTTAATTAATAACGAAAGTCTATAAATATGCTAAATGTTTAACCAATTTGTGAATTTCGATTATTATAAATTCAAATGTTGTAATTTATAATGCAAATGAATTATATATACTGAAACAAAACCTCTCAAACACGCCCATGAAAACGGCCAGGAGACTACTAAACCTTCCATAGACAATCCCAGCCAGCGACGATGTAAGCTTACAAGCAACCTGACATCGTTATGCATACGGGAACATACCTCAATACAACTATATAAATACACTAGAAAATCCACTTCAAAAACGTTTGTAAACACAATTTCTATCACTAATATTTACAATGAATAACTTTTTTAAATTTTATCGACCCAGTATTTATTTGCCTTTATTTGCAACATATTGATATATTCCTTCACTGTCATGGGTCCCTTTCACCCTTTGCCTTCGACGAATTCACTCAGGGCGCGGTTATACGGGACTCTGAAAAACCTCAGGTAAACATGTTCAAATTTGGCTTGTTGTCATAAGCAATCTGAACATGTTTCGTTCGAGGCCATTTCTCATTCAACCCAAAACTTTGGCAAAGTAGTTTAGAAATTCTCTTCTATATAACCCAATGATTAGCTGTCGAGTGTTGAGAGAATAAACAGCCCTTTGCAGAATACGCAAGATGAAGAATGTTCCTGGCACAAGTTCGTGTAATATTTTACCGACTGCAACAAAATTGATCAAGAGGTAAATTATTTTTTGTTTTGAAATTTATGCTGACGGTAATTCTGTAACAGAGGTACACTTGCTCTTTTTTTTTTTAAGAAGCCTATTTTGCTGACGACGTCTTCTTAACTGTTTAGACTACTGTTTCTGCCCTGTAAAGTGACTAATATAATGAAATAAAAACAGTGTAGATTCATTTTCCTTCTCTGCTTACCTTAGCGTATAAACATAAAAAATAAAAAAAAACACGTTTTTCTAGATACAAAATAGATAGGATCCACAACACAGTCATTCGATGACAGTAGACAGTCGTTTTTGGAGATGAACACGCTTTACACCAACTGCCGTGTAACCGTACACTTTCGCGTTTGTAAACATGTTTACTTAAACCTGTTCACCTGAAGTGGTTCGGCGTTCAGTGTAACCGCTCCCTTACTTATCCAGACCTCGTTAACTTGCCACATCCAGTTCGTATAATCGCCTGAAGGGTGTTTCTTAGGCCTTCACTCTTTATAGGGCACGTTCATTGGTCACGTGATAATACTACATTACTAAATAAACATACTTAGTACTAAAAATCAGTTTTATGTTCTCAAATATTTGTACAGGACGGAGAAATAAAAAAAAAATGACAGTCAAAATTTTGCATAAACAGTGGAACTCGCAAAATAGTCGATTACTGCGAGGTGAACATTAAACTTTTATAGAGCCGTCGTTTATTGCATGTGAAATAAAAAAGTAAGGTTTCTTAAACTATGAGTTTTTTCCGACTGCAGGGACATGCAACTCCATGTCAGAACCAGGACATTAAACTGGTTTCTCACAGCAAGACGAAGCTGTAAGGGACAGAAAAAAATTAATAGCCAATTATAAATAGGTAATTTATTTTTTGCATGGTTTTATATGATGCCAAGATAATGTTCCTTGGGAAATTTAAAAGACGTAAACGCGTAAAAGTGCATACCGCATACGTAAAAATAAAGTTGGTTTAAGTGCTTCGTTAAATGTTAGCTTAACTTGGATTCTTATTCATTGAAATGTTTACAGGCAACACACTGAGTTCTCTCTTGAAAGAAAATATTCGTGTGTCATGTTTTGTTGGGTTGCGAGATGCAGCTGTGTGTTTTTCAGGTACATGCCTACAGCCGCGTTTACACCAGCGCAACATGTTGGCAACAAAAACTCGAAACAGCAACTAAATGTTGATAACAAGTATTTGTCTTCCCATCAGTGAGCGGTAAACATCAAAGAAATGTTGAAAACAAAAATGTTGGCAACAGTGTTTGTTATTAACGTACAAACTTGTCAACGCAGTGATCAGCTTGCTTGGGGCTCCGTCTGGAAAGGTTGTGTGTGCAGTATAGCCCTAATGACCTGCCACTTATTCTTAAATATGGAATGGAGTCGAGAAAGTGTATTTACTTTAATATAAATGGATAGTAATCGGTCAGTTTGTGCCTTGCTTGCTTATTTTACTCCCAATATTGTTAAGCATAAACCCAGTATCTGAACTAGATACTCTTGTTAAATTCTTAAAAATACACAAATAACTTCTTCCATGAACACACGATCCACAGTCATCACAATCAATCTCGCAATAAATCCCGTTTGGAATGCTTTCGGTGAATCTGGCGAGAAAGACAAACCTAAAATCGACTTCGACGTCTACGCTAAAGCCCACTAAAAGTGACTATTGCCGCGACTGAGAGGAGCATATATCTCTCAGATAGCAACCTGAACTCCACTATGTTCAGTCAACAATGTTCATAAAGTTTTTAGCTCTCTGTGTTGTCAACACTTGTTGCCACCATTCCTACAATTTGTTCGGACAAAGTTGCCAACTGTTGCCAGAAATGTAGCGCCGGCCGGTAAAACGCGGCTATCAATCAGCGCACCTGTCACCGCCATTCAGAGCGGGAGCAAACGCCCGGTAAAATAGGGCAATGGCTTCTCCTTGAAAGGGGACAATCGCTAGTACGGTCTTATCTTGTTACAGTTTAATAAGCGATCAGATTATTTCACTGGGAAAAAAAGAGTAACAGGCGATTTGCCTAAAGGCGGTTTGGCTAAACATGAATTCGTTACGGCGATTTGTCTAAAGTCATTTCGCCTAAAGGCGTTTTGCCTAAAGGCGATTTGCCTAACGGCGTTTTCCCTAACGGAGTTCTGCCTGACGGCGATTTGCCTAACGGCGAATTGCCTAACGGCGTTTTGTCTAATGGCGAATTGCCTAACGGCGTTTTGCCTAACCTAGCGGCGTTTTGCCTATCAGCGGTTTGCCTAACGGCGATTTGCCTAACCGCGATATACCTAACGGCGTTTTGTCTAACGCCGAATTGCCTAATGGCGTTTTGCCTAAAAGAGGGAAAAGCATTTTGCCTAACGGCGAATTTTCCTAATGGCGTTAGCCTAACGGCGTTTTCCCTAACGGTGTTTTGCCTAACGGCGATTTGTCTAAAGAATTTTGCCTAACGGCGTTTTCCTAACTCCTATTTGGCCAACGGCGTTTTGCTAAACGGCGTTTTGCCTAAATTTAGGCAAAACGCCTTTAAGCAAAACGACACATCCCAAAAAAAAAGAGAGTCTTTCAGTACTTGCTAGAGATGTGTAACAACTAACCTCAGTAACAAACAAATTCATGTCTTATCATGTTGCAAATACACTTATAATACGAAACTCGTGCCTCAGACACGAAATTTTCAAATCATGCCGAACTTGATAAATATACGCAAATTGTGTTTTTAACTACATTTCTGGACGCGAATCACACTTAGTTTCTGCACCCGCCGCTAGAATTCACTGCCAGAGCAGCTATGTCCCATATCGGAACATTCGATTTGCTGAGAGAAATTTAAACTATGTAACTATGAGGCCTTACTTAAGGCGCTCGAGTTTAAAGTCGGGAGCCGCAGAAGGGTGTACCAACTAAATGCAGTGAGAAGTACGGTCCCTAGGCAAAAAAGAAAGACCTGGATAATAATTGAAAACATCACTGCCTGTTTACTATTTAATATTCCTGCTTGGCATCGGCTTGGTACATTAAAATACAGAACCATTTACACAAATCTGCAGAAGATCTAGATCTCGCATTAAAGAAAAGGACATCTAATGTAATCACATATTATAAGCACTATATTACGGGTAATTTTACAAACATTTAGAAAGGGTAAGTTTTTCCCTAACAGGTCCGTTGATTATACTCCTGGATGACGTAATTGTCTATAAATGTTGTTTAGGCACAATTCCCAATGTTTTGGTCTAACCGGACTCTCGTTTCGACGTAATTAGGCGAGTCTCACATCCCGCACCACAGCAACGTGATAAGTCTGGCTTGCAGTTTACGTAAATTCTCACGTAGCGTAAAAAGGAGAAGTAGAGTTTATTTCGCCACATAACGATTCAAGAAACTAGCAAGATAATGAATTTGAGTTTATGATCAGTCAAGTCTCTCTGCTCATTGTTTTTCCTTGAAAAACCAACCCGGTGTCCGGCTGTTAATAGCGGTTGCGTCGAGGCTTACTTGTAGTTGCGCAGCATGGTGGACGATAACCCGGGCTGGGCACTCGTCGATGCGTAGGTGAATGGAACAGCCTTTCCATTTTAGCAGCGGCGCAAACACGCCTGCACCCGCGAGCCGAAGTCGACTCCACCAGCCGCCAGCACCGTCTCTCCGCTCGCCAGCCGCAGACCGTCGCAGGTTAACGCGTCACCCTGACGTCATAAGGCTTCGCGCGCCGCGCGGTGTTGGCTCGCGGAAACACACACAAGCGCAGCGCCGTGAATGTCCGTAATGCTTATGTTTTAATCAATCTTCAGGACGAAAATGAACCAAGTGCCAAACAATCTATCATAACATATGATATAATTAATTACCAAATTAAAAGGAGGCGTGGCAAACGCCTCAATATCCCCCCCTTAAAAAAAAAACTAAATTAACACCAAAAACCAAAGAAATTTAGGTAGCTTCGAGCCACTATAAGGCGAGAAAACGGGGAAGCACTCAAAACACGCCATTCAAGCAACAGACCTCAAAGAAAAGCAAGAAGAAAAAAAGCACACAGTAAAAAAAAACACGCGAAGAAAAACACTTGAGAGAGACAAAAAAAAACAAAGATTAAGACCAAACAATGCTTTGTGCCACTTTCCCGTTTACTCGTTAACAAACAACATACTTAAAAAAAAAAACTCTATTCACATGACTAAAAAGGGCAAAAACAATCATTTACTTTGATCGGGTGTGAACCTCTTAAGATGACTAATATGCGCCTTACGTGTCTCAAAATTTTTGTCCACACGCTGCAAAAGCACGGTTACTCCCCCTAAATGCCTTATCACCTTGTAAGGCCCCTGGTAAGAAAACTCTAATTTAGCGGTTTTGTGCAGCGCTTTGTTACTGATGGGAAAACTTTTGCAGAGCACCCAGTCTCCCACCTTAAAAGGATTTTCCAAGCGCCCCTTATTATATTGTTTCGCAACCTTATTCTGAGCGTTCTGGAGATTTTTTATAGCTTCTACCCATTTACCTTCTAATAAACGTGGACTACTGATCGCCCATAATTCCTCTCCTATACCCCAAACATTTAAAAGAGGGTGTGGTATTTTCCGCCCCAGAAATAATTCGGCGGGAGTGAAATGAGTGGCGTCATGTTTTGCCATGTTAAATCCTAAACTCAGCATATCCAAATTTTCATCCCACTGGCGATGGTCTTGATGATGATAAATAGTAAGTGCAATCTTGATATTTTTATTCACTCTTTCTACCAGGTTTGGGCAAGGATAATGCGGGCTGGTGTTAATGTGGCAAATTCCCCAACGAAAACACATGTTTCCAAATATTTGACTATTGAAATAGGCCGCATTGTCAGAAACCACATTCTCAGGTGCTCCAAAAATTTGCCATATTCTTTGCGTAAGAGCCTTGACAATTCTCGCCGCTTTCATGTCAGATAAAGGTAAAAAAAAATTAAATTTAGTGAAACCATCCACAATAATCAAAAGACAATTATTTCCCTCTCGAGATCGAGGCAAAGGACCAAAAATATCTATGAAAACCTTCTCCCAGGGACGCGTGGGCAGAGAAACGGAGTATTTACCCAATTTCGAATTTACGGTTTGTTTACTTAACAGGCAACTTTCACACGTGTTAACATGATTTTGCACATCTCTTTTCATATCCGCCCAATAGACTTCATCTCTCAATTTATGATATGTCTTGTCCACTCCTCCATGACCCCCAAACGCACTATCGTGATAATATTTTAGCACCATAGGCCGTAAGAGCTTAGGAATATAAAGTCTTTTCTCTTTCCCACTTTGTTGATAATATAATCTATGCTTCACTAACACGAAATTCTTATTTTTGCCCTGCAGTAAATCCCGCATTATATTTTGCCCTTCCAAATCTTGCTCTAACACCTCCTCTACTTTGTTGAATAGTTCTGGCTCCACAGTAAAACGCCCACACCTGATTACTTCACTCTCGTCTTCCAAATCCTGTTCACCGCCTTCCTCCTCAAACATCCGCGAAAGGGCATCCGCGACCACATTGTCCTTTCCCTTTACATGAATTATTTTGAACCTAAACCTAGTGAGCCTCATTACCCACCGCCCTATTTTCCCTAGTTGTCTCGGATGCGAAAACAACCAGGTCAAAGACTGATTATCCGTGTAAAGGTCAAATTCGTCATGCTCTAGATAAGTGTCAAAACGTTCCAAAGCATACACGCAGGCAAGGGCTTCCTTTTCATATGTGCTATAACCTTTTTCATGTCTATTAAGTGTTCTTCCAGCAAACATAATGGGTTGTAGACCCTTGCCAAAATCTTGCAAGAGAACCGCGCCTAACGCGACACTCGAAGCGTCAACCTGCACTACAAATCGCCTCTGGAAATCTGGTAACGCTAACACCGGTGGGTGGGAAATGGCTTTTTTCAAACCGACAAAAGCGGCCTCCTCTACCTCACCCCAATTAAAAATTACCCCTTTTTTTCTTAAATTATTTAAAGGGTAGCACAAATCCGCATAGTTCTCAATAAAGCGGCTAAAATAGCCCATCATGCCCAAAAATCTCATGATGCCTTTTACATTACGAGGTCTCGCGAAATTTACAATGGCCTCAATTTTGTCAGGGTCCATTACAATTTTTCCTTCCCCAACAATGAAACCCAGGAACCGAATTTTCTTTCTGGCCCAACAAACTTTTTCAGGATTAACTGTTAACCCTGCACCTCGTAATTTTTGCAAAACCCCTTCCACATGTTCCAAGTGTTCCTCGAAAGAATTAGAAAATATACAAATGTCATCCAGAAAACTAATGCCATTTTTAAATTGATATTCTTTCAGAATGTAAGATAAGATACGCGATAAGCATTGTGAGCCAAAATTTACCCCGAAAGGCACTCTTTTCCATTGGTACTGTCCCCACGGGGTAACAAAAGCCGTGAACTTCTTGCTACTCTCCTCCAACATGCATTGGTGAAAAGCAGCATTAAGGTCTAACACGGTAAAATATTTCGCTTGCCCCAAATATTGCAGCACAGTTTCCACCTTGGGCAGCGGGAAACCATCTAGTTTTATGCGATCATTCAAGATTCGGTAGTCCAAGACTAAGCGATACTTCCCCGGTGTTTTTTTTTTTACTAAAAAGGCGGGTGAAGCGTACTCTGAACTCGCTTCTTCTATAACATTTTGCTTAAGTAAATCATCTATGATTTCCCGAAAAACTAGCATTTTGGGAGGAGCACATTGATAGGGCACACACCTCACCGGACGTTGATCAATTAATTCAATCCGGTACGGCATCAATTCACATTTTCCCACCTTTTCCGTAATTACATCGGGATAACGAAAACAAACATCCCTGATTTCGTCCTTCTGTTTTTCTGTTAAGTGTTCCTCCACCCCCTTTAAACCTCCGCAACAAACTTCAAATTTATTCTTGGGTGCCTCAAGACTAATTTTGACTTTTTTATCAAACGCGAAGCATAACCTCCTATTCTTACAATCCACTATAGCTCCCGTGCCCTTTAAGAAATCCCATCCTAAAATCAATTCTTCGAGTAGTCCAGGCATTACCCAAAAATCACGTGTCCAGGCAAAATTTCCTATTTTAAAGTGCAAACGTACTTTCAAGGAGATTTTCCGGCTTTTCCCGTCAGCCAAATGTACCTCAAACCCTGGCTCCGTTTTTAAATTTTTTTTTAGTTCGGGATGTCTCGTTATTAACCTACTCAAAAACGCCTGCTGTACAAATGAATTGCTAGCCCCGGTATCAATTAAACCCGAGACTATCTCCTCATAAAAACTTACCCTGACACACATATTACTTCTAGCTTTCAATACCGCCAGACGATGCTTATTTTCAAAACGAAACCAGCTAACCCTTTTTTTTTGTAAACAATTGCGAGACAAATGCCCCCACTTGCCACAAAACCCACACACTCGTCTAACGTTATTCCCCTGACCTTTACTCTGCTTCTTCTCTGCGCATTTAGCGATGAGATGGCTCTCACTGCCACATGCATAGCACTTCTTTCTAATTTTATATTTATTACTTTGATCATATGCTGAAATTTCGGACTTTACACCCACCTTATCAACTTCACTGCACCTATCCACTCTCGTGACATTCAAGTCCGCTTCCCCATTTATCCCCACGCTACTTTCACCCTCTTTTAAAATGTTTGATTTTTCCTCCTCTTCGCATAAATCGGAAACCCAACACACATTATCCACCTCCACCGCCCAATTACTAATATCGAACAAGTTGGTGGGCCTCTCCACAAAGCTACACTCCCTCCTAATGTGGGGATGCAAGTTTTCTAAGACTAACCGTATCCACTCCATTTCCCTCATTTGGACATTAAGGGCCGAACCATGGTCCAAAATGTCATGTACATAACTCAAAGTTTTTTCCCCTTTTCTTTGAAAACGACGGGTTTTCTCTATTATAAGTTCCTCTCTAACTCTACAAGGACATAAATTTTCCCATAACGCCTCCTTGCAATCAACCCAGGACATATGACTCTTATAACGCGCAATGAGTATATCGTAAGCTAAGCCTGTGCAACGCGAAGCAACAGCTAAAATTAAATCGCTCTCATTGGAAAAATAATTTGCGTTAACTAGCTTGTCTACGGCCATGCAAAACTCTAATATATCCTCTACATTTGCTGACTGCAGTTTCGGAACATTTTCTAGTGATCGCAAAGCAAACTTATTTTTTAGAAAATTTGTACTAAGCGAGCCAGACCCACTCGCTTCAGCCTGTTCCGTTTGCCACGAAACTCTTTCTCCTTTCAAATGCGCCACAAACTTTTGTCTTAAAACATCTATGCTTTCGTCCGCACTGTGCTCGACTGACGCAGCTTTTAAATTAGTCATTATCTCCTCTTTATGTAATTTATATATCCAAGCCAATGCCATACTGGTGATATAAAAAATCAATAAGTATCTTAAACACCGAAAACTACCGCGTCTGCGACTCTGACTAGCAGAGTTGCGCAGTTTTGAGGCCTTACTTAAGGCGCTCGAGTTTAAAGTCGGGAGCCGCAGAAGGGTGTACCAACTAAATGCAGTGAGAAGTACGGTCCCTAGGCAAAAAAGAAAGACCTGGATAATAATTGAAAACATCACTGCCTGTTTACTATTTAATATTCCTGCTTGGCATCGGCTTGGTACATTAAAATACAGAACCATTTACACAAATCTGCAGAAGATCTAGATCTCGCATTAAAGAAAAGGACATCTAATGTAATCACATATTATAAGCACTATATTACGGGTAATTTTACAAACATTTAGAAAGGGTAAGTTTTTCCCTAACAGGTCCGTTGATTATACTCCTGGATGACGTAATTGTCTATAAATGTTGTTTAGGCACAATTCCCAATGTTTTGGTCTAACCGGACTCTCGTTTCGACGTAATTAGGCGAGTCTCACATCCCGCACCACAGCAACGTGATAAGTCTGGCTTGCAGTTTACGTAAATTCTCACGTAGCGTAAAAAGGAGAAGTAGAGTTTATTTCGCCACATAACGATTCAAGAAACTAGCAAGATAATGAATTTGAGTTTATGATCAGTCAAGTCTCTCTGCTCATTGTTTTTCCTTGAAAAACCAACCCGGTGTCCGGCTGTTAATAGCGGTTGCGTCGAGGCTTACTTGTAGTTGCGCAGCATGGTGGACGATAACCCGGGCTGGGCACTCGTCGATGCGTAGGTGAATGGAACAGCCTTTCCATTTTAGCAGCGGCGCAAACACGCCTGCACCCGCGAGCCGAAGTCGACTCCACCAGCCGCCAGCACCGTCTCTCCGCTCGCCAGCCGCAGACCGTCGCAGGTTAACGCGTCACCCTGACGTCATAAGGCTTCGCGCGCCGCGCGGTGTTGGCTCGCGGAAACACACACAAGCGCAGCGCCGTGAATGTCCGTAATGCTTATGTTTTAATCAATCTTCAGGACGAAAATGAACCAAGTGCCAAACAATCTATCATAACATATGATATAATTAATTACCAAATTAAAAGGAGGCGTGGCAAACGCCTCAACTAGACGACTCCGATAAAAACGAAAAAGACTTGAAAAATCACGAAATCACGGGATTTGGACATGATTTTCGGCAAGGAATTTTATTTAAATATTGTCCATATTAGAACTAATTAGACAGTTAATACTATAAAAAATTCCGTTTGGCTTTGTTAACTTTGGTTTGCATCATCCGCCACAGATGGAAGCACAGTGGGTACACATTTCCGTTCCATGCGACTTCCGTTTCATCCACGAAATTACTTTTACCAAATGCTGTATGACAATAGTTAATTTGTTGCACGTAAAAAAAAATGGTGGCAGTATCTATACACAATTACAAATTTGCACCCACGTGATGGTCGGGACACGAACCACAGAGGTGGCGCCTACCTTTGTTTTCAATCGGGCCGGCCTCGGAGGAGGTAGCGTGGAGGAAGCAAGAGGAGGGAGAGAGAGAGAGAGAGAGAGAGAGAGAGAGAGAGAGAGAGAGATAGAGAGAGGAGAAGACGCGGGGCGGTCGCGCGAGGGAGGACAAAGGGGAGGTGTTTCGTCACACCTGTGACCGGTCCCTCCCCCCCCTTCTCCACCCCGCAGAGCGCGGGGCCGACAGCAGTACGTGCGTGTTAACGAGGAGGCGCACCGTGGGAATCCGCGGCAGGTGCGCGGCCGGACCTCCGCGCGCGCGCACACACACACACACACACACACGCCGTGCGTGACTGCGTGACTGCGTGCCTGCGCGCGGCCGCCGCGCAGGAGGCGCACTGCGCGCGCGCAATAGCGGCGCAAGTCGCCCTCGCCGGCGCGGCGCTTTTATTCACGTTCGCGTGTCCTCAAACTCCGCGTTTTCAAAAAAAACTGCATTGGGTCTAATTAGACTTTTCATTCGCAATGGAGCGTATTTGCAAACTTTGGTAGGTACGATGTGAGCGTTTCCGAATACAATTGTGCTAAATGGTGCCTTTTTTTATATTTTTATATTCACAGTCCTGCGATCCGCCGTGCGCAAGCAGGGTTGCCAATCTTGTTACTTCCTCCAGTATCATTGTTACAGTTTAATTCTGTTTTTTGTTCGGCGTGGACTTGAACTGAGAAAATTCTGTGTAAAATCATTACATTTGATGTTGAATGTTTTGTTTTCGAGATAAAATTGAGGTATTGTGTTTAGTATACCGCCTCCGAAGACCATAAAAACAGAAAAATTAAGAAGCAGCAGTGGTTGGTATGACTTCACTGGAAATACTACTGCCACAGCTGTCAATTTCAATACTTTTACAAAAGATTACTTTGGAAACAAGTTATCTAGAATTAGTTTGAAATACTACAACTAATATATTGCAACTTTATAGTACACATACCTATGGTTATTTTCGCATATGTGAAACACTTTTTTTTCGAGATATTATTGAGTATTTCTTATGAAAATTGGCCCATAAATTTATATTTTAAGTGATGTTTCCATTCAAGCAAAATTATTTTCAAATCATGAAAAAGTGAATTGAATATTCAATAAATGGACTTTATTTTGTTTTGTTGAGCTTATTAATGTGCGCAGCTAATATGTACTAGAAAGCTATTCAAGGAACGGTTTACAAATAACGTTAATTATTGGAGGTGCTGGGACAACACAAAGTATGAACGCCCGGGTAAGAATCCGAACCCAGTATTACTGCCATCACTATTTCGTAGTGATACAGTAGTTTTCGTGTAAATGTATAGCTAAATGTTCAAATATCTGTAATTTTACACGAATATTTGTTCCATTTACAAAAAAAAAAAAAAGACAGTACATGCAAACGCGTGAATAAAAATAGCAATGGAGCCATTACAGGTTGGACTAAATTTGTACGTGCACAATCTTTTTTACGCTGCTCATTTGTCGAGAAAAAAGGACACATCCTTTGGCTGACTACACGTGATGGGGTGACGACTTCTCCTGATTTGTAACTGGCTCGGAGTCATCAAGAGCAGTGGAGTCCAATCAAACATGTGAGAGGCAGATTTATAATGTACTTCACGTAAAGACATGCATGTTTATAGTTTATAATTGTTGGTCGGTCCATTTACATCATTGCAAATTTTAAATGGCGTTTGTTTTCAAGAGGTATAATTTTTGTTTAGTTTTTCATATATGTTCTCTATACTGTCCTGGTATTTATACTATTTATTATAGCGTCTTGTGTATCATATACCATTATATTTTACAATAATGTTTAATTAATCGATAACCTTTAAGTATAGCACTCTCAAACGCACACACTAGTTTCGGGACGACAAAAAACTTGTACACTCGTCCACTATTCATTCGATATCTTTGTTTATACCATATGATTTAATGTAAACACATTTTTAATAAGCCCCGAGTTATTTCAAGCGCATTTCTAATAATTAAATTTTGCTTCATATTAATCTTAAAGGTTCGTGAATGGAATTTTTCACCAATAATTTAGTTTTTTCGTGTCTATTTGATGTGTCCCACAATCAATCTAAATAAGTATCTGGAATGTTTTATGCCTTTTTTTAAATAAGGAAATTAAAATATTATAAAAAAATTTAAATGATAAAAATTAATTTAAAAAAAAAAATCTTTTAAAAGTGAGCTAGACTTTCAGTATCCGCCAACTCGGTAACGAGCAGATTCATGTGTTATCATGTTGCCAATAAACTTATAATACGAAAATCGGAAACGAAAAATGTAACGTAGAATTATTTAAAATAATGCCAACCGTAATAAATATAGGAAAATTGTGTTTAAAACTTTATTTCTGTATTTGAATCACACGCAGTTTCCACACTCTCTTCTGGAATTCGCAGCTGGAGCAGTTACGTCGACTATCCAATCGTTTCATTTGCAGGCCGAAATTTTAAACTATATAATGAAACGGCTCCGATAAAAGTGAAAAGAAAAAAAAATCTCGAAAATATACTATACTCCGGTTTTTATTTTGATTTTCGACAAGGAATGTTATTATAATACTGCCCATCTTGTTGAAACTCTTTACGCATTTACTACTATAAAGTTTCCCTTTGTCTTTGTGAACGTTGGTTCGCGCCATCCGCCTCAGATAGCAAACTCAGTGGTTGTAACACATTTCCGTTCCTTGACTTCCGTCGCATTTACGAAATTAATCCCACCAAATGCCGTATACCGACAAATAAGTTGTTACACATCAGAACAGGTGTTAAATATAATATTCAATGGAATCGAATCGTGTATGAAGGGCCTTTTTTGTAAACATTTCCAATTTTTTTTAAATTAAATCTTTAATGTGCATTTACGTATGTGACACAATTCAATAGAATGGTTGCAACTGATTTAACCGAAAAATATGTATATTTTTGTGATTAAAGGTTCGTACGTGAAGCGACCCCAGGAGCTTCGAGGAACTGCTATTGTTTTATTTTGTTTTGTTTGGTGTTGGTAGGCGTGTTGGCGCAAGCGCTCCGCGGCCTTGGGAGCACGCGTGCCGCTGCGCCGGCAGTTTTCTCACGCGCGCGCCTCCTCAGGTGTGCCAACATCGCGCTGACGAAACAAAACTTCCCTTCCCCCCTCCCCCTCCGTTGTAGTGTCAGCCAACTCCGCCGAACCGACTGTATAGTCTGTCTCGAGCTCAGACTGCAGTACAGAGTATGTGGCGAACTGTTGCCAGACTGACACTATCCGGGTTGTAACATTAGAAGATTATTTTGTGTACCATCGTTAATTATAATAAGTTTTAATATTTGTTTAATTTTACTAATTATTGGTCATTTTTCTAATACCATAAAAAAAAGTTTCTATTGACAGTATAAATTACGACGTAGACATTCTTAAAGAAAATATATATATATATATATTTCAATGCTAACACCAATTATAATTTCACAGGGTAAACTAATTCTAGCATTCGGTCACTATGACTAACAAGGCATTATATAAAACAATGCGCTATGCTCAAAAGACCCGATATTAAAAATTTCAGAAAAAAAAATTATATTAAAAAATATTAGTTAGGAATGGTTTGTGAAACACAGTCTACCATCACAAGTTTAAAATTTTATTTCAAATACAAATTACAGCTTGGTGACAAATATGGCACAATGGGCAGCATTGGTAAAACAATGAATAATATGAAACTAATAAAATGCACAGTTACAAACGCCAAAATGACTATTTACAAATGTTCTTCATTGACAAATACTTTCAAACCTACATATACAGCCATCTTGGCATTCAAAATGACTCTAATTCCTAATTTTGCACATTGAAGTAAATGTTTGTTAGCTTTACATATGGAAATTCACAAAACAATTAGTGTTTTTGTTTAGGCACAAATGAATATCACATTTCTGACATTTTATGAAAGATTTTAATTTGCACATAGGATTTTTGCAACGCTGGCGTACCTTATCATAAATTGGCCAATGACCAAAACTGTCTCGTCTGACACACGGTTCAGGAATAGGTTTTGCTGGACCTCGGCGTTTCATTTCTTCGTGATTCTTGTCTGTGACATTTTTGCTTGTTGATGGCCTTCCACGTTTGCGTACATCTTTCCCTTCTAAGCATAGTGATGCAGCTACTTCAGTCCTAAATGCTAAAAGGTCAAGTATTTCCTTCGACCGACAACCTTGAGCCACACAATATCTTCTGTAGAGTAACCACGATGCCACCAAAACCATGTCAATGAAGTGGAAAAAAAACTGCAAATAGTATTTCTTGGAACGAATCCTGATTCTATAATAACTTATAAGTCCATCAAGAAGGTCAACACCTCCCATGAATTGGTTGTACGTTTTGACAGCTCTGGGGCAGTCAATCTCAATCATTTTTTTCTGCTTGCTGTCAAACCTTGACACTTTCGATACTGGTTGGGCACAATCAAATGTTGTCACTAAATGGACAGCTCTGTTGTCAAACAATTTGAACGCACGAACTTCAACTTTATCAATAGTTGTAATCTTTTCTTCAAAGGTTCCGCTTGCCAAAGTGACAAACAATGCTGGGGATGCATACCAGTTATCAAAAAATAGAACATGATTTTCATTAATTTATGTGTTTTGAATGAGCCTCAAAACTACATTGGAGCTAGGCCCTCTACTGGGTCGATTTTACCAGTGTACAATTCAAAGTTTTTTTATCAGACCTTCATTGTCACAAAGCACAAAATTTTTGTACCCCCATTTATGGTTTTTTTTTTTGGGTTGTACTGTTTCAGTGATGACTTCCCTTTGAAAGGTACAGTTTGTTCATCTACGCAAAGCATCATATTTCTTATGGGAATTGCTTGGAACTTCTTCTGAAGTGAGTCAACTAAAGGCCTGATTTTGAATAGTTTATCTTTCTCACATAGATTTCCTTCTGGCAGCTTGGAATTATCGTTGAAATGTAAACACGACTTTATTTCTTCCCACCGATTACGCGGCATGACTGTAGAAACTTTGTCAACTGTGGTATTAGTTGCCCAGTATTGCCTGCAACGTGGCAAACCATAGACACTCATGTAACAACACATGCCTATGAACTGTTCAATTTCTTTTGCATTAGTTTGTAATGGTTTATTTATATTCTTTTGCACACTATATAGGTTAGATTGTTCTACAATATTGTCAATTATGTCAGAATCAAAAAAATTTCTAACATAGTTAACCGGAAACATTAGCACGTTTTCTTCTTGCTCTGGTGGATTCCATACAGGAAAAGGCTTCTCACTTTCATGTTGTGGTACATCACACCACAGAGGTCTTTCGGGTCTTCTGTTCTTGGGCATTGGAATGCTATCATCGTCACTTTCAGAACTTGTGTGGGCAACATCTGGAAATTATTTTGTACAATTAGTGCTTTTATGAGAAAAAAAAGTAAATTTCATTGTTACCAAAACCTATTATGCTTACCTTCAGTGCTATGAGGATCCCTAGAGTAGCAATGATCGTTAGCCGGATTGTAATATGGGTCGTCATCACTATCAGAAAGGCAGCTATCTTCACTGTCTTCTGGCGGAATAATACAACTACCACAAATTCGTTTTTCTCGTTCCATCTACAACAAATAGAGGGAAACATATGAAATAATTATATATGTAAATATTTTCCCCTATATTTTGAAGAGTTAAGAATTTCGTATAAAGATATTGGAACACAAAATTTTATTTCAAGAAAGTTGTATAATACATAGTAGGCAAGCAACTTTGATATCTGCCACTAAAAATAGCTCAGTAGGCCATATTAGGCACATCCGCACATACCTAATTTTTTCGGCAGTCCATTGTGCCACAAATGGCACAAACCAATTTCATATCTAGCACTTTATTTCACATAACCTATTTTTTTGACTTCAATTACTACCAGCTCAATGTGACAGATGAGGCACATACACAATTTATTTTGCTACAGAGATATAAATAAATATACTGTTTATGTTAAAGCTTTGAAATAATCTAAACAAATAACCAAACAATTACATAAAATTCAAGCCACTTACTTTATTTTCAGCAGGAGAAAAAAATCATCAAATGTTAGGTTTATACAAACATCATGGCCGCTCGTTGGCATTCATAAACAACAATGATGCAGTTCTTAAACTGAACTACAGAGTGCAGCCCGACATTGTATGTCATAGAGTATAGGTTCTGGAAGAGATGCAAACACTTACCTGTAGTAAACAAAAACAGTTATAAATATTAAAAAATATATTTTAGTATGTGCCATAAATGGAACATGAGGCTGTAAGAGGTTTTAATATTAAATTATGTAAAAAAAATTGTTGAGAAAAATGTTTGAAATCAAGTAGACGTCTTTCAATTACGTCACCTTAAAAATAAAAATTAATATCATCAGACGATTCCCTTGATGTAATAAAACACATAATTTAAATTTCTAAATTCTTATTCCAAATTTTATTTTACAAAATACAATGTTTTAGTTACATTAAAAAAAATTAATTGCGTTACAAAGTTGTGGCTATAAATGTTGTGTTCTATGGCTCATATCTGGCAACAGAGCTTCGGAAACAAGGACTGCGTTAATAGCAGAAATGTTGCACTGGAAAGATAAAGTAAATGCCCATTAAAATGTACACTGCAATAACCAAGGATGGAGACTCTATAGCTAGGATCTCGAAAAATTCGCGGGTTTAATTGATATTATGGATAAAATCCACATTCACATGTAAACTCGATAAAATTTCATTATTTTATTGACGTCTGACTTGTGAGACGTCTCAAATGGGTTGCAAGTGGTTCGATACCAAAGGCGGATCCAGCCTTGATTTTTGGGAGGGGCAGATGACCGGAGATGTTTTAAAAGCAATTTTAACACATTTATGACAAATTGAAAAGGTAAAATAATAATAATAAAAAATAATAAAAATTTTCACAATACACTACCACTAACAAATGTTACAAAAAAAATCGTACTACTTCAAAGGTCAGGTGTGGTCTGGGGTAGATTTTTTCTGATATGCTCCATTTCTTTTTATAGGGTACTTTTTGGGAAGGGGAAAAAAATAAGGCGGTGTGATTTAATCCGTCGCCCCCTTCCATAGGACCACCCCTGTTCGATACTTCTTTGGTTGAGGGTTTCTCATTGGCCTAGGGTCATTATATGAGAGCTAATAGCAGAATAAATCTAAGAGAATAAGAGTTTGGATTTTAGCCTATCGAAAAATGATCCCGCGAATAATTTTTTTCTGGTCTCTACAATAGCAAGAGCGTACCCAGAATTTCATTTCCGAGAACGGGGGAGGAGGGGTAAAACCACTTTGCCCGCTGTTTTCTTTCAAATTATCAAATTATTTTCATTTGTTGGTGGGTATTATATATATATATCCTTCATTCCCCCTCCTGTGTTAGCCTCTGCACTATAGTGATGAGCAAAATCGTGTGGTTTTGAATAATCGGTTGTCGAATCGTTTCACGGAAGAGAAATCCCAGCACGCACCAAATTCAGAGATTTAAATATTGAAGAAAACTTCTTTGGGGGTGATGAGAATAAAATTTCAAGGCTGAATTTTAATGAAACTTTTTCGTGAAATATTGCTGTGAAACGTTTCTGACGCGAAAAGGGCAGAGACAAGGTACTTGGCCATTGAGATATAAAGAGAACCCTTTGCTATTACGTTGCTGAGCTCGTTTTCGTACTCCTCTTTGTGCGATAATTCGTCCCCCGCTTCCCCCCAAAAAAATATAACCGAGAAAGACAGATGAACGAAAGAATAAGACAGAGAGTTTACGCATGCACGTGTTTAAGAAAATATATATACCTAGGTATCCTATACAGTCAACTATGAATTTGAATTTTATATTTGCTACCGGCTCGCGTTGTTTCTTATTCAAATAGCAGCGTAGAGAGCTCTATCTGTTATGAATTTCATAATTTGTTCAGAGATTTGGCATGTTCCAAATGGCAGTTTAAAGTAACACGCACAGTTTTTCTTTATGGTGTGAATTTTTCAACAATGAGAAATATTTGTTGTTAATTAATAATTACTGATTGATAAATAACTATTGATATTCTGAGCAGTTATTTTGAAATGAGTAATAATTATGTAAATGTTTATTAATTTATTTTTATTTTAATAAATTTCAAATCATTAAAAAGTTAGTACTCTTAAATAAGTTAAATAAGAAATGAAAGCCAAAAAACTCGAGCTGTGTCATTTTTAAAAAATTGTCTTTTTTCTCTTCTCTTTATATCTCTTTCTCCCTCCCCCTTTCTGCCGTTTTCCCCCTAACGATATAGGTACTTACGATTCAGGGTTTTAATTGCCAAAGAAGTTTCACTTCTATCACGTTTACTGAGTTACACGTGCTCTTGTTTTATGTATACGTACTTAGTTTCTTCGGTGGGCGTGAACGCCAACGCGTTCCGCTCATGCGGCGAGGGTCGTGGGTTCGGTACCAACACCCTGGACTTGGCTCTAATATATGAGCACGGAGTCGATGACCAAGTAGTTCGGAGCTTACTACAATCTTGGAGGTTCTTTCGCCTTAGGCCACTGCATAGAGTATATGTACGCATAATCTTTGCTTTCAATAATGCATTGTCTTTTCCAAAACAAGTACAGTAATAAATTTGCGTTTTCATCTAGAATATGCTACTGGTAGGTATTATAACTCACTTTCTCGCCTTCTCGTCAACGCGTTGGGCAGCTATACAACACACTTATGAGTGAGTGTAATGGAATTAATAGACCGAGAGAAAAGTTTTCTTGCCTGAAAAAAAAAAATTTATATAACTATATATACATTGCATATGGTGAAACAAATATATGTAATTGATTAAAAAAAATATATTTTGTAGTATAAGAAAGATTTTGTTGATCCAACATAATGGTTTCGTCATCTCAACTGTATACATACATTGTTAGGTGTACAAAATATATTTTGCTACGCGTAAAATATGGTTAGGCCACAAAATTCTTTGTTACAGCAAGTAAATATTTGTTCGGCCACTTATACAAACAATTATTTGATTGTATCGAACAAATATTTTTCTCTGTGTGCCACCTGAAAAAATAGACACGTTTGTTGAACTAATATTAGCTAGTTTTAATGTAAGTCGTGGCGTTTTAAATATTTTATCGAATGGAGAAATCACCTAGTTTATTATTTAGCTGAGATTATAATTATTTTCCTGCAAAATTCCTTTAGTGTAAGCGATGATCACGGAATGTATGTTCATCTGGAACAAAAAAAAAAAAGAATGCGGTAACTCCCAAATGGAAATTACCTCTATGACGTGAATTTATAACTAAGTTATTTCAATTAATTTTAATCCCGGTATTTATTTTATGATAAAACACAAACACACCTTTAGTAGTTAGAAACTAAGTTTGTTACTGCCAGGTACGAGATGGGTCCATTACACTTGTAATTGGTATGCAGCGGATGCATAAACTGTTACGAACTTTACATAAACATTCCCCTTAATTGGATGTAGTTTTCGATTCAGTGATCAAAGAAAAAAACTGGTTAGGTTGATTAAATTAGAGGCTTCTCCCACAGAAATAATTACGTATGTCGGCCATACATACCCCAGCGGGATCTACTTAATTAGTCACGTAAATAATATATTATCTTATTGTAGTTTCCATAATTGCTGCATGTTTATTCAACTGGTTTGTTGTATGCAGGGATCAGGCAGGCACACATTTCAGACGGACTAAACGAAGGGCCTCTGAACTGGCGCGCTGTCTTCTCTACGTCCATAATTTTTGCATTTTTTAACTTAAAAATAAAGGTTTAGTTGGAATGCACGTACCTAATGTGCATTTGAATAAACTCTACCAGTAGTTATATATCTAAGATATATTCTGAAAACCCCCGTTTTTAGCCGGAAACAGAACCATACCATTTGAACCTGAACATATTCTTTAACACTTTTTGTAAACAGACACCACTCGGATATCTTAAGAAATTTATAAATCATATGGGCTCTTCTAAAACTCTACAGAAATAATACAAAAACAATTTTACAAATTGTATTTTGGCTGACTTTGGGAGAAGGCTTTGGAAATAAACTGTAATTTAACAAATTAAAATATGGGCACGACAGCTGGTAGTTAATTAATGAATAAACTACTAATATAATCTAGTTTCCTACACATTTACGAAAAAAATGATTTATACAAAACAGTTAATTTTCAAACAATTAGTTTTACGTATATAAAATAAGAACTATAACTATACTAACAAATAAATGTCAATAATCCTCGCTCTGGGTGTAAGCTTATTGCTACACCATGTAAACGGAGATTCCGAATATATTTAGATAACAGGATATCCTTAAAAATATAAATTAACACAAAACAACTGAAATAATAGTCCTGATGTCATAAAGTAAACAGCCTTTAGTTTGTCTCTACATGCAAGTGCAAGTCTGTAGCCTGAAGTTCCTGGAACATGAGTGTCTGAATGTTCCATTTTCTCCCGCCCCGCCACTTTGGCTCACCACTTTATGCAAGCTTGTATCACTCACTCGTGGCGAGCCTATTTTTCTGAAATTAGTATCTGTCCCAACCGTAAATTCCCCTCCAGGGTGATTCATGCAAATTTCACGTTATTATCCGAGAGGGTATGATTCAAACCACTTTGACTGTGGTTTTGTTACGTAATTTGACCACTTAGTTCATTTTTACATTTCGTATTTTTTGTTGCGTCTGGCCTGAGCACTTCAAATTGAGTATGTTTTTTAAGTAGTTATTTTTTATTAAAAGTCCTGAAATACTTAGTATAAAGTATTTGTACACTCATATTCCTCCTTTCACAGCTGAAACAAAGGTCTTAGTTTTTTTACACACGGTAAAATAAGTTATGTGAGTTTTCCAGTTATGGTTATTTAATGCAACGACTTCTACGAACAAACTGGAGGGAAAAATATTTTTTATGATTTTGGTGTTTAATTGAATAAGTTCTTAGATACTTATAATTTGATTATTAATGTCTGTTATGAATTTTTAACGAATTTTTAAAAATAATCTTCTAAATTGCTGAATTAAAAGTTGTTCCTCCTTCATTTTTATTGGAAAATATGTTCAATGAGTCCACGAATTTGCTTCGCATTATAAAATGAAAATGTACAGGTAAGTACATGATTATGAAAATAAAGGTAAACAATTTTTTTAAATTTTTTAATTCGTTAGGCACACACCAGCCTTGCCGTGTCGGGTTATTGTATTTTCATGTTATTGTTTCTTTTTTCAGAAATTTTCTAAATATGTTGTCCTTGTCAAAGCATTGCACATCATCTTTTGTTGCATATTTTGTCGCCATACAGAGGCTACGCGTTATATGAAGCGGCCTGCAAACGCGGAATATCTCTGGCACAAGGATGAACAGACTCTCATAGCCGTCGAGAGAAACAAACGCAAGTTACAAGACGCGAAATGTTCAGCAACCACTTTTCAAAGTAGGTATCATTTCATCAACTACGCAATGCGCAATAACGCAAAGCGAGTGTTGTTCAACTTCCAACTTCATTGTGTTTTTGTCTTGCAATTCTGACGTCCATATTGCAAGAGAAGTGTTCAGATTCCGCTGATCTTTTTTGTGCACAGAAGCCTACGGTGTTCTGTTTAGAACATGCATAACGTTCTCGCTCGTTAAACTTACACGCGGTGAAAGTAAATTCCACTTCCAGATCAAACAATTGACAATACCATTTGTTTTCATTCTTAATATGTATTATCAGTTGGTTTTATCCTGTTTTACAACTTAAGGGTTGGTAACGTCTCCCGACTTGCGTGCTTTGTAAACGAACGTGATTTTCTTGCATCGGTTGTGTGTTGCGACGTTGCAATCTTTGCATAGTTTATAAGCCTGTCTTAGCAATATACTTGTATTTATCTCACTACTATCAGGGTAAACTCGTGCATTAAAAAAAGTGATGTGGAAACTCAACCAGGGCCTGCTGGAGTCCGGACCACGGGAAGTTTGTCCCTCCCCCCCCCCCCCCTTCATTCACAATTAACCAACCTTCCTCCTCCACTCGACGGCCCTACGTCGCAAATAATTATGAATGTATCCGATTACACAGGAATGCGTCCATAGCACATACATCCCTACATCTCTTAGCAAATGCAGCCATTATGTAAAGGACGGGTTTATAATGGCTGGATGGTATCCAATACCTTCTACTGCTAGCAACACCTGGGTCGAACCAATGGGCACACAGCCATTTCGAGTCGTGATATCTACGAATATTCAGCAAAACGTAAATAACAACGACCAAATAAAAATTTAGTGTAGCGTGAATGTTATACATAAAAATTAGCGATCAAAATAATAAAAAAAAATTGTTATGAATCTTAAAATAAAATAAAATATTATGAACATCAAATACATATATAAGTTTAAGTTCACATGAACAAACTTTATTAACTTTTTTATTTGTCTCTAGTTGAGTTATGATTAACCTATTCTAGTTTTAAGCATCTCTTATATCAAAAATCTGAAGTAACATTATATACAAACAAAATAAAACACGATACCGAAGCTAATGGACGTAGGGACGCATCAGTGGTTGCGAGTGTCGCATCTCTAAAAATCTCATGTTTAGTGGATGCATCGGCATCTCTTGTAGGACTTCGGAAGCAACGCAGAAATGACCGCGTCCACTACGACGCAATTTTAGTGCTAGGTTAGTATTCGGATGCAGTACATGTGTCCGTTGTCCGTTTTCCGCTGCCACATTTCCCTTTCCGGTCGGTTTGCGTGACGTTTTGTGCACGTTTAAATTTTTGCAACTGTCCCCTTTATCAGGACACAATCGTAAACAGTAGTACCTACATGGTGTAAGGATCTACCGTTCACAAGTGTCGTGTTTTATGTTTTATTTAAATATTCACGTGTTTTTAAAAACTCTTGAAGGTCACCAGATATCAAAAAATGCGTGTTGAAGCATAGTCTTTTTAAAACTTTTCTGGGGGAGGAACACCGGACCAACAGCTTTTTGTGGTCCTCGAGGGGAGGGGGGGGGAGGCGGGCAGCATTCCTCACCACTCCCCTCAGACCCCCAAAAACAGGCCTGTCAAAAATTTGTTCTTGTGCTTCTTTTGTGCCCCCCCACCTGGCTACACCCATGACGACCACCGCTGTACATCCAGCGACACACGGGTGCCTCCTCGGCGCCAGTTGTGGCGTGAGTCTGGCGAGCTACTCGCCACGAAGGTACTTGTGAAGTTCAACCACATGTTCAACCAAATGGCGGACAATACACCTTGAGAAATAAACACCAATTTATTACAGCTACGCAGGGCACTGCACGGTTTTAGTGTGTTCAGCATTAGTATACTAATGTGCATATTAGTTATTAAAAAACACGAATTAATTGTTGATAATTCCATACATATCGCAGAAAAATGCATAACGAATTAGTATCTATGCTAACAAAATATGAAAAAATTCTGTTTCTCTAGTACTACATCATTAAATGTTTATTGGTTTTTTTTTAAACTGACGACACAGTTTACAGACTATCATATCACAGTATAATTGTGATACTTGAAGCGAGATAAAAATAATAACAATATAACAATAACGTTTTGCAATTTCAAAAGAACTTTTTTAAATCTTCGATCTTCCAGTTCCATGTACGAATGCATCCGACGTTACAAATATGGTTCTGGTTTGACTTTCTTCGATGATATGCATTCGTAAAACTCAGGGGCGTAGCCAGAGGGGGGGGGGGGGGGTTTAGGGGTTCAAACCCCCCCCCCTTAGCCCTAAATATTTAAATAAATTTCTTATTCATCACTCAAACAAATTTCATATTAAAAATTAATAAAAATTTTACCATTACAATATTTAAATTTAAGTACCGGAAACAGCTAAAATACCACTATTTTACACCTTAAAATCCAAATTTTCCCGGGGGAGAACCCCCGGACCCCCCGCTTTAATAGGGGGGGGGGGGGGCCCGGCATGCTTCTTAACACCCCCCATACACAAATCCTGGCTGCGCCACTGGTAAAACTTACAAGTTTACGATGTTGCTACAATGGCAAAGTCGCAGAGAATTGGCCATGTCGCTGGTCGCGGATCGCGGATCGCCGCTCCCACCCCACGGGCTGCAAAAGCACGTCCAAAGGTCGGCCCGGAACCCGCGACCCGCAGACCCGTATGTCCTTCGCGCGTCGCATACCAGCGCGCCTGCGAGAAGGTCGCGTGCGTCGCCTTCCCACGGTGACGTCCCCCCCTCCTTAGAGGCGTGTATCGCCGTGACAGGAATGCGGCCGGCGCGGCGCCGAGTTCCGTGTATGTCCTAACAGGGTCTGTGTTGGGGGCAGAGCTTCCTTCCCAACCCCTGCGTGCCCCCGCTGTCGTCCTTCTAGCCCGTGTCTAGGACTCAGACATCTCCTCGTCCCCTCACTTATTATTTAAAAATAAATAAAAATTGGGTTAGGCTGTGTGGGGACACTGCCACGAGTTTTTAACGTGAACACGTCGTGTAGATACAAGGTAAAAAAAAACTTAGATCCAATTAACTGTTTTATAATTTCAATATCCATGTAATTTCTGTTACAGTCTTAATAGGGTCGTTACCACAACGCCGAAATACCACAACGCCGAACGTACAATGACGCCGAATACCATAACGCCGAATGCCGAATTGACCGCAACGCCGACAGCTAGAAAACTGCTGTGTACCACAACGCCGAAATACAGTAACGCCGAAATATGTTACTGCGGGGAGGAGGGGGCACAGGAGCAAAATGAAAAACAAGTGAATGAATTTGTGTGCTAACCTTACCTAACCTAACCTTTGTGGCAGTCCTGCAATGACATTTATCGGGGTTAATGTATTTCGGCGTTGTGGTACACAACAGTTTTCTAGCTGTCGGCGTTGTGGTCAATTCGGCATTACGGCGTTATGGTTTTCGGCGTTATTGTACGTTCGGCGTTGTGGTGCGTCCCCGTCTTAATACACGTGTAAGAAATGCGGTAATTGCAACGCCAGGCCGGGTGTCGTCCGCCATCTAGCCTTCCTTCCTTTCCCTGCAGAGTCTGCAGAGTCACTCGTTTGAGATAATCACGTGCTGATCTTTCCTGTTATCGTCGTTTCTTGCAATTCCGATTGCCAAAAAAATCGCCATGTGCTTCCATATTACTAATTTTTCTCGCTATTTTCCGTCTACAAGAGAAACTATTTCCTTATTTGGCTGTGGCATTCAAGATACGTTTGCTTCCTCACTGATTGGCCGCCATTAGGTGTGCCTGCGGGATACATGTAGCTGAGTGAAACTAAACCGATCACGAAAAAAAAAAAAAAAAAAAAAAAAAGGAATTCCTTTTTAACTCGCGGGTAGTCTACAAATAATTTCGCGAAATAATAATGTCCCTACTTACAGCTTTATTAACACATCTGTATGCCACTGACTCGCTGGTAAGTTGCCGCTTGCAAATTAAATCTTCAGACAGTGACATTTCACTGGTTAGAATCGCTGACTCGGCTGAGTTTACGATTACGTCTTGTGTCATGCAAGAAATATCAGGAGCTCTTGTTAAAAAAAATAATAAAAAACACGCAATGCTGCTGATTACAAATGCTTTTCTCCTCCCCCCGTCAAGCATTAGGCTTCATCTAGCCCGCCAACACACACACACATACAAACACACGACTTCATTCAGGATGCTTACCGGAATACTCGCGACGCATTTAGCAATCGAACAAATGCTGGAATCACAATTGTACGACAGCAAAATTATCGTGTTATTGTGAACGTCTAGTGTTTACCCGCACGACAAACCCAAATAAAGGATCAAATATGAAATATTTCTTGTCATTAAACACGTCCAAGCATACAACATATCATATATACAGCATATTGCAATATAGCTTCTGTGCTATTAGATATATTTCGAAGAAATACTACCTATTGTAATCGTTACCATGGTGCGACACTTCCGGAAAATGTATGTATATAGTTTTTCGTTTCATGGTCCATAGACCCCAAAACCAACGTCAAATCAATGGTGTATTTGTGTGTGTAATATATATATATATATATATATATATTACACACACAAATACACCATTGATATATATATATATATATATACACACACACACACACACACACAAACACACTTTGTGGTCACGATAACTGGCGAAATTTTTCAGAAATAACTTCCAAACTGATACATAAAATCTAGCAGTAAAAAATCTCTGTCAAGTTCGTTAATGGGCAGTATCCGAACAAAGGGGTAGATATGAGGAAAGGTTTTTGAAAAACAGAAAAAGCGCTGTAGCTTCCATAATATGGCAACTATCACATCCGTTTGAAAGTATTGTAACTCGTAGGAGTAATACCAAAATCGTTTGTTTGAATACGTTTTAGATACGACTAACCATAACTGCAAGGGGTTGAAAAAAAACAAGAATTGGAGGACAAAAAAGTTATAACTCCATTTGAAAGTACAGCATATAATTCGTACGAATTATGTATTAATCTTATAATTTTTATCGAAAAATTTTGTCTGAAACAATTTTTTATTAGACGAACCTTTGCTGCAAGGGGTTAAAAAAATGAGGGGAAGAAAAAAATTAACTCTCTTAGTAGGCATACTACCAAATCCGCTCAAATTGTTTGTAAATCTTATAGTTTTTATCTAAAACTTTTGTCGGAAACAATTTTTGATAAGACGAACCATTGGTTTAGTGGTTAAAAAAATAAAGGGGTAGAATAAAAAAAAATTAATAATTTCCCTACGACGTTCTGTTTTATTGCAAACCCTTAAATTATTATCTACAACATTCGTCTGAAATAATTTTTTATACAGCCAACCATTACTGCGAGGGGGGTATAAAGAGGGGTTTAAAGACAAAAAAATTAATTACTCCCTTCTTAGGCATACCATCAAATTCGTTCAAATTGTTTGTAAATATTATAATTTTTATCAATAACTTTTCTCTGAAACAATTTTTGGTGGAGTAACCATTGCTGCAAGTGGTTAAAAAAAATAAGGGATAGATTAAAAAATATATTCATAAATTGTTCAAATTGTTTGTAAATATGAATATTTTTACCTAAAACTTTTGTCTGAAACATTTTGTGATAATACAAACCATTACTGCCAAGGGTTGGAAAAACCTGAGTATGAAATACGAAAAAAAATTAAAACACCGCTACCATGTACTCTATCGAATTAATGTTTATTTTTGTTCAACGTTTTAAATATTGTTGAAAACTTTAGTCTAAAATTAATTTTATATCACAAATCATTACTGCAGGGCGTGGAAATATTACAAGCGTAGAAAGACAAAATGTAATTACTTTTTTTTAAAAATAGAAATACTATCATATCCATTATTAAATTATTGTTAAACTCCAAAACTTTATTTAAAACCTTTGGCTGAAACAATTTTTGATGAAACAAACTATTGCCATAAAAAAGTGAGTTAAAATAAAAGAAAGTTTTCTTGGTATCAAATTCGTCGGAATTTATTAAGAACCATTTTAATATTATACTTTAAACCTTCGTAAAAAAATTGCGACTACGTATTAGTGCAAGGGATGAAAAATAGTGTTTGAAGATCAAAAATAATTGCATGAATACCTTATTAGGATATTATGGAATTCGTTAAGAATTCAATGCTGGATGTATCAAGTTAAAAAACATTCAAAATATTTTCGCTGCATGGAATATGAGTAAATGTTAAATCAATTTTTTTTTATATTGGCGAACATCTAGAGTTTTGTGTAGGCTACATTAAGTTCTTAAAATTCTCCAGAAGTTTATAGAAGTTTCCAAAATATTTTTAGAAGAAATAGGTACTTCGATATCTACCTACGCCTGTAGGCAGAACCGAAGGGATTTTTTTTTTGTTTGTTTGCAATGGCCTAGTACTTAGCATTGACTACTTGTTCTTACATACTATAGCCTGTGAGTAAATTGTGGTTGCAACAAGCTACAGAAAGGTTGGGAGATTTGATTTATGCGTTGACATGCCAAAAATTGGGATAAATAGTTCAACAAAATAACTATAGCAAAATAATGGAAAAGATTTGAGTGAATATTTTTAATGGTAATTTAAAACGAATTTGGAAAATCACTGTGTGTGAACGAATTTCAAATATTTCACGTATAAACTAAATAAACAATAACTGTTTTACCATGCACAAGGCTAACAATCTTACGAAAACAAAAATCTGACGCTCATTTTGGTAACTTCGGAAAGTATGTTGCGCCCGACATTTTTTTCTGTGTTGTCTCAGATTGGTTAGATTAGTTAGATTGGTGGTAGGTTAGAAAAAAAAAATTTTTGTTGTGCCGTTAGGCTGCTAGGATTACAATGTAACAGAAATTCCTGAGAATATACTAAATGTGTTAATGCGTATTCTGTGCAGTAAGAAAACCATGCAAACTATTTTCTACAAACGCAAATGACGATAACGTCGATTTTATAGTAGGTAAATTTGTTATAGTCGCTTAATAATAGTACAGATGTCTCCGAGATACTTTTTTATCATTAGCAAAATTACTGTTGCCTAAATAACTTTTAAAACATAAGTCATTGTCATTATTTATTATTTTAAGGAAACGTATATGGTTAAGGTAAAACAGGGTGAGTTGGTGCACATTTCGTTTCAATTGTCATTCCGAATTGAATGTTAATAAAAAGTTGCAACATTATACGTGTGACTTGTTACTTTCATTCTAAATCTTTATATTAAAAATCAACCTACTAGTAAAATATATAGAATCAAATTAAAAATGCATGCATGTTTTCAAAAGTAGTAGTTTGCGTCACCCCTCCCTGAACTGGCGCAGGAAATGGAACAGATGGCGCAAACATCAATATTTATCAAAGCATCGCTTAGTGTTTATATCTAAACACAGTAGTAACATACAAGACACGTTTCCTTTGATAGCAAAATGTAAAAAAAAAGTGTAAAAATCTATTCACTTAAAAATATATGTCAGAGTAACATTCAAACACTAGCTTAGCTGAAGAACTAGAGACAAGTAAATATTTTCCACTTAAATACAAAAATATTTTGGCATAATCTAAGCCAATTTTCAGTGTGGTGTAGAGAACAGTAACATGTATATAAACACCTGGAAAAAATAGTTATTTTGTATACTTTTTTACCATATTAAAACATAAGTGTACTTTTGGATATTTACATTCTTCATTTTGTCCCTACCACAACCTTTCCAGCTACTCACGTAGTCAGTACGTATCTTGCAACCACTTTTCGCTCTCATAACACTTAATCCAGCCTGCTTTCCCGGTCTAGGTTTTACAACATAAATGATTCGAACAATATAATTATGTTTTATTAAAATATTTCTGCGAAAATCATAAGTTTAATCATAAAATTTAAACAGAAAATGTTGCGTCATCTCTTCCTGAAACTTGGTGCGCTGTTTATACCAATCTTCAGGCGCGTTAAGTTACACGAAGTGCACAAAAACGAACTTAGCTAATAATGCATCCAGGTATCCCTTTTGATAAAAATGAACATGATAAGTTGTGTTTATCATCTTAAATAACAGTATTTTCGGGACTTATATACATACGCTTACTGACTCTTGAAATGAAAATAAAATCAAGGACTAAGACAGGGTACATTCCAGAAATATTCAGTATTCCCTGCAGATTACGAGCGATTTACGGTGGAGTATAAGTCCTTCTACGTTCAAGCTGTACACCTGCAAAAAACTCCCAACACACTTATAGTAACATGTGGCGAATAGCGAAAGAACTATAGTAACTCCGCCATCTCATACCGGCGCGCCAACTCATCTTGTTACACCTAAAGCAATTTCAGGGGTAAAATTCTTTATTATAACAACGCCGGAAATTATAGAAAATTTTATTGAGCAGCTAAGTCTAAACCAAATTTTTATCAACATAGATATGCACAAAATGTCCTCGATGAGTGTGTATTTTTTTAAAATGAAAAACATCGCAATATCTAGATTTTTAAGATGGAAATTTTGCTCGAAATGATAGCGTAACTTCTTATAGTTAGGTCCTACATTCAAATCATCGACGAAACGAAATTGGACGAATGATTTGTTTTTGGTAACCTAAAAGTCGGACATTAACGTTCACACTTAATATAAAGTAACTTTTTTTGTGTGTATGTACACATACATATTTTGTTCTGTAATCCGTAATTCAATCAAAATGAAAACCTCCATCCAATTACGGGGCCCGGCCACTCCCGATGCAAATGCCGCTCCTTAGAAATTCTGATCCAGCGCTCCCGACCCCTCGAGACCGTTGTAACTGTGCCCCTCGGCGTCCGGCGATCAAGAGAGAGGCGGGTGAATAGGCAAGAACCATCCTCGGATCAACGGTCAGCCGAATACAGCACGTCTTTTCTTCGAGGGTTCAAACCCCTCCGCGCGGCCTACAAAGGAATGTCCCCCGCCACCCCAGAAACCTCCCCCTGTCGAGGAACCTCTTTGCGGTTCGCAGCTGTCCCGGGCGGCCGGGGGTGGATTCTCCGTAAAAGGAAATCGTATAACGATCCCCCCCAGCCCCCTCCTCCGAGGCCGCGGGTAGCCGAAGCTTGCCGAGGTTAGCCGAGCGCGGACCGTGGGAATATCGAGCAGGTGTGTAGGTAAGTAGCGACACTGTCGTTCTCTCCCGCCTACCTCTCCCCCCCCCCCCTCCAACCATACCCAGGGCCACACCCGCCTTGCCAGGCACGCCAACCTTGGGGCAAGCTGCAGGTAATCCTGCTTTATCACCTTCGCGCGGCCTCCTTCTCCCCTCCCCTTCACGGGTCGACCCCGCGGCGTCGCGTCGGCTTGGCGTCTTGCCAGCGCCGCACGACTTCCTCCCGCCCCTGCGCGGCGCTGCCAACCTGGCAGGAACTTCCCGCTTCACGTGGCAGGCGTCAGACTGTCGGCGGGGGTTTTAGGAGTTGTCATTGGTGAACTTACTAAGAACACTTGTTACAAATTATCCCTAGATGATTGCCAGGGACGTAACTAGACTAGTTTCCATCAGGGGCAAGAATTCATCTTGTCCCCCCCCTTTTTTTTTTCTTTCAAACCAACCATACCAAAACCTTTCCCAATAACTTCATATCGTCACCACATATGGTGAATAAAAAGATTAATTTGCAGTCATTTCATTTTTAATACATCGCAAGTTGGATAGTATGGGAGAAAAAATATATAGGCCCTACAATTTTGTTAATATTTGACGATATTAATGTATGTATCTTTCAATACGAATAATTCTTCAGTTCTTCTACCCTATAACATTTGTTTTTGTGTTTTTTTATATAAAGTAAATATATATATAGCAAAAATTACTCTGCCAGTTTAGCCCCCCCCCCCCCCCCCCCCCCCCCGGTCAACCAATGTTGCGCTTGGGGCACAAACCCTCTTTGTCCCCTCTTGTTACGTCCCTGACGATCTTCAATTTACGGATATCTTCGTAAATTTCATTGAACCGAGTACTTACATCTTGGAGTATACAGGAAACATCCAAAAACTTAAATATTCAACAAAACACTTTTCTTCCTCCCAAGTGCCTGTTTTTTTACAACAGAACACAGAACTAGGAAGTCGTATTATGACGTAATTTTAACTAATTATCTAGAATGATGAATTGTTTCATTTATTTTGACGTGTAATCTTCATTGAATATCAGTACTCTAGTACAGTTAATGTAATTTATAACAGTTTTTTTCTCACAGAATAATCTTTTTAACAGAAATTACTTATGTTATGTGAGTTTCCACTTTGATGTTTTATCGTTGTTTGCTTAGTTATTAATTTGATGTCACATAAAAAATAATATTAGCATCAGCTGGGATATTAGTATGACTTATATTATTGTATTCTTGTTTTATTTGTAGGTACCAACATTGAGCGAATTTTCAATGTAGGATATTGGCGAAACTTCTGGCTAATGATTGTGAGATTTTATTAAATCTACTTCTGAAAAAGAAATAACCTCAAATTAAATTTTTTATTGTCCCCAAAAGTAGTATTTGGCACGGGATTTTCGTTTTTGCTACAAAATAATTTGAAGCTGCAGAAAATTTTGTATTTCCAGTGTTCTTACTAGTAGAAAAATATCGTTTATAGATGCATACACGCCTTAAAACATCCGAATTAGGTGATTTATTACTGAAGATGCTCATGCAGCCAAGATCATTAGTTCAGCGTTGGGTAGCTGCATGTACCTGTATGTGCAGTTGTTACCGGGAAACAGAATGATTAAAGAATCTTTGCAAGCATGCTCAAAGTGAAATATTTGATGCGAGTGCAATTCTCACGCCGTGGAATGAGTGTCGTTTAGAGCCGCCGTGTCGAGAATAAAAGTGAAATACTGGTGGAGGTAACGTCCACTGGATCGAGAACTGACGTTGCTATGTTATGTCGATGGTCATACAAGCTTTGGAGAAGGAATTGGGGGGAAAAAGGAAGGGAGGAGGGTAGAGATTATGATTATAAACAAATTATGTTTGTAGTGCACAAAACCTGCTAGCGATTACTCAAAATTAATTAAGTTATTACACACTTTGCTAGACCAAAGTGTGTAACTACTTAATTTACTTTCAGTTGACATCTGGTTTATTTCCTCCATAGAATTTTATCAGCATGTTTATTTTCAGCCGATAAATTCACAAAGGATTTCCCTTATTTTACGTTATCGGATATAAATCAATTACCAAATTCGAAATTATTTTTTTGAAGATAAGAAACAGTGTATGTATTTAATTATAATATTCATTATCCTGTTCAACATGAACTTGAAATGTTTTGACATGTGATAATTTTTGGACTGTACATGTACATATCTTGCTTTCAAGCAATTTGACATGCGTACGTAAAATGTGCTTATGCATACAACCACAACACACTAAACTATCATTATTTTTATACCGTTATAATAATGCTATTCAAAAATGCCTTAGTTGTTTCAAAAATTTTTAAGAACAATAAAAAGAGGTATATTTCTAGTGATTAATAAGACCTACCAATATTACTAACGCAAACATGATGTTAAATAATTTTAAAGTTGGACTCATGATTTTTCCACCCGTTAAGTACAATTAAAAATACTTGCATCAGTCATTAAAAAAAAGCTAAACAAAAATTTCTGTTTACAATGCTAGAGGTTTTTTTTAAACAACTAACCATTAAAACATGCCAATTCTGAGACGGTGATTTATTTCTCTGGGAAGTTTGTTATATGTTTGAAAATTTTTTTTTGTTTATGCACAATTTATGAGCTCGTTTGGCTGAGCGCAGATGGATAGCTTCTCGTCTTGCTTCGCTCGGTAAGGGCAAGTCGTCCTTTTATGCAGTCGAGCAACCAATGACGATCCGCAGTACACCCAAAGAACGCTGCTCGTCACGGTTGGTGGAGTGAGGGGTGGGGGTGAGGGGTGGGTGGTTTGCCGTTGACGAAGGAGGGAAAATGGAGGGGGAAGGCGTTTTGGTTCACGACGAAGTGCAACAAACTTCCAGCGACAGGCTGCCATATTTGGAAAATAAATCGCCTCACAGCACTCCTTAAATGGAGAATTCGAGCTGACGTTCTCGAGGATTTTAATTTATGGGTCTGGTTTCGTGGACGCCTGCGGAATATTTAATTTAAGCCGGTCCGGTTGGTTTCGATGGCGCTTGCGACACGACGCAAAATTTTTTTAACAACCTCTCATTTCTCGAGTTCGTGCTTCTCATTGGACAAAACAAAAAACAGGTCAATAGCATTGTGACGTCACGTATGAAAATAAAGCTAGAATAACACATATTATCCGAAAAAAAAATCTTCTCTACTCCATTCACGAAACAGTTCTCAAAATAAGTGGTGGTTTACCGCAAATGTAATAACAATAAGCGTCAACATATTAGTTCCTGTTATTTTAACTAGCATTGCATTAGCTATTAAAAATAAAGAATTTATCATAAAAAATATAGAGTTGACGATAAACTATTAAATATGCTGAAAAATCAACGTAAACTCTATTTTACATCTTCAAAGATTTGAGTTAAACACTATCAAATCTATTCTACGCATTTTTCTAAATTGAATTGTAAAAACATGCATTTTATGCAATTAAATATTAAATAAAGGGTAAACGATCGCACGTTGCCAACCTATTGGGAAAAAAGAAATGGGATTAAATAGGAACACGAACACCAAGGTACACGTATTTGAATGTTAGCCTATCGTGAAATGAAAACGCGAAACTTTCTGGTCTATATTTTTAGAGATGCTTTTTCAGTCTGTGTTTGAAGGTAAGCTAAGTTCTTCGACTGTATAATAAGAACTTAATTTTTTTTTAATTGTCTAAGTTAACACAGTTTCCCTTAAATGACGAAAGGATTGAAATAAATAAATTATATTTTAAAGAAACATAAGTTATTCTCAGGGAAATTTGCTGGAAAATGTTTCAATTTTATAGTTAATTTTACTGCAGCTGTGAATAAGGCTCGAGAAATATTGTAAAAATATTGAATTTCAGCAAAACCTCCGAATTGTGAAAGGCGAGAAATGTTTGCTTGATGGTCAAAAAATCTCATAATAATATATTAATTATCATGGTCGTCACTGCAAATTCAGTGGACATTCTGGAAACGCTAGCTCTCATAGAATCAACGTGTTTGGTTTCGTAATGACGTTACTTTTTTTTTTTGCGATGGCGATCATTTTTGTGGAATATAATCCTTACCAACCTTGACTGCAAGAAAACTACACAGTTTACAGAGTTAAAAATTGCCTTCTTAGTGTAATAATTGCGCATGCTCTAAATTTCCAAATCAATTTTCCTTATCTGAATATATAAAAAAAAGCCTAAATATTTTGGAAGAATTTTGTGCCAAAATAGTTATGTTGGTTAAATAAAAATGGCGAAGCGTAAGCTGAATCGATTGGCCTTAGGATTCATCACCTTCAATAAAATGGCGAATAAATATTATTAATTAGAGATCAGGAAATTACGCTGATTTTTTTTTCAGCCACCAGTTAGACTGCAAACATCTCTACGTTAGCATTGCTTTGCTGCTAGGTTCACATTAGTAAGTTCCACCAATCCCCTCTATGACTGTGGGGGCCAGTCAACTACGAGCTAGCGGTAGAGAGACTGAAAAACATCGAACCACACAGAAGGAGAGGTTCTGCATAAGAAATTAGCCAATAGAGAAGCATATGAGGACATACATAGGACTGAATTTTATTGAACGTTATTCCAAATGAATCCGCGAAATTTTTCGGGCCTTAAATAATAATCAATCTGCAGAGCCACGATCAGTTTGCGGCTGCATTACACTTGAGACTAGACTCAACTTGCCTGTATTACAATCAAGCCCATTTTAGAATGCCATTTGATCGATAAGGACATGTGCTTTAGCGGGCCACACGCGACTGAGTACACACTTCTCTCCTTCGTTAAGCGCGAGTCCAGAGTACCATAACACAAACAACAACGTGAAGTATTTGTGTGTGCGCTTCAAATTTAATTTTATACCCAGTGAATCCGCGAAATAATCATGGCTCTATTAATATGTAAATAAATGAAATCATTTCGGTTTAAATTCAGCTCAAAATTAAAAGTTTCAAAAAATGAATGGATGAAGAAAGTAAGAAAGGAAGGAGGGAAGAAAGAAGGAAGTAAGAAAGGAGGAATTAAAGGAAGTAAAGAAATAGGTAAGAAAGATAGGAAGTAAATAAAGAAGGAAGTCAGGAAGGAACAAAAAAAGAAAGAAATAACGAAGTAAGGAAGGTATTCAGAAAATAAAGGAAGTAAGGTGGGAAGAAGGAAGAAGGAAGGACGGATGGTAGGGGGAGGGGGAGGGGGTCACCCGAGCCGGCGCGGCGGGCGAAAGGCGATACGGCGCGCCACGTGTGGACCACGTGTTCGCCCGGGCCGTGGGACCGTGGGAAGCCCGGGTGCTGCGTGCGTGCCTGCGGTGGTGGCTGTCAGCTGCCACCGGGTCAGGGGTGGAGGTGGGTTTCCCCTCCCCCCCCCCCCCCCCGTTTCAACCCCGCAGCCGACCCTCATTCCCCCGTCGCTCCAGTCCCTAGAGGGGTCTATCCTGCTAATTTATACATTCACCCGAGATTGGTCTAAAATTGGAAGATGCAATCTAATTCCCCCCCCCCCCCCTAATTTTTTATGCAAGGGTATATAAATCGCTTAATTATTTAGCCGTTCAGGAATTTCCCCAAATTTTAGCTTGAATTTGCTGTATGAACTATAGGTTTGCACAATTAATATATGTATGTGTTCTTTTAGTATGTTTACTCTAATCTTACCAGGAACCAACGCTCTAGATTGTCCCCATTTCAGAAATAACAGTTTTTTCCCCCCGATTCTGACATAAGAGCAAGTTTTTGTAATAACTGAATAATTTGTGGAATTATTACTATACTTATTTTTAAAGATTGCTGAAGCCATAGCATTTCCAACATTTGTAAAATATTTATCTAGTGTGCTTGCAAGTTTTAATATCAACCTTATCATTTTTTGAGCCGATAAACACTTTAATAATCTTCCATAATTTTTTTTATAATCGAATTGTGCTTCAGCAAATTTTTGTTTTATAGTTATTTTCTGTAGTTATTTGTATAAGAGACGTAAGCGTGTTTCTGTAGTTACAATATGTTAGTCTTATCAGTGTATTAAAATGGTTTTATATTTAATTGTTGCTTAATTTTGTGCCTGTATTCTAATAAATTTAATATCCCGATTTTTACCCCATAGTTTTTTACATTTTTAATGTCTTACGTTTACAGTGAGTGAGCTAGCTTGTGTATGTAATTTTCTAGTAAGCTGACAAAATTATCTGCTGCTCTATCAACATTTTGTTTATTCAATACACAAATCCAAGATTCGGTTTCAAGAAAATCGGATAGTTTTTTCTATACACATTTGTACGTATCGTGTTTTTTGCAAGGCACAAAATACTGTAGTTAATAACAGTAACAAAATTATTCGTTATATTAGTGTGTAATACTGCAGCATAAACATAATTACTTTTTTTTTTTTGCAAACGCATGATTTGGGAGAAAAGTGTTTATCTAGAATATTCAAATATTTTTTTCTGTATGTTCATTGTAAACGGTCGAACATATATTTATATTAATATCTCCAACTAGCATTAACCGAGTGGCATTATGAACTGTAAACGCACTCTCCATAGACTTTAGGAAGTCGTCAAGGCATACAGAAGCCTGTCTGTAGACAGCTGAATGAGAAACATTATTTGAAACAGCGACGTCTCTGCAACTGAGGACAAACTCCTCCACGTCAGCTGTCAGCTCGAGACTGACAAGCACCGCTACGCCATCACTTTTATGCAGCGTTGTTCTTCTCTAGCAAGCGCTGTAGTCCGCAATGGAGCACAGGGAACTCTGCCCACTTAGTCATATTTCTAATATTTAAATGCAGGACAATGAAACCATTATCTGTAAATGTTCTATATAATTCGGAACAGTCAAGTGAGTCCCGTGTGAAAAAAAAATGTTTATATGAAAAATTAAAAAAACCTACAGATTTAACTAGAAACTCTTGAAGGCACTGAATTCTCAAGATCTGACGGAAGTTTGATTCGTGTGGCTGGTTTCCCCGCCTCATTTTTTTTACGAATATTTTCGCATCGCGTACCCACATAAACTTTTTTTTTCCCCCTGAGAAGATATCTACTGTGTTACGTGAGATGTTCGTTTGTAAAGATCCCACATTAAGGAAATCTTGTGTTAACTTCTGGAGCAAATAGCGTCTTGTTTTCTTGAAATGTCTGTAACCACTGATAGCTCGTTTGTCGGGAGAGCAGTTGTGCAATAATCTATCTAGGCTCTCCGGGTGCTGTGTAGTCTATGAGCAACTTGGGCATCCTTGTCGCCCGCGAATATGCCAACAGCCTTAGCGATCTCACTTACTACTGCAATACAATTATTTCCTCGTGTCTCAATCATTCCAACAATTTCAGTGTACAATTTTCGGCTATACCTACCAATCAAGTTCGTTTACTGTTTCTTCTTGAACAATCCATTTTCTTTCTATAATTTGTAATTAATTTTTTGAATTATTTTTCGGGTCACACGAAACTCCTCAAACGTTTTGAAAATAAATTTAACACGGTTTTCCAAGGATTCTATTTTTTCAACGTTTTGCTGAGTCGGTAACTGATGATGAATTTCAGCTACTTGCTCCATTAAAAGTTTCACATCAACAACCGGTTTCCATGTTACTAAACTTAAGAGCTTTTCACTTCTCACATTTCCAAGTGTCTTTATTTATTTAATGTTTTCAAAGGTTTTCTGCAGTTTGCAACGATGTGCACTGAACGTGATGATAATTTTCACACATTCCTGTGCATTTAATAACATCTTTCACATTTTCCGCCTCCAACAATGTTAGCTATTTTCCCAACTCTTCTGAAATTGTTAAGTAACTGTTTATCTGATGAAAATACAAGAAAAAAAGTATAAATATTCTTTTTGACGCTTAATGTGTCCGCCCACTACCGCGAAGCGAAGAGACGCGAGGCTACCAGCAACACAGCAGGGATCTAGCTTGGAGCAACTGCTTAGGACGCACATTAAAATAAAAGCCTACAATTTGGTTAAATAACAATAAACTGAGATATAATTGCAGTTGTAAACACTCCACATTTAATATTAGTAGTATATAATAGGGGCTACTACGCCTGGCGCCGGCGCGTGGTGTGTGGTGCCGGTGTCCGCCATCTTGGATTGTGACGTCACGGCGGCCATCTTGGACTCAAAATTCCTCAAAATTCCTCAAAATGACTCAAAATGACTCAAAATTTCCCGTTTTAAGAAAAAATTTCCCGTTTCCGAGGGAAAAATTCCCGTTTTAGTCCTCAAAAATACCAGGGGTTAGAAATGTCCCCATAGTGGCTTAAATTCCCCCAAGGTCATGCCGCTCTAAGCCACTTGTGGGGAGCTTTGACCTTGACCTTGACACCGGCGGCCATTTTGGATCCGCCATCTTGGATCCGCCATCTTTGATGACGTCATTTTGTTTTCTCGAACTTTCCACCATTTTGTTTTCCGCCATTTTGAATTATGACGTCACCGTTGAATTTTCCGTTACACCAGCCATCTTTAATTTTTTTATTTATTATCCGATTTTAATGAATTTTTTTTTAAAAATTATAAAAAAATTAAATTAATAAAATTTTAATAATTTTTTTTAAAAAACGTACTTTTTAGACACGGAGCTCGGAGTCCTCGGTTCAAACCTGATGAGGTCAAAAAAAATTAAAAATGGCGACAGGCTCCTTCCCCCCATGGTGGGTGCTGGCAGACTGACCCCCACCACTTATGTCAAAGTATATATCTTCACCTAGTATGACATCATGTCCACAATCATGAAAATCCGTAATTTTTATGTTAGAAAAATGGGAAAAAATTTAAAATCATTAAAAAAATTAACTAATCAAATTAAATAATAAAAAATTAATAAAATATTACTTATAAACCACTGTTACACATATCGTTACGGTCGCCATCTTGGATTATATAATTGTAGCATGTTTCGTTATGCCCGCCATCATGGTTGAGTACGATGTCGTCGTTACACTTCATGTTATGTCCGCCATATTGGATCCTACTACTGTTACATGTTTCGTTACGGCAGCCATCTTGGAATCGTGTAATTATTTAGGTAGAAATTCGGGAAAAATTCCAAAATTCATTAAATAAATTTGTAAGCAATATACTGATTGATCCGGTCAGTTGCTGTCCCTGGTTCGATACTTGATCGATTCAATATAGTTTAATTTTATGTAAAAAATAATAATTTCAATAAACCATGTTCAAAATTCTTAAAGAGACTTTAAATCCTCTAATACCATCATCCTATAAGCCATTAAGACCACCGTCTTGGAAATTCGTATTTATTGACTTATTAATTCAGGAAAAAGTTCAAAATTCATTAAATAAATTTGCAAACAATAACATGATTAGTTAGATCGACTTAGGTCCTTGGTACGATTCGGAATGAAGATAAAAAAATTAAATATAACAACAATATAACATAATAGTGACAGGTTCGAGAAAAAAAAAAATCACAAGTTCTTTCACAAAATAAATTTTATTACATAATATATATTCTACTACACGGATACTTACGAAAGCAAGCAATCTTATAAACATTTAGGTCCGCATAGGCGTGAAATGACTAATTCTTAGCTCCAATCGGTTTATACTAGACAGAGTCCAGCCAGAACCTTTACACACATAGGTCTCCTCCTCTTGACATAGTTTCTGGATACCGTTTTTAACAGTTTGCTTCACATCGTCAGAATTGTAAATTACTGCAGCCGATGTCTTGAATGCACACTTCTTCACTTCGTCTTCAAATGGATAAGGCTTTCCATATATACAGTCCAACCACAAGTTATATTTCAAAGGACCGTTTGTTGCTACGTCATCAGTAAGCTGATTGATTATGTCCTGTCTAATATCATCAAGAAAATTACAAATGTCTTTCAACTCACGTAACGTATTTAAATAATAGTAATCTTTCAATGTTTCACGAAATGCAGTCTGCGCCAAGTAGAACCCATTATCATTCACTTGAAATGCGCCGATCACATTCTTAGGTTTATTTTCATGTCCACATGTTATAGCAATCGGTTGCTGCACATCAGTTTTCTTGCTTGTACGCTTACGAGTCTCCAACCTAAAGCGAGGTGGCGAAATTTCTACAGGTAATTCTTCAGTAGACACACGGATTTTACCGTTGCATTTTTTCACATGTCGTCGCAAACTATCAATACGTGTAAACCATTCATGACACCCATCACAGCGAAACTTTATACGGGATGGATTCTTCATGCATTTACTCCGTTCATGTCTTCGTGCATCATGAGAAAATGCGAACGTCATATCACAGTAGCTGCAAGGATACCGGGGTGATGAAGACGAGCCTTTCAGACCCGATCCAGATACTTGCGTTGTCGCAGTTGTGCCATCTCCAGGCATACTCTTATGAACATCAATGCATCGTTGTTGCACCGAAAACTTTACTTTCTGACGCGCAGCAGGTCCTCTTCATGTCTTCAAGTGTCTTTTCAACTTATCATGCCTTGCAAATTGCTTGCGACATTGGTTACAGCTAAACATTTTGCGAGGAGGATTCTTAGCTCATTCTCTCCTCTCGTGTCGTCGAGCATTGCTGTTGTTTGAGAAAATCTTGTATCAGTAACAGCACTGATGTTCGTTAGTTGTTGTTGAATCACCATACATTGAAGTCTCCATCGAGGGCGAAACGAAGTTCGACGAGTTTTCCTGTGTAGCCACCACCACCGGCATTAAAGTCTCTTCTGCTGGTGGTACCGCGTCTGTTGAAGTCTCCTCCAATGTTGAAATCGTCGTTGCCGACGGGATCTGCTCCTTCTTCGTCTCCGCTGACGTCAGGGTTCCCGTAGACGACGGTACAACGTCCATCAAGTTCGTCGTTTTAGTCGACAAAGATGTCATCGAGTTCTCAAGAACAGGTAATTACGCGACTTATGCACCAGAAGAAACAAACTAGGTGATCCTTACGTCGATGTCGACAGTAACAAACTGAGCGACCCGCTGTCTAGGACTCGCTTATATACATGCACCGGATGGAATAATACGCTAGTCAAATCAAGAACCATTTACTATAATACCAGTGTCAAAACAACATTAATAATAGAAGTCCACTAAACGAAAAAGGTATCACATTTGGAAGCAAATTCGACAAATGAAATGGTCACGCAATACACGCACTTGCAGCTTTCATCACAAAGTTAACATTTACATTCCATTCAAGCGAAGTATCAGGTCAATGTCACATCATCACATTAACATCCTATTGGTCATACTATCCTTAAAATTTCACAGTGTTATAAATCACACCGGTTATAGAAGGACTTATAGTTTATAACACACATCATTTCAGTCATTGTTCTTTAACAAATTCGAATTTAAAAATGTAAAATGTAAGTACATTTTAAATTGAAGAACCAGGTACGTAAATATTTTATATACTTTATGGACACCGTAAACACCAAGAGAATTAAAGTACATATGTAAGAATTATTTTTAATAAAACTCATATTAAATTGTATATTTATTCCCAATAATAGACATAGATCAAAAAAGTAGGTTTTATTCTATAACCCCTGCATTTCTTAGTTCTTGTTTCTTTGAGAACATACACATTTTCAGCATTTCGCGAACCAAGTAGAAGTTTTAGCCTATTCTTCAATCATTTGGATTAACTCTCGATGAACAATTGGTTTCACGTGCTACGGCTTCCATCTTCTTTACATATATGTTATTATTTGTCTTAAACTCACAGCATTCGTGTCACTATCACAGACGTAAAGGCATCATCATCGTAGCTGTCATCAATATTATCATGAGCTGCATCAATATCACTCATTTTATGATATCGTTTCCACATTTCAGTTGTCAGAGATTAACCGCAATCTACGATCTTGCATGCTTCACAATATTATATGAAGCTCCCCTGAACTGTAGATGAGAGGTACAAAAAATAATTGACTTTGGACCTAGCCTGGTATCGGATAAAATAATTTAGTCATGTGTTGTAGAAATTTGGAGTCAGTTGGAGGTTATGTGTAGCTGTACATAATAAAATATACATTTGAGTAGTTTAAATTTTGTTTGGATTCTGAAAGTTCCATTGATTACAGACTCTTGCTCCTCTTGTAGGTCTAAATGAACCTTGTATGTATGATGTGTGATTAGTTGATTGAATATATAATTTAAATTCTTATTCCTTGAAATTCCTAATTTTTTTAAAGTAATAACAATGGATGATGTATTGCCTTGCGTATTATACAAGCGAACACTGTTATTTAAGCGAGTCTTAGACAGCAGGTACCTCAGTCCACCTTTTGTAGTGGTGTAGTGCAGATCTGATGGATTGACTTGTCTGTATACAAGTCCGATACATGAATATTGATGTGTATCCGAACTCAATGGTATCAACGATGACATCGGTACAAATCCCAATGGTGGCGGGCTCAACGGCTGCAGAGATCTTGGCGGAGGGTCTCGCGTCTTCACCGGGGTCCCTGACGACGGAGTCGAGGATGACGAAGCAGATCCCGATTACAACGATGTGGGCAGCTCCAGATATTCCGATGGTAACGAGGCTACCATCTCCGGAGATCCCGATGATGGCTGTATCTACTGTCTCTTCACTCCAAGAGACTTCAATGTGTGCATCATCGACGGCAGAGGAGACTCCGATACCTGCAACTACACCGCATTTGGTAAATAAAACATTTTGTGAGCAATTCCCAGCTCCTGTATCAGTCGTGTATACTTCAGATTCTTTGACATCCAGTGCAGATGATCTGTCAATGTCGACTGGGAAATCTCCAGTTCATGCAACATACGTGACTTAGTCACCTACAACAGCAGTGTACATTAATAGTAATATACTTTCCGAACCGACGGTGACTCAAGGACTAACGACGAGACATCTGTGTACGTACTGTGACAAAAGTTTTAAATACCGCCAACATGCAAGAAGACATGAAAATCATGTCTGTAGAAGAAACGCTAATCGTGAGACATTTCCGTGTGACCCATGTGGTGTACATTTCACAAACAAAAGTAATTTGATTAGGCATTGTAAGAGCAAAGTTCATTTGCAAGTTGTACATCGGGGAAGCGATGGTAATTGTGATGAATATCTGTATCAGTGTCGCTACTGTGGTAAACGATTTGAGCGTCTACGAAGTACACGCATCCATGAAAAGCATGGCTGCAGAAGAAATCTTGACCGTGTTAAATTTCTGTGTGAGAAGTGTGGTGTACAGGTTACACGAAAATTTTACTTCAAAAAACATTATAAATTTTGTAAAGGTACGTTTCTAGCATCAACATCTCTGGTCCTCTAAGGTGTTACACTCCTGAACTGATGTATCGTGATCTGTATGAATTAGTTGTATTTTGTCACTCTTAAAAAGAACTATAATAATTTATTTTAATAAAAATGAATGTCGCATGGACTGAGAAATGTATACCATGTCAGATTTTATTGTGTATAAATGTAAAATTTTAAATAAATTATAGAATTAAAGAATTTTTTATATATTTTTCCCTAACCTACATCGTTTATCTTAATGCAATAAACTAAATTTGACACGAAATTTAGGTCGAATTTGTAATGCGCGTTTTGGCTTGTTTGTGTGTATTATATTTTTATCAATAATGCTGAAGACTGTTTTTTTTTGCTAAAATTATTTTTGTCTTAGTATGTCATCTGCATTCTTAGGACTTTGTATGGGAGATGTTTTGGTAAAGTGCTGGTGTATGTAATACCGTAACATTAGAGCAAATCTGATAGGAACTTGATTTATTATTTCTGAGAAATAATTTATTACTTCCCGAAATAAAACTAACAGACTTGTGGGAAATTTATGGTCTTAAATCGTAACCTGTCATATATTGGCGTACACTACGGAGGTGATATTAAAAAATTAAATAATGTTAATCAATTGATCATACTTCGGGGTACTCTGGTGCACTGTATGGGCTGTATCAGTAAGATTCTAGATACTTGGTAATCGGTTCTTCGTCCAAGTTACTCACTCCTTCGTTGCTGATTACTAACATGAATTTTTACAACATGGAAAAAAGAATGTATACTGGCCGAGAGTAGTATAGGAAAGTATTTTCTGGCACAGGATTCAGGTTGTGGTGTGTGGCCGGTGGTGTCGACCGCCATATTGGATTGTGACGTCACGGCGGCCATCTTGGATGGTTGTGACCTTGACCCTTGACCTTGACCCCGGCGGCCATTTTGGATCCGCCATCTTGGATCCGACATTTTGGATGACGTCATTTTGTTTTCTCGAACTTTCCTCCATTTTGTTTTCCGCCATTTTGAATTATGACGTCACCGTTGCAATTTCCGTTACGTCCGCCATCTTTAACTTTTTTATTTATTATCCGATTTTAATGAAATTTTTTTTTTAAATTTATAAAAAAATTAAATTAATAAAATTTTAATAAAATATTTAAAAAAAACATACATTTACGACACGGAGTTCGGAGTCCTCGGTTCGAACCCGACGAGGGCAAAAAAATTAAAAATGGCGTCCGATCCTTCCCTCACAGTGGACGCAGGCAGACTGACTCCCACCACTTTTTTCAAAGCATATATATCGTCACCTAGTATGACGTCATGTCCACCATCTTGTCTTCGCTGCTGGAGACCACCATCTTGTTTTCGTTGGCGAGAGTGCGCTGACATCATGTTAGTTTAGTTCTTATCCGCTAGAGTGCAGTAATCATTTATTATTACTGTGACACCCGCCATCTTGAAATTTGGACACCATCTTGAAAATCCGTAATTATTTAGCTAGAAATTCGGGAATAATTCCAAAATTCATTAAATAAATCACTCATTAACTTACATATTGATTCGATCAGCTCCTGTCCTCGGTTCGATACCCGATCGATGCAATAATGTTTAATTTTATGTAAAAAATAATAATTTCAATAAACCATGTTCAAAATTCGTAAAGAGACTTTAAATCATCTACTACCATCATCCTACCAGTCAACAAGACCACCATATTGGAAATTCGTAATTGTAATGCTAGAGATTCGGGAAAAAGTTCAAAATTCATTAAATAAATTTGTAATCCATATAATGATTGATTGGATCGACTTAAGTCCTTGGTTCGATCCCTGGCCGATACAAAACAACTTTAATTTAAAAAAATACTAAAAAAAGTGTTAGGTTTGAGAAAAGAAAAACACCACATGTTCTTTTAAAAAAAATTTATTACATAAATTCAATACACTACTACAAGTACAAAAAAAACACTGACAAATTACTAAAGCCTTTTGGATTCCTCGATTCAAACAGTCTTCTTATTGTACGGACTAAGCCTTTTACATGACTTTAAATGTCTATCCGATCCGGTCATCACCGCAGCCAGAGACGGACTGAAGTTCATATCACTTATATAGTCTCATTAGCCGGTACAACACATGAGTCAAATTAATAACCAGGTTCATTATACGTCTCGGAGCATTTTTTATAATGACGATGTAAGCTATCGAGACGTGAAATTAGTTTATTGCACTTATTGCACTGAAATTGTATTCTTTGAACATTATAAGAACAACCGTTTCTTTCATGTCTGCGAGCATTTGAGGTGATAGTAAATGATGCACCACAGTATTTGCACTGATGCGAAGTAGGCTCTTCATTAATTGAAGTATTCAATGCTGATGAAACTTCAGCTGATGGTGGAACAGCACATATCGAAGTCTCCTCCAGTGTTGTCAGAGGCGTTGCCAACGGGATCTGCTCCAACATCGTCGACACTGACGTCATGGTTCCCGTAGTCGATGGTACATCCTCCATCGAGTTCGACGTTAAAGTCGGTAAAGATGCCATCGAAGTCTCAAGAACAGGCAATTACACGACTTATGCACCAGAAGAAACAAACTAGGTGATCCGTACACCGTCGACGGCAGTAACAAACTGAGCGTCCTGCTGTCTAGGACTCGTTTATATACATTAACCGGTTTGATCAATACGCTAGTCAAATCAAGAACAATTTACTAAAATACTAGAGTCAAAACAACATTAAAAAAATAGAAGCACCATCAACAAAAAAGGAAGCACATTTGGAAGCACCTTCAAAAAAGGAAAAACAATAGGAAGCACCGACAACGAAAAGGCAGCACAATAGGAAGCACCGACTACGAAAAAACAGCACATTTGGAAGCACCGACAACGAAAAGGCAGCACATGTGGAAGCACCGACTACGAAAAGTCAGCACATTTGGAAGCACCGTCATCGAAAAGGCAGCACATTTGGAAGCACCGACAACGAAAAGGCAGCACAATAGGAAGCACCGACTACGAAAAAACAGCACATTTGGAAGCACCGACAACGAAAAGGCAGCACATTTGGAAGCACCGACTACGAAAAGTCAGCACATTTGCAAGCACCGTCATCGAAAAGGCAGCACATTTGGAAGCATTGACTACGAAAAGGCAGCACATTTGGAAGCACCGACTACGAAAAGGCAGCACATTTGACAGCACCGACTACGAAAAGGCAGCACATTTGACAGCACCGACAACGAATAGGCAGCACCGACAACGAAAAGGCAGCACATTTGGAAGCACCGACTACGAAAAGGCAGCACATTTGGAAGCACCAACTACGAAAAGGCAGCACATTTGGAAGCACCGACAACGAAAAGGCAGCACATTTGGAAGCACCGACTACGAAAAGGCAGCACATTTGACAGCACCGTCAACGAAAAGGCAGCACATTTGGCAGCACCGCCATCGAAAAGGCAGCACATTTGGAAGCAGCGCCAACGAAAAGGCAGCACATTTTGGATGCATCATCGAATAAGGAAGCACATTTGGAAGCTCCATCAACTAAAAAAGGCAAAAAGGAAGCACAAGTTACGAGATCTAAGTCTTAGTAAGAAATCATAATACAAGAAATAAAAACATTACATTCTTATAATTTAAATTATTTATTTTATTGCTTTACATTATACAAATGCAAGTAAAACAAGTCATTATTGTATGTAGCCAGCATTCCTCAGTTCCTTGAGTATGAAGGATATTTCTTTGATGCACGAATAGTTTCCTGCACAAAGCGAACCATGTAGAAGTCTTAGCCGGTCAACCAATATGTTTGGATCTTTCCATGATGTGTAATCATTCTCTTCTACCACCATCTTCCTTGCACCTTTATAATAAATATTATGATCTCTGGTGTCTTCCGTTTTACCACCAACCTCAGGGTAACTTTCATGTTTGAGACGGTGATCATCACAAGCTTGATCAGATTTATTTAATATATCACGTCGTTTCCATCGTTTCGGTCTCAGGACACCGCCACATTCTTCGATCTTGGCAGCTTTAGGTGCTTCATCATAGTCTATGTCTTTGTCAACAGCCTCAGAGTCACTGTAACAATCACCGTAGAAGGAATCGTCTTCACCCAATTTACCGTAATAATTCGATGTTGATGATGTTGAAGTGTCTTCATCGTCTTCATGCTTCCTTTTTAGGAGTCCATCATTTTTACAAAGTAGGAAAGATCTACTTGAATTCGGCTGGAATATATTCTCACTTTTCACGTTAAGGATTCTTCCATTGTCTTCATTCTTCCGTAAATCATCAACCTTCTTCAATTTAAGTTCTTTGTCGAGATCGGAAGAGCCAAGAAAATTATTGTCGTAATGCAGATCACTCTTCCTTAGGCTAGTAGATTCATCGTTGTCCTCTAGCTTGTACACAGGCTTGGCGCTACAAGTTCTGCCATGTCTTTTTAGGCTCTCTCTCCGCGTAAACGACTTGCTACATCGAACACAACTTATCATATTGCGCAGTGGATTTTTAACACAGTCATTCTTCTCGTGTTGTCTTTTATTCTTTCTCAAGATAAACTCTTTACTGCAAAACTTACACCTATGTTCTTTCGATACAGCGTCAGATCCCAAATCGGAAAGCATATTAGTTACTGAGACTAATGCCAGATACCAATTGAGTGTTTTAAATTAGATTCAATACTTAAATAGAAATTTTTTAATATTTCATCAGCGAGAATTAATATATCTCATGCAAAAGTACTTTACGCATGTAGTTCTGCTTTTCAACAACAGATGTCGCCACATGTTGCTTGCAGGTAAATAATATTTAGTTCTTTTATGCGGGATGCGGGATGCTCACTAACGATCGCAAAAGAAGGATGGCTTCGCTAGACTCCAAGGAAAAGGAAGTTCGTCTTGCATGTTGGTGCTCCACAGATGTCTCATGGCGTAATATTAATTTGACTGAGTAATGATATTTGTTAATTCCACCTGATAAAAATATTGCAAGTTTTGATTTAGTAGCAGAAATTATCGAATTAAATGTAACTCCAAATAAAATGACATGTCTCATTAGACCAAAAAAAAATCCATGCAGAGAGCGGTTTCTCAGAATAGTCAGAAACACTTGAAGAAACCACAGGAATGATTGCAAGAACACGGGAAAAACCATCAAAATATTGTCAAGAATAATCAGGAGCACACAGAGAAAACCACCATAATATTAACAATAATAATCGGAAGCACACGGAGAAAACCATAATAATATTGACCAGATTAATCGGAAGCACACAGAGAAAACCACCACATGTTTTCTTTGATATCATAAAATTACAAGAAAAAATATTTAAAAATAAAAATAAATTAATAAAAAAATTAAAAAAATTAAAAAATGCATAAATTTCTGGCTTGTACAAGAACTCTATCTTTGCTCAAAAATGATAAGTTTACAAGCTAGCAGAAACTGTTTATGCATTTTTTAATTTTTTTAATTTTTTTATTAATTTATTTTTATTTTTAAATATTTTTTCTTGTAATTTTATGATATCAAAGAAAACATGTGGTGGTTTTCTCTGTGTGCTTCCGATTAATCTGGACAATATTATTATGGTTTTCTCCGTGTGCTTCCGATTATTATTGTTAATATTATGGTGGTTTTCTCTGTGTGCTCCTGATTATTCTTGACAATATTTTGATGGTTTTTCCCGTGTTCTTGCAATCATTCCTGTGGTTTCTTCAAGTGTTTCTGACTATTCTGAGAAACCGCTCTCTGCATGGATTTTTTTTTGGTCTAATGAGACATGTCATTTTATTTGGAGTTACATTTAATTCGATAATTTCTGCTACTAAATCAAAACTTGCAATATTTTTATCAGGTGGAATTAACAAATATCATTACTCAGTCAAATTAATATTACGCCATGAGACATCTGTGGAGCACCAACATGCAAGACGAACTTCCTTTTCCTTGGAGTCTAGCGAAGCCATCCTTCTTTTGCGATCGTTAGTGAGCATCCCGCATCCCGCATAAAAGAACTAAATATTATTTACCTGCAAGCAACATGTGGCGACATCTGTTGTTGAAAAGCAGAACTACATGCGTAAAGTACTTTTGCATGAGATATATTAATTCTCGCTGATGAAATATTAAAAAATTTCTATTTAAGTATTGAATCTAATTTAAAACACTCAATTGGTATCTGGCATTAGTCTCAGTAACTAATATGCTTTCCGATTTGGGATCTGACGCTGTATCGAAAGAACATAGGTGTAAGTTTTGCAGTAAAGAGTTTATCTTGAGAAAGAATAAAAGACAACACGAGAAGAATGACTGTGTTAAAAATCCACTGCGCAATATGATAAGTTGTGTTCGATGTAGCAAGTCGTTTACGCGGAGAGAGAGCCTAAAAAGACATGGCAGAACTTGTAGCGCCAAGCCTGTGTACAAGCTAGAGGACAACGATGAATCTACTAGCCTAAGGAAGAGTGATCTGCATTACGACAATAATTTTCTTGGCTCTTCCGATCTCGACAAAGAACTTAAATTGAAGAAGGTTGATGATTTACGGAAGAATGAAGACAATGGAAGAATCCTTAACGTGAAAAGTGAGAATATATTCCAGCCGAATTCAAGTAGATCTTTCCTACTTTGTAAAAATGATGGACTCCTAAAAAGGAAGCATGAAGACGATGAAGACACTTCAACATCATCAACATCGAATTATTACGGTAAATTGGGTGAAGACGATTCCTTCTACGGTGATTGTTACAGTGACTCTGAGGCTGTTGACAAAGACATAGACTATGATGAAGCACCTAAAGCTGCCAAGATCGAAGAATGTGGCGGTGTCCTGAGACCGAAACGATGGAAACGACGTGATATATTAAATAAATCTGATCAAGCTTGTGATGATCACCGTCTCAAACATGAAAGTTACCCTGAGGTTGGTGGTAAAACGGAAGACACCAGAGATCATAATATTTATTATAAAGGTGCAAGGAAGATGGTGGTAGAAGAGAATGATTACACATCATGGAAAGATCCAAACATATTGGTTGACCGGCTAAGACTTCTACATGGTTCGCTTTGTGCAGGAAACTATTCGTGCATCAAAGAAATATCCTTCATACTCAAGGAACTGAGGAATGCTGGCTACATACAATAATGACTTGTTTTACTTGCATTTGTATAATGTAAAGCAATAAAATAAATAATTTAAATTATAAGAATGTAATGTTTTTATTTCTTGTATTATGATTTCTTACTAAGACTTAGATCTCGTAACTTGTGCTTCCTTTTTGCCTTTTTTAGTTGATGGAGCTTCCAAATGTGCTTCCTTATTCGATGATGCATCCAAAATGTGCTGCCTTTTCGTTGGCGCTGCTTCCAAATGTGCTGCCTTTTCGATGGCGGTGCTGCCAAATGTGCTGCCTTTTCGTTGACGGTGCTGTCAAATGTGCTGCCTTTTCGTAGTCGGTGCTTCCAAATGTGCTGCCTTTTCGTTGTCGGTGCTTCCAAATGTGCTGCCTTTTCGTAGTTGGTGCTTCCAAATGTGCTGCCTTTTCGTAGTCGGTGCTTCCAAATGTGCTGCCTTTTCGTTGTCGGTGCTGCCTATTCGTTGTCGGTGCTGTCAAATGTGCTGCCTTTTCGTAGTCGGTGCTGTCAAATGTGCTGCCTTTTCGTAGTCGGTGCTTCCAAATGTGCTGCCTTTTCGTAGTCAATGCTTCCAAATGTGCTGCCTTTTCGATGACGGTGCTTGCAAATGTGCTGACTTTTCGTAGTCGGTGCTTCCAAATGTGCTGCCTTTTCGTTGTCGGTGCTTCCAAATGTGCTGTTTTTTCGTAGTCGGTGCTTCCTATTGTGCTGCCTTTTCGTTGTCGGTGCTTCCAAATGTGCTGCCTTTTCGATGACGGTGCTTCCAAATGTGCTGACTTTTCGTAGTCGGTGCTTCCACATGTGCTGCCTTTTCGTTGTCGGTGCTTCCAAATGTGCTGTTTTTTCGTAGTCGGTGCTTCCTATTGTGCTGCCTTTTCGTTGTCGGTGCTTCCTATTGTTTTTCCTTTTTTGAAGGTGCTTCCAAATGTGCTTCCTTTTTTGTTGATGGTGCTTCTATTTTTTTAATGTTGTTTTGACTCTAGTATTTTAGTAAATTGTTCTTGATTTGACTAGCGTATTGATCAAACCGGTTAATGTATATAAACGAGTCCTAGACAGCAGGACGCTCAGTTTGTTACTGCCGTCGACGGTGTACGGATCACCTAGTTTGTTTCTTCTGGTGCATAAGTCGTGTAATTGCCTGTTCTTGAGACTTCGATGGCATCTTTACCGACTTTAACGTCGAACTCGATGGAGGATGTACCATCGACTACGGGAACCATGACGTCAGTGTCGACGATGTTGGAGCAGATCCCGTTGGCAACGCCTCTGACAACACTGGAGGAGACTTCGATATGTGCTGTTCCACCATCAGCTGAAGTTTCATCAGCATTGAATACTTCAATTAATGAAGAGCCTACTTCGCATCAGTGCAAATACTGTGGTGCATCATTTACTATCACCTCAAATGCTCGCAGACATGAAAGAAACGGTTGTTCTTATAATGTTCAAAGAATACAATTTCAGTGCAATAAGTGCAATAAACTAATTTCACGTCTCGATAGCTTACATCGTCATTATAAAAAATGCTCCGAGACGTATAATGAACCTGGTTATTAATTTGACTCATGTGTTGTACCGGCTAATGAGACTATATAAGTGATATGAACTTCAGTCCGTCTCTGGCTGCGGTGATGACCGGATCGGATAGACATTTAAAGTCATGTAAAAGGCTTAGTCCGTACAATAAGAAGACTGTTTGAATCGAGGAATCCAAAAGGCTTTAGTAATTTGTCAGTGTTTTTTTTGTACTTGTAGTAGTGTATTGAATTTATGTAATAAATTTTTTTTAAAAGAACATGTGGTGTTTTTCTTTTCTCAAACCTAACACTTTTTTTAGTATTTTTTTAAATTAAAGTTGTTTTGTATCGGCCAGGGATCGAACCAAGGACCTAAGTCGATCCAATCAATCATTATATGGATTACAAATTTATTTAATGAATTTTGAACTTTTTCCCGAATCTCTAGCATTACAATTACGAATTTCCAATATGGTGGTCTTGTTGACTGGTAGGATGATGGTAGTAGATGATTTAAAGTCTCTTTACGAATTTTGAACATGGTTTATTGAAATTATTATTTTTTACATAAAATTAAACATTATTGCATCGATCGGGTATCGAACCGAGGACAGGAGCTGATCGAATCAATATGTAAGTTAATGAGTGATTTATTTAATGAATTTTGGAATTTTTCCCGAATTTCTAGCTAAATAATTACGGATTTTCAAGATGGTGTCCAAATTTCAAGATGGCGGGTGTCACAGTAATAATAAATGATTACTGCACTCTAGCGGATAAGAACTAAACTAACATGATGTCAGCGCACTCTCGCCAACGAAAACAAGATGGTGGTCTCCAGCAGCGAAGACAAGATGGTGGACATGACGTCATACTAGGTGACGATATATATGCTTTGAAAAAAGTGGTGGGAGTCAGTCTGCCTGCGTCCACTGTGAGGGAAGGATCGGACGCCATTTTTAATTTTTTTGCCCTCGTCGAGTTCGAACCGAGGACTCCGAACTCCGTGTCGTAAATGTATGTTTTTTTTTAATATTTTATTAAAATTTTATTAATTTAATTTTTTTATAAATTTAAAAAAAAAAATTCATTAAAATCGGATAATAAATAAAAAAGTTAAAGATGGCGGACGTAACGGAAATTGCAACGGTGACGTCATAATTAAAAATGGCGGAAAACAAAATGGAGGAAAGTTCGAGAAAACAAAATGACGTCATCCAAAATGTCGGATCCAAGATGGCGGATCCAAAATGGCCGCCGGGGTCAAGGTCAAGGGTCAAGGTCACAACCATCCAAGATGGCCGCCGTGACGTCACAATCCAATATGGCGGTCGACACCACCGGCCACACACCACAACCTGAATCCTGTGCCAGAAAATACTTTCCTATACTACTGCCGAGGTCTTGATTTAAAATATTTTGCCGCTTATAATTATCGGAGTATCGGCTTTTACAGTATGGTATGTAGGGTTCGACTCCTCTCGTATATGTGCTACAAATATTTTTGTTGGTAGCAAGTTATACATGTGTAAGCTAATTTTCTGCTCTGGTTCAGTGATGCATACTTTGAAGTGGTACCAGCAAGTACTTTACGTATGCTGGATTACGATTTCACTGGAGTTTTACGTGAAATGAGTGGGAATACTAGCGTTGTGATGTGAGTATGACTCGAGCAAACATATGACTGCCGCAGCATTCTGCAAGCTTGCAACTCCCGCGCGAGGGGACAATGTTCATTTGCGGGTGACGGTATGCGTGTCTCGATAGTATAGTCTCTGCCTCTATCCTTGAGAATTTTTTTAATTTTCTTTGAGGTTAACGTGTTTGAATTTAAATTCTTTGCCTGGTCGTACGTGAATAAGTTTAAATTCGTATGCATTGTAAGATATTTTTCTACATGAGGTAAGAAAAATACATAGATGCTACATTGACTGAGATAGGTATCGAACTCTTGGTTATTGCCCTATGGGTGACAAGCACTTGTCGTTTGACCTATCTCATCTAACCCTCTTATACTATGTAATATAGATGGGACATGGATGTTTTCAGAGCTGATGGTTAAAATGTCTTGGGTAAAGAGTCCTTTGTAGAAATTACTATGTGCGGTAATTACTTTAGACGAAGTGATATTTTAATAAAACATGTAAAATTAACGTGAAGGTTTTTTATGTGTAAACAAATCATTGATAGGATGGATTTGTATGTAGAACTAGAAGTATATCACATCTCTTGAAGAACACTGCATGGTATATAATGAAAGACTTTTGGGATCAATACACTATACCATAGGTGGAAAGGATGAAGCGGTTCCTAAGATTAAATAAAAGGAACTTTGTTGATTTTTTTTTCTGTACACTACAATTATTTAATTGTGTTTGGGATGATGGGTTGAAGGATTAAATAATATAACTGGACACACTGGCTTTTACAGAAAAAGAGAATGGAGCTAACGATGTCTAGAAAACAATAGGGAATATTGTGAAGCATGCAAGATCTAAGATTGCGGTTAATCTCTGACAACTGAAATGTGGAAACGATATCATAAAATGAGTGATATTGATGCAGCTCATGATAATATTGATGACAGCTACGATGATGATGCCTTTACGTCTGTGATAGTGACACGAATGCTGTGAGTTTAAGACAAATAATAACATATATGTAAAGAAGACGGAAGCCGTAGCACGTGAAACCAATTGTTCATCGAGAGTTAATCCAAATGATTGAAGAATAGGCTAAAACTTCTACTTGGTTCGCGAAATGCTGAAAATGTGTATGTTCTCAAAGAAACAAGAACTAAGAAATGCAGGGATTATGGAATAAAACCTACTTTTTTGATCTATGTCTATTATTGGGAATAAATATACCATTTAATATGAGTTTTATTAAAAATAATTCTTACATATGTACTTTAATTCTCTTGGTGTTTACGGTGTCCATAAAGTATATAAAATATTTACGTACCTGGTTCTTCAATTTAAAATGTACTTACATTTTACATTTTTAAATTCGAATTTGTTAAAGAACAATGACTGAAATGATGTGTGTTATAAACTATAAGTCCTTCTATAACCGGTGTGATTTATAACACTGTGAAATTTTAAGGATAGTATGACCAATAAGATGTTAATGTGATGATGTGACATTGACCTGATACTTCGCTTGAATGGAATGTAAATGTTAACTTTGTGATGAAAGCTGCAAGTGCGTGTATTGCGTGACCATTTCATTTGTCGAATTTGCTTCCAAATGTGATACCTTTTTCGTTTAGTGGACTTCTATTATTAATGTTGTTTTGACACTGGTATTATAGTAAATGGTTCTTGATTTGACTAGCGTATTATTCCATCCGGTGCATGTATATAAGCGAGTCCTAGACAGCGGGTCGCTCAGTTTGTTACTGTCGACATCGACGTAAGGATCACCTAGTTTGTTTCTTCTGGTGCATAAGTCGCGTAATTACCTGTTCTTGAGAACTCGATGACATCTTTGTCGACTAAAACGACGAACTTGATGGACGTTGTACCGTCGTCTACGGGAACCCTGACGTCAGCGGTGACGAAGAAGGAGCAGATCCCGTCGGCAACGACGATGTCAACATTGGAGGAGACTTCAACAGACGCGGTACCACCAGCAGAAGAGACTTTAATGCCGGTGGTGGTGGCTACACAGGAAAACTCGTCGAACTTCGTTTCGCCCTCGATGGAGACTTCAATGTATGGTGATTCAACAACAACTAACGAACATCAGTGCTGTTACTGCTACAAGATTTTCTCAAACAACAGCAATGCTCGACGACACGAGAGGAGAGAATGCGCTAAGAATCCTCCTCGCAAAATGTTTAGCTGTAACCAATGTCGCAAGCAATTTGCAAGGCATGATAAGTTGAAAAGACACTTGAAGACATGTAGAGGACCTGCTGCGCGTCAGAAAGTAAAGTTTTCGGTGCAACAACGATGCATTGATGTTCATAAGAGTATGCCTGGAGATGGCACAACTGCGACAACGCAAGTATCTGGATCGGGTCTGAAAGGCTCGTCTTCATCACCCCGGTATCCTTGCAGCTACTGTGATATGACGTTCGCATTTTCTCATGATGCACGAAGACATGAACGGAGTAAATGCATGAAGAATCCATCCCGTATAATGTTTCGCTGTGATGGGTGTCATGAATGGTTTACACGTATTGATAGTTTGCGACGACATGTGAAAAAATGCAACGGTAAAATCCGTGTGTCTACTGAAGAATTACCTGTAGAAATTTCGCCACCTCGCTTTAGGTTGGAGACTCGTAAGCGTACAAGCAAGAAAACTGATGTGCAGCAACCGATTGCTATAACGTGTGGACATGAAAATAAACCTAAGAATGTGATCGGCGCATTACAAGTGAATGATAATGGGTTCTACTTGGCGCAGTCTGCATTTCGTGGAACATTGAAAGATTACTATTATTTAAAGACGTTAGGTGAGTTGAAAGACATTTGTAATTTTCTTGATGATATTAGACAGGACATAATCAATCAGCTTACTGATGACGTAGCAACAAACGGTCCTTTGAAATATAACTTGTGGTTGGACTGTATATATGGAAAGCCTTATCCATTTGAAGACGAAGTGAAGAAGTGTGCATTCAAGACATCGGCTGCAGTAGGGGAAAGTGGTGAAATACCGCACAGGTGGGCAATACCGCACAGCCCCTTTTTTGTGTTAACTGTAGGCTGAGCGCCGCCTTGTACGTGGCACGCTCTAGCGGGAGAGTGGGTGAACTAAGTAGTAAGAGACTATTTTTGTAGTAGCCGTATGAGTGTCGCGACCTGCTCCGAAAGTTTTTTTAACATTTCCTTCTTATTTTGTTGTTTCTTATTTAAGAGGTAAGTACTATTTATATTCAATTTAAGTTTAATTCATATAACTGGTTGGATTCGGCATTTTTTTACGGTAGTTTGCTAAATTCATCGTTTGAATAACGAACTTTGTTTCTTGTTTAGAGGAGCTAAAATGGCGGAACACATCGTGGGGTAATACCGCACAAGTAGGGTGGGTAATAGCGTACACTGTGCGGTATTGCCCCTGTGTTGTTGTTTATGACTAAATATAATTTTTAAATATATTTTTCCAGATAGAAAACTAATTTATCATAAAGAATTCCGTTAAAATTTTCTTACAGTCATTTATTTAAAATAGACTAACAGAAATCATGTGTAGGTGCAAAACATTATTTTTAAGCAACTTTGTGTTGCCTGTCAATAAAGGTGAATAATAAAATACAATACATGAACAATATTTTTGCTTATTTTTCATATGTTTATGTAGCAAATTTTTTGAATAATTTGGTGTATAAATATTGTCAAGACCCTTATAAAACTACCTGGCATGGTCTTATAAGCCAATTTGGTCGGCTCTTTTAGGCCAACTGTAAGGATTTGTTTTCATGCAGTTGTATGTTACGATACAATGTTACATAGTGGATATAACTCCTACAAGTATTCTTTTAAAACTGTTTTTACAGATGGCGAGGAAGAGAGTGAGAACCACAAATAGAGCGAAATGGACTGCAGAGAGTATGAAGGAAGCATTGAATGCCATGGCAATGGGTCGAGGGCTTAGGGAAGTAGCAAGATCTTTTGGGATTCCTGTATCCACTCTGAAAGATCGGTGCAAATCTGGACGCTCACACGAAGCTAGCTTAGGTAGAAACTCCGTCTTCTCTGCAGCGCAAGAAAAGGAACTAACCAATCATATAATAACGATGGCTGGAATGTTTCATGGAATCACGCCTGTAGATTTGCGCCGAATTGCTTTCGAATTCACTGAGAAAAATTCTATCCGGAATAATTTTAATGCAAGTTCTCGAACAGCTGGAAAAGACTGGCTTCGAGGGTTTCTTAAGCGAAATCCACAAGTCAGCCTTCGCAAGCCAGAAGCAACAAGTTTGAATAGAGTTATTGGGTTCAGTGAAGCTGCTGTAAAAGAGTTTTCTTCAAACCTTGAAACAGTGATAACGAAACACAGATTTCAGAGGTCAAGAATATTCAATATGGATGAGACAGGAATATCTGTTGTTCAGACTCCAAATAAAATTTTGGCGCCCAAAGGCCAAAAACAAATTGGATCACTAACAAGCCTGGAAAGAGGCAAAAACATAACTGTCTGCATGGCTATGAGTGCAAGTGGGTCATACATACCACCGATGTTTGTTTTTCCAAGAGTGAGGATGAGTCCAACTTTGAAGAAGGGAGGTCCTGAAGGGGCAATATATGACTGCTCTAAGAATGGTTGGATCAACGAAGATCTTTTCATTAAATGGCTGGAGCATTTTGAAGCACATGCGAAGCCAACAAAAGAAGACCCAGTGCTGTTGATCACCGATAACCATAACTCTCACAAGACATTAAATGCATTCAATTTTTGTCGAGATCATGGTATTGTTATGATAACGATTCCTCCTCACACCTCGCATCGTCTCCAACCACTGGACTTAACATTCTTTGGTCCCTTAAAAAATGCCTACAACCGAGAGTGCGGCTTGTTTATTAAGGGAAATGCATTTAAAAGGATAAGGGCAGACGATGTTGCAATGTTGTTCAACAAAGCATTTATGAGGGTTGCAACTATTGAGAAAGGAGTTTCTGGATTCTCTGCTGCAGGAATTTATCCCATGAATCTTGATAAATTCTCAAAGGATGATTTTTCATTCCCTACCACTCAGATAAGTTCCAGGCGTACATCTGACCTTGTAACTGTTTCTGATGATGTCGCAGAGAGAAGTGAAGTCGAGAATAGTCATGATCATACGGTTAGGCCTACAGTCAGTGACAACGAAAACATTCAGGAAGAAAATGTTGTGAATGAATCGAGTGAAAACGCTGAATGTTACCAGCAAACTGTCATTAGGCCTACTGAAAAGGCTTTATCTACTGCTACAATTTCCATTAGATTTTCTAATGTAAATCCCATTCCTTGTCTTAGACCTACAGCTGGACCTTCAGAGGCAACACCTAGGCATCGGTCTAGGCAGCATTCGGTAATTTTCACTGCAACTCCAACTAAAGTTGTGCTTGAAGAAGCTATGAAGAAAAAACAAGCAAAGAACATTAAAAAAAACCTAAAAGCTAAGAAAAGAGAAGCGAATCCTGACAGGTGCATGAGCACCAGCAATAAGAAATTGAAGCTTGACAAGAAAGTAAAGAAAAGTAAGAAAATAAGCAAATTTGGTCCAAAGAAGAAACTTTTTGACACTGCCAGTTCCGATGAAGCAAGTGATGCAGATTCTTTTGCACATTTATGCGATGACAATGATATTGACAATCTTGACCAATTATTTAACCAATGTGCAACTACGCCTACACCTAATTCAAGTGACACGTGCATGTTTTGTAGGGAGTTTGGCAGAAATAAGGAGTTGTGGTTCAGATGTGTTTTTTGTTCGGGATGGGTACATGCTGACTGTAGCGCATCTGACACAGCAGAAAATTTTGTGTGTGACTTTTGCAAAGCTAATTGATTTGGTGGACTGTGAGAGGAAAACATAAAAAATTAATAATTACTTATTATGTAGAAATAATTCTAATGTGAAATTTTCTGGCCTGATATACATGTCTTAGTTTTATATTGTTCCCAAAGGTTTAAATGTAATACAAAGTTTAAATGGAGTATGTAATTTATGCTACATAGTCGGTAGTAAGTTTATGATGTGGTGCTTGTACATAATAATATGGTGTGCGACATTGCCCCATGGTGTGTGCGGTATTGCCCCATGGGGTGGGGAATACCGCACAATTGCATCATTTTGTTTTGTTGTAAAATGTAAATAAACTAATTAGTTTTTTGCAGGTTATATTATAGAGATGCAAAATGTATAGATCTAGGTTCGTATAATTAATCAACATATTTTAAAATAAATAATAAATTTCAATTTATAGCACTTTTTCCTTAAGTGTGCGGTATTTCCCCACTTTCCCCTAATTTACAATTCTGACGATGTGAAGCAAACTGTTAAAAACGGTATCCAGAAACTATGTCAAGAGGAGGAGACCTATGTGTGTAAAGGTTCTGGCTGGACTCTGTCTAGTATAAACCGATTGGAGCTAAGAATTAGTCATTTCACGCCTATGCGGACCTAAATGTTTATAAGATTGCTTGCTTTCGTAAGTATCCGTGTAGTAGAATATATATTATGTAATAAAATTTATTTTGTGAAAGAACTTGTGATTTTTTTTTCTCGAATCTGTCACTATTATGTTATATTGTTGTTATATTTAATTTTTTTATCTTCATTCCGAATCGTACCAAGGACCTAAGTCGATCTAACTAATCATGTTATTGTTTGCAAATTTATTTAATGAATTTTGAACTTTTTCCTGAATTAATAAGTCAATAAATACGAATTTCCAAGACGGTGGTCTTAATGGCTTATAGGATGATGGTATTAGAGGATTTAAAGTCTCTTTAAGAATTTTGAACATGGTTTATTGAAATTATTATTTTTTACATAAAATTAAACTATATTGAATCGATCAAGTATCGAACCAGGGACAGCAACTGACCGGATCAATCAGTATATTGCTTACAAATTTATTTAATGAATTTTGGAATTTTTCCCGAATTTCTACCTAAATAATTACACGATTCCAAGATGGCTGCCGTAACGAAACATGTAACAGTAGTAGGATCCAATATGGCGGACATAACATGAAGTGTAACGACGACATCGTACTCAACCATGATGGCGGGCATAACGAAACATGCTACAATTATATAATCCAAGATGGCGACCGTAACGATATGTGTAACAGTGGTTTATAAGTAATATTTTATTAATTTTTTATTATTTAATTTGATTAGTTAATTTTTTTAATGATTTTAAATTTTTTCCCATTTTTCTAACATAAAAATTACGGATTTTCAAGATGGCGGACATGATGTCATACTAGGTGAAGATATATACTTTGACATAAGTGGTGGGAGTCAGTCTGCCAGCACCCACCATGGGGGGAAGGAGCCTGTCGCCATTTTTAATTTTTTTTGACCTCATCGGGTTTGAACCGAGGACTCCGAGCTCCGTGTCTAAAAAGTACGTTTTTTAAAAAAAATTATTAAAATTTTATTAATTTAATTTTTTTATAATTAAAAAAAATCATTAAAATCGGATAACAAATAAAAAAGTTAAAGATGGCTGGCATAACGGAAAATGCAACGGTGACGTAATAATTCAAAATGGCGGAAAACAAAATGGTGGAAAGTTCGAGAAAACAAAATGACGTCATCCAAGATGGCGGATCCAAAATGGACGCCGGGGTCAAGGTCAAGGTCAAAGCTCCCCACAAGTGGCTTAGAGCGGCATGACCGTGGGGGAATTTAAGCCACTATGGGGACATTTCTAACCCCTGGTATTTTTGAGGACTAAAACGGGAATTTTTCCCTCGAAACGGGAATTTTTCCCTCGAAAACGGGAAATTTTTTCTTAAAACGGGAAATTTTGAGTCATTTTGAGTCATTTTGAGTCAATTTTAAGGAATTTTGAGGAATTTTGAGTCCAAGATGACCGCCGTGACGTCACAATCCAAGATGGCGGACACCGACACCACACACCAAGCGCCGGCGCCAGGAGGAGCCCCTATTATATACTACTAATATTATTTTTGTATGCAGAATGTTTACGGATTTTACCGTTAGTTCTGTAGTGGATGTACCTACATTAACTACTAGACTTACCACAATGCGTCTTCTTACTCGAAATTTCTGGTAAAATGACGCATTTCGGGAAATACGAAGCACTACAAAGCTAATAAGCTAATTCAAAATTCAAAATTTTTTCATCTTTTAATAGTTTTTTTTTTGTTTGGAATGTAACTAATTTGTAAACATATCACTAAAGACCTGCAAAGTTCGCAATGTTATTTGAAGAGTCTAAAATGCAAACCATTATGCACTTAACCTGCATTGACTATAGGTAGTTTTGATACGCTCCGAAGGACAAAAAACCATTAAACACCTTTAAAGAATACAAATGACTCAATGACATGCAAACCGGCCGGAAGGTAAAATATGGCAGCAGCCAATGGACAGTAGACACCGTACAATTATGTGGAGTTCATCCTGGTACCGGATGATAACACGAAATTGTACAGGTCTGCACATATTAAATTATGCAGAGTATGGCACCAACACAAACGGGAAGAATCACGTCGTTGTCATTTGCTTGTCAAAATTCGAGTTGGAATGAAAACAATTGGTTGTCTGTAAAGTCGGTTTACGGACGATAGTTTAACGTGACAACGTCATAACAAAACATTGATGAAATGATTGCATACTTTTATGAATAAAATTGAATCATTTTTATTGAATTATCACTATTTTATATAGATACAAAGAAGGAGTGAAATGAAATCTACAATTTAACTGATAAATTTACTTTTATTCGCACTCATTAATTCAAATATGTTTATTACTTTAACGAACATATTATTTTAACTATAACTTTTATACATGTTTGCTATCTAACTTCTTCCATTCTGTGTTATTCTGTTAAGGATAGGACGATGATAGGAAATGTAGGAAACGAATGGGAGTGTTTCAAGTTTAATGTGCCTCGAAAAAGTCGAATCGATGGTTGTTCCAATCGAGTGGAAGAGAGTTAGATGCAGCGCAAGCGTACAATGAGCGTAACGGGACACAGCGTATGGGACAATGTGCGTTACGGGACACTTTTTCGTGCGTGCAGCCGGCGTTCATCGATTTATTAGACGTTGTCACGTCAAAAAAAGAGAAGTTGTAAATACCCACCGGTCGGGTGTCTTCCGAACCAGGGGGTGAAGTTCTCCCGCCACGCCACCATGCTCTTCGACGTGTCGTGTGCTTCAGACAACGGGACAATGGCGAAAAGGGGTGTCTAGGACCTGGGGGGACGGGACGTATGAAGCCTCGCTAGTCGCTAGTTCTTCCCGCGGTCCTGAAAGTGGCGGGGACCAGGGAGGGGGGGGGTTATGTTCCTCCTTCCGTCCTCGCGGCGCCAGTCCTCTTCCCATTGTCGGCGGCTAGGCGCGCGGAGATGGGTCGAAAGGGGGAGCGCGTGTCGATGAATGGAACACGCGAGAGATCTCAGGCGCTCACCGAGCGGGGAACACCCCCCCCCCCCTCCTTACCGTCACGCGTGTGCTCCCATCCCTTCGGAGATTCCCGCGTGCGAAATTGTTGTTTACAGGATATACTATACACGTCCCCTCCCCCCTTTCCGAAAACACGAAGAGTCCCCAAAAGACCCCAAGCAGGGGTTTGCCCAAAAGTGTGTGGGTTGCGAGAAACTCAAATATCGCGCGGGAATATAAGGTGGTCCAAGGCAAGATAACATAATATTATGTATTAATTTATACGGTGCCTAAAAAAAAGTTTAAGACCACAGGCTTGTTAATATAAAATGACCTTAATTTTCGATATATATTTTTTTAAGTTATCATTTCATGAATATTTTATGAACAATGCAGACCATGGGACATCTTTCCAACCAAAAAAAATTGGGATACGACGATTAGTTTTCCAGATACAATTTATTTGAATTATGATGCTAATTTTAAAAACCTAAATTTTTAACTATCAATTTTTTTTAAATATTGAACCGTTTGGTTGACATCAGTATCAATTTTTTCCTAGTATGGTGAGATGTGTGGAATAATTTTCAAAAAATAAAAACATAAAAAAATGTTTACATGAACAATTATTTTTGTTCATTTAAAAAATTGGGAAAAAATATTAACGTGTATTTGCATGTTAAAAATAAATATTTCTATTGTCGATTTCGCTAATGAGACTGTATAGGTGCCATTAAATAGCCCATTGTACAAGCTATTGTAGGTGCTAGCTCACTCGATAATATTTATATTTAAACATGCAAATAAACTTAATTAATTATTACCTATATTTTTCAAAATGTATATAAATATAATTCTTTATATAAAAAATTTCTAAAGTTCTTATTTTTTCGAAAGTAGCTTACGCAATGTCTCACCATACTTGGAAAAAAAAATTGATACTAAAACAACAAAATGGTTTAATATTTACTAAATATTTCAGTATTAAAAATGTAAGTATTTATAATTAGCATAGTAAGTTCAAAAAATTTGATCTTGAAAACTAAATGCCGTATTCCAATGATTTTTGGGCCTGCACTGTTCATAAAATATTCATTAAATGATAACTTTAAGGAATCGAAAACTAAAGTAATTTTATATTCGTAAGCATATGGTCTTAACCTCTTTTTAGGCACTTATATTTATATTAGATATTATCTACTTTTCAGTTTGTTTTGAACAGTTATTCAGACTTATTTATATGATTTTTTTTTTGGGTGGAGAGATGTCCCATGGTCCGCACTGTTCCGCAGTACTTTGTATGCTATCCATTAAATGCTCTGCCCATAAAATTATCCGTGCACGCAGCCCCAAAGGCGATAGTTCGGGATACGTGGCTAATATCCCTCCCACCGCAGCAGCAGAATCCTTCTCAGTCAGAGTGGAGGTGTTCACAGGTATGTACATCCGCGATGTCTCTCCCCGGACTCTCCGCCTTCGTTCAGGGCAAGAGCTTCTTCATGGTCGCTAGCCTCCTCAACAATCTCCTCATAGCTGTCACGACACATCTTACTAGCTCTGTTGATAACTACGAACGATACGTCCTAACGGTGCAATGGATCTACCCTCCCCACCCCCTACCCATTCTATTCCAGTCCTGTCCATGCATCCAAGGCGAACGTACCTCTGACGCGTGTCCTTTTGGCGTCAGCAGACCTACCCCCTCCCCGCCTTTTTTGGAGCTGATTCCCCCTTCGCAATTTTTGGAGTCGCAAAAGTTCATAATCACCCAAGCTTGTACGACCGTGTTTGAATTCAGCTGTTGTAAATGATGGTGCAGAGTCCTAGTAGTACGTTTAATTTAGCGTAGGCATATTACCTATCAAAAACAAATATTCAATGACTGCTCGATTCTAAGTTTTTAATTTTCACCAAACCATGCGCATCGACTCACGTAATTGATTGTTAAAAAATAATTGCACGTCTAAAATGGCTGAAATTTGCATTCCAACGCATGCGCAAACAAATTCCTCAATTTTTGTTGACGTGTACTGCCGTCGTCATGTTGAGGTAGGAAACTTTTCAGACAACCCTCGAATTTTCAGCTTTTATTAAATAAACCGTTCAACTCATACATAAAGTATTACAAACATTAACATGCCTTCTCGAATTTTTTATAGCCTTTCCGCCTCTGTATTAACCTACTCGTGTTGCAAACAAGCGTAACCAGAAAGCACTGCGGCGGAATATCTGGCGACGAATGACAGTCAAGGTTTTCCTAGTGAAAGACGACAAAATGCAAACTGTTAAACGCTAAAAGTTAAAAATAATTTCGATATGAACATGGCCTAAGCAAAAAAATAATCTGAACGAATTAGTTTTGGTATTCAAAAGCTTATTGGCCAGGTTTGCCAAGAGGAAATTTTACTTTGGTTTTAGGCAGATGTAGAAAAAATACTTATCAATTCTAGCCGTTACCACAGTTCGATATCCGGAAATTTTTTATGTAGTTTTTCGTTTCAAAACGTTATATATATTTCTATATCTATATACATCGAATTTTTATGGACACGAGAACTGCCGCAATTTTGCACAAATTACTTCCAAACTGATACATAAAATATTGTTATGGAAATTCACCGTTTAGTTTGTTAATGGGAAGAATCCGACTAAAGAGGTAGAAATATGGAAGGTTTTTTAGAAAACAGAAAAATTGCTATAACTCGGAGATTATGACAAATATCGCATTCGTTTGAACGCATTATAACTCGTATGGAGTTAAAACCAAAAACATTTTTGTCTATATAAAGTTATGATATCACCAAAAATAACTGCAAGGAATGGGGAAATAAACAGGGTTTGGAGGACAAAGAAAAATAATTTCCTTAGCAGGCACACCATCAATTCCAACCAAATTGTTTGTAAATATTATAATTTTTAAATAAAACTTGTCTCAAAAACGTTTTTCCAAACGAACCATTGCAGCAAGGGGATGAAATAAATAGGGGCACGTATTTAAATTATCAAAATTCCCATACCATGTACACTATTAAATCTGTTATTTATTGCCAAATCTTAAACCAATATCTATAACTTTCGTCGAAAAACAGTTTTTATACAATCAGCCATTACAGCAAGGGGTGATAAATATCAGGGGTTGAAGGACAAAAAATTTAATAACTCCCTTAGTAAGTGCAATATTAAATTCGTTCAAATGTTTGTAAACCTTATACCTATTATCCAAACCATTTGGCTGAAATAATTTTTGATACAACCAATTGCTGCAAAAGTTGGAACAGGGGTAAAGAACAATATACAATTCATAACTCCTTCATTAAGCATACTACAAAATCCATTCAAATGGTTTGTAAATCTTATAATTTTACTAACAATTTTTGATAAGACAAACCATTGCTGCAAGGATGTGAAAAAACAGAGTTAGAAATTAAAATAAATACTTCTCGTACCATGTACGCTATTAAATAAGTCCTTTTCATTGTCTAACCTTAAAATATGATCTATATAGTCAGAAATAATTTTTTACACAACCAACCATCATAGCAAGGAGTGGAAAATAACAATGGTTAAAAGACAAAAACATTAACTCTCTTAGTAGGCATACTATCAAATCCGTTCAGATTCATTGTAAAACTTATTTTTTTTTTCTAAATTTTTGTCTCAAACAATTACTAACCCCCTTATCAGTAACTTGTACAATCTGTAATAATTAATTGTAAATCTAAAAATTATATAAAAAATAGGACTGAATCACTTTTTGATCAGACGAACCATTAGGCCCCTACTACAAGGGGTTACAAAACAGGGGTTGGAATAAAAAAATAAATAAAACTTCCATACCATGTACACTATCTAATCCATTCTTATTTCGTTTTAACTTAAATATTGTCTGAAATGTTTGTGTTAAGCAAATTTTTATATAACCAACCATTATTGCAAGAGGTAGAAATAAAGTTTGAAAGACAAATAATCATACCTTTTTAGTAGGTATACCTACTATCAAATTCGTTATAATTTATTGCAATAATTCTTAACATTATTCAAAACTTTTGGCTGAAACTATTTTTGATGAAACGAACTATTACCGTAAACAGGTGTTGAAATTTAAAAAAAATATTTCTTACGATCAACTTCGTTTGATTTTATTTAAAACCATCTTAATATTTTCTTAAACTTTGGTCCTAAGCAAATTTTTATATGACCATATATTAGTGAAAGGTATGAGAACTAGTTCCTGAACATAACTACCTAAGAAGCATAATATAACATTCGTTTTAAGCTCTTTAATGCTAGATTATTGAGCTAAAAATATTAGAAACATTTTCGCTGCATGGAATATGATAAACATTTTTTAACACTGGAAAACATAAATGATTTGTGTTAGTTCAGTTCTTAAAATATTCCAGAAGTTTATAGAAGTTTCCAGAAGAAATAGGTACTTCGAAATCTAACTATGCCTGTAGACTGTGCCGAAAGAGATTATTATCTACATTTGTTTATTTAATCTCGTTAACCCTAACGAAACAGAAATTATAAAATGCAATGTTATTGTAAGTTAGTTCTAGCGTATTGAAGCGTGTATGCATGATCTAAGTAAAAAAAATACTAACAGTAGTTTTTTTTTAACTTACCAATATTACAAAATAATAAAGAAATAATCCCACCGCACCATGGAAGTTATAAGAATTTTTCCGTCTATTGGTTTCTACGATTAGTTTAAATCGTCAAAGTACCTATCGGTCATCACAGCATAATGCTATTCGAAACCAGTGTTTATCGATTAGTCGAAATCGCAAGGTTATAAGGTCTATCGTGGTTTGTTAAATGCCGTCTTTGTCTATCGTGTTTACGACGTGACAGAACTAAAAATTGCAAGAGAAACTGACATGTTTTCTTAAACAACTTGAACAATTTATATTTTTAAAGCGTGGGAGAACGTGTGTTGTTGGTTCATAGTATGTATAGTAAAAATTCCAGATTTCTTTTTGATTTCGTTGACTTTTCGAAGGTAAATTTGTTACTTTTTTTATTTTATAAGTATTATTATTATTAAGTATTTGACTGACAGTGAAAACATAGCATTATCAAGTTAACTAGGTTGGTACCGGAGAGTAGTATTTTTTGAAAAATATATTGTAAGGGCCATCTCAGTATCTGTCCGGATGACTTCCGGGGAACAATGGAAATCACGATTTCCTGTCCGGACAGTGTCTACTGTGCCAACTGACTCCATAGCGAGTGGTTAGTAAATTGATGTGTGTGTACCTGTTTAGGCTATTTTAACTACCAGCTGTTAGCATAGATTATATATTTTTATTTAAAAAAAAAAAAATTGGTTTCAAAGCAAAAGTATTGCACCCGTGATGTCTAAACGACTCAGTCCGCCTGCGTAGGTCTCTTTTTTTTTTACGCGAGACGGTAGCAGCGACTAGGCAACACCCGTCCTAGCCGAAGGTCGGCCGCCGACTGGCGGGAGGCGGGACGCGTGCTGCCCACGCGAGCGTCTCGCGTTCGAGGCGCGCGTGCTTGCGCGCATGCGCCGGACCCCGGCGACCGCGAGGAGGAGGAGGGGCGGAGGTGGCTCGTGGGAGGAGGGGAGTGGAAGGGGAGGCGGCAGGTGCGCGCGCCGCTCGCTGGGAACGCTCCGCGGCGGCCTTCCCACGGTCCCGCACACACACACACTCACACACACACGAGCGCGCGGACACACCCGGTGTGCGCGCGCGGGGGCCACGACAGCAGACAGCCAGCCGTCCCCTCCTCCTCCTCTTCCTCCTCGCCCACTCGCTCTATCTTCCCTCCTCTCTCCGCTCCTTCGGTTCCAGCCGCCGCTGCCGGGCGCCAAAAATTAATGACACTCCCTCCTCCTTCCTCCCCCCCCCCGTCACCCTAAAACCACTCCACCCAACCTCTCTCTTCCCGGTAAATCCTCTTGCCACTGGAAACTGGACACGTTTTTATTTTATTACTGGTGTGGAGCGGTTTCATTGGATTTTTTTTTTTTCACCTCTCTCCCCCCTTAAAACCTTTCATTCTTTATTTTAACGGCCTACTGCGGACAGCAATCGAACGTCGGGTGCAAGGAATCGAAGCTGCTGCTGTTGTACATACAAATAATCCTTGTCAGCCTGTGGTGGGGAAAGTAACATCAGATTTCACCTGGCTTTGCCGTGAGCAGCTTAGTCTCCCATCCCCATCCCTTTTTTTCCACCCCCCCCCCCCCCTCCCCAATTCTAATTCCTCTAATATACGTTCCGATTAAATGGTGAGCATTTTCACCTCTACAACTATTAGACATCCTTGAGTCTTGATTTTATCAACGGCGTTAACAAGACTACAAATACAAAAATGTAACATTGGCAATTGTTATGAATGGATAAATACCTATATGTACCGTAATATATGTTGGTGTATTTTAAACTCTATATAGACATTTACACATTAAATGCATGTGTAAGTTTATTACAATTCCTAGATAATTTTTACCTCCTAAACATTTGAATGTGTAATTTCCCTCTACTAATTGTGAAAGCTCAGTAGAGCCCAATTACAGTTCAGAGCTTTAATTTTTACAATAATTATATATTTACCCACGTAAATATAAGAGAAAGGGGTACTATACTATTTTAAGTTTGCAACATGTTATAACACAATTTTTTTTTTTGTTGCTTGGTTATTGGTTTTCGCGAAATGTAGCCAATTGGTTCCAACAAAAACTTACAATATACACACAAAATTAAGCCTAGTGGGTGTATGGGTTGAATAGCCGAATAATTACCTAAATCTACAAAATAATATTTTCCTCATGTGCACGAATTAGTTTTTAGCGATTTATCCACATTATTGGCGTAAGTGATTACGTGAAGGGTTAGGTAGGAATGATTCCTTTTTATCTATTAAATATGAAGGATCTGACACTATGGTACAAAAATTTATGCACTTTCATTTTAAGGAATAAAATAATAAAGTGGTGTATGCTTTCTTCCCATTGACAAATAATAATGATTTTGTTCCCCCGTAATATATCTTAAAACTTAAATGTTATAAAGTAGAGTTTCGATTAACTGAGGTTCGATTAACCGATGTTCCGTATTATCGGAGCCGACCTATCAACAAAACTGTTACAAAAAATTGCTTTAGTACTTAAGAAATGATTTAACTGTTGTCGAAAGCCTAAAGGAAATTAACATCAAATATGTAATTTTACATTTACTGGTTAGGCCAATCGTGGAGTGACGTGTAAGGATCTGCACCGAAGAAAACATGGGAAAACATCAACCCAAAAATTATATCTTTGGGCCAACTAAAAATCAAGGTGGTTTGCTTATTCCATCCGTGCTATCCGAGATTGGTCGCAGTCTACATTAACTTGGTTAATCAAGACGTTACTGTATGTTTAAGGGTTCCAGGGTTGGGAGGTATCTAAGTGCGTCTCCGACCTAAGCCTATACGCTGGGTATCAGCCATACAGGAAGGATCGCATGCAGCCGTGTGCTTTGTATGGGGATTTGCCAGCCACGGCGGCAATTGTCGCAATTACCAACTCCCCATATATTAACATAAAACTTAATCCATCTAGTTGTGGTCACTTTAACTCAGAACACTTCAAATTGAGTTGAAGACGATAAAATTATGTGACTGAAACAGCACAGTTCAATGGATATAAATATTATCCAAGAAAAAAAGAATTTCTTCTTGGAGCAAATAATTCAGGACCAAACGGCGAACAAAGCTCCAGGTGTTAACGCGTCATTTACAAACTGTTCAACATTTATCAAAGGTGTCTGATTACGAATAGTATTTGACTATACAAGTTTCGTTCCATGTTTTCGTCTATAACTCGTACTTTTTGTACAGTGATAAAGGCTAAATTTGGTGTTTACACGGACAATTTCAGGAATAGGAACAACCTTTATCTTTAATATTCCATCATAAAATGATACGATCGCCGCTAAAAGTCCGCCTCCTATAGAGACGCGTTATTGACGCGATGACTGCACGCCACGTAGATGCCTAGAATTTAGAGGCTATAAGGTACTTGAAGAGCGAGCCAATGTCACCCTTAGCGCCACCACACTATTAGATTAGAGCTCGTGCTCCCAGCCGGCGGGAACATTTAACACTACAAGCGCTATTTCTTTAATAAGCGATCATCTAAATCTAACACTCACTATACGTTGCAGTGATCAGCAAATATAACGAATCGATAGCTTATGCTACGATGCTACGATCAGTGAACTTTTATTTCTAGTGCATTATAACTCATCAGAAAGTTTTCTTCTCACGTGATGCTTTTCCAAAAAGCTAAAGAATCAACTTTGTGTTTTTAAGACTTTGGTTTCTTGAGAATTTTACCAAACATTATTTTCTTAACATTTAGGCTGTGTCCGTTACGTGCCTTTTTATCGTAGGTGCTATGGTATGTGCGTAATATAATTCACTATATTAAGCAAAGTTAGGGCGATTCGCGCGTAAAATCATCATATAGACATGTGTTTGAAAAATATTTACCATTGCTATTGAATATCGAGATTCTTCCATTTTGCAGAATATTTTATCTCATGCTTACTGCTTCCAAAATTATGTGCTTACGTGAGAACATGTCAACGGTTTATTTAATGTCGCTTTCGTGAACTGAAAAAAATACGGATTCTGGCCACTCTTTTTACAAATACGTGCCGCATGGTTTAATGAACTCCAAAGTGTGGTTAATAACAACACACCAGTTGTAGGCCAGCACGGTTGTAGGGGATATCGCAACGTAGTAGATACCCTGCCGTATTGCTCGGCTTTCAATTAACGTGATCTGGGAATCCTTCGTCAGATGTTTTTCATTTGCCATCTCAAGGCTTGGTCTCACAGGTCATGTTTCTTATTTCTCGTCCTTTTCGTTGTGTATTATTAGTTAAATGCTAGATGGATGGGGAATGTCTAGGGCCATGCATATTTCGCGAAAAGATTCCGAGACGAGGTGAAAGTTAAAGCACTGTAGCATTGTCTGTGTTTCGTGACTGGGTGAGTTTCTTTCAGGTACATGTCAGTTGTAACAACACCAATCACAGTGATTCAGTACGGAAGTAAACGCGTCCTGAGTGTCTCGGTCAAATAAGGCAACGACTACTCTCGCAGACGGCTGCCAGTCACAGGGAAGAATACCGCTGGTCAAGGGCGCCCAGGGAAGGGAAAAAAATAGTGTAGTCAGGTGCTTTACTTTAAAGAAAATTATTTAAATTCGGTATTATGTAGAAGTGGTTCAACACGAAGATATTATTGTATATCGTTTTTTACATGTCTGCTTCATTTTTTATGTTAGTTCAAGCATTAGTTTCTGCCGCTGCGATATAAGGTGTTGTGTACAGGGAGAAAACGCTGTTCAAGCGCAACGCCCGTGGCGAGTCATTCCCCTTCGTAATGCTACCCAAGCTCACGCGATAACACAACACAACAGATTTAGAACAGTCAGAGTTTAGACGACGCGACAGTTGACACGTGCTTGTAGACGGCGAAATGTTTTGCTACTTTTTCGTCATAATGTGTATGTTCACAAATAACACCTCAAAACAGAGATTTTTCAATAGTCTTTAGGTCTACAGTTTTATGCATCTGGTCTAGATTTAGTTTAGTGTATTCAGTCAGTATAAACATTGAATATATATATTCAATGGTATAAATAACTTAAAGTGTAAATAAATCAGTGAAAGTGTAAAGATAAAAACCTTTGTTATTATGTAGTGTTTCTTAGATTTCCTCATTCGTCACATCCGTTCAGATTATTCACAATTTTTAAGGTAAGCTAACACCTTTAAAGTTACTCAAATAAGAATTATTGTCCAGAAAAGTCTACAACGTAAAATTTATGTTGGAATTTTGAATTTGAGGAAAACCACTTTTTCCCTTCAAAAGTGTTTAAAGGGATAAGGATTCCGCTACCTTCAGTAGACTCGTAAGCAATTTACACTAGAATCTCGATTTTACGTACGCTCACGGTCGCTTGGATTGCATTCGTAAAATCGTTATCTTCATAAAATTTTAAACACCCCACCCCGTGAAGATACATGTTATAATTTATTGAACGGAATATATATAATATTAAATAGTAAAAACAAGACTGCCATCTGCCCTCTGCCCTCCCTTGCGTTCCCCTTATTTTTTTTTAACATTCCACAACTTGCCTCATTGCACGAGTGATATAAAAGTGACATTACAGCGACTAAACACAGTTGCACCACGCATTGCATCATGTTAACTTTTGTGTGGTGACAGTAGGTTGTCCGACATGCCTTTCTTGGATATCTTTCCTTTTCGTAAGACGCGTGCTACTAAAATAAATTTATATTTGAGTTTACAAACTTGTTCACTCCTTGCCAGAGACAACTGAAAACAGACGAGACTTTCCAGGGTTGGGTTGATGAGCTGGAAGAATTCCCTGCCTTGCATTTTTATGGACTTCACCTTATCATATTTATCAGTTAATCTTTAACAGATAGGCTTGAAAAATATGAATGAACGCACTTTTAGTAACATAATCGAGGAGATCAAGCACACAGTTCAGTGTACACCTGTACTGTTTCATAAAAGTGATCATAGGTAGGGACTGAAAAAATTCGCGGTTTCAATGACCACTCGGATAGACTCCACGATTCTCTATGTACTCGGGCAACTATCACCTGGTCATTGGCTACCGACTCGGGACACCTGTTTATTGCGATTCTTATGATTCGATACTTCTTTAGTTGAGTCTTTGCCATTGGCCTAGAGTCCTTCAGGTAAATTGCGGTCCAATCACTGACGCAGCATTAAGCTAAATGAATTTGGATTCCAGCCTGTCTCGAAAGGAATCCGCGAATTTTTACTGTCTCTAATCATAGGCTTATTTGGTGAAGAAAAACGCTGCTCTGTAACGACAGACATTCATTAAAAACACAGTACAAGTAGTATATGAATGGGGCTCCGAGGACAGGCTTCCAGGCTGTGGTGCTGTGTGTCCTTTCCGCCATCTTGGATTGTGACGTCACGGCGGCCATCTTGGATGACCTTGACCTTGACCTTTGACCTTGACCTTTAATTTTATCCTCAAAAATCGCCAAAATCCGCCAAAATTGGGCAAAATTTGCCCAAAATTCCTCAAAATTCGCCAAAATTTCCATTTCTGTGGAAAAAAATTCCGCCAAAAAATCTCAAAAAATTCCACAAATTAAAAATTTCTCTTTTCGAGGGAAAAATTTCCCGTTTCGAGGGAAAAATTCCCGTTTTTAGTCCTTAAAAATCCCAGCGGCTGAAAATTCCTAAAACTGGCTTAAGCATCCTTAACTCAAACCTCAGTTAAGCCATTTATAGGATTATGACGTCACCGTTGCATTTTCCGTTACGCCCGCCATCTTTAACTTTTTTATTTATTATTCGATTTTAATGAAATTTTTTTAAAAATTATAAAAAAATTAAATTAATAAAATTTTAATATATTTTTTTTAAAAATTGTACTTTTTAGACACGGAGTTCGGAGTCCTCGGTTCGAACCCGACAAGGGCAAAAAAAAAATTAAAAATGGCGACCGATCCTTCCTCACAGTGGCTGCAGGCAGACTGACTCCCAACACTTTTTTTTTTTTCAAAGCATATATAACGTCACCTAGTATGACGTCATGTCCGCCATCTTGTGTTCATTGCTGGAGACCACCATCTTGTTTTCATCGGCGAGAGTGCGCTGATGCCATGTTAGTTTAGTTCTTATCCGCCAGAGTGCAGTAATCATTTATTATTGCTGTGACACCCGCCATCTTGTCATTTGGCCGCCATCTTGTAAATCCGTAATTATTTAGCTATAAATTTGGGAAAAATTCCAAAATTCATTAAATAAATCACTCATCATTTTACAGATTGATTCGTTCAGTTTCAGTCCTTGGTTCGATACCCGATCGATACAATAATGTTTAATTTTATGTAAAAAAATAATAATTTCAATAAACCATGTTCATCATTCTTAAAGAGACTTTAAAACCTCTACTACCATCATCCTATAAGCCATCAACACCACCATCTTGGAAAATTCGTAATTATATTGCTAGAGATTCGGTAAAACGTTCAGAAATAATTAAATAAATTTCCAATCAATGTACCGATTAATTAGATCGACTTAGGTCCTTGGTACGATTCTGAACGATGAAAAAAATATTAAATATAATAGTGGCAGGTCCGAGAAATAAAGCAACACAAGTTCTTTTACAAACATAATATTTATTACATAATTTCTATTCTACTACAGGATCACTTACGAAAGCCAGCAACTTTATAATCAATCATTTAGTTCCGCATCGGTGTGAAATGACTAATTCTTAGCTCCAATCGGTTTATACTAGACAGAGTCCAACCAGAACCTTTACTGACATAGTTCTCCTCTTCTTGACAGAGTTTCTGGATACCGTTTTTAACAGTTTGCTTCACATCGTTAGAACTGTAAATTACTGCAGCCGATGTCTTGAATGCACACTTCTTCACTTTGTCATCTAACGGATATGGCTTTCCATATAAACAGTCCAACCACAAGTTATATTTTAATGGTCCGGTTGTTGCTACGTCATCAGTAAGCTGATTGATTATGTCCTGTCTGATATCATCAAGAAAATTACAAATGTCCTTCGGCTCACCGAACGTATTTAGATAATAATAGTCTTTCAACGTTCCACGAAATGCAGAGTGCGCCAAGTAGAACCCATTATCGTTTACTTGTAATGCACCGAACACAGTCTTAGGTTTATTTTCATGTTCAGACGTCATAGCAATCGGTTTCTGCACATCTGTTGTTTTGGTTGTACGCTTTCGTGTCTCCAATCTAAAGCGAGGAGTCGAAATGTCGGCAGGTAGTTCAGCAGTAGGAGCACAGACTCCACCTTTACATTTCTTCGCATGATGTCGCAAACTGTCAATTCGTGTAAACCATTTAAGGCACTCATCACAGCGAAACTTCATGCGAGAAGGATTCTTCATGCATTTGCTCCGCTCATGTCTTCGTGCGCCATGGGAAAATGCGAACGACGTATCACAGTAGCTGCAAGGATACCGTGGAGATATAGACGAGCCTTTCAGACCTAATCCAGATACAGGCGTTGCAACAGTAGTACAATTTCCAGGCATACTCTTATGCACATCGATGCATCGTTGTTGCGCCGAAACCTTTACTTTCTGCCGCACGGCAGGACCTTTGCATGCCTTCATGTGCGTTTTCATATTATCTTTTCTAGCAAACTGCTTATGACATTTCTCACAAACAAACATTTTGCGATATAGGTTCTTGGCACATTCGCTCCTCTCGTGGCGTCGAGCATTGCTGTTGTTTGAGAAAATCTTGTCGCAGTAACAACACAGATGTTCGTTAGTTGTCAAATCAGCATCCATTGAAGTCTCCATCGAGTTCGAATCGTTGTTCGTCGTGGTTTCCTGCACAGCCAGCTCTGTAGTCATTAAGCTCTCTTCTGCTGGTGGTACCACGACTGATGAAGTCTCCTCCAATGTTGTCGTCCTCGTTGCCAACGGGATCTGCACCTTCTTAGTCGTCGCTGACGTCAAGGTTCCCGTAGACGATGGTACAACGTCCATCATATTCGTCGTTAAAGTCGGTAAAGATGCCATCGAGTTCGCAAGATCAAGTAATTACGCGACTTATGCACCAGATGAATCAAATTAGGTGATCCTTACAACGTCGTCAGTAACAAACTGAGCGACCCGATGTCTAGGACTCGCTTATATACATGCACCGGATGGAATAATACGCTAGTCAAATCAAGATCAATTTACTATAATACTAGAGTCAAATCAACATTAAAAATAGAAGCACCATCAAAAAGGCAGCACATTTTGGACGCGCCGTCAATAAAAAGGAAGCACATTCTACAAAACGAAAGCTCATTTAACGAAAAGGAGGTACATTCACACTTACATTAAACTCGATAGGATGCGATCGTCAGTGTTAAGCTAGGATATAATGTCTACATAAGTCTATGAATCCACCAGTTAGTAGTTCCATAAGTAATTGACTTCAACAGTCTTTTGGCTCTAATAATCGTTGGCTACAATTTTCGTAGGCTCCAATATTCGTTGACTCCAATATTCGTTGGCTACAATTTTCGTAGGCTCCAATATTCGTTGGCTCCAATAATCATTGGCTCCAATATTCATTGGCTCCAATATTCATGGGCTCCATTATCAATTGGCTCCAATTGCTCCAAATACTCCAACAGGCTCCAAAAGGCTCCATCTGTCTTTTGGCTCCAACAGTCTTTTGGTTCCAATATTCGTTGGCACCAATATTCATTGGCTCCAATATTAATTGGCTCCAATATTCATTGGCTCCAATTTTCATTGGCTCCAATTTTCATTGGCTCCAATTTTCATTGGCTCCAATATTCATTGGCTCCAATATTTATTGGCTCCAATTTTCATTGGCTCCAATATTCATTGTCTCCAATATTCATTGACTCCAATAGACATTGACTCCAATAGTCATTGGCTCCAATAGACATTGACTCCAATAGTCATTGGCTCCAATATTCATTGTCTCCAACAGTCTTTTGGCTCCAAAAGTCTTTTGGCTCCAATATTCGTTGTCACCAATATTCATTGGCTCCAATATTCATCGGCTCCAATAGACATTGGCTCCAATAGACATTGACGCGAATAGTCATTGGCTCCAATATTCATTGTCTCCAACAGTCTTTTGGCTCCAAAAGTCATTGACTCCAACAGTATTTTGGCTCCAAAAGTCATTAGCTTCTAAAGTCATAGGATCCAACTGCTTTTTGTCTCGTCAGCGCCAAATATATTTGGCTAGAATGCTACGAGTCTAAGAGACTATGAGCCGCAAGACTACAAGTCTAAAAGGATCTAGCTGGTTAGGAGTTATTCATGCCTGCGAGGCTACAGAGCTACGAAGCTTCTAGAACTCAAGTTTAAGTGACTGCGAGGATACAGGACTACAAGTCTGCATGAGTACTTGACTACGAAGCTACTCATCTACAAGGCTCCAATTGACGCATCTGTCTTCGTCGGAATTTTCTCTTTTGATCCATCTGCTCCAACAGCATTATGTTATAAGAATTACAAGGCTACTTGATTACGTAGCATCAAGTCTACGAGGCTCCATTGCATCATTACTACAAGAATACAAGCCATGAGGTTCCGAGACTATGCGATTGCAAGTCTTAAAGGTTACGTGATCGCGAGGCTATAGGACTACGAAGCTTCCAGAACGCATGGTCACGCGACTGCATGACTAATTGGCCGCGTGGCTACGAAACGTCATGTCTCTAACTGACTACAATAGCAATATTCAGTGGTGAGAGTTAATTTATCTCATGCAAAGGTACTTGGTGCAAGTAGTTCCGCTTTTCAACATCAGATGACGTCACGTGTTGCTTGCAGGTAAATAATATTTCCTTTATGCGGAATGCGGGATGCTCACTATCGATCGCATAAGAAGGATGGCTTCAAGGAAACGGAAGTTCATCCTTCCTGCTAGTGCTTCTCAGATTTCTCACGGTCCGCCATCTTGGAATGCAACGTCACGGCGGACATCTTGGATAGGTGTGACCTTGACCTTTGACCGAAACCGCAGGATTGATCGCAAGCACACGGAGAAAACCACCAATATATTGACAAGAATAATCATAAGCACACGGAGAAAAACGACACTCGTTTTCTTTGAAGTCATAAAATTACAGGGAAAAAATTTTAATAAATAACAAATAAATTAATAAAAAATTTAAAATGGCAAAAAAATACAAAAAATACATAAAATTCTGGCTTGTACTAGAACTATATCTTTGCTGAACAATGAGAAGTTCACAAGCTAGCAGAATCTGTTTATGTATTTTTTGTATTTTTTTGCCATTTTAAATTTTTTATTAATTTATTTGTTATTTATTAAAATTTTTTCCCTGTAATTTTATGACTTCAAAGAAAACGAGTGTCGTTTTTCTCCGTGTGCTTATGATTATTCTTGTCAATATATTGGTGGTTTTCTCCGTGTGCTTGCGATCAATCCTGCGGTTTCGGTCAAAGGTCAAGGTCACACCTATCCAAGATGTCCGCCGTGACGTTGCATTCCAAGATGGCGGACCGTGAGAAATCTGAGAAGCACTAGCAGGAAGGATGAACTTCCTTTTCCTTGAAGCCATCCTTCTTATGCGATCGATAGTGAGCATCCCGCATTCCGCATAAAGGAAATATTATTTACCTGCAAGCAACACGTGACGTCATCTGATGTTGAAAAGCGGAACTACTTGCACCAAGTACCTTTAAATGAGATAAATTAACTCTCACCACTGAATATTGCTATTGTAGTCAGTTAGAGACATGACGTTTCGTAGCCACGCGGCCAATTAGTCATGCAGTCGCGTGACCATGCGTTCTGGAAGCTTCGTAGTCCTATAGCCTCGCGATCACGTAACCTTTAAGACTTGCAATCGCATAGTCTCGGAACCTCATGGCTTGTATTCTTGTAGTAATGATGCAATGGAGCCTCGTAGACTTGATGCTACGTAATCAAGTAGCCTTGTAATTCTTATAACATAATGCTGTTGGAGCAGATGGATCAAAAGAGAAAATTCCGACGAAGACAGATGCGTCAATTGGAGCCTTGTAGATGAGTAGCTTCGTAGTCAAGTACTCATGCAGACTTGTAGTCCTGTATCCTCGCAGTCACTTAAACTTGAGTTCTAGAAGCTTCGTAGCTCTGTAGCCTCGCAGGCATGAATAACTCCTAACCAGCTAGATCCTTTTAGACTTGTAGTCTTGCGGCTCATAGTCTCTTAGACTCGTAGCATTCTAGCCAAATATATTTGGCGCTGACGAGACAAAAAGCAGTTGGATCCTATGACTTTAGAAGCTAATGACTTTTGGAGCCAAAATACTGTTGGAGTCAATGACTTTTGGAGCCAAAAGACTGTTGGAGACAATGAATATTGGAGCCAATGACTATTCGCGTCAATGTCTATTGGAGCCAATGTCTATTGGAGCCGATGAATATTGGAGCCAATGAATATTGGTGACAACGAATATTGGAGCCAAAAGACTTTTGGAGCCAAAAGACTGTTGGAGACAATGAATATTGGAGCCAATGACTATTGGAGTCAATGTCTATTGGAGCCAATGACTATTGGAGTCAATGTCTATTGGAGTCAATGAATATTGGAGACAATGAATATTGGAGCCAATGAAAATTGGAGCCAATAAATATTGGAGCCAATGAATATTGGAGCCAATGAAAATTGGAGCCAATGAAAATTGGAGCCAATGAAAATTGGAGCCAATGAATATTGGAGCCAATTAATATTGGAGCCAATGAATATTGGTGCCAACGAATATTGGAGCCAAAAGACTGTTGGAGCCAAAAGACAGATGGAGCCTTTTGGAGCCTGTTGGAGTATTTGGAGCAATTGGAGCCAATTGATAATGGAGCCCATGAATATTGGAGCCAATGAATATTGGAGCCAATGATTATTGGAGCCAACGAATATTGGAGCCTACGAAAATTGTAGCCAACGAATATTGGAGTCAACGAATATTGGAGCCTACGAAAATTGTAGCCAACGATTATTAGAGCCAAAAGACTGTTGAAGTCAATTACTTATGGAACTACTAACTGGTGGATTCATAGACTTATGTAGACATTATATCCTAGCTTAACACTGACGATCGCATCCTATCGAGTTTAATGTAAGTGTGAATGTACCTCCTTTTCGTTAAATGAGCTTTCGTTTTGTAGAATGTGCTTCCTTTTTATTGACGGCGCGTCCAAAATGTGCTGCCTTTTTGATGGTGCTTCTATTTTTAATGTTGATTTGACTCTAGTATTATAGTAAATTGATCTTGATTTGACTAGCGTATTATTCCATCCGGTGCATGTATATAAGCGAGTCCTAGACATCGGGTCGCTCAGTTTGTTACTGACGACGTTGTAAGGATCACCTAATTTGATTCATCTGGTGCATAAGTCGCGTAATTACTTGATCTTGCGAACTCGATGGCATCTTTACCGACTTTAACGACGAATATGATGGACGTTGTACCATCGTCTACGGGAACCTTGACGTCAGCGACGACTAAGAAGGTGCAGATCCCGTTGGCAACGAGGACGACAACATTGGAGGAGACTTCATCAGTCGTGGTACCACCAGCAGAAGAGAGCTTAATGACTACAGAGCTGGCTGTGCAGGAAACCACGACGAACAACGATTCGAACTCGATGGAGACTTCAATGGATGCTGATTTGACAACTAACGAACATCTGTGTTGTTACTGCGACAAGATTTTCTCAAACAACAGCAATGCTCGACGCCACGAGAGGAGCGAATGTGCCAAGAACCTATATCGCAAAATGTTTGTTTGTGAGAAATGTCATAAGCAGTTTGCTAGAAAAGATAATATGAAAACGCACATGAAGGCATGCAAAGGTCCTGCCGTGCGGCAGAAAGTAAAGGTTTCGGCGCAACAACGATGCATCGATGTGCATAAGAGTATGCCTGGAAATGGTACTACTGTTGCAACGCCTGTATCTGGATTAGGTCTGAAAGGCTCGTCTATATCTCCACGGTATCCTTGCAGCTACTGTGATACGTCGTTCGCATTTTCCCATGGCGCACGAAGACATGAGCGGAGCAAATGCATGAAGAATCCTTCTCGCATGAAGTTTCGCTGTGATGAGTGCCTTAAATGGTTTACACGAATTGACAGTTTGCGACATCATGCGAAGAAATGTAAAGGTGGAGTCTGTGCTCCTACTGCTGAACTACCTGCCGACATTTCGACTCCTCGCTTTAGATTGGAGACACGAAAGCGTACAACCAAAACAACAGATGTGCAGAAACCGATTGCTATGACGTCTGAACATGAAAATAAACCTAAGACTGTGTTCGGTGCATTACAAGTAAACGATAATGGGTTCTACTTGGCGCACTCTGCATTTCGTGGAACGTTGAAAGACTATTATTATCTAAATACGTTCGGTGAGCCGAAGGACATTTGTAATTTTCTTGATGATATCAGACAGGACATAATCAATCAGCTTACTGATGACGTAGCAACAAACGGACCATTAAAATATAACTTGTGGTTGGACTGTTTATATGGAAAGCCATATCCGTTAGATGACAAAGTGAAGAAGTGTGCATTCAAGACATCGGCTGCAGTAATTTACAGTTCTAACGATGTGAAGCAAACTGTTAAAAACGGTATCCAGAAACTCTGTCAAGAAGAGGAGAACTATGTCAGTAAAGGTTCTGGTTGGACTCTGTCTAGTATAAACCGATTGGAGCTAAGAATTAGTCATTTCACACCGATGCGGAACTAAATGATTGATTATAAAGTTGCTGGCTTTCGTAAGTGATCCTGTAGTAGAATAGAAATTATGTAATAAATATTATGTTTGTAAAAGAACTTGTGTTGCTTTATTTCTCGGACCTGCCACTATTATATTTAATATTTTTTTCATCGTTCAGAATCGTACCAAGGACCTAAGTCGATCTAATTAATCGGTACATTGATTGGAAATTTATTTAATGATTTCTGAACGTTTTACCGAATCTCTAGCAATATAATTACGAATTTTCCAAGATGGTGGTGTTGATGGCTTATAGGATGATGGTAGTAGAGGTTTTAAAGTCTCTTTAAGAATGATGAACATGGTTTATTGAAATTATTATTTTTTTACATAAAATTAAACATTATTGTATCGATCGGGTATCGAACCAAGGACTGAAACTGAACGAATCAATCTGTAAAATGATGAGTGATTTATTTAATGAATTTTGGAATTTTTCCCAAATTTATAGCTAAATAATTACGGATTTACAAGATGGCAGCCAAATGACAAGATGGCGGGTGTCACAGCAATAATAAATGATTACTGCACTCTGGCGGATAAGAACTAAACGAACATGGCATCAGCGCACTCTCGCCGATGAAAACAAGATGGTGGTCTCCAGCAATGAACACAAGATGGCGGACATGACGTCATACTAGGTGACGTTATATATGCTTTGAAAAAAAAAAAAGTGTTGGGAGTCAGTCTGCCTGCAGCCACTGTGAGGAAGGATCGGTCGCCATTTTTAATTTTTTTTTTTGCCCTTGTCGGGTTCGAACCAAGGACTCCGAACTCCGTGTCTAAAAAGTACAATTTTTAAAAAAAATATATTAAAATTTTATTAATTTAATTTTTTTATAATTTTTAAAAAAAATTCATTAAAATCGAATAATAAATAAAAAAGTTAAAGATGGCGGGCGTAACGGAAAATGCAACGGTGACGTCATAATCCTATAAATGGCTTAACTGAGGTTTGAGTTAAGGATGCTTAAGCCAGTTTTAGGAATTTTCAGCCGCTGGGATTTTTAAGGACTAAAAACGGGAATTTTTCCCTCGAAACGGGAAATTTTTCCCTCGAAAAGAGAAATTTTTAATTTGTGGAATTTTTTGAGATTTTTTGGCGGAATTTTTTTCCACAGAAATGGAAATTTTGGCGAATTTTGAGGAATTTTGGGCAAATTTTGCCCAATTTTGGCGGATTTTGGCGATTTTTGAGGATCAAATTAAAGGTCAAGGTCAAAGTTCAAGGTCAAGGTCATCCAATATGGCCGCCGTGACGTCACAATCCAAGATGGCGGAAAGGACACACAGCACCACAGCCTGGAAGCCTGTCCTCGGAGCCCCATTCCTATACTACTAGTACATTTTAGTGCGAGAAGCCCTTGAATTTGTGATAGCCACAGGGAATTATTTGTTTGTATAGTAAGTTAAAAAAAACTTAGTTGAAAATCCGCTCGTCACGTCTACTTGCTGTCACTTATACCATTTTTGAGCGTTTTTTTACTGGGAAACCGATGCAGCGAAGGTAATGAATGCGACACATGTCAAGATAATGCCTAATGGCATGGGTTGTTGGATATTAGCGGAAAGGAGAGGAAGTAGCTACTCAATATCGTTTCTTTCTCTTACGCTTCACAAGGTTTCAAGCTCAGTTGCTATGCTCACGAGCTGGAAATGTTGGAATGAGTAAGTAATGTTGAGTATAGTTCATTTGCGGTAAAATATATATTTTTACGGCCTTGGCATAATTTTTCAATCGAAGAAATTTCAAACTTTGCGACAAATAAAGTGTACCTAGTCCATTTTTTCTTTTCGATTTTGAGTTTGATGCCGCAATAACTTATACAATATTCACTAACGGTAAATGGCTGTTGTATTAGCTTTAAAATATGAATACGCTGTGCATAAAAAATTAATATTTTTATATGTTTTCATAGTGTTTTTTTTTTAATTTTTATTAAATATATTTTGGTGTCAAAATTTCCGAATTTTAGTTGGTTCCTGAAAAATGTATTCGTAAAAACGCGGCTTCGTTGAGTCCGGGCTCCGTAAAATCGAGGTTCTAATGTACTCTTAATTCTGAAGTTAAGTACTGAACATGTTATTTAAGGCGCCCGCCTACCTGGGAGCACATCCCGAAATTTCACTCGCTGGCTGAGCGACCTTGCCGGGCGACAGCGGTCGGTACTGGAACTAGGCGGCTGCAGCAGTGTTCGCACAGCGGGAGTGCCATCCATTTCCCCCCTCCAAAGGAGAGTCACCACCGTAGTAGGGTGTTTCCAAACCACCAGTACTTCTGCTCTCACGGCGTGCATGCTCCTCTCTCCACCCTCTCCCCCTTCCAGCTCCCACGCCCCCGCTCCTTGGTTGCAGACGGAGCTCTTATTCCAAGGCTATCCATTTCATTTACGTCTCGCGAGGACCTTTCTGATTGTTGATGTATAATCGTATGAGCTACATGTAGTCAAGATGCTAGATTATGAAGCGTACGGATGTCACAGTTTCTCCAAACATAATAAATATTATTTAATAAAATATATATTTCTCCTTTCCAAAGAATAATAATATGTGTAGTAAATTGGTGAAAACATGCAATAGGAAGGACAAATTCTGTATAAGTGGAAGCAAGTTAAATAAATTGTGGTTTTATCGTAGATGAGTTACTCATATTAGAATAATCATTTTATTTTTGTTTATAATGATCAAAAGTAGGTTATGTTTACGTCGAGCGATATATTTCGTACAAAATATCTAGTAGTTTGTTATAATAATGAACTCTTTCATAGTAAAATATTATTCATTGCGTCGATTTGCGTAATAGGCCTATACAATAGAAAAAAAATACAAATTAACATTATTCAGAACCTAATAGTTGTAAGTATAGTTATTTTACATATCCATGAATGTTTTGAAAAATTATATTGTAATCATTTAATACATTAATTTATTTTTAACTCAGTGCAATCTAGTGAGTAATTGAAAACATTATTAAGTGTATTCATGTGTCATTTATCCTGACAAATACAGTTGCATTGTTAATACAAACCAAAGGTACAATGTGTACTAAATTCAACGAGAGCCCTTCAATATTGTAATTTTATTACAAGTTACCATAAGAAAAATTTTGGCGAAAATATAAACAACATGGATAAAGGTAAAACTATAACTTTTAACACAAAAGTTTTAAATGAAATATGGATTAATAAAATATAAAAACAAATCGTTTGACAAAAAAAGGGCCCAAAGTATCTAACTACAGCAACAGCACTCGCGCGGCTCTAGATTTTATAATTCAATCTAGATATTAGCTTAAATATTCCTAATTGTATCAACTAGTTTTTAAATTTAAGTAAATATTAGTTTAATCTATTTATGTTTTTTTATGAATCGTAATATACGTGTCTCAGCTTTTTGCTATTAGTTGAACAAGTTTGATAAGATTGACAATAGGCCTACGCTCTAACAAAAATTATTTATGATTGCCTTTCAAGTGTAAAAGACAGCCGAATCAATATAAAATTAACTACGAGAACTAGTTATAACAAACAAAAAATTTTAAATGGACAAATATTATGACACACCCACACACACCAACACACACACATACAATGATCGCACTCAAATTATTAAACAACAGTTTCAGTTCAGGACTGGTGTAAATTAAGTTACTGACAATATCTTACTTTCCGACGTGTATCGTCGAGTATTTTATTAAAGAATCGTTTTAATTTAAAATTCATGGACAAACAATTTTGATCACGTATTATCTTTGTATTGCGAGCGAAAATGTAGCATATTCCTGAGACTCGCACTGCATCAAACGAAGTCCGCTTACCCGCGTGAAATGGGCTATCACAAACTCGCAGCTAATAGTGAATCGTTTTCAATGATTACGGCGGCATTCATAAATTTGCCTTTTTTTTTAATTTTATATATTTACAATGAAAGTTCGAATGGAAATAAAATTTTGTGTAGTGGTATTATATAAGATTTTTTTTTTAATTCATCAGCTATACAATGTTAATTTTCTAAGAATCATACCTATTTGAGACTGCCTAGAACATAGTTGTATTTTTATGCTGTCATTTATGTGAAGTTTACTTAAAAGTAACCTTAGTTCAAACAAAATCTAAAATGCTTTTGTATAAGTTAAGACTTTAGTATTTATAAAAATTTAAATTATTTATAACAAATTCATGAAATAATATGTATAAAACTTGTCCACAACAAATATACACACAGGGGAAAGAGCGAACACACCAAGTTCATTACTCAGTTGTAACAAATGTAACGGAATAAAACAATAAGTACATAAATGTAATATATGCAAATGTTAAGTTAGAAATAAATCATATGTGACTATTTCTTGAAAATAAAAATCCATACTTCAACAAAATACAATTTGTCAAGAAACTTTTGTTTCAAAACTGTGTACATTATTTTTTTATGTCACGCACAGGTAATCCTTTCGGATATTGCGGATCTACAAGTTCAGGGAGCATAAATTCTATGTAAAAGTCGTTTAACTTTTTTACCATTTTTCCTTCCCAAAATGATTTACTTCGCTCAATTTTTTTGGACAAGCATACCCAAGGGAGTCCACACTACAAAATAACAAGTCTGTCTTTGAGCAATATGCACTTGTCCCTGTACTTGATACATATACCTGTCGTCTTCTTTCAGGCGTAGTTCCACATTTTAAAGACGACAGAATTTTATTTTATTTTGTTGTATACCCTCTTCTGGAGTAAGGCGTGATGCTGAAATAGGGCACTTCACCTCGACAACTGAATCTTCGCCAATCAGACCATCCGGGGTAGCTGCTAACCAAGGCATCCCTTGGTCATCAAACAATCCTGATGCTTCAATCGTTTTGCCGAGAGTTTTTTCTAGCTGTTCTAGGGCTATAGGTTCTTTGGCCAATCCGTATTTTGTGGCGACCTATCCTTGAAATCTGCTGTAAATTAAAGATATAAGAGTTTTTGATCTTGGTGTTGATGATTTCAATTTACAAATACGGCCGAAAGAAAATGCTGTTAACCGTTTAGAACGTTCTGCCAACCAAAGCTGAGAGTTAATTTGAGCTGTAGTGTTAGCCTGAAGAGAATTTCTTTCGCATTCATCAAGGCTAAGTTTTACCAAAAAGTTTTGCTTTTGTCTTTGGAATTCTTCTTTAGTCATTTCAGGTTCTGCATTCACATTGCCATAGTGACAATCTGGCCCAGTCATTACTAATCGCCTACGTTTAATTTTTTTCGGTTTTTCTTGGAGCCACTTTCTCCTTTTTTCTGCAGATCTTTGTTTGTTCTGTATGTTGCTTTTACAGAAAAAACCTGGGCTTTTATTCGTCATTTGTTTTGTAATAAGTTTTTGTGTATCTCTTTTAGTATTATGTTCTATAACACAGAGATTACTTCTTGTTTCGTACCCACCACGTAGCGAAAAGTTTACTCTTTTTCCTCCGACAAATTTGTAGAGAACGGAGTTAAACCTCTCCACGTCATTGGTAGAAACATTATGAATGAGGCTACTGGCATGGTGAGCGACGAGATTCTTTGCTGCCACTATTTCATCCCACATACCAACCGATTTTAGGTCCTCTACTACACACACTTCACCATCCTTTGGCCCTTTGCAAAAATAACCTCTTTCGTGACATTTCCCATGGTCTCCGAACACATGAGAAGGCCCATTGTGGATACCCTTTGTTAATTCATTAATCTTATCTCGCAAAGGCAAATTTTCAGTACTTCTGTGCTTAATAGCACTTGTTACTGCCACACGAAGATGCAGTTGGAGGTCCGAATCCAAAATACGTATCGCCACTAAAGTTACAGAACCAGATGCATTTCTGGTTTTAGATGCAATATCTCTAAGCCTTTTGTTGTAGTTTCTGATTATGTGAATTTTGCATTCAATTTTTTCAATGTGAAAGATTCGTCCGTACGGTTGGCATGCAATGAGCTGCTTCATTACTCTACTGTCACCATCACCTGCACAAAACAAGCACAATGTTTGTGTATCCATATATCAGTAATGTTTTAACAACACATAAATTAGTATTTGTGACCTAATACTCAGCGACTCAAATGTTAGAAAGTAAGCTACATTTGTAATGTATGTAACGTTGAACAGTAACAAAAATTAATTTTAAAATATTAGTAATATAGGCTTATGTTTCAATGACAAATGAAAATTTAACATTTTCTAGTTCCTTAGTGCTAGGGGGTAAACAATTAAGTGCATTTTACTTTACTGGTATAGCGCTCAGTAAAAAAGGGCCATAAATATTTACTTTATTCACCTGGCAGGGAACCCAACAACAAAATGAGCGCAATTATATGAGCTGGCAATCTAAGTAGTTAGATTATTTAACAAGTGAAAACAGTGGCAACAATTGAGCGGTATTTCCATAATTATTGTTACAAATATTTTGACAATACTATTCAAAATAAGTATAATAGGTATAATCATATTACAATTCCTCTGTAAATCCAAAAAACTTTTAAGCCTTACATATGATTCAAAATTAGCCCCTTTGCAACGCAAGCTGGCACCCAAAACAATTACACCGTTATTTGCTGGCAGCCTCAGTATGGGACGATCATTATTTTGGTACTGCCGATTTCAATGAAAATGTGAACTCTACCCTCCCACAGATTACAAGCCAATAAATGGTTATAGTGAATTAATGGCCGTGACGTCACCCCGACAAAATACGCACCCCGACGGCCAGCAAGGAATAGATTATATTTCTAACTAGCTGACCCGGCAAACTTCGTACCGCCTTAGCGTAGCAATGATGCACTACTTTAGTTTGTATAGCTGACCTATCTTATATAGATGCAGCTCTGTGGGGATTAAACACAACATTCCTATCTTGATATCGATTCCGTTCAAGTTCATTTCGCGCTTCGCGTTGCTCATCACTTTGATTTGCTCGTATATTTATTTGACTTGCCGTATTTCGAGTTCTGCGGCCTAAGCTTGTACGTCTGGTTGGTGGCATTGTTAAAAACGAAAATCCAACTGAAAATAAAAAGCTCTCATACATTTTCTGTATAACCATGTATACCAAATTATAGTATTGTGTAGTCACCAAAAAGTTCTAAAAATCAATATGAAGCTGTGAACTTACCATGATTAACAAACACTTATTAGCAAACAAAAATCTTCTTAGTCTTTAAAACAATTATATGTCAAACGACATAAATTTACATTAAAAAAGTTCAAAAATGAAAATTCAACTGTAAATTAAAGAAAACGGTTGTATTCTTCTTTATAAGTAAGTATATCACACAAAAACAAACATAGAAAATGTTTACATAATGTATTGATTTGTTTTTCTATTTTTAAACTGCAACACAGTAATAACGAATTATGGCATGACAATGGCCTAGGCAGAATGTACACAGCCAGAATAGCCTGCGCCAGCAGCTCTGTACCGAATGTACCGGTACAATATGTAGTAAAACGTTAATGTTGATAAATATTTCCTAAACGATACAGTTTCTTTACATCCTCTTTGAAGATATTTGCAGCAAACATTCTGTCAATTCTATGTCAAACGTCATAAGGTTACTTTAAAAATATTTATATTGTACAAAGTGTTGGGTTAGTTTGGAAATAATTTTATATATGGTGGTTCAGTATTCTTAAATTTTCTAATTTTCCGTTAAATTTTTTCTTTCATAAGAACCTTCTTGTGACAATAACAAACACAACCAAAAAAAAATTAGTGAAATCGGTCCAGCCGTTCACGCGTGATGCCGTGACCAAGGAAAACGGGTTTCATTTTTATATATATAGATTCCGTCGTGTCGTACTGCCCGACAGATAAGAAAACGCCAACGCAAAAGAACCAGTACAGAACTAAATTTCAAAAATATTTACCTACTTGGTGAATATTTTTGCTGGAAAGTGAAATTTCGTTTTACGTGTTGATGAATTTAAAAATTGGTAGCTTGCCTTCGTCTGTTTGTATAAACATAAAAATATATCATCGTGTTTATGGTTAAAGACGTTATTTTAGAATCGTGAAGATTAGATTTAAGAATGGACGAGTTCAGCGAAGAACTTCTAATTAGTAAAGTCCAAGCTCATGCTATTTTGTATGATATTGGTGTGAAGGACTATAGAAACCAGCCAAACAAAGAAAAAGCGTGGGCTGAGATAACATATAGTTTTTGGGGAGAAGAAGTTGACGGTAAGTTAACTAAATATTTATCAGTTCTGAATGCAGTTGCTTCGAGTTTTTGGCTTGGTTATTTAAAAAAAATTGATCTTTTTAAATTATTTGTAATCCACATATTACCATTTGCCGAAGGCCAAATTGAAAATCGTCGGGTTATTTTTGTCGTGGTATTGTGACCCTACGCTTTTAAATCTGTCGTGCTGGAACGCTGAACGAAGGTTTGTCGGGCCTGTCGTGTCGGCCTCGTCGTGGTATTGTGACTCCAGCTTAATACAACATAAAGTTATGTAATAAACTCTATATCTATCCTTCTTTACGAAATTCTGCAGACGTCCTGCTCTGACGGAAAAAAAAAATTGCTACATCGATTACCAACAGTTGACGTCTCTAATCTAAGAAATAATTCTAAGATATTTTATTATCCAAGCATAAAAGCTATGTGGCAGAAATTAAATTCTGTCCACGCAGTACTGAGAACTTATGAGAAAATTTAGCCAAAGTTAGTCCGTTCGCAAAACATGTCAGTTTTTACCTTGAAGCATTAAAATAGTACATAATATATCTTTAAAATATCAAAATTATTTTTAGATTGAAGTAAATGGAGTTTAAAATTCACGTCATGTTAATGTTTATGTAATAAATATTTTAAATACCTATAATGTTCAATATCCAATTCATGCCGTTACCATTTATGAGCAAAGGTTTCCTGGTTATAACTTACTAACGATAATGAATTTACACGTACGAAATAAAGAATGCGTTCCATTTATTTACTGATCCATAAAAACTTTTATCATCGACCTTCTAACTGGTAAATAGCATGTAATAGCTACGAAAAATTGCACTGTAAATTGGTTTCAGTTGTTTATTTGTATCGCGGTGAAGCTTTACCGTCGCAACTACGCGATCATTTGGTTTCGTACCATTTTATCTCGTTTTTAACTTTAACGCTCTTCTATCTACATTGTGAGTTAGTAGTATATAATAGCCGGAGCTGCGCCAGGATTCAGGTTGTGGATTGTGTGGATTGTGATTGTCTGTCCGCCATCTTGGATTGTGACGTCACGGCGGCCATCTTGGATGACCTTGACCTTGACCTTTGACCTTGACCTGGAATTTGATCCTCAAAAATCGCCAAAAATGACCAAAATTGGGCAAAAATTGCCCAAAATTCCTCAAAAATCGCCAAAATTTCCATTTTTTTGAAAAAAAAAACCGCCAAAAAATCTCAAATAATTCCACAGTTCAAAAATTAGGATTTCGAAAATCCTCAAAAGTCGCTTTGCCCTAGAAAAAACGAAAACTCCTAAAAGCGGCTTAAAACTCCTAAGAGCTAGCCGCTTATAAGCCGCCGACCTTGAAAATAAGGATGTCATGGCAGCCATATTGGATGATGATGTCACCGTTGCAAATTTTGTTACGGCCGCCATCTTTAAATTTTTTATTTATTATCCGATTGGAATGAAAAAAAAATTTAAAAATTATAAAAAATCCATTTAATAAAAATTTAATAAATTATTTATAAAAAATGTACTTTACGACACGGAGCTCAGAGTCCTCGGTTCGAACCCGGTGAGGGCAAAAAAAAAAATAAAAATGACATACGATCATTCCCTCGTGGAGGGCGCTGGCATACTGACTCCCACCACTTTTTTCAAAGCATATATATATTCACCTAGTATGACGTCATGTCCGCCATCTTGTCTTCGATGCTGGAAGCCATCATCATTGTATCGTCGGCTAGAGTGCGCTGACGCCATGTTAGTTTAACTCTTACCCGATAGAGTGCAGTAATCATTTATTACTAAGGTGCCCGCCATCTTGAAATTTGGCCGCCATCTTGAAAATCCGTAATTATTTAGCTAGAAATTCGGGAAAAGTTCCAAAATTTATTAAATAAATTTGCAATCAATATACTGATTGACCCGGTCAGTTCCTATCCTTGGTTCGACCCCTGGCCGATACAAAAAAATTAAATATAACATCAATTTAACATAATAGTAACAGGTTCGAGGAATTAAACACCGCAAGTTCTTTTACAAACAGAATATTTATTACATAATTTCTATTCTACTACAGGATCACTTACGAAAGATAGCAAATTTATAATCATTCATTTAGTTCCGCATCGGTGTGAAATGACTTATTCTTAGCTCCAATCGGTTTATACTAGACAGAGTCCAACCAGATCCTTTACTGACATAGTTCTCCTCTTCTTGACAGAGTTTCTGGATACCGTGTTTAACAGTTTGCTTCACATCGTTAGAACTATAAATTACTGTAGCCGATGTCTTGAATGCACACTTTTTCACTTTGTCATCTAACGGATATGGCTTTCCATATAGACAGTCCAACCACAAGTTATATTTTAATGGTCCGTTTGTTGCTACGTCATCAGTAAGCTGATTGATTATGTCCTGTCTGATATCATCAAGAAAAGTACAAATATCCTTCGACTCACCGAACGTATTTAGATAATAGTAGTCTTTCAACGTTCCACGAAATGCAGTCTGCGCCAAGTAGAAACCATTATCGTTCACTTGTAATGCTCCGAACACAGTCTTAGGTTTAGGTCCATGTTCAGTCGTCATAGCAATCGGTTGCTGCGCATCTGTTTTTTTGATTGTACGCTCACGAGCCTTCAATCTAAAGCGAGGAGTCGAAATGTCTGCAGGTAGTTCAGCAGTAGGCACACGGACTTCACCTTTACATATTTTCGCATGTCGTCGCAAACTATCAATTCGAGTAAACCATTCATGACAATCATCACATCGAAACTTTATACGAGAAGGATTCTTTTTGCATTTGCTCCGCTCATGTCTTCGTGCATCATGGGAAAATGTGAACGACATATCACAGTAGCTGCAAGGATACCGTGCCGATGTAGACGAACCTTTCAGACCCGATCCAGATATGGACGTTGCAACAGTAGTACCATTTCCAGGCATACTCTTATGAACATCGACGCATCGCTGTTGCACCGAAACCTTTACTTTCTGCCGCACAGCAGGACCTTTACATGTCTTCATGTGCGTTTTCATATTATCTTTTCTGGCAAACTGCTTATGACATTTCTCACAAACAAACATTTTACGATATAGGTTCTTGGCACATTCTCTCTTCTCATGCCGTCGAGCATTGCTGCTGTTTGAGAAAATCTTGTCACAGTAACAGCACCGATGTTCGTTAGTTGTTGTCGATTCGGCATCCATTGAAGTCTCCATCGAGGGCGAAACGAAGTTCATCGAGTTTTCCTGCACAGCCAGCACTACCGGGATTAAAGTCTCTTCTGCTGGTGGTATCGCGTCTGTTGAAATCTCCTCCAGTGTTGTCGACGTGGTTGTCAACGGAATCTGCTCCTTCTCCGTCGTAGCTGTCGTAAAGGTTCCCGTAGACGATGGTACAACCTCCATCGAGTTCGACGTTAAAGTCGGTAAAGATGCCATCGAGTTCGCAAGAACAGGTAATTACGTGATTAATGCACCAGAAGAAATAAACTAGGTGATCCTTACACCGCCGACGTCAGTAACAAACTGAGCGCCCTGCTGTCTAGGACTCGCTTATATACATGCACCGTATGGAATAATACGCTAGTCAAATCAAGAAACATCTACAATAATACTAGAGTCAAAACAACATTAAAAATAGAAGGACCATCAACAAAAAGGAAGCACATTCTGGAAGCACAATAAAAAAAGGCAGCACATTTGGAAGCACCGACAACGAAAAGGCAGCACATTTGGAAGCACCGACATCTAAAAGACAGCACCGCCATCGAAAAGGCAGCACATTTTGGAAGCACCGACAACGAAAAGGCAGCACCGTCATCGTAAAGACACAGACCGCAAGTCCGGGTCATGTCAATATCAGACATATAGACCATGAACACAGTACACACAGGAAACGGATCGTACACACAGTACACACAGGAAACGAAACGTACACACAGTACACACAGGAAACGGAACGTACACACAGTACACACAGGTAACGGAACGTACACACAGTACACACAGGAAACGGAACGTACACACAGTACACACAGAAAACGGAACGTACACACAGTACACACAGAAAACGGAACGTACACACAGTACACACAGAAAACAGAACGTACACACAGTACACACAGGAAACTGAACGTACACACAGTACACACAGAAAACGGAACGTACACACAGGACACACAGGAAACGGAACGTACACACAGTACACACAGAAAACGGAACGTACACACAGTAAACACAGGAAACGGAACGTACACACAGTACACACAGGAAACGTAATGATCACACATACAGTAGCGGAAACACACAGGCTTAGTTGGAAATCAGAATACAAGAAATAAAAACATTAAATTTTTACTTTTAATATTTTATTACTTCTCAACATTACACAAATACAAGTAAAAGAAGCCATTATTGTATGTAGCCAGCTTTCCTCAGTTCTTTGAGTATGAAGGATATTTCTTTGATGCACGGATAGTTTCCTGCACAAAGCGAGCCATGTAGAAGTCTTAGCCGGTCAACCAATATGTTTGGATCGTTCCACGATGTATAATCAATCTCTTCTACCACCATCTTACTTGCTTGTTTATTATAAATACTTTTAATATCACAATCGTCCCAGTGATCATAATAAGCATTATCAGATTTATTTATTATAACACGACGTTTCCATCGTTTCGGTCTCAGGACATCGTCACATTCTTCGATCTTGTCAGCTGTAGGTGCTTCATCACAGTCTATGCCTTTGTCAACAGCCTCAGAGTCACTGTAACAATCACTGTAGAAGACATCCTCTTCACCCAGATTACCGTATGAATTCGCTATCGATGATGTCGAAGTGTCTTCATCGTCTTCATGCTTCCTTTTTAGGAGTCCATCATTTTTACAAAGAATGGAGGATCTACTGAATATAGGCTTGAATGTATTCTCACTTTTCACGGTGTTGATACTTCCATTAGTTTCAGTCTTCCTGAAGCCATTAGCAGCCTTCAATTTATGTTCTTCCTCACGATCGGGTGAGCTAATACCATCACGTTCAGGACAAGGAAAATTATTGTCGTAATGCAGATCACTCTTCTTTAGTCTAGTGGATCCATCGGTGTCCTCTATGCCGTAAGTAGGCTTGACTTTACATGTTCTATCATGTCTTTTTAAGCTGTCAATTCGTGTTAACAACCTGCTACAACGATTACAGCTTAACATGTTGCGTAGTGGGTTTCTAGCACAATCATTCTTCTCATGACGTCTAGCATTCCTTCTCATGACAAAATCCTTACCACAGTATATACAGCGGCTTCCTTCCGATTCAGCTGCAGATAACAAACCACGATCCATTGTAGCTTCTGTGACTAATGCCAGATGCAAACTAAGAGTTTTAAATTAGATCCAATACTACTTAAATAGAAATTTTTTCATATTTCATCAGCGAGAGTTAATTTATCTCATACAAAAGTACTTGCTGCAACTAGTTCTGCTTTTCAACAACAGATGACGTCACGTATTGCTTGCAGGTAAATAATATTTAGTTCTTTAATGCAGGATGCGGGATGCTCACTAACGATCGTAAAAGAAAGATGGCTTCGCTAGACTCCAAGGAAAAGGAAGTTCGTCTTGCATGTTGGTGCTCCACAGATGTCTCATGGCGTAATATTAATTTGACTGAGAAATGATATTTTTTAATTCCACATGATAAAAATATTACAAGTTTTGATTTAGTAGCAGAAATTATCGAATTAAATGTAACTCCAAATAAAATGACATGTCTCATTAAGAGTAAAACTTCTTCATGGAGAGATCGGTTTCTCAGAATAGTCAGATACACTTAAAGAAACCACAGGAATGATTGCAAGAACACGGGAAAAACCATCAAAATATTGACAAAAATAATCAGGAGCACAGGAGAAAACCATCATTATTTTGATAAGAATAATCAGGAGCACACGGAGAAAAAACATCATAATATTGACAAGAATTATCGGGAGCACACGGAGAAAAACCATCATAATATTGACAAGTATAATTAGGAGCACACGGAGAAAACCGACATAAAATTGACAAGAATTATCGGGAGCACACGGAGAAAACCACCACACATTTTCTATGATATCATAAAAATAAAAAATAAAAAATTGAAAATAAAAATAAATTAATAAAAAATTTAAAACAAAAAAAAATCTACAAAAAAACACATAAAATTCTGGCTTGTACACTTATATTTGCTCAACAATGATAAGTTTACAAGCTAGCAGAATCTATTTATGTATTTTTTTGTAGATTTTTTTTGTTTTAAATTTTTTATTAATTTATTTTTATTTTCAATTTTTTATTTTTTATTTTTATGATATCATAGAAAATGTGTGGTGGTTTTCTCCGTGTGCTCCCGATAATTCTTGTCAATTTTATGTCGGTTTTCTCCGTGTGCTCCTAATTATACTTGTCAATATTATGATGGTTTTTCTCCGTGTGCTCCCGATAATTCTTGTCAATATTATGATGTTTTTTCTCCGTGTGCTCCTGATTATTCTTATCAAAATAATGATGGTTTTCTCCTGTGCTCCTGATTATTTTTGTCAATATTTTGATGGTTTTTCCCGTGTTCTTGCAATCATTCCTGTGGTTTCTTTAAGTGTATCTGACTATTCTGAGAAACCGATCTCTCCATGAAGAAGTTTTACTCTTAATGAGACATGTCATTTTATTTGGAGTTACATTTAATTCGATAATTTCTGCTACTAAATCAAAACTTGTAATATTTTTATCATGTGGAATTAAAAAATATCATTTCTCAGTCAAATTAATATTACGCCATGAGACATCTGTGGAGCACCAACATGCAAGACGAACTTCCTTTTCCTTGGAGTCTAGCGAAGCCATCTTTCTTTTACGATCGTTAGTGAGCATCCCGCATCCTGCATTAAAGAACTAAATATTATTTACCTGCAAGCAATACGTGACGTCATCTGTTGTTGAAAAGCAGAACTAGTTGCAGCAAGTACTTTTGTATGAGATAAATTAACTCTCGCTGATGAAATATGAAAAAATTTCTATTTAAGTATTGGATCTAATTTAAAACTCTTAGTTTGCATCTGGCATTAGTCACAGAAGCTACAATGGATCGTGGTTTGTTATCTGCAGCTGAATCGGAAGGAAGCCGCTGTATATACTGTGGTAAGGATTTTGTCATGAGAAGGAATGCTAGACGTCATGAGAAGAATGATTGTGCTAGAAACCCACTACGCAACATGTTAAGCTGTAATCGTTGTAGCAGGTTGTTAACACGAATTGACAGCTTAAAAAGACATGATAGAACATGTAAAGTCAAGCCTACTTACGGCATAGAGGACACCGATGGATCCACTAGACTAAAGAAGAGTGATCTGCATTACGACAATAATTTTCCTTGTCCTGAACGTGATGGTATTAGCTCACCCGATCGTGAGGAAGAACATAAATTGAAGGCTGCTAATGGCTTCAGGAAGACTGAAACTAATGGAAGTATCAACACCGTGAAAAGTGAGAATACATTCAAGCCTATATTCAGTAGATCCTCCATTCTTTGTAAAAATGATGGACTCCTAAAAAGGAAGCATGAAGACGATGAAGACACTTCGACATCATCGATAGCGAATTCATACGGTAATCTGGGTGAAGAGGATGTCTTCTACAGTGATTGTTACAGTGACTCTGAGGCTGTTGACAAAGGCATAGACTGTGATGAAGCACCTACAGCTGACAAGATCGAAGAATGTGACGATGTCCTGAGACCGAAACGATGGAAACGTCGTGTTATAATAAATAAATCTGATAATGCTTATTATGATCACTGGGACGATTGTGATATTAAAAGTATTTATAATAAACAAGCAAGTAAGATGGTGGTAGAAGAGATTGATTATACATCGTGGAACGATCCAAACATATTGGTTGACCGGCTAAGACTTCTACATGGCTCGCTTTGTGCAGGAAACTATCCGTGCATCAAAGAAATATCCTTCATACTCAAAGAACTGAGGAAAGCTGGCTACATACAATAATGGCTTCTTTTACTTGTATTTGTGTAATGTTGAGAAGTAATAAAATATTAAAAGTAAAAATTTAATGTTTTTATTTCTTGTATTCTGATTTCCAACTAAGCCTGTGTGTTTCCGCTACTGTATGTGTGATCATTACGTTTCCTGTGTGTACTGTGTGTACGTTCCGTTTCCTGTGTTTACTGTGTGTACGTTCCGTTTTCTGTGTGTACTGTGTGTACGTTCCGTTTCCTGTGTGTCCTGTGTGTACGTTCCGTTTTCTGTGTGTACTGTGTGTACGTTCAGTTTCCTGTGTGTACTGTGTGTACGTTCTGTTTTCTGTGTGTACTGTGTGTACGTTCCGTTTTCTGTGTGTACTGTGTGTACGTTCCGTTTTCTGTGTGTACTGTGTGTACGTTCCGTTTCCTGTGTGTACTGTGTGTACGTTCCGTTACCTGTGTGTACTGTGTGTACGTTCCGTTTCCTGTGTGTACTGTGTGTACGTTTCGTTTCCTGTGTGTACTGTGTGTACGATCCGTTTCCTGTGTGTACTGTGTTCATGGTCTATATGTCTGATATTGACATGACCCGGACTTGCGGTCTGTGTCTTTACGATGACGGTGCTGCCTTTTCGTTGTCGGTGCTTCCAAAATGTGCTGCCTTTTCGATGGCGGTGCTGTCTTTTAGATGTCGGTGCTTCCAAATGTGCTGCCTTTTCGTTGTCGGTGCTTCCAAATGTGCTGCCTTTTTTTATTGTGCTTCCAGAATGTGCTTCCTTTTTGTTGATGGTCCTTCTATTTTTAATGTTGTTTTGACTCTAGTATTATTGTAGATGTTTCTTGATTTGACTAGCGTATTATTCCATACGGTGCATGTATATAAGCGAGTCCTAGACAGCAGGGCGCTCAGTTTGTTACTGACGTCGGCGGTGTAAGGATCACCTAGTTTATTTCTTCTGGTGCATTAATCACGTAATTACCTGTTCTTGCGAACTCGATGGCATCTTTACCGACTTTAACGTCGAACTCGATGGAGGTTGTACCATCGTCTACGGGAACCTTTACGACAGCTACGACGGAGAAGGAGCAGATTCCGTTGACAACCACGTCGACAACACTGGAGGAGATTTCAACAGACGCGATACCACCAGCAGAAGAGACTTTAATCCCGGTAGTGCTGGCTGTGCAGGAAAACTCGATGAACTTCGTTTCGCCCTCGATGGAGACTTCAATGGATGCCGAATCGACAACAACTAACGAACATCGGTGCTGTTACTGTGACAAGATTTTCTCAAACAGCAGCAATGCTCGACGGCATGAGAAGAGAGAATGTGCCAAGAACCTATATCGTAAAATGTTTGTTTGTGAGAAATGTCATAAGCAGTTTGCCAGAAAAGATAATATGAAAACGCACATGAAGACATGTAAAGGTCCTGCTGTGCGGCAGAAAGTAAAGGTTTCGGTGCAACAGCGATGCGTCGATGTTCATAAGAGTATGCCTGGAAATGGTACTACTGTTGCAACGTCCATATCTGGATCGGGTCTGAAAGGTTCGTCTACATCGGCACGGTATCCTTGCAGCTACTGTGATATGTCGTTCACATTTTCCCATGATGCACGAAGACATGAGCGGAGCAAATGCAAAAAGAATCCTTCTCGTATAAAGTTTCGATGTGATGATTGTCATGAATGGTTTACTCGAATTGATAGTTTGCGACGACATGCGAAAATATGTAAAGGTGAAGTCCGTGTGCCTACTGCTGAACTACCTGCAGACATTTCGACTCCTCGCTTTAGATTGAAGGCTCGTGAGCGTACAATCAAAAAAACAGATGCGCAGCAACCGATTGCTATGACGACTGAACATGGACCTAAACCTAAGACTGTGTTCGGAGCATTACAAGTGAACGATAATGGTTTCTACTTGGCGCAGACTGCATTTCGTGGAACGTTGAAAGACTACTATTATCTAAATACGTTCGGTGAGTCGAAGGATATTTGTACTTTTCTTGATGATATCAGACAGGACATAATCAATCAGCTTACTGATGACGTAGCAACAAACGGACCATTAAAATATAACTTGTGGTTGGACTGTCTATATGGAAAGCCATATCCGTTAGATGACAAAGTGAAAAAGTGTGCATTCAAGACATCGGCTACAGTAATTTATAGTTCTAACGATGTGAAGCAAACTGTTAAACACGGTATCCAGAAACTCTGTCAAGAAGAGGAGAACTATGTCAGTAAAGGATCTGGTTGGACTCTGTCTAGTATAAACCGATTGGAGCTAAGAATAAGTCATTTCACACCGATGCGGAACTAAATGAATGATTATAAATTTGCTAGCTTTCGTAAGTGATCCTGTAGTAGAATAGAAATTATGTAATAAATATTCTGTTTGTAAAAGAACTTGCGGTGTTTAATTCCTCGAACCTGTTACTATTATGTTAAATTGATGTTATATTTAATTTTTTTGTATCGGCCAGGGGTCGAACCAAGGATAGGAACTGACCGGGTCAATCAGTATATTGATTGCAAATTTATTTAATAAATTTTGGAACTTTTCCCGAATTTCTAGCTAAATAATTACGGATTTTCAAGATGGCGGCCAAATTTCAAGATGGCGGGCACCTTAGTAATAAATGATTACTGCACTCTATCGGGTAAGAGTTAAACTAACATGGCGTCAGCGCACTCTAGCCGACGATACAATGATGATGGCTTCCAGCATCGAAGACAAGATGGCGGACATGACGTCATACTAGGTGAATATATATATGCTTTGAAAAAAGTGGTGGGAGTCAGTATGCCAGCGCCCTCCACGAGGGAATGATCGTATGTCATTTTTATTTTTTTTTTTGCCCTCACCGGGTTCGAACCGAGGACTCTGAGCTCCGTGTCGTAAAGTACATTTTTTATAAATAATTTATTAAATTTTTATTAAATGGATTTTTTATAATTTTTAATTTTTTTTTTCATTCCAATCGGATAATAAATAAAAAATTTAAAGATGGCGGCCGTAACAAAATTTGCAACGGTGACATCATCATCCAATATGGCTGCCATGACATCCTTATTTTCAAGGTCGGCGGCTTATAAGCGGCTAGCTCTTAGGAGTTTTAAGCCGCTTTTAGGAGTTTTCGTTTTTTCTAGGGCAAAGCGACTTTTGAGGATTTTCGAAATCCTAATTTTTGAACTGTGGAATTATTTGAGATTTTTTGGCGGAAATTTTTTTCAAAAAAATGGAAATTTTGGCGATTTTTGAGGAATTTTGGGCAATTTTTGCCCAATTTTGGTCATTTTTGGCGATTTTTGAGGATCAAATTCCAGGTCAAGGTCAAAGGTCAAGGTCAAGGTCATCCAAGATGGCCGCCGTGACGTCACAATCCAAGATGGCGGACAGACAATCACAATCCACACAATCCACAACCTGAATCCTGGCGCAGCTCCGGCTATTATATACTACTTGAGTTGTATTGACCTTATACATATACAGTACAGGTTTAAAAAGTTAAATTTTTACTACTGGTATCTTCTCTTACACAGTTAACGAAACATATACATCCATCAAACGTGACGCATTTAACATCACTCGTAATCCTGTTTTATTTAACTTCCTACATTACGCCGGTTAAACTAGCGAGAGGATTATATTATTTACTAAACCTGAACTTACTGCCACTTGCACGCCTCTATTGGAACTCAGAGTCTATTGCTCCCGCGCCATAACCGACTACGCTATCGGAGACCGTCTGTGAACACAAAAATGAAGTTATAATATAAAAATTAAAAATAAATTAGAAACACAATAGTAATAATGTAAAATTATACCTTGTGCCGTCGAAATATCTAACTTTTCCTTTCCAGATTCGTTTCTTCCGAGTGGCGTGTAATCTCAACCTTGATTTCTTTCCCTTTCTTCGTTCGTCGTTGACAGCTTTCATTTTAAAACAAATATACACATATATATTCAAAGGAAACAGCTGAACATAATGATGTAAAATAAAAACAATCCGGCCACGTCCAGCGACTCCACCCCGCAACTGCGCTTGCTTACTGCACGCCCTGTGTCGTGAGTGGAGGGGGGATCAGGCGCGCCAACCTGACTCATCTTTCACCTCCCCCCGCGGAAACGAGCCGATTGCTGTTCTACGGCTGAGAGCGCGCCACGTGATGGACTGCCAACTAGTGCAAAACATGCCGCAGTAACACAAGTGCCTCTCGGAATTCAATGCGGTGACCCTATAATTTTATTGGTGTATATTTTGTATCAAGGTCCATTGCATGTCTCTATATTAGTGCCACATACATCCCGTGAATAGTTTGTAAGATACTGCAGCCTGAAAACCCCGTTTTTGGCCATGTTAAGGGGTTCTAAAATATGTTTTTTTATGAATAATTAATTTCGAATAAAAATTAAGCCTATACCTGAAGTGTGTGTTCTTTTCGTGCGGAAACCAATTTCGAAAATTTTCCATAGCTTTCTGTAAAAATGTGTATTTCAAACACACTGCAATGTTGTACACTTGCTAGGTAGGCGGGCGCCTTAAGGGTTTATCAGGGCCGTATTTACGCGCAGGCTATCTAGGCTGTAGCCTATGGGCCCGCACCACAAATGGGGGCCCGCACCACACGACACGAAAAAAAATTATACTGCGATGTGGATCTTCTTATATTCTTAAAATACGCGTCGACATATGGTCCAGTTGTTTTGTGTGGATTAATTGCGCTGAACTAAACTCTTCTGTGTAAAGCTGATTATGAGTTATGTCAGCATTTAGAAATTTTCGATTATTTTCATTGGTTTTGGTGTCACTTAATTCCTTAACCTCTAAATAAATACTGTTTGGTTAAATTGTCTAGTTTAATAATAAACTAATTTTTTCTGCGCTTTACTATCACTAAATAAACTTATAGTCCTCGACTACTGAATCCATCTGTGCTAATTCTAAATGATAAGCAATTATGATTCATATCGAAACATAGTAATATTCATTTAATTGTGAAACAATTTTTGACTATAATTATAAGCGTATTTCAGGTGTTACATTTAAAAACAACTGTTTTCTGACTGTGATAACATATTTAAATCGTTTCTCTCCCAAAGTTGAATCTTTTGACCAACACGTTTTCAACTTTATAATTATTTTAATTTAATTTGTACGCGACATTTATTTAGGGGTAAAGAGAGCAATTAGTTGAAGGACTGTATTCTTGATATCCGTGTACCCGAGACGCTGTAAAAGTTTAAGGACTGTATTCCTGCATTTTTGTTGCTAAAAATTCATTTGTTTCAATAAAATAGTTAATATTTAATTAATAAAGTAGCCAATAAAGATTTTTTTATGGCGAATGAGTACTGTGGTCTAGTATTTTAGTAACAGGACAAAAAATTTTAACAGGGTCAGAACTGGAACTATTTTATGGCTAGTAACAAGCCGCAGTTAAGTCTTCCAAAAGATTAAAAATACTTCATACCCCTAAGTCTGGCCCCCCCCCCCTACAAATTATCATATGGGCGCCCTTGCCGCTGGTGCGGGTATAGCTTGTTGCAGTCTAATAGGTGGTCAGATTTATTTTCGCGAAAAATGCCTGCCCCTAGGAATGTCGCATCGTTAGGGGCAGGCATTTCTTTTCGCGAAATCTGCATGACCCTACGTATCATGCGTGAATGGCGAGAACACATAAACAATAGTAGAGAATGAACGGCCGCAGTGGTGGCTGGAACCTTGAAGAGGGGAGAGGAGGGAAGCTAGAGCGAGTGTTTGTGGGGTAGGGGGAGGGGGACGGTGGGCTGTCTGCTGTCGTGGCCCCCGCGTGTTATTATGGAGGCATTTCCTACGTGATTATAATAATTTCACATCAAATTATGTTCATTGTTTATTTGTTTGTTTCAAACATTATTTTATGAAAAACAGTTTCCATTTTTTTTTAACTATGTACTGTATTGACTATTTCTGTACATTCCGGTCTCCATAATGACATTATCTATCTGGTGGTTAGGTACATATGGTCAGTAGTCAAGATGCCTTATTTTCGATACTTAGAATACTGTACAAACAGGTCGTGTAATATGTCAAACGTATAGACCAGACGTCTCCGAACCACGAGGCCAATCATGAACTGAACTACAGACCTGACAATGCACAATCAACGGAAAGGGCGAACGTGCTCGAATCACTCCGATTGCTCCAAGTGCTCCAAAACTCAGTTAGCATATAGTATTAGTCACAGAAGCTAATAACTATCCCGGTTCGATGCCTGTAGCATTATCGAAAGGGCACCGCTGTAGATTAACCAATTTTTGTTGACGAGTGCTACCATCTTCATGTTGAGGTCGGAACTTTTCAGACAACCCTCGTACAGGTCCAGACCGCCTGGTGAGATGACGTTCGGTTACCCCTCGTGCAAAACCCTTGTGCCGCAGATTCAAAAATCATACAGGTTTGCGCTCTTGGGATATACTATGTACATATTTATGTTAATGTGCACATATGCATGAGAATGTGTATATGTATGGCCTGCTATGTACATATGTGTATATGTATACTATGTACGTATGTATATGTTTTGTGTGTATGTATACTGGGTACACTTATGTGTATATGTATGATATGTACATATGTATAGGTATGTAAACAACTTTGATATGTATACATATGTATATATATGTATATAAGTATGTATATTGGTATATATATATATGTCCTATATTCTTAAAGAAAGCCATGACTTTTGTGGCGCCCCCATTAACCACGGAGGCCATTTTTTTCACAACGAGGCTTGTTGTTTGTTCTTGCTACTGAACGTAAATCCAAATAAATAATAGCTTTTAAAAAACAAACACGCTTTTATAGAAAACCCAATAAAAAATAGAAAATAAATTTTAATAAATTGAATAAAGAATAGTGTAAATGAGAAAAAAAAAAATTTTTTATTTAAAAAAAAAAACTTGGGGTGCATAGTGTCAATAGTTATAAAAAAATTATTTACAGATTTGAGTAGATGGAATATAATTTTGATAATATTTTTTTCCTTCAATAATTTATATTTTTTTCTTATTTACACTATTCTTAATTCAAATTTATTAAAATTTATTTTCTATTATTTAGTTTTTTTTATAAAAGCGTGTTTTTTAGTTTTTTAAACTATTATTTATTTTTATGTATGTTCGCCGATTTTACCGTCAATTGTGGATCGATTTTCAAAATAAATTTTGGAATTGAAAACTTCTATAGGAATGTTTGGATAGGGAGTAAATTCATTTAAGTCGTCATCGACATGATCACGTGACGTGAATGTGTATGTATGTATGTATATTATATATATATATATATATACACACACACAGTGGTGCACGCACAGTCAGTACGCGTCTTCAGTCCCTGTACATCAGTGATGTGAATCGAATGTGTGTATACAGTGTTCAAATTGTGTTTTTGTTCAATTTTTATTTTAAATCTACGATTACTGTGCAGTAAAAAGTGAGTATCAAATATATTAATATTCTCATATAGATATATAGTTTGAATAACCAAGAAAACGGAGTCTTTTTTAGCAATATAACCAAAAATGAAGAACATCATTATTTATTTTTTAATAGGTACCTACAATTACAAAGCAATGCGTATTTTATAGTAATTTAAGAGTTATTTTACTAACGTGATAAAACAAATTGTTGTGTGATAATATTTTTTCGTAAAAATTGCGAAAAAGGCTCTGATTTTTGACGTGATAACGTCTTATAAATTGATTATCGTCGGCTGTACGCACGAAAAAGCATGACTCATTGTCACGTTCCGCCTGAGCCGATCGTGCAAGAACCGGCCAACCACCGTGCGAGAAAATCTTCTATAATATCAAACAGGTTAAGGCGGGCTTTTTAACTAAATGTTCGTGATTATATTTAAACAAATTATTTAAATTAAATTTGCAAAAACAGTAAATGATAAAGTATGCAAATTTTCATCAATGTTTTCTTATGACGTTATCACGTAAAATTATCGTCCGTAAACCTACTTTACAGACAACCCCACTTTTATCAAAAAATATTTTCTAATCTTACACAATTATATTTTACAAAGTTAGTATTTCTTATTTCAAATTATATTTGTTTTTTCTTAATTCTATTATTAATATTAATAATAGTTAGTTCTATTATTATTATTAATTCTGTCATATGAAGTTTAGGAAAAAATATTGTGTACATTATATTGTTATTTTCTCTAAATATCTATTTTTAATATTTTTTGAGGTCCTCGATTTTGTGTGCAAAACGGAGTCTTTGTAGCGATGTAACCTAAAAATTAAAAAAAATCATTATTAATTTTTTTATTACCTACAATTACTATGCAATGTGTATTTTATAGTAATTTAGAAGGTACAAGTCGTATATATATATATATATATATATATATATATATATATATACACACACACACTAGCTGCGGTACCCGGCTTTGCCCGGGCTGAACACCGGGTGAAATATTGTCCGCGAGTTACAGCAAAATGGATAGCGATATGTCCAGTGTGTTGGACATTAAGAAATGACACATAATTACTGTTTGTGTATCTGTGACCTATGATTTTCTGTTTACCCAGGGCGATCGGTTGAAAGGTTTAGAAGTTGATGCGCTACAGCGCCATCTAGCGGCGAGTTACAAAAAAAAATGGATGATAAAAACACTTCGATGTGCCAACTTTCATGGCGATCGGTCAAACGGTGTAAGAGTTTATCAACGTCATACATACCAAAATCCAATTATATATATTCTTATATTTCGAAATTTTGGGGCTTTCACTTTTGCGAAAAGTGGATGTTCAGGACCTCGAATGGTTTGGAACACTCCATCTCGAAAGAAATGATATTTGAAATTCCTGAAATTGTCGAAATTTTGGGGCTTTGTCCCCAGAGGGGGAGGGGTGATTTTGAGGACCCTGAATGGCTGGGAAACAATAAAAATCGAAAGAATGATATTTGAAATTTTTTAAATTGTGGGGTTTTGACCCCTGAGGGGGAGGGGTGATTTTGAGGACCCTGAATGGCTGGGAAACAATAAAAATCGAAAGAATGATATTTGAAATTTTTTAAATTTTGGGGTTTTGACTCCTTGTGGGGGGAGGGTAGTTTGAGGACCCCGAATGGCTCAGAAACACTCCAAATAGTAAAAAAAGTATTTTTAAATTTAAGAAATTTTTCGAAATTTTGGGGTTTTGCATTCCCCCAATCCCCTTGCCCCAAATTTGTTGGAGAACACGTCTTTGGGGAGACGTTCCGCCATCCCCCGGACACATTAGTTAGTAATGACTTAATTTTAATACAATTTCCTCCAATTTTTCGAAATTTTGTGGCTTTCACTTTTGAGAAAAGGGAGGGGGGGGGGGGGGGGAGATTCAGGACCTCGAATGGTTCGGAACACCCCATCTCGAAAGAAATGATATTTGAAAATCCTGAAATTTTCGAGATTTTGGGGCTTTGTCCCCAAAGGGGGAGGGGTTATTTTGAGGAATCTGAATGGCAGGGAAGCACTAAAAATCGAAAGAGAATGATTTTTGAAATTTTCTAAATTTTGGGGCTTTGACCCCTGAGAAGGGAGGGGGGGGGGGTGATGTTGAAGATCCCGAATGGCTCGTAAACACTCCAAATCGAAAGAGAATAGGTTTACCAAAGTTTGGGAAATTTTTTTTATTATTGGGTCTTTGACTCCTTGTGGGGGGAGGGTAGTTTGAGGACCCCGAATGGCTCGGAAACACTTAAAATCGAAAGAGAAAGATTTTTTAAAAATTTTAAACTTTCGAAATTTTGGGGCTTTAACCACCTGGTTGGGGGGGGGGGGGGGGTGATGCTGAGGACCCCGAATGGCTCGGAAACACTCCAAATCGAAAGAGATATAAAGGAAAACTTATTACCTACCTATGAATAATTTTCTAAATAAATTAATAAATAACTATGTTTAAGAATTTACGTACATACATAATATTAAACTTCAAACTATACACACCAAAAAAAACTAAGGATGTTTGTGAAACTATTTTTTATTTGTCATAATGTTTAAAACATTTGTAGGACTTGTTGATATGTAAAACTGTGGTGGCCATATTCCGCTTATCCAAAGGAGTATAGAAATTAATAGAGATATCACTCCCTGTACACACCACAAATCTTTGAATTAAGTAAAAAAAAACATAGTCCAAAATGAAACAAAAAGTATAAATAACAACTAATTTGTCAAAAAAATTTATTCAACTGGAATGACAATGTTAACATCCACCTGAAATTTAATAGAAGTAGGTAGGTAAGAATATATATATATAAGAAAATAAATTAAATTAAAACATACATAAATAAAATTATCTCACACTCAACCAAACATAATGTTTAATATGAAATAAAGGAAGATGGCAATTACACGTAACTATTATAATTAATAAAAAAAAATCGACCTACCTGAAATAGTAAAATTCAAATTTTTCAACAATATATTACATAATTGATAAATATTTCTGGTCTTCGGTCTCAATAGCCTTAAGACTCTTGACGCTCAGCAGATAAATTATAAACACTAAACCAAACTCCTTGCAAATAAGATATAAGTAGGTACTGTAAAAAAAATAATTTAAATTGTAATATACAAAAACGGTATTGAAAACTGAAACAAATATGGCGACACTACAAACTGTCAAGATATTTATTTTTTTCTTACTCTCTACTTAGTTCCTTACAATAGCAAAACGTAACGTAATGGCTTGAAAGCTATTGCTCGGCAGACATAGAGGAATGACACTAACAGTTTGTATATCTATGACACACGTTACATAAAATTATGATATATTTTTTTAACCCGTTTAATTTTTTTTTTTTTTTTTTAGATAAAAGATAGCCTATGTCCATCCCCAGGATATAATCTATCTTCTTGCCAAATTTCATTACGATCCGTTCGGCCGTTCAGCCGGGAAAAGGTAACAAACAGACAGACAGACAGAGTTACTTTCGCATTTATAATATTAATAATAATATATAGTAAGGATAATACTGGGCTTGCGTAGCCCATGTGTCTTGATGATAAATAAACCATATGAAAATAAATATAATTATTGCTCAGAGTGCCGATAGATGTCAAAACCCGATAAATGTAAACACTTTTAATTTACAAGTTTTAATTTAAGATCACAAAAACACAATTTGAACACTGTATACACATTCGATTCACATATCTGATGTACAGGGACTGACGACGCGTACTGGCTGTGCGCGCAGAACTGAGTGTGTGTGTGTGTATGTGTATATATATATACACACACACATACATACACATACATACATACACATTCACGTCACGTGACCATGTCGATGACGACTTAAATGAATTTACTCCCTATCCAAACATTCCTATAGAAGTTTTCAATTCAAAAAATTATTTTGAAAATCGATCCACAATTGACGGTGAAATCGGTGAACATACATAAAAATAAATAATAGTTTAAAAAACTAAAAAACAAGCTTTTTATAGTAAATCCAACTAACTATAGAATTTGAAATTTAATACATTTGAATTAAGAATAGTGTAAATAATAAAAAAAAAGTATTTTATTGTAAAAAAAGCATGGGGTGTTTTTCAAGATATTATCAAAATGTTAGTCCTACTCATATCTGTCAATAAAATTTTTATAACAATTGACACCATGTACCCCACGCTTTTTTTTTAAATATTTTTTTTTTCTTATTTACACTATTCTTAGTTCAAATTTATTAAAATTTATTTTTAGTTGCATTTTCTATAAAAGTGTGTTTTTTTTTAGTTTTTTTAAACTAATATTATTAATTTTCATTTTTTAATTGGGTTTTCTTTATTACATCAATTTACTATTAAAGTGAGTTTGAGTAGATATTGGCTGCTTTTATAATATATATTCGACTAGCTGCCCGACCCGGCTTCGCACGGCTATACTAATGGAAAAAAATTAAGCCACTTCTCCCATTTACAGTAATGGTAAATAAAAAAAAATTCAGTGAAAATTTATTACAATGCTTTATAATGTACCGGAGAGAAAATGAATAGCACCGATGGTTTCCCGACTCGTGCACGCATCGTACAACTGATGTACCCGTACTTCGCTACGGCAGTCTACAGGCAGATCACTCTTGCGCCGCTCATTATACATGCCCCTCCTTGTGGGTACGCCACTGCCGCGCGATGCCCGTTGCCATGGAGACGCAGAAGGCATGAACAATGCAAAATCCTGTTGTCATGCAGACAAAGTACCCACTGTTGCCTGGTTTTAACCACCCATAGGATCTAATTTTCGGAAAATGTCATCCTGCGTAACATAAGGTACATTACTGTGAAGTTTCAAGTCTGTAAAATATATATACTTGAAAAAAAGGCAATTTTTTATATTTAAAGTACCCGACAAAATTTCAACGGTGATGAGGACTGCACTAACAATGAAATAGTCGTTGCCATAGAGACGAATGAAGCATAAACAAAGCAACAGCCGTTGCCATGGTGATTTCCTACCAAAAACTGGAAATTTTGATATATTACGTCCCCGAAACTCCCATTGGGATTGGATTTCCGTAGAATCCGTTTCTTAGTGAGCGTCTACATCACAAAATGAGTAACTATGCTAAATTTCAAGCTATAGTTTTAGAGATCTCGTGATGAGTGAGTCAGTGAGTGGTATTTTATCCCCTTGGGGGTAGAATTAATCAAAATCCTTTCTTAGCGGATGCCTACGTCATAACATATACCTGCATGCCCAATTTCATCCCGATCCGTCCAGTGGTTTGGGCTGTGCCTTGATAGATCACTATGTCAGTCAGTCAGTCAGTCACCTTTGAGTTATATATATTTAGATATAGCGTGTTGAAGAACTATAGTACACAATATTTTCAATATCCTGCTATGAAAATCAATGATTTTCAATAAAATTGGAAAGTAATTGATAGAGACCTGCAAAATTCGCGGTTTCGATGGCCTTCAGGATAGACTGCACATACCCCTGTACACTCGGGCAAATAACGCAAGTTCATTGGCTGCCGACTTGTAAGTCGTCTCAGCTGGTTTGTCTGTGATTCGATCCTTCTTTGGTTGAGGGTTTATAACTGGTTGAGATTCATCCAGGTGAACAGTAAGCCAATAGCAAAATTATCTAAGAGGTATATGTGTTTGAATTGTAGCCTATCACCGAATGAATCCGCGAATTTTGCAGGTCTCTAGTAATTGATGTTTATTCTAAGTAAGTAACTTATCCGAGAAATGAGCAATTTGGGCGCCTGCTGCCTCCCTTGGATGAGATAACCGGTTCTCAGGTTCCTCTCCGAAAATGTCATCTTATTCAAAGTAGGTGACAGATCCGAGTATAGGTGATCGGCGCGCCTGGTAGTTTCCCTTCTTGGTCTTGGCGCAAAGACACTAGGTACCAGTTTTAGGAAAACAAAAAATCGCTAATCCTGATTATCCTAGTAAGGATAACGGGTCTAACTGTTTAAAATATTGAATTGTCATCGGTCATTGATAAGTATGCCAAATTTCGAGTTAATCCGACGTTTTGAAGGGGGTCAAAATCATGTTCAAAGATTCCGTTACATACTAACATACATACGTATGAAGCTAATAAAAGCGTGTTAAAAAGAAAAAGTAGGTTACAGAGAAGCTTTAATATAATTTTAACTTATTGTTAATATTAATAAACACCGCTTGACTGATCAAAAATTTAAAACCAAGCAATCTTCCAGTAAAAAACAGTTTTCATAGTCTACAAAGGATTTCAATCATACCCACAAACTGCCCACTTAAGTTCAAAAGGTTATATAATTTAACTAAAATGAACTTTTTGCTGACGTCCTTCTACTCAGGGGTGTGTTTGCGTTAGGTAGGCGGGATGATAAGTGCTACGCTCGCTGGTGCTTCTAGCGCTGTATCACCTCTAACAGCAAGTCTCTGAACTGGCGCGCAGACTTCTCTTCGTGCATAGGGCAACTATGAGATTTGAGTGGTAACTATAATATTATATGCGGGAGAAATGAAGATAAAGGTGTAATGCAAGTCCCTTGGCTGCTTTCAAGACGCTGTACCGGGTGTTTCATGCCTAAATATTATTATGAAAACACGTGTTTTAACCATTTTAACTCTTCTAAAAATACAGTTTGAAAAAGAAATCTGGAAACAGAAATACTCATTCGCCTGCCCTCGACGTATTCTTAAATTCTTTTCATAAACATACACCACTCTAATATCTTGAACATTTTCAAACTACGTGCTTTTTTCTTATGCTCTTCACGCCGTATGTGCACAGGTAGGCGGGGCGCCCTTAAAGATTTAGTAAACGTTAATTTAGCCATGATAGAAACGGTTAATGATTTGACTAAATTGTTTATGCTTGCCTTTGAACATAAAACGAGAAAAAAATAGGTTACAAAGAAGATTTAATGTAACTTTAACTTGGTGTACATATTAATAACCAATAATCACTATATTTTATGTCTAAATAATAATTTGTATGAATTATTACTTCCACGCTAACGAAGTACCAGTAAAGCTAGTTGGTGCTGCAAGGACCATAACAAAACAATTCGGGCCCTTTAGAGTTTTAATTTTGGTTTGTTCCCCCCCCCCTTCCATACCCCAACGCTTTCTTCCTTTTTTTTAGCTATCAATTCTTTATAGGTTTTTCCGGTAGCAACCTAGCCTATGCACTTTTGTTGAACGGACACATGTTTCGAAGAGCGGCCCCATTGAAATAATAGATAGACCCAAGATTAATTTTGGAAATTCATTTTCCTCCAGACTAGACTAGACTTGCCAATGTAGTATAATCAAAACTTTTTAGAATCTTCATTGTAGATAACAAGGTCACGTCCTATGCACACACGGTGCGCAGAGCTTAAGGAAAAAGAATGCGATTTCAAAACTACTCACGATATCCGAGTGGGTTCTGCTTACGGAGCAGCATTTAAGTGTTCATCGAGGGCCGAAAAGTACTTTTGATTTTGGATTAAGTAATAAAACTGTATTTTTAGAAGCTTTAAAATGGCTAAAACGCATGTTTTCAGAGTGATTTTTTGCGTAAAACAACCGGTACAGATTCTTGAAAGCACTTAAAGGGTCTTACATTACACCTATATCTTCATTTCTCCGCAATATAATATTACGGTCACCGCTCAAATTTCAGTTATCATGTGGTGACGAGAAGACCGCGCGCCAGCCCACAGCCTAGACACCGCGCTAGAAGCACCAGCGAGCGTCGCGCTTAATATCCCGCCTCACTAACACACATACACCCCTGACGAGGCGGGTCTGCTCAGGATCGTCATGTCTAAAGCATTTTAGTACAATCATTAACGCGAAGTAACTTTAGAAATACTTCAAGACTAATTTACTTACTACCAAATGAATCCGTGAAATAACCGTGGCTCAAAGTATAAAAAAAACTTTTAAAAAACGTGTTTGAACTTGCTGTTTATTAGAGAGAAAGAAGTGATCAATTTACCGCTGCATGATCTCTAGATTTTTTTTTATTTTAAGAGTAAATTATGTTTTATTTAGTTTGTTTCCTGTTTAAGTGTGTATGATTTGAATAAAAATGAAGTCCAAAAAAATTAAGACGCGAGCAGAAGAAATATTTACGTCAAGGCTATTAAGTTTCTTAATCAAAAGTGGTTTTCAAAATTACATAAAAGCTGCATTATTTGCATGAAAATTGGTATACTGAAAGCCAAACGGGTAGATAGAATCACAAGGTATCAAGTTTTGTACACGGTTTTCAACATTCCTGTATCTGTTGTCTGATGGCGGGACGCTATTAAGCCAGACTGCCAAGACGTATTATTAAAACAGATTTTTATTCAGTGTGTTAACACAGTCATCAACTTTTTTCTATAAAGGCGAAAATTAAAATATCTCACCAAACAACTTCTACGCTTTACCGAAAAACGCACTCAGACCAGTTTTTTTAGTCCTTGTCAACACAGCTTTCTGTTGGTGACGTCATGTTTAAACTTATATACACGTAAAATTACAAGTGGTCGCAACACATAATTTGTTTCGGAAATATTAAAGGTACCGTCTACCTGGAACACATAGACTACTGAGCTTCAGAAAAAACACGCCATTTGAAATCTGTTCAAGATATCAGAGTAGTGTCTGTCAAAGAAAAGCATTTGAGAATACGCTGAGTGTGGATGAGTACTTATATTTCCGTAAATTGTTTTTAAACCGTATGTTTAACATATTTAAAATAGCTAAAAAAAACAAAAAAAAAAACACGTGTTTTCAGTAGGGGAGACCGGGGCTGGTTGTAACAGGGGCAGGTTGTAACAGGGCGAATAGTTCCACGACCAGCCACAAGAGCGTATCATCGTTTCAGCCATCAAGGCACATTATGATGCCTTCAGTGCGAGTGGTAACACTGTGGCAGTCGGACGATTTCACTGGCGACAAGAAGGAAAAATTTGTTTTTGGACGAGGTAAGTAAATATTGTTTGTTTGACTGACATTCGTATTGTACGTAATGTATAGGGAGTTTAGAAAATGTCTTCGGGGCAAAATAATCTCCTAAGCTTTAGGTTCTGATATGTTTTGTTGGCATTGGAAACAAATACAAACTATATGGTAAAATTAAATGTTTTCTATAATGATGTCACATGGGGTAGGTTGTAACAGCGAAATTAATCTGTTACAACCTGCCCCACGTACTGTTACAACCTACCCCGTGACCACGTTTTCCTAATTTATTGTTCCTTTTAAGTCTTTTATGAAAGAAAAAAAATACATTTTAAACGGTTTTATCTTGTAGATGTAATTAATAACTTCCAGTCAAATTTTAATTTCAGATGCGTAACTACAAAAGAAAAACCGACAAAGGAAAATATTCTATTGACATGTTGGAGAAAGCAGCTGAAGTTGTAAGAGAAGGAAGATCTGTTAGGCATGCTGCGAAAACGTACAACATCTGCCATGTGACACTTGGGAGGTACATAAAAAAGAAAAACAAACGTAAGTTGCATTCATTAATGAATTTTCTTAATTACATCTGCTTGATTTCTAACATAAATACGTCTCAACAATGGGTTGTAAACGTTTTTTATTGTATTAGTACAAAAATATGGTTTTGCGTAGTTTAGATTTTCTTATGTGAAAACAGGAGCAAAATTAACATAGGCCTGTATGGTTTTTCTATTGTTTCAGGTTTAAATGCAGTCGATATTAATTTTCGAGAGGAGTGGAAACCTTTGGCTGGTTATTATGGGAACAGACAGGTATTTACACCTTTGCAAGAGATCGCTCTTGTTTCCTACATAAAAACATGTTCTGACATATATTTTGGACTCACTCCACGTGATGTACGTCATCTTGCATTCTTATGTGGGAAGAAGTATAATGTTCCCATGCCAAACACATGGAGTGACAAAGAACTAGCAGGTGCAGATTGGCTCTCTTCCTTTTTAAAGCGCCACCCAGACCTTTCCATTCGGACTCCAGAGGCAACTAGTTTGGGAAGGGCTTCTAGTTTTAATCGTGCCAACGTTTCAAAATTTTTTGACAAACTCTCTGAAGTTTATGATCGCCATTCTTTCACAGCTAATGACATTTGGAATGTAGATGAGACCGGGGTCACTACTGTCCAGAATCCTTCAAAAATCGTAGCAAGAAAGGGGGTAAAACAAATTGGAGCAATGACATCATCTGAACGAGGGCAGTTAGTTACTCTAACTGTAGCAGTAAATGCTGCTGGAAATGCTATCCCTCCTATGTTTATTTTTCCTAGGGTAAGGTATTATGATCACTTCATCAGAGATGGTCCAACTGGATGTATAGGTGCTGCAAATAAGTCTGGCTGGACTACGGAGGTAGAGTTCTTGCTTTTTCTTAAGCATTTTGTTTCTTGTATTCGTTCGAGCCCAGAGAAACCTATCCTCCTCCTTCTAGACAATCATCAGTCGCATTTAGCTCCTGACTGTTTAGATTTTGCCAAAGAAAATGGCATTGTAATGCTATCGTTCCCACCTCACTGCACTCATCGCCTTCAGCCACTTGATCGAAGTGCTTTTGCCCCACTCAAAAAACAGATCAATACGGCAATGGATGCATGGTTGAGGAACAACAAAACACCAGAGAGCACAGTTAAGCCTATGTCAATCTATGATATTCCCTCAATCTTAAAGATAGCTTTTCCCACTGCCACAACGCCAAGAAATATCCAACAAGGATTTGAGAAATGTGGAATACATCCTTATAATAGGGAAATATTTCAGGATGCCGATTTCGCTCCTTCGTTTGTGACAGACAGGCCTGATCCAGACTTAGCACCAAGTTGTTCACAAGATGTGTCCAGGGATTCACAAGGAACACCAGTTCAATCATTTTCTAACTGTTCCCACACACCAGAGAAGTTTTCTCCAGAAGTGGTTCTACCTCTTCCTAAAGTCGCTCCAAGGAAAAGGAAAGGAGGAAGAAAGACCAGGAAAAGTGCCATTTTGACGGATACTCCAGAGAAGAAAGCCATTGAAGAAGAATTTGCGAAACGAGGAACACCAGGCTTGATTAAGATAAAAGGGAATGTATCACAAACGCGCATGCCTGCAAAATCCACGCCCAAACGTTCTCTAAAACGAAGATCAGCAGAGTGCAGCTCATCAGAGGAAGAAAGCGAGTGCTTTTGTTTAGTGTGTTTGGAATCATTCTCTACAAGCAAACCAGGAGAGGAGTGGGTTCGTTGTCTAAACTGCCAGTTATGGTCGCATTTTTCTTGTGCAAAAAAATCTAAAATGTATATTAGTCATAATTGCCAATCAGATGAAATCTCTGAGTGAGGACCACTGTTCATTTAATATTTGACAAACTGAAGTTAAACAAGTGAAAAAATAATAATTTTTGTTGAAATATATTGTATAAGTAGTAATTTGTTATAAGTAATCCCAGTAAAAATTATATTTTACCTTGTAGTAATGTTGTTACAACCTACCCCAATGTGTGTTACAACCAGCCCCGCCTCGGGGCAGGTTGTAACACTTTACACCTCCGAGGTTTTAGATTTGTACAGAAAAATATGCTAGAGGAAAATTTATGTAAAAATTGTTTTGTAAAAGTAGAATAACTACTGAATAAGTTAGCTCAGTCAGAAGTGCCGTTTATATTATCCATGATCAGATAAAAAATAAAATAGCGAAACTGTTACAACCAGCCCCGGTCTCCCCTATATTTTTAATGCATGAAACACCCGGTAGAGATTCCTGAAAACACTCAAGGAACTTGCATTACACTTTTATATTCATTTCTCAGCCTCATAACGTTGTGGTCACCATTCAAATCTCACATTTGCCCCGTGCACGACGAGAAGACTGCGCGCCAGTTCACAGCCTTGTGCTTAGGGGCGATACCGCGCTAGAAGCACCAGCGAGCGTCGCCCTATCATCCCGCCTCACTGACACAAAGATTATGAATAAATTATTTAACTAGGTGCTTCTACCTCGTCGACATAGAGACATGAGGTTTTGATCAAATGAGACTGGAGCATTGATGGAATTAATGACAGAGGAAACGGGAGTACCCCGAGAAAACCCACCGTCTCACTACAACGGTCGCCTTGAGGCGAGAGTTCTAACCACTTTAAATTATTTTAAAAAAATAAAATAATAATTGTTCGCCTGGCGATTTTCATTACTAACCACCCAACCATCCCCCTTTCATTTATTTATTATAGTTCACAAAGACAAAGGGAAACTTTATAGTGTTAATTGTTTAATAAATTTTAACTAGATGGGAAATATTCCTTGTCAAAAATCACGTACAAAGCCGGTATATAATATTTTTTTTGCAAGTCTTTTTCGCTTTTACCGGAGCCGTTTCATTATGAAGTTTAAAATTTCGGTCTGCATAAACAAATGATTCAATATTTGACGTACCTGCTCCGGCAGCGAATTCTAGCGGCGGGTGCGGAAACTACGTGTGATTGGCGTCCAGAAATGAAGTTGGTAACACAATTTGCGTACCTATAACTATTTATCATGCTCAGCATTATTTTAAAGAATTATACTTTGAATTTCGTGTCCGAATTTCGTATCACAAGTGTATTTGCAACTTGAGAACACGTGAATTTGCTCGATATCGTGATCAGATGTTACACTGGCGGGTATTGAAAAAACTCGCTCATAAATATTTTTAAATTTTTATATGCATGAGTTTATATAATCAGTGAAATTTTAGTGGCAGGTTTATATCAGCTTCAGATAGTCCATCTTCCCGGAGAAATCACAAAAACCACAAATGTGGACACAGGCCACGGGACTGCGGTGGTTGAATGGTCACGACACGCACGTTCGATTCCCAGCTACCGCAATGCGTCGCGGACAACCAGAAATCCCACGAAGAAGCCACCTCACATAACAGTCAGTCAGTGGCGTAGCGTGCCATCTCGGCGCCTGGGGCGGGAGACCAATTTTGCCGCCCCCATTCTATAGGTGCTTAGTTAAAATTAAATTTCATATGCAATGAGGTACCTTTTATTGAAGTTAAAATAGGATGAGCGGTTTTACAAGCGGATTCTACGGGCCTTATGAGCAGCGAAGTCAGAAATAACTTTGTCAAAATCAATATTGACAGCCAATTCTTGTTCAATCGACAATATAGCCAAGTTTGATAGTCTAGCGGAGCTCATAGTAGATCTGAGGTAATTTTTTATTAGCTTCAACTTTGAAAAACTTCTCTTACAACTTGCAACACTAATCGCCAAAGTCAAATATATACGAATCAAGATGACTATATTTGGAACCAAAATTCCGAGATTCAGTTATTAAATGAACTGGAGGAGCTCCAGTGGTCCTTTACCACTTATATCTTCCTCTGATTCAGAACAGGCAACAACAACAAACTGCTGAAGACGCTTCCGCTCCATCTGAAACTCGTCCTTGTCGATGTCTTCTAATACATGGGAAAGATCACACTCGAACTTGCTGTCCAAAGGTTTCGCTGGCATCAAAAATCCGAACTTGTCCGATATTTCTTGAATTTTCTGGAATCGAGTCGTCATTTCTTGAATGATCTTGTCGAATGATGCGATAATCTCTCGACGGATTTCCTGTTCGTGAGACAAAGCTGCATCTTCAGAAGATTCATCGCCATGCATGCGTTTTTTCTTGCGAATTCTTCTCGTTTTGAGTTCGATTCCGAGTTTTTCTCAGAGAGTCTTAGCAAAGTCAATTGCTTCTTGCACGAAACGGTCTCTACTTTCCACTAAGAGGGTTTTCAAAGCGCAGAGTTTCTAAGCACACTTATCCACACTTAGTCCTAGTTGCTGCAGGTAAATCTGTGCGTCATCTACTTCAGGTAGCACTGCAGCCCAAAAGCCAAGAAAAGTTAGGAAGTTAAGAGGCCGTGTCAGTAAAATTTTATTTCCAATATTCTGCTCTAGAAGTTCTCTCTTTTAACAGTGAGATTTAGTGGCTTTTTCAACCGAAGGAACTGTAGCCGCAGCGCGTGATAAAGCTACTATACCCTTATCACAGGATTAGTGGGAAGGTTGACAGCTCGAGTTTACTCGACGAAAAATGTATCTGGTTCCTCGACAATCTGAGAGGATGACAATCTGACCGGCGGCTCACTAGGAAATTGCGGATGCAGGGATTCAGAATCAAGAAACCTCACTTATACAACTATGGTATGAGTCGAATCTAAAAATTTTAATACTTTAAACGTATCGGAATACAATTAATCTTCAAACATGTGGTAATTATTCTTTATATGGATGTAATAGTCCGTGATAAATAATGTTAGTTGACATTAAAAAGTATACGAAATTCATCATGTAACGTTTTAAAAGGATAATAACATAAATGCATATGCTTAGATATTGCATATGCATCACACACAATCTAAATACAATCTCACTTAAGTCAGACTACCTAATTTTTTACAATGCACCATCATACAGTTTAACAGAGGTAGGTGAACCTCTTATCGACGTTGTTTCAAAGAATTTAAATTTACAAATATTATACTATTTATCTTAATACGATATGTAGCCTACCTTTATGAATACGAACTTACAAAAAAATTATTGAATTTATCACATTACACTTTAACATTACACAAGACTAAAACACTAACAAAACTTAATTTTATACATTGCTGTAGCATATTAGAAGACGAAATAACTCACAAGACTAACATTAAGAGGGCTGCATTACAAATTTACTTTACAGAGAAGAAAATATCCTTTCAAGATATTTCATTACCTCATTCATTACATAATACTGCCGTTGATGTGATCGTAGATATAAAGTATTTAAAAAATATATTCCATTATGTTTATGTAAATATTTTGAAAACGTTATTGCTTAAAGATGCTCATTATTTAAATAATAACGAATCTTTTACTTTTATGTACTGAACAAACAAAATACTTATAAGTTAATAAGAATAAGCTTAGTTGAGTAACATCTTCAATTTGTATTGAATTCAATGTACATATCGAAAATCATGTACAATGAATGCAACAGATTGAATTCAATAAATATTTGATCTTGTGAAACAGCCATAATATTGATGTAGATTAGGGACCGGAAAAATTCGCGGTTTCGACGGCCTTCAGGATAGACTGCACATTCCCCTGTACACTCGGGCAAATAACGGCAGTTCATTTGCTGCTGACTTGTTAGTCGTCTCAGCTTGTTTGTCTGTGATTCGATCCTTCTTTGGTTGGTGTTTTATAATTGGTTGAGATTCGTCCAGATGAACAGTAAGCCAATAGCAAAATCATCTAAAAGGTATATGTATTTGACTTCTAGCCTATCGCCGAATGAATCCGCGAATTTTTCCGGTCTCTATTAATTATAGATGCTCACATGCATCGTGAGAGTCCGTATAAAGCCTATTACAATTCTATAAGTATACATTAAAATGCTTTTAAAATATGCATGTGTAATATAATTAAAACTTGTTTAAGTAAGATCATCACAAAAAAAAATGAAAATCCTTCAACAGTAAGTGATGTTTTATAAGATTTTAACAAAACACACTTACAATAAGAGAATACTAATCATACCACATAATTCAACACAAAATATACATTCCAGTAGGCGCTACGTAAAAACAACTTCTATTTTTATGCTGATAACTCTGCATTGTTTTATATATATCATTATTTCTAACTTTTAATATTCTCTACACATTAACTGAAATTACTTATTTACAGAGTCTTAGCTAATGTTGGTCTGTACCACATACAGTTCGTACGATATCTCTACGCAAAACACATACAGTTCATTATTAGTAATATCAATTATATTTCATGAACATAATGAAATTAGTATAGGCCCTAGGTTGTTCACTGTTAATTGAGTACTTCTGAAGTATTTTCATTGTGAGTTAACATACATACCAAATGCCATTCTTCCAGTAAAGTTACAAAGAAGACAACAAGATAATATAAATATGTATGTAGTACCATATTTTAAACCCCTATTAAATGAATAATAACTCAATCTCTATTCTGGACTATTAAGTAATAATTTTTATTAATGTTATTTATAACTTAAATAAAATGACAACTAACAAATTAGTAAAAAAAATATAATTACGTGCGATATAGTGTGACATTTGTACTTGGACGGCAAACGAATATAATAAAATGTCTATGACAATGTTAACTTTACTCATTATTATGGAAAGAAACAAAATGGGCAGATAAGCATATTCTACGCTGACATTTAAAAATGCTCAATTTAAAATGAACATTCCAAGAAAATTTATTTTATATCACCACAAAAAATCAAACTGCGGCGTCATTTTCCCGATGACAAACAAAAAAGTTGTATGGTCGCGAATAATACATTCGTATGGCGTCACATCAGCGGAATATTCCCTTGGCATAAATGTGTGAATTCTGTGGCACTAATGGAGAAGTAAACCTTCGCTCGAACACAAAAACAAATGAACGAACAGCTTTTTTTTTTTGATAAGATGTGTAATCGGAGACCCCTGGGGTGGTTGAAGAGTGTCAGGTCGGTCGCCAGACCAGATAGTAAAAGCTCAGGGGCTGAGGATAGAAAAGGCATATCTCCAAATTATTAAGTATAAATGTTGTCATGTAATAGTTAAAGACTTGATTACACCCAGGTTTATAAACCCATCATGATCATGAAGACACTGATCGGAAGGTAATATGCAATACATTTCAATGGCGTTTTCAGTTTTTGCTAAATAATTATAAATATAAGCAAAATTTCAATGTATCTGGACAAATCAAAATATTGATAATATTATTTTCATCACAGAAATAATATATGATATGATAAATAAATTTGAAAAAAGCGGTTATGTTAAATGTATTGTATACTTTCAGTAGGCAAAATTTCCGGCCCCTACCTCTTATAGACTTTGAGAAAAACTGCCTTTTAAAATAACATTGATATAGATAGGAGCGCAAATTTGTGACACGGCCTCTTAAATGACTGCATGGCTGTCAGGAGAAGACTGGCTCCCGATCTTGTTTCGGAAGTTTGAGATGAATCTGTTAATTGTTCCAGTACCTCAAGAACTACCTCAAACTTATTTTTAAGCATCTTGACAGCTACATGTTGGTAATCGCTGCGCTAGACGGCGTGCGAGCAGAACAGCTGATTGTGTGACGTCAGGTGAGACGGGCGAGCGGAGTCGCCTGGTAGGCCCAGGCGGGCGCGCACGTGAAGTAAAACGCGGGTTGGCCATGGTGATGGTTCCACATCGAAGTAACTGTATACGAGTGTTCCTTTTTGAATATGAACGGGGTTCATATATATATAATTTAGAACGCTTTGGTACGATGAACGCGATTGGTTGGTGAGGCGTGTGTGAATATCGCGAGGATTTTCCAAGGATGAATTATGTGCGCCGAAATAAACTCCAAGACGGTATGGCGAAGGATTCGTCATATCCGTACAATTACCTGCAGCTACGGTAACGTATAATGGCAAGGGTTTGCCATTAAAAACACTCGTGAGCAAACGAGTGTATTTGGTGACCGGACATCACGACGTCAAAAAGCCAGTAAGTGCCAGCCGTGCCACTGCCCCGTTGACCCCTTTGACCCCTGGTGCGAAACTATAATTTGTGGATTTTTGGGATTTAAATTAACGGACTAATAAAACTGAAACTGGGATTTTTACGTTCAGCGTGTTTCACCCAATCCCTGCCAGACCTAGAAGAAAAAAGGCGTCGACCGTTAGAAAATGACTTAACTGAGAAGGGCTTGCAAACCCATAATTTGTAATTTGCTAAATTTTTGGCATATTTATTTGCATGTTAAGTTGTGTCAATTTTTTGCTAGATTTCGCCTATGTTAATTGGTATTTACAGCGGTGATACGCCCGGTGCGTATCCATTTTTGTATTTGTATTTGTATTAATATGTTCTTATATATTTTTAATGCCTTTTTTGGAAATTATATTTAATTTTCAGAGCTCCGAAGTATATGATCAAATTATAATTTTTTGGGGGAATGGTTAAAGTATTTTTTTAGTATTATTATATAGCTATTTTTTTATAAGTAGTAATAGGTTATGTATTTTATGATGGATGCACCGATTTGTGATGAAACGATTTTATGATAGATATATTTATTAAATGTTGTCATATAAATTTTGCGTCTTTTTAACTTGCTGCCTCCTCTCACTGTTCGTGACCTTATTAGTATTTTTAAGCCTGATATTAGTTTGGGTTTTAAAATTTTTTTGGATTTACCTGCGCTCGCGGTACGGGGCAATATAGGAGTTTTACTGTGTCCCGGTTTGCGGAAGTTGTTTGGTTTGCCCTGGGTTAAGGTCAAACTTTACAGTACAATGCGTAGTACTAAATTCAAAGAGAGGTATCGACACGGGCCGACGCGTCAAACAAAAGATTTTGTATGAGTAATGAACATAATAAGGAGTGCCGCTCAACTCGACTCGCGCGCGCCGGGCGGCGCGGCGTGATGCGATGTTGCCGTTCGTATGTTAACAAACAAACGTTATAAAGAGCTCTGTCAGTGATTTCGCAGTTTTTCTTTTAAATAAATATTAAAAAATAGTTGGTGCGCAAAATTGTAGATAAAAATGGAACATTATAGTGTGTCTGACACATGTAATGAATGAATCATAGATCAGATCTCAACCCGCTTCACCGGCGACCCGCCCCCGCGGGCTGCCGCCCGGGGCGGGCCGCCCCCTCCGCCCCACCCAAGCTATGCCACTGCAGTCAGTTAACAGGTTGCATGCACGTGGAAGGCGCACGCGCGCTGAAACTGCTGTAGCCGCGTGCCGCAGTCATCAAAATGGCGAACCCACGTGTGGCAACATGCACTCGTGCATGCTTAGCGAAAATCGGGGTTATGTAGGTGAACATCGGGGTTATGTAGGTGAACATCGGGGTTATATAGGTGAACATCGGGGTTATGTAGGTGAACATCGGGGTTGTTAGGTACTAAGCGTATTGGTGTGCCAAAGTAGATTTACTGGTTGTGAAACTATCCTGGACTACATATTGTTAATTTGAATAGTCATAACAAGATATAATCGCAACTTTAAAAATACCTATAATTTATTGGCAAGGAAAAATTCTTTTGGAACAAACTTGGCGTCAAAGTTATTTAACATTTTGTTGGTTCTATAAAGCATTAGGAACGCGGCGCTGACTTTTAAGTACTATTCAAACAAAAAGTTGCAGTCTAATAGATTAAATAAAACAAAAAAAATTAACTTAAAACATATATATTAACACTAAGTACAGTATATGTATACGTTTATATATATATTTTTTTACCTAAACGACAGAAACCAGTCTGTAAATACTTCCTAAAAACAAACCGTAACCTTATTGTGCTGATTTAACATTTAAGAGATAACAATAAAAATTTAATAACGAAATTATTTTATTCAACATGGCTTAGAATATATGTAGGTAAAAAATTTATTGTGTCTCTACAGTTTGACAAACGCTGCGCTATCTCTACATTTCAATGTTAACTAAGAATAGTTAAAATTGTAATGCGTATTCTTTAAGTTGTCATTATATTTTTCTTTTTATGAGTATAAATCATAACATGAAATATTAAAAGGATAGTTCTACTATTATAAAGTTTAGTTCGGCATACCAATACGCTTAGTACATCCCTCGATGTTCGCTAAAATTGATATAAACTGATGAATCGCACGCGGGTATGCCGTCTACTTTTCCGTTCCCATTTACTTCCGTTTCATTCACGAAATTACTCCTACCAAATGCTGTATACCAAGAGCTAAGATGTTTACACATAAAAATTATAAAGCTTATAAACGTATTCCTGATAAATCTTCATCAGTTGAACGAATTGAGTTAAAAAATACAATTAACCTTGATGAGTGTCTGAATTTTTTTATAAATTCCTCGAAACGCACCACAAAATCAATTATTAAAATTATTAAAATATACAATGTCGTAGTTCATTCTATCACTTTTGACAAATTACTTATAATTAAAGATTTCTTTTACTAAGTTCATGAAACAATTAAAATGTGTTTTTTAGTTTTTTATATATAATTTTATTTTTTACTTTTAAGTTCATATTCAATTAAAAATTTTATAAATTCTTCGAAACGCACCTCATAATCATGATTAAAATTATTAAAAAAATTACTTTATATAGAGTCGTAGTTCATTCTTTCGATCTCTTTTGAAGAGATTACTTAAAATTAAAGATTTTTTTAATTTTTAGTTCATGGAACAAATAAAAACATGTTTTTTTTAATTTTTTAAATATAATATAATATTTATTGTTTGGTTCATATTGAATTATTTATTTTTTATAAATTTCTCGAAATGCACCAAAAAATCAATTATTAAAATTATTAAATTAATTTATTTATACACACAAACTGAATTATGTTTGCTTCCAATTTGGAATCAACTCCATTATTTTGTAAACGATCTTATTTTTTTGTATTTATTTATTAAGAGTTATTTTTGCAGATAGTAAATTTTTTAAGATTTTGTTGAATTTTTGCTTTTAGTTTTAAAGATAACTTCTATGCATAGTTCGTTTAAGATGGGAATTTATAACATAAAGTATTATTTGTTTACATAAATAAATAATTTCTTAAATGAAATCAAATAGTTTATATTTTACAGTAAAAGACTTTCAGAAAATTCAGACTCCACAAACTGGCTTTTAATTTGATACAGTTTTGCTTTCTTCACAATATTAAAAAAAAAAAATTGTCTTACCTACCTCATAGACCGGGGCATGTTTACACATATTTTTATAAATTTATTTTCAATTTATTTTCTAAATACTTCTTTCACCTTAAAAACTATTCCAAGATACTGAGTGGTCCCTTGGATTTTTGTATACAAATTTAGAAATTCTTTAATACTTATCAACTCTAATAGCGGAATAAAAATATATATGCCTATGACGGGTGTCAAACATATACCACTTGCGTCTTACAAACATCGCGAGGGAAGTTCACACATGCTTTTTAACTTCATTTGGAGCTTGAAAATAATACACGATTGATAATGTAAGGATTTATTGTGAACAAACTTTACTATACTAGTCACATGAAACTTAATGTGCAATTTAATAAACTGAAATTAAAGAAAAACTTTTTTTTAAATTTATAATTTCTATCTTTACATGACAGCGTGAAATACGTCCTTAACAAAATTCGCAATAGTCGTCACTATTACAATTTCCACATTTAAAGAATTGATCATCTCCTGACATACTATCTTCATGGCGCATATGTTTTACACTCATTGCAACGCACCAACCACTCTGCTCCCGAGCATGACTCACTGCAAGCTTCCAAATAACATACGCATTAACTTTTTTTTAAAAGTCTCTTCATCTAATTCTGAATCATTAGTATTTTCATAAATAGGCCTAAACATCTCCCCCATGGATTTTGGGAAGTTTATGTATGGGAATTTCTAAAGCTCTCGAAACAAAGAGCTGTTTTTTCCTATCAAACTTCATCTTTTTGTTTTCATATATCTGTATTGTCTTTTTCTTTCAGTTATTTTGTTCGCTGTGAGCTTCGTTGACTGTCGTATCAGCCAACATGGCTGACTTTCTTTTCTTTTCTACCTTTTCTGTTGTTTACTCTTCTTTTTTTCGTTTTGGGGCACCTTTCCGAAAGATGTTGCCTGTTCAGATTAGGGAAATATAACTTGTTTTAAGTGACCTACTTGCAGAGGAATGGTTCTGATGAGCTTGGGATAGAAACACAAGGAGATGCACTGGAATAGTCTCAGACAGCCATGATGTTTGAGGGAGCTGGATACTTCCTCACATTGGTTGGATTAGGTGCAGGCAGAGACGTATAGTTATCATCATAAAAAATATCACAGGTAAAGAGGTATCTTATTTTTGTGGGAGTTTGTGCTAAAATGTGCTTGTGGCTAAAATATAGTGCATGTCCTATATTGTCATGACGTGTTTGTTAGCATTCATCCACGCACCGTATGTGGTGTTAACATAATTCTTTACCGAACCATAAACACTACGTCCGAGCGGATGTAATGTATGGCTTGATGTAGGCTTTTGTACATACGCCATTGCTATTCTCATGTATGTCTGTAGAAGAAAAATGTTGTGCTGAATTTTTTTGGGTTCAATATTTTTGTGCTGTTATCATTTGTGGTTTTTTTTTTCGTTCTCTTCTGTCTTTGGAAAACTATTGTGTTTGTTTCTTCTTTTCGTTTTGCTGTGTTTTTGTCTCGTTTCAACTGTTTTGCTGAATTTTTTGGATTCGGTATTTTTGTGCTGTCATCATTTGTGGGTTTTTTTCGTTTTGTTAGTCCATTTTTCTTTGTTTTTCTTTGTTTGTTGACCATATTCCTGTTGTGGAGTATTGTGTGGTGTTTATATCCTGACAACAGCAATTTTTTGTTTAATTTGTGTTTTTGTCATTTGTGTTTTTTGTAGTTTTCTTCTACAGACATACATAAGCATAGCAATGGCGTATGTCCAAAACCCTACATCAAGTCATGCACTCACATTGCACAAATCTTTCAAAGATAATAATGTATGGCTGCAGTGATGGTGGGGGGGTAAATAACCGTAACGTCATTCGGAATTTTCTAAAAATATTCCAAAATATAAGGCGTGGCTATCTGGTTGAACTTCTTACTCGTAAAACAAAAATGTTAACTAAATTAAAAAATTAATAATATTTTAACCAATTCTCCCTAATGGGTAGGCACCCCCTTTACAGCCTACCGGCCCAACACTCAACACATGTACATGTTGCTGAAATCTAACCTGGGAAGAACGGTCCTCACAGCACTTGCTCATGGAGGAGCCACAGTAACGAACGACCCTTTTTCTGCCGATGTAATTTTTCCAATTAGACTGAATCCTCTGCCTGCTATAACTCTATTAGGCCTTTGCACAATTATTGTTATGCCATTTCTGTCTACATTACAAATATCGGCACGACATACCTTCAGTCTTTTAAAGTCAGTTGTAAGATTTGGTCCAAAAACGCCTATACATTCGTATGATTGAAACTTGTAGCTCGAGTGTAGCCTGGTAGGGCCTAATAGGCAGTGTGTTGTGTTAAAAAAAATAAACAGTTAACCAGTAAGGACCTGACATTGCATTCTCTTTACAGGATGGAGGGGTATTCCTGCTACAGGAAAAAAGCAGAAGTGTAAGTAACCCGCCTTACTTATTTACGTGTAAGCCAGAAATGTCGGATGCTTTCATGAGATATTATTCAAGCATTTTCTTGCCATTCTTTCAAACACAGAACAAGTAGAACGTTTATCTCAATTTAGTCTTTCCAAGGCTACAAATGGATGCCATTTATATTTTAAATATTGTTTATCCTGCTAAACATACATGTTTAAATCGTTTGTTATCCTTTAAGAAAACAGTATTTGCGATGAATAGTACAAGGGAAGTTTACACAATGTGTGAATGTACCCCAAACAATATGTAAAGCACTCCGTCGCCATGTTTTTGTATAATTGAGATTACAATAACGTTGAGAAACTTTACAACTCACATTGCGTATTGGAATTTGCAGAGAAATATATACTCTTTCAGAATGTGCAAGTAATTTTTTTTAATTTTAAAAATTAAGAATTTTTTAGTTCTAAATTCTCCAAAAATATATCCTTGCGTCAAGAAAATATGCATTCATTATTCTGAAACTATGTCACAACATGCAGTAGCATTGAAAATGCTAGAAAATATCTTTGGACTGGTCTGACTGAGAGTGCACCCTAATGCACTGTTTTTTAAATAAGGGCTCTGTGTTAACATTCCCCGATCTTCCCTACTCTAAATTTAGTAGAATATTCGCAATTTTATGTAAAAAAAAAAAAAGGATAAACACAGAGTATACGAATTTAAATTAGTTTTGACATAAGTATAATACTGTTTCATCCAGAATTACAGATAAATCAGCATGCTATATTTAAAAATAATTATTTTTAAAACTAATATTTTCTTCCCTTGTCGTTCTAATGCGTGTTCATGTGTGGAATCTTTTGGTTCAAAAGTACACATATTCTTATAGGAATTTTGGTACATACAAGTGTCTATATTTGGTATTCGTTCTCGAATATGTTTTTCAAATTTCCCGCCACGCGCTCTGCCTGTCAAACGTCGTGAACACGTCTTGGTGGAAAACGATACCAAGCGCTTAACTGGTGCGCACGGGCAAGAAAATAACAAATGTTTACACCGGAACATAAGTTCTAAAATGTCATACAACCTTTCTAACCGTCAATGAAGTAGGCACGTGACATGTTTTAACCTCTGATATACTACCACACACAGATATCCTGTAATAACGCGGGTTTGTTTCTAGCTGCTAAGCAACATGCCGGAAATAATGTCGACTTCACCAGCGTGTATAGATACGATCCACCCCCACTCTCACCTAACTCACAAATTAAAAACCAAATTTTATACAATTTAAAAACTGGGCACCGAGAAGTAAAAAAATTCTGCTTCATTTGCTTTATATGTAACTTAATATTTCCTAGAAATGTACTATTACACTAAACACGAATAAATTTTATTAATTAGTGGTTACTTTTATTAAAAGTCTACATGTTGGAAAAATCAAACATGATTTATTTATTCTGCTGTTGTACATTAGCTATCAAATAAAATTTTACAGAGAGTTTACAATTATATTTATGATTCACAGTCCACTTCCACTGAAATACTGACTTGAAAGATTTCGTGGATTCACGTTATTAAAAAAAAAAAAAAAAATGGATTGAATATAAATTAGTGAAATTAAATTTTAGGTGTAGTGGCGGATCCAGAAATATAATTGAGATATATTTGTTTAACTAAACTCAATAAACAATTATTATAATAATAGTATTCTACCTATATAAATAACGTTTAATTTTTTAATTATATGCGACTGTCAATATAAAAGTTTATAAAACAATTATTACACTATTTAAAAGTATTTATTCTACAGACTTAATTTTTATTTCTCGAGAAAAGGGTTTTTATATTTGTAGAGTGTAGGACGGCAGAGAGGTTAGAGTCCTTCAAAATTTAAATCCGCCACGGGTCGGTATAGTTAAAAGAGAGACGAGAGGACATGGCCGGTTGTTCCACCGGATAAAGCTGGGACCTTTTTTTTTTTGGCGCGCTGCCCGTTCGCTGCGCAGCACGCTCTCGGAGCGCGGCGCGCACGAGCAGAGAGAGAGAGAGATGGAGAGAGGGAGAGAGAGGGAGAGAGGGATAGCACACCTGGCCGCGCGCGCGCGGGGCCCAGCACGCGCTCGCGCTATAAAAGGGAAACCCGACCTGCCGCGGGCGCCCTCAGACCTTCGCCGGTCGCCGTCAGAGACGGGAGTGCCTCAGCTCCTCTACGGCAACCAGCCCAGCCCAGCCCAGCCCAGCCCAGCCTTGCCTTGGCCTGCACGCGCGCTCTCTGGCGCGCGCGAGGGGAACCAATGTGCCGCGGTGACGTCAGAGGCGGCGGGGTGCGGCCCCCGGCGCTCGGCCCCGGGACCAAGGTAACGCCCTTCTTCTAGTTTCCTTTACCTCTCTTCCTTCCCCGCCGGACTGTCCGTTAGCCAACAGCGCAGTTATTTGAAGTCGCTTCGGCTCGCGGGTTCCAGGCCGCTTCCGACGGCCGACGTTTCGGTCGACCTCTCAGTCGCCATCTTCAAGGTGGCGGTTAACCTACTGAGGTTTCTCTGAAATTCTCTCCTGCCACACCCTGAAGATGGCGACTGCGAGTTCGACCGAAACGTCGGTTAAAAAATTTCGCCTTCGACGCGGCTACGACCCAGAATCCAAGCAACTTCAGACAATAGCGCAGTATTTGTTGATTTACCCTCGCAAAAATTAGTAAACTACCTTGTGCTATCTATAATTACTCAATCATCTGTCACGCGTGCCGTGTTGTTTTATTTCATTTTCTTGTCGTTTCTAATATTTGAGGACGTTTCCTGTAAATATATCACGATAGCGTTCTCGCATAATACGTTTATCAACATTAGTTATTAAAGGTTCTAAAAGCAGTAACAAGTCACGCAAGAATTCAAAATATTATGTTCACATGCATGATTTTTACAGCTCTAAAAAGAGTTTTATGAATTTTTGGTGGGAAATTTGTGACCAAACAACAAATGCAGAGTAACTATCGGAATAAGTTTATAAGAAAATTTATTTGATAATAACAATCACAAGGAAATTAAACAATCAACTTGGCGCGCGAGCCACCCTTAAACCATGGTTTACTCTTATCTCATTTTCATTGTACTTCTGAAGTAATACTCTCAAGAAAAATTTTTTGTCATTCGACATTTTGCTTGGCTAAGTACGTAAACGATTAATTACCCCAAACATGGAAAGGTTCACTTGCCAAAATATATTGTCAAAATAAAATTAATGGCTGACGTAGTCAAACACATTTGTTGAGGTTATGAAATCTCGATGCCGGAATCACAACAGCGCGACGGCGCGACGCGACGAGTCAGCAAAATATCGCGTTGTTGTGAACATGCTGTCCTCCCCCACTTGACGAACAAAAATAGGCGATTTCCGATTAATTATAACATTTATTTTGCCACTAAGTACCTGCAAACGTACTACAGCCATCAACGCTTGTTTTCAGGTTCTTGTTTTAAAAAATCCATACGTTTGAGAGAAACAAGTTTAATTGAATTTTAATATTTTATTGGAAAAATAACCGTGGATAACACATTTCAGATATGTCATAAATAAATATATAAATATTATCAAATTAATAAAAGTATTACCAGTGTAGCAGTTTAACCATCATTCGAAAAATTTTGGTGTTCATTTAAGTAACGTTGCGCCCGTGGCATGATTGATATAAGAAATACTTATAATCGGGAAGTCTGTCGCTCTGACGTCACGGACGCGTCGAAGGTGATTGGTTAGAAAAATTTTCGCTTCCATCGCATCGCGTCCAACGCGGTATATTGTGATTCCTGCATCACTTTGTATGTTCGAGTTTAAACACACAAAGTGTTAGATGATTCGTGACGGGGAAGTTAAAATTTGTACTGCATCAAAATACGACTGTACGTGTACTAATTTGGGCAAATACGTGTGTTTGTTGGAGGAAGTACCATTTGTAAACGAGCGCACGTGTCGTTGTTTCCATCCGTTGATTTTTGACAGATCCAATTTGCAGATCGTAAGACAATGATGGGGCTATGCTCTGAAGACAATAATTAGATATAGTAAGAGAGATGAATTTACTTTCTGATGAAATTATATCAGTATATTAAACTGAACTATTTTACGGCAAATAATTAAGATTGCAAACGAGTAATGTTACCAAGACTTCCCGCAAACAGCTGTTAGTGTTTACATTTCTGGGTAACGTATAAATAACAGTGCGCGATATTAATTTTCCTGATGACTTAAAAGTTATAGTACTTATCTGCTATACCTTTACAGCCATAACTTGAGACAGTTGTATTTCGCAAAAAAATGTTAGCCTACAGGTGTATTTATCAAAAAATTACAGCTCCTTACTTCCCTGGTTGGTACAATAAATTATTTTTTACATAGAAATTTTTTTTAAAAGAGAATCACGGGTGTTCATGAATACATCAGTCACATTTTCATTAACTATCTGGTCTCGTTGTTTATAGTCCGTCAATAATGAAACATTTCAAATATGAACGAAGTGTGTTGACATCCAAGAAGTCAATTTTCTTGCCAAATGCAAAATTCCATAACCATCTCACTTGCGAAAATTGTCATCAAAGTAGCATACAAAAAGTTGGGACTATGTTGTGTATGTAGGAACAGGAAAAATTCACGGGGATCAATCACCGTGGTGATAGACTGCACAGTTCTCTGCATACTTGGGTAGGTGTCATCTGCTCATTGGCTGCTGACTTGCGAAGTGCATCAACTAACCAGAGATTCGATACTGCTTTGGTGAAGAGTTTCTAATCGGCCCAGATTCCTGCTGTTGAGTTGTGAGCCAATAGCAGAATCAGAACCCAACGTGCAAGTTTTGAGAATTCTAGCCTATCACGAAAAGATAACCATTGAACAAAGAAGAGGCAAGAGTTCCCTTCTTCATGTTGATATTTTTCGTTTCTTCATCATTACTTTTATTTTAGAGCTATTTCTAAAGTTTTAACTCGATACCCACGTCGCATTTGTTGATCTGCCACTGATATTTTCAAAAGATATTCACTTAGTTTAACATCATGGGCTGTTAAAAAAGTCGTGCAAGTGATGATAATTAGGAAGGACTTGCGCGATTTTTTAAACCCAAGATATTTCACCAAGTGAAAATCTGTTGCAAACATTTGTGGAAGAACAACAAATGCCGGGGAGTATCGAATTAAAATTTTCAGAAATGCCGTTTAAATAAATGTAACAACGAGAAAACGAAAAATAAAATCGACTTGGCATGTGAAACCGTACGCTCGAGTTGTGTGACGGACTGAGCGAGGCATGGAACCAGAAGTTCCTCGGTTCGCCACCACGCCGCGCTCGTAGCGATGGAGGCCGCTGGCCGCGTGCGGTGTTGCCGTGCCTCGACATCCGCCCTCTCCCTCGGTCACGCATCCTCCTGCAGTCCGTCTCACGTTTAGATTGCAGAACACAGTCAATTACGCCCTCTGTTGCCAGATTTATACTACCTTACCTAGTATGTTAATATTAAAATTAATATCTGTATACCTACTATCAATATAGCCACCATTATTTCGTGGATTCACTGAGCAGCAAAATAGACTTGAAGCAGATATACTACTTCGCTTTAATTACTGGACTACGATGGTCCTGATACGTCCTTGACGAGCTTCAGCGATGCCCATTCACTAGAGACCGGAAAATTTCGCGGATTCATTTCATGATATGATAGAATCCAAACAACTGTGCCTTAACATTGCTTCTCTGATTGGCTCACAGTTTATCTGAAGGACTTTAAGCCAATGAAAAACCTTCAACCAAAAAAGTATCGAATCGCAAGCGCCCCAGTTGACAGGTGTCACGAGTCAGTAGCCAATGAGCAGGTTGCATTTGCCCGAGTGTGTAGGGGATTGTGGAGTCTATCCTAGAGGTCATCCAAAGAGCGAATTTTTTCCAGTCTCTACCATTCACGCGCGACCCGCCAAAGAATGTGACCGTGTTACCTACCAATGGACATTCCAAAAAGGCTTGTCTATACATAAGCAAGTCGATAATTATTATTAGGTATATTTTAGTATATTATTAATTTTACTATTTTTTGAAGTTACTGTAGAATGCTCACTGGTCGAATACAAGGTCACATACTGAGGCGGGTTACACGTAATTGGTTAACGACTTCTCCTCGTTGTTTATAACTGACTCAGGCGTGTCACGAGCACTAGTCCAATCGCAAACGTGAAGCAGATGTATACGTGCTTCAAGTCTACTTTTCTATCTAATGAATCCGCGAAATAATCGTGGCTATATTTATGTCTTAATTATATTTAATTTTATATTTAAAAAAACAGTTTTTCTTGGTTTTTTTGTGTTGTGCAAAACTGCATGCAAATTTATGAAGTTTTCATAGAATTGTGGGCTTTAGTTCATTTAATAATCAATATTTTTATAATTATGAAATCTTTGTGCCTGTCAATGCATATCACCTTGATTTCATTAAGAGAAATAACAAAATAGACAGTTTATTGTAGTGACATGTATCAACATGATACTGAATAGTTGCGGTATTTAATAATTGATGGAATTTCTTGTTCATGTATGACACAATTTAGTTTATCGAGTTGGAATTAATAGTAATCGTTAAAAAGGCCATTTAAACCAAGGTATAAAGTAGTGCGTCAAGTTAGATATTGTTTCATATTGCTAAGCGAGAAGGGAAATGTTACAAAAATATAATTTTGTTTGTTCGAATGTTATAATATAATGTTACTAAAAAATGTTTCAAAATGTACTTCACTGCGTAGATATTACAGTACTCATAATAGGTATAGTAACTTCAAATGGATGGAATCAATTTTTCATATTAAGGGAATTTTAGTGTCATTATTTCTATTAAAACTTTCTACCGCCTTTGACCGATTTTGTCAATTAATGAATTTGACCGAGATATTATATATAGTTTATGTATCAGTCTTGAAGTACATAAATACATATATTTTTTGTTGTTTACAATGGTTTATGTGTCTAAGGATCATAAAATGAAAAACTAGGTAGATATTTTCCGGAACCTAACATTAATCCCAAAAAGGTTACAAACATGCCTTTCTTTTGGGTGACCTGTGAAATGGTAACCCATCGGAAGAACGTTTGACGGTCGTATGCAGGGTTTGTGTTCGTGTGGGTTAGGTAGAGACCTGAAAAATTAGCGGGTTCATTTCGCGATAGGCTAGAATCCAAATACATTTGCCTTTCTTGCTGCTTCAGTGATTGGGCCACAGTTTATCTGAAGGACTCTGGACCAATGAAAAACGCTCGACAAAAGAAACAGCGAATCACAAGCATTCCAGTCAACAGGTGTCACGAGTCAGTAGCCAATCAGCAGGTGAAATCTGCACAAATACATAGAGAATCATGGAGTCTAACCTAGAGGTCACAGGTCACCGGTCCCTAGGGATAGGAAGAAACTATGGGAGGGAGGGGGAGAGGCGATGACGGTGGAATGGTGTTCGCCGTCAAGGACAGTCGAAGCAAACAGGAAGCGGACCGGCGAGTCTAGGCGCGGCTGAATCATTACCATTCATTATCCGCGTGATGTGGGCCACGCGCGTGTGGTCGCGTGGTGTCGGGGGAAGGGGGAGGAGACAACCACGGATGTTGGCACGACGCCGCCGTCACCGCGCGTGCCGAAGGTCACTCGCACGCGGCACGTGCGTCGGGTAGCGCGTGTTCCAGCACAACCTGACAGCTCGTTAGACTGCAGCGAGGTGCACCCGCACCGGTCGTTTCCTTCCTTGGGACGGACGTCCGTCTGCGAGAGAAGTCGTCGCCTTGTCTGACCGAGCCACTCGGGACGCCTTTGCTTCCGTGATTGGTGTTGTAACTGAAAGGGACTCGCCCAATCACGAAACTCACACGATGTTACAGTGTTTTAGCTAGTCTCGGAATCTTTTCACGAACTATGCATGCCCCTTGCCAATCCCTAGTCATTACCCTGTTTGGCCGGGCCACTCAGGACGCGCTTGCTTCCCCAATGCGTGGTTGAGTTTGGCGTTGCTGGCAGTAGACACGCACCTGGAACAAATGCAGACAATACTACAAAGTATTGGCACATCGCTGGTCTGGAAATATTTTCAAGAAAAAATACATGGTCCTACACGTAATTATAATGAAAATATCTGTTCACGTTTTGACAAGGTCGTCGGGAAACTAATATGAAGCCTAGTTCACAGGGGCATCTTTTCTTGTGCACAAAAGGAAGCGCGTTACGACTTTTACTTCCTCTAAATGATCAAGTTTGGTCATCTTTCCAGCAACATCAGCGGCTTGCGAGGAGCCGTCGCGCACCGGTCTGAAGACCTCACTAAATCATTCAATCGGTAGTAGCGACGGGCTTAGAAATGGATTTAAAGCTCGTTTTTCATTATACAGTAAATTATAAATCGTGTTTTATTACTGTAGAATAAGAAAAAATACAGACAGTGTCTTTAACATTGTAGTATTTAGTTGCATAATGTGTTTTCTTTAACTGATAATAAATAAGCTTGAATTTGTAAAATGTTATGATGTTTAGCGGGAACTTGAAAAGGATTAGGGGCGGCTGAAGATCATCTGCCCAGATCGCTGGCTGCCTGGACTCGAGGCCTGGGCACAGCAAATATAGAGTCAAATTATTGAATATTTTATTTTATTTTTCCATGGTTTAAAAAACATATTCTTGATTGAAACATCGTTTGAAACATAGGTATAACTATGCGCCAATTATCGTGAGAAATACTCAGTATTATTTTGAAGAAAAAAAAAAACTTATTTCATACAATGCAAAAATAGCCTTAACCTTGTGTTGTACAGAGTTACGGTATCTTTCTTGTAGTAGGGCTACACAATCTACTTCTTGGCAACTGGTTTACAAAGGAATTTTTTTTTGTTGTAAAAGTACAGAAATTTTATTTTCTGTGTGCTATAGCTGCGCTCTTTATCGCGTGTATGTCTTTAGCACGGATCGTGTGGCGTTGGCTACAAACGCGTATAGAAAGGGTCGTGCTGAGAGGTTGTGCGAGGGAGGGGAGGGGAGGAGAGGTTTGCTGTCGTGTCGCCTGTTATTGCCTCGGGCGACCAGGTCGCCGTAAACGGGCCTCGTGACACACGCCAGCCGTGACAGAGTCTTGGCGTGATGGGGCATGGATTTCCCCATCTCACCCCTCCCACTTCTCTTTTTTTCCTCCTTCAATTCCTGCTCCCCCCATCAACCACTTTCCCACCTCTCGTTTTTTTTCGCACTTAACCCTTGAGAGTTCCACTCATCGTATCTTTGGTTATTTAGTACGTATGAATTCCAAGTGCCAAGTGGCAGCGCTACGTGTCATGAATACGTCAACCACTCACTCGCCTGCCTGTTCCGATGCTTCTTCTGAAGTCTGTTTCCAAACAACGGTTGAAAACAACTTTTATTTATATGTATTTCTGTTACAAATGTTACAACCAGGGGCGTGTGTAATTATCGCGAGAAAAAAAATCTGACTTATAATTAGACTGCATAAGGTATGCCTGCGTTAGCGATTGTTCCCTTGTAATTGGCGGCCGTCCGCAAAGAGAAGCCATTTCCCTATTTGGCCCGGGCCATTAAGGACGCGCTTGCGTCCGCACTGGATGGCTGTGATTGGTGTGCTTACAGTAGACATGCGCCTGCCAGCCAACCATAAAACACAGTCAAGGCTACAAAGTTTTAACACACAACTGGTCTGGAAATCTTTTCGCGGAACAATCACGGCCTTAGTTATAAAATGTATATTTTTATTGTGGTTATATTTCAGTCAAAGCAAAGGTGTTCGACTAGCAGACGAAATTGTTAGGTATGCCTCGCGAAAAATGATTTGGGTCCCTAATTGAGAATAAAAACGATTAAGGCAAATAAATCTGTTTTTATTTCTTGTGGGAGGCCTCTGTACTGATAAACATATAACAACTATTTTAATGTTGTGACTGTGATGTGATAAAATACATTCTAACAACATGATTTTTTTTTCAACTTTACATAAGTATTTCAAGGCGCTGATCGCTTCGCACTAACAATGTTAGCAGAAGTTTCTCTAGTCGTGAGGTGCACGAAGTCCTTGGCTTTTAATAAAATAAAAATGTACATCAACTACAGCAGGACCATACATAGCTAAATTTATAGTGTTAGACGTCGTGCTACTCTGTTACTTCCAGCCTTGTTGGCCTTGTGATAATTCAGGTAGTGATTTAAGTAACTTCCAACTAAATGTACTCACGGAGACTGCGACATTCATGACTAGGGACAGGAAAATTCTTGAGTTCAGTGACTTTCAGGGTAGACTACACAGTCCTCTGCACACTCGGGCAAATAACGTCAGTTCATTGGCTCCTGACTTGTGAGCGTTCTCAAGTGGGTTGTCTGTGATGCGATACTTCTTTGGTTTAGGGTTTCTCATTGGCCCAGGGCCCTCCAGGTAACTGTGAGCCATTAGTGAAAGCAGCTCAAAAGGTATATGTATTTGAACTTTAGCCTACTGACTAAAAGAGAAAAAAATTCAGTGGTGTTTTAGATGTGCTTTTTGCATAGGCTTTTGGCTGTTGAAATTATGCCAGGGATTGTTTTCTCTGAAATAATCCACCTTTAAGAACAATATAATAGAATAACTCTCTAATCGCGGATCATTTAGAAAATTAACTTGTTTTTGTCTGAATTAGGGTTGAAAAAATAGTTAATAGACCGGAATCACATTGTCAAATGCGCATACAAAAATGTAAAGATTTGTTGTATAAGGTGAGATTGTCAGCAATTCTGATTATGTATTACCATTCTCTTCACATGTGTATTTTTTCCCTCGTTTTTTTAGATTACTACTGATCATTTTTCCTCTGTTTATCTATATATTTAATTTTTATTTTTAATGTATTTTATTTTTATGATATGAATTAAAATTAATTGACACTATTTGATCCAGCATTTTCGTATCTGCACATTCTGTAATCCAGTACCGATGGAGCCCTCGCGTTCGGATTTTGTTCAGTTGGATTCGGGTCTTTGTTCGGACGCAACCTGATATCAGCGATTTTATTAAAACAGAAGTACTCGTCGGTATTTTTCTTGCCATAGCAGCTTGTTACGTTTTGTTTTAAATAACTTTGTATTACATAATAGTTTGGTACTCTTCACGTCAAAACAATACTGAAGTTCGATAATCCGGTTAAATCAATAATCCGTCACCACTATGGTCTATAAACTGCCATGCTAAAGCTCCAAATGTACCTAATCATTTTTGTAAGTGGAACAGAAATATTAATGAAATATACAGATATTTATACATTTGTACATTTACTTGAAAACAACTGTATCATTACAAAATTATGTTCGCAATAATACTGGGTTCGGATTCTTACCCTGGAATTTATGCTTTGTGTGGAACCAGTACTTCCAACAGTTAAAACGTTAATTGTAAACCATTCCTTGAATAGCTTTCCAGTACATAATAAGAATTATACAACAAAATAAAGTCTAATTTTTAAATGTCCGATCATATTTTTCGTAGTTTTAAAAAATAATGCTTGAATAAAACATAAATTAAAAAATAAAATTATGCACTAATTTTCGTAATTAATAGTCATTATCTAAAAAAACGAATAATTTAATCCATTTGTTGTACAAATTTACAATATTTGTCTTGCAGTATTGCAAACTATTTATTGGCAACTGGTTTCCAAAGGAATCGTTTTGTAAAATAACAGAATATGTATTTCTGTATAATATTTAAGACTATGGAAAAGGCGATCAGAGGGCATGCCTCCGCTTCACACACCGACAGTTCTGTCTTGCAGATAGCGAAGCCCATGCTGCCTCGGAAGATCACGAGCTCGGCCCGGATCAACCTGAACAAGCACTGGAACGCCTTGGAGGAGCTCGTCATGTGCTCGATGCCGCAACGGGGAATCCAACATGGCGGGCGGGACGCCGACATTTCCAACGAGATCAACGAGAACCTGGCCAACGAGAGGCTGGAGTCGAGTCGTTTGGGCGCGTGCCGGACGCCCGGCGTCGAGCCCGACCATCGGCGACCCCACGGCGGCGACGGCGTCGGAGCGGGAGGGCCCCGAAGTCGCGAGGTGGGCGTCTGGCGTCCGAGCGCAGCACTGCGTGCGGAGGTCGGCTCGCTGAGCAGTCAAGTGCCTTCGTCACTCGAACTTTCGGTGAGGGTCGTCAAGCTGGGAGTTTGAACGAGGCCAGTGATAAGACATGTCACATTATTTGTAATGTCTTGTAGCTTCTATGTACTTCGAATTGCATACCGTATTCGATCATAATCATATTGTCTTCAATATACTTATCTGATATAGCCTATATGCTTAATTCAAAAACTCACGGCTTCTTGAAAATTGTTATATTTGGCATGTCTTTAGTGTCACAAATTGGTTTTGAAGTGTTCTTTGAATTTTTTGAATACTTTTATTTAATACTGTAAATTTATAAATTTCCCACCGCCGACGAAAAATGTAATTTCTTTATTTTGTGTGCGCCATGAGTTTTTATTTTTTAAGAAAAGACTAGTTGATTGTTTTTTTTCTGAAAGGAAGAAAAATGAACCCAATCCTATGAAGTGCAAACTATTATTGCTAGTGTGCGATAATTATAAGAATTTTTTTCAACATGTATGTACTTAAATTAAACCAGTACTTACGTCAATTCTTTAATTAGTACGACTTTTTTCTTTTCTTTTTCGAAAACTATGTATGTTGCTACCCTCATGTTACCTATTTTTGTACTTCGTGGTCTCTTCTACAAATATAGATGTAGTATGATCGTTGTATAATTTTATATTTTTTAACCGTATTGTAATTAGACTGATCTCGTTGATTTTATTGTTATAACTAATAAGAGAATAATGCTAAAGTTTTACTCATGTAGGTTCCTAGGTGTCCGTGATCTTTAAATTAGTTACGCTCATGTGGCGAGGGTCATGAGTGATCGCAACTCATGGCAAGGATGAAATTTACGAGTAATGAGTTGGTATCTTTGAAATAGCATCGCCTTTTAAACTATATGCCTAGCCTTGCTGTGTAAAATCCTATCTTTACTTTTCTAACCTTGAACAAAGCTATTAATAGTTTTAAAGTATTAACAGTTATTTGAATTATTCCAGTAAAGCCGATTGTTTACAAAAGCTAACATAAATATGTATGATTTTCTTCTTCTTCATAGGCTAATATTATCTGCATTGCTGAGCATATTTCATTAAATCTTACCTATTTGGCTATGTATATTATTTCCTGCTAATGGCCATTAAACACAGTACGTTTTCTTGTAAATTACCCAACAGATTTTTTTAACGGTTTGCTTAATTTATTGTTGTCCTGTGGCAGTGATGTTTAATTACGTGATTAGAACATGAAAACTTAAATTCTTATAGGGATTGTGTTGAAGTTGAAGTGCAGCCAGTGTCTTTCTGAAATTTCACAACCTGTGATATTAGTAGTAAGATGTAATTTTAAAAAAGTGTGTATGTGTATAATTAAGTTTTTTATGAGGCCGACAGTGTCAATGAAATTGTAGATTAGTTACATAGCTAGTTGTACGTACCTTTATTCTTATAAGTTGAGTAGATATCTTCGTTCACTAATCTTGTATAAGAGCCAGGGTAAACTTTTAAAGTCGTAAAATGAAAATAAGTAAAAGGCAAAGCAAAATACTTCACATATTCTGCCATATGTTAACAATCTGAGAAATATTTTATAGCTCCCCATAAGTGCAATAAACCAGTGTACTAAATATGAAATAAATTTTAAACGGTTACGATGTAGGTACATAAATATAGTTTCAACATAAAATCTCCACACATATTCTTATTATTTACGTGATTTTATTCTGGCGGAATAACTGTTTATGTCTAACACTCATACGGTGTTATGTTATAAAACATTTTTTGAGTGAGAGTTGGAGAAGTATACAATAATTTGATTGATTCGTTTTAAATAAATTTCTGTCTTTTGCAAATATATTTTTTTTCTGTTAATTTGGTTTAGTTTAATAATTAATATTACGTATATAATATTATAATATCATCATTTGTAATTTTTATAATTCTCATATAGTTTATCGTTGGTGTAGTTCTTGTAACTGTAATACAATAATATGTGTATATATTGACCGATAATTTTGATAGAAAAAAGTATTTTTTCACATAGGAGTACATATATTTTTACAATTAGCAAACGTAAAGCACTACCTATAGTTCAGGAACATGAAATAATGATGTGCTCCGATGGATTAAGTATAGATACTGAACAGAAATTAATCTTATTAAGTTTTCGAGATTTTTTTAGTAAGAGTTTCAAATTAATTCAAGATTGTAAATAACACAAATTATATTTAAATGACTTTGTCCGGACACCTTTAAAGAGCAACAAAAATTACTCTGAAACCTAATTAGTGGCACTGATAGAAATACGCTTATTCTATCCCTGATGATGACTCCTTTCCTTAATGGTGTGTTGTAAATAATAGTAGATATAAAACACTTTTCAAACATGAGTGTAGTAAATGTCTTTAACATTTTCCTTTAAGTTTGTGTTTAGAATGTTTTGAATTCATTTACAAAGTAGTTAGAGCATTTAATTTACACCTTCCTTTTGGTTTTTGTGAACTTTTTATAAAGCTGTGTTTAAGGTTTTTTAGTTCATACTCAGTACCTTAATACCAATGCATTTAGATTAAAAGTCACCAAAGTATATTTTAAATGCAAAAATTGGTTTATTAAATAACCAAATCTTTAAACTTATAATTACTTTTGTAGTAACATCTCTGCCATGTTAAAATTAATAAATGGCATATTTAACATGTATTACTCATTTGTATATACATTGTATTTTTAACATTTAATTTGTTGTCAGTTTGAATCCAAGCTCAAACGAAGCTAGGTTATGTGATATCGGTAGTGCACATATGTTAATGTTTGTCATTAGACTGTGATATGATAGACACGAACTTACTCAGTCGTGTAATTAGTTCCCTTTTGTATTATTTTTTCGCCATTTCAGTTTTTGTATTGTTTAATGAATTTTGTATTATATATTGTTTAAGTGTGTGATTATGTAACTTCTCATTGCAGTTATGATTATTTGTACACATTAATAAATAATTACAATGAAAACAGTATATTGTTTAATTTGATACAGTTAATGGCATGCTTTAAAATAGCTTAAATTTTAGTTTGAGTTCGGAGTGTTAAATTAAAACGTTGCAATAAAAAATGTACTAAAATACAAATAAATGACTGGAAAGAAATCATAACTGATGTCTAAAAGCTGTAAAAATATGAAATAAAAATCGATTGTCATATATAATTGAGATAAAAACTCAAAATTTTGGTAAACATGGCTTCCATATACAATTAAATAAGCAATTCTGAATCTGCTTCTATGCAATATTACAATTAGCTCAGTTAAATTTTGCAGGTAACCTGTACAACTGGATGTTAAAATTTTAATTACTTGTAAAATACATTTTACACATGAATGCTATTATTTTATGGTAAAATACTTTCGAAATCATATTACATAGCTCACTATCTAGTGTGAAAACACAAAGGATGCGGTAAGTTATTTGTGTAATCGCGTATAGTTTTAATTTCGTAGTCAGTGTTACGTGGTTGTCAGTGACTATAAATAAGAACTTTTGACTCGGCAAGCATGTTTCTACGTTCCATGTAAACTTTTCTTATTGGGTTAGGGACGGACCGGCTCACACTGGCATTATTCCAATCAAAGGAAAGTTTTACGCCATTTGATTAACTTGAAAAAGTTTATTTTCCCCTAAATTTTCCTTACCAGTCTGTGCCAGCCAACTTAGTTATTTTGTTTCTATGATTTGGTTTACTCAAATTTCTGGATATTTAGCTCTTAGTAATTTTAGAAAACTCAAAATGTTTTTTTTATATTGAAATTCTGAAACTAACTTTCAAGCCAAAGACTACGTTGAAAATGTTAATACAAGCCGGTAAAATGCACGAACACATGATAAAAATTAAACACAAATAGACTTCTAAAGTTTTTATAACAATTAAATAACACAAATCTATACCTCGGAGGCATAAGAAACTATGTCACAAATAATATTTTTCATGAGATCAATTCAAAGAATTGTAAATAGTACCACCTCACTTAATTACCTACTCATCTATTTTCTACCCAAATTATGTGAATTTTTTACACAGCATAGAGGTTAGTGTTGTATGCCACTAGAAAGAACGTCAATGGTGATAAAAATTTATGGTTAAAGGTGTATTTTGCACAAAAGTGGACATAGTGTCTTATGCCTCCGTGGTACAGAAATGGAGTAGATGAAAGAAAACATTTATAAAATACTACCCATGCACCTGATGAGAAAGTATTTGATCCTCATTTTTGAAGAATTACCAAAAACGCTGATACAAGTGATTTATTTATGAATGGAAGCCTAAACACCAATTAGGCCCCTATCCATATTCCTATCATCAAAAATGACAAACATTTCATCACTTATTTAACTATATGGGTTGAATTTTCAAAAGTCCTTTTTTATCGCTCACCTACGTTATATAAGGAAATCCTGTGCAACATTTCATGCTTCGGTTTAAGCTGTGTGTTGTCTGTCAGTCTATATTAGAGTTTTATTAAGTAGATAAACCCACATATATTATGAATTCACAAAAGTATAGAAACAACATAATTGAGGAAATTACTCCCGAGTGTCACCATTCCAATCTCTTAAGAGGGGGAGATAGAAAAAGAAATATTTAATTTTGGTTTCAATGGTTTTAAGGCCTTAACTCTTTCAAAATTTCGCTACGTTAAAGTATAGTATTAGTTCTATGGAATATCTAAAGCTAAGCGTGACTGGCCGCTACATATAGATTTCCCTGTGAAGTCACTAGCTTTTAGTATTGAATTCATTTTTGGGGATGAATTCAACTGTAATATGCCTAATACTGTTAAGAGACATCATGTTATGGTCTTTCAAAAAAATTAAAAGTGTGATATCTGTCCAAATGAAGGCAAATTTCAAAATCAAACGATAACATAATAGCTACGGCAGAAAAACTGTTGAACTAAGTAAGGCGTATTTCTGTACATTTATCTCCCCATTAATGCATAAAGCAATGTAAAACTACCAAGAAGGTAAGCAGAATTTCATTTGGGGGGGGGGGGGATAGAACTTCTTTGCCTGCTGGTTGCTTTCAAATTCTTTTCTTTTGTTGGTGGGGATGATAGTTTTTTTAGATTTCAGTGATGAGGGGGGGGGGGGGGTTATATATATCTCCCCCCCCTCCTGTAGACGTCCTTGAAAACTACGGCTTTTGCAACCCTGTCGACTTTTCCGCTTGTACTGCAATTTTTTTTTTGTATATTGAACAGAAATATTCATGAAAAATTACAGATATTTGTGAAATTCTACACTTACTTGAAAACAACTCTATCACTGCAAAATAGTGTTCGCAGTAATGTTGTGTTCGGATTATACCCTTGCATTTAAGTTATTTGTAAACCTTTCCCTGAATAACTTTCCAGGATTACCTGCGTACATTAATAAGCCAGATAAAACAAAATTAAGTCAAATAATTGAATAATCGATTATATTTTACGTGGTTTGAATTAATCCTGCTTGGATGAAACACAAATTGAAATATAGCCTAAAATTATGCGCCAATTTTCGTAAGAAAAACTTAGTATTATCTCGAAGCACGTATTTCATACATGCAAAAATAACAATGCCATGTGTTGTATGAAGTTACAATATCTTTCTTGTAGTATTACAGACTATTTATTGGTAACAGATTTCCAAAGGAATCTTTTGTAAACGTACAGGATTTTTTTTTTTTCTGTGTGTAGGAAACATGGCCATTTCTTTCGCCACGAAATTGCCTCGGGTACCAAACAAGCTTTCGAACTGAACATGTATCATTATGGCGGACTTGAACCGTTTCCTGTTTGAATGGTTACGTTAGTTACGAACCCGCTAATAATCACAGGCCACGTTCGTTATAAACCTGGAGGTAATGACTGCGTATGGGAGTCCCGACCCAGCTCAGCAGTACACAGGAAATAGTATCGTCGTACGGAAACCTTGCCAGTGATATTTTTTTTGTGTAGTTGACTCTTGGAGTCCCGGGAAAATAAACATAACAGCCTCAGATAAAGGTTTGAAACCAGGAAAAGGTTATTTTATTAAATTGTAAAATAAAACTTTTTTTTTGCTTCGAATCCTTCGAGATTGTGTTGAATAATTGGGATAAAATTCACTTCACACTAACTAGTAAAGTTATATCCTTACACTACCACCGCTTATGATAATTCCCAAAAAGGTTTTTTAAAGAAGAGGCAACTTTCTAACTTTGCATATTCCGTGGCCATAAATTGAGCCATTCTTTAGTTATCGATTTTAAATTTGTTAATGAAGTGCATCGTTATTGAGAAAAATAATCCGTCTCAGGAGAGGATAATCCCACTCCACCTCTCCCTGAATGTGCCCTTGGTCACAAGCACGCAATTAAAGCACCCGCCTACCCGGGTACAGGTACGCAGAGCTTCAGACAAAACCACACGATTTAAAAACTACTCGAGATATCCGAGCGGTGTCTGTTTACGGAAATCATTTAAGAATTTGCTGAGGTAGAACGAGTAGTTCTGTTTCCGTATTTGGTTTTTGAAACTGTATTATTAGAAAAGTGATAATGGCTAAAACGTGCGTATTCGGAACAATTATTAGGCATAAACACCCGGTAGAGATTTTTAAAAGCACTCAAGGGACTAGCAATACAACTTTATCTTCGTTTCTCCGCCTTATATTGTTATAGTTAATGCTGAAATCTCATGGTTGTCCTAAGCACGACGAGACGACTACGCGCCAGTCCACAGCCTTGCGCTTAGAGGCGATATCGCGCTACAAGCACCAGCGAGCGTCGCACCTATCACTCCGAGCTCCCTGACTAGACATCAGCTCTAGTCCCACGCTGCCAGGGAACAGACCACGGATTGCCTTCGTGGGAGGCGACAGTTCTGACCATCACTGGACCAATGTGGTCCCTCGAGTGGCGCTCTTCATTCCGACTCGAGAGGGCTACAAGACAAAACTGTGGGGACCTAGCAAGACTGGGCCGTCGCGTCGGGAGAAACTGAGGGTATGTCGGACCTTTCCCTGTTATTTGTGAGTAACTTTTCGAACCTCACAATTCACTAAAAATATACTGCAATTGTTAATGTTGTCATAATTGTAAACGTTTTCAATGAATTCTAATAACAATCGACTTGTATTTTTAAACCCAAGCATTAAAAAAAATCTCAAAACTCAACCAAGGTTCCCCCTAGTGCTCGGATCCAGGGATTTTACCCCCTCCTCCCTTCCTAACCCCCTTTTCCCACCCTTCCCTTTCAACGGCCCCGGCAAGAAACGTAGTGTAAATGTTTCTGTTCATCGCTGAGGACTTTGCCGTGTACGAGGAGTTACAATGGATCCCGGTTGTGTGGAATACCATTCCAGCAAAATGCACGACTAACCATTACGTGTTATGGATCGAGCACACGATCGTCGATAACAGTGCTCTAGCGATAAACAGAAGCGTTTCCGGATCTATGTCTATGGACATTTCTGCCTCTTTTACATGTCCTGTATACTATCTACCCCAAGTTTTTTTTTTATATGTAGCCTGTATATTCACCTCCGTAGTGCTGCCTCCTAAGTCGAGAAGTATTTCGTGATTTGCAGATGTATTGAACTCGATGGTAGATTTTTTTCTAAATAAATGAAACGAAAGTATGACCCAATGTGTGTAAATTTGATAAGAATTTACAGCCGTGATCCATTCCGGATCATTCATGCATCGCTGATAATCCATCTAGTCTTACATCCTGGTTTTATGCACCGTATAGCGATTGTTTACAGCCCAAGATTATGCTTGGATCGGGGAAAATGGAACAGACCAACAGACATTGGTTTCTGCAGTTGTTTAGGCCATAACAATTGTTCATCGTGTAAAATTGCAAATTTGCCTTCGTTAAGGCTGAGATGGCACATTAGGAATTTACAAAGACTGTAACGTAGTGTTTACTGACAGTATTATTACAGTTCATGTCATTCTAAAAATTAAAATCAAGCACCAATGATTTAACAAGGTAAACTATTTGCAGCAGCCAGTCACTATTAACTCCAGGCACTGCACTAAGTTATATACGTACTACGCGTTAATGAAACCAAATAACTAATATTTATTAACTCCAGGCACTGCACTAAGTTATATACGCACTACGCGTTAATGAAACCAAATAACTAATATTTGTCTATAAAAAAATTGTTATGGCCTTAAAACTGTTGTAATCGAGATGGCGTATATCACCGTTCCAAGCTCTCCCCCTTAATTGCTTATGTGAAAACTTTTTTGTGTTTACTTATATCGTTTGAAAACAGCTATCTTTTTCCGTCTGTTTTGTACGTAAGCATTTGTCAGGCTTTGAACAATTATGTTGCATACAACAAGGTCAACCCCCCCACCCTCCAAAAAAAAATCTACCATTCCCAACAACAAATGGAAAAAAATTTGAAGAAAACAGCAGGCAAAGTTGTTTTATCACCCCACCCCCCCTTCCGCCCAAACAAAATTAAATTCTACATACGCTCTTGCATAAAACTGCTTGGTAACTGCGAATTTCCACTAATATTTCACAGAACAAAATATCGCCCAAGACACGAGGCAACATTCTGTTGTAAGAATTTAACACCAAAAAATCCTTAAACAAACTGTTAATTAAAAATGAATTCGCATCATGCGGCTGATTTAGGACATTATTACAGATATTTTGCTTTATTTCGCAGTTTCTACATTGCACAACAAAATATATGAGCTAGTCTTCAGCACTCGCCAGAAATGTGTAACATATAACCTCGGTAACGAACAAATTCATGTGTCATCTTGTTGAAAATACACATATAATATGAAACTAGGTCCTAAAACACGAAATTATAACGTAGAATTCTTTAAAAAAATAATGCCGAGTGTGATTAATATTCGCAAATTGTGTTTTCAACTACATTTCTGGACGCGAATCACAAATAGCTTCTGCATCTGCCGCTAGAATTCACTGCCAGAGCAGCTACGTCGACAATCGAATCATTCGATTTGCAGAACGAAGTTTTAAACTATACAGTATTAGCAAAACGGCTCCGATAAAAGCGAAAAATAATTGTAAAAATTACTGAACTCGGCTTTGGACCTGATTTTCAAAAAAAAAAAAAATTTATTCAAATACTGCACTTCTTGTTAAAATTCATTAAAAAAGTTAATACTATAAAGTTTCCTTTTGGCTTTGTGAACTTCGGTTCGCGCCATCCGCCACAGATGGCAGCATCGTGGGTACAAATTTCCTTTCCACGCGAATTCCGTCGCATTCACGAAATTACTCGCACCAAATGCTGTATACCTACAGCTAAGGCGTTACACATGAAAAAAAAAAAGTCCACAGTGTTAACAGATAGCCAACCGAGCGAAGCGCGGTCTTCCAAACTAGAGCGTTTTGTGTTTGTATGTATATATTTACGTACGTATTGTATGTTTTTATGTATGTGTGCATTGTTTGTATGTATGTATGTGATTTTGTCCGACGATAAATGCCTAACCATTGATTAGATTTTCATAAAATTTGGTATGGCCAATGGAATTTTTAAGTTCGTGTATACGCTAAAACTGTCTAGGGGTTTTTGATACACTTAATAAATACACAAATAACTTTTCAAATCATGCGCCATTACTCAAATTTCTGGTATGGAATCCAAATAGTGTCCACAGATCAATATATACCGCATGGCTTAAAAACCGAACAAACATAAATAAATAGCAATTAATGATGATAGTTTTGCATTTGAGAATAAAAGAGGAGAGAAAACTGTACAATATTGCACAACACGTATGACAGACAGTTTCATGGACAGTCTGAAAATGGGAGATCTGATAGATAAGAAAGTAAAAAATGTAAATCTGGTCCTCACGCATAGCCTATAACATCGCTGAAGGTTTCAGTCCGAGGGCGAAACACTGGTACTTAGGTGCTCATACACAATTTTTTCTTCCCCCACCCCCCTCTCGCGGCAGGAAGCGCACACGTGGCGAGATTTCGCGTCCGACACTTTCTCCTCCCGATTTCCACGCGGCTTGACAAATCACCGGCCGAGGCGGTCTCCTGGGCGCAGCTGGCGCGCGCCAGATCGACGATTACCGGCGTCGGCGCTGGAGTCCATGATTGCCCTTGTGCGATGGGCGGGGGGAGGGGGGGAGAGTGCCCGAAGGCTCTCTCTGCCGGCAATAACCACTCGAGCTCGACGCTGGCGGCTGGTCGTCACCACAGCATCCAGCTTCCATCTTCTGTACCTCCCATTCTCAAAATTTTTATATCCGTAAATTGTACGTTGTGGCAAATGAGGCAGGAAGTTGCGTCAAGGACTGTTCCGTTTGTTGGTGGTTCACCTTCACGGTGGGGGATAAAAAAAACCTTGCTTTTACTAATAATAATACTTTGAAAACTAGTCCCCAAAAATATATCATGTAACACTGCAAACTAGCAGTCTTCATTCTACTTCATTTTTAAATGTAATCTATTAAACAAAACATATTAAACAAGTATATACTTACTGTACGTTTCATAGAGCTATTAGTTTATGAAGTATTGTTTGTTCTGAAGCTTAAGGGCGGCATTCCAAGACATTCGGCTAAGGTAACGAATAAGCACTGCCTTATTGGGGCACAAACGTAACCTAACTCAACGGGCCGTATTCCAGAAAGTGTCCAAACCGAATCCCAGTAAGGTAACAGATCGGCAGCCATTTAAATAAACGGTGCCGTGCGCGAGGCTAAAAACTAGTTTCAACGTATTCTAGCGGGTGTTTTCACATCCACCGATAGAGTTTTTACGGCAAAAATCTTAGAAATAGCAGCACCATCGCACAAAATTGGAACCAACTGAATACACAAAGCAGACACTGCAATGGGCGCAACACTGAGGTAATAGGAAGATGCCGATGGTTACCCTTGCTTTATATTAAAGAGTATTAAAAATGTTTTAAAATAAAAATAGCATCATATACATACTTGAAAGTAAGCAGTATTTTGACCGTTCTGTAAATTTACTGACATGTTAATTAAGTGGTATTGTTAGCTTAGCAACGGTACATGTTATAATTATCATAGCAATTACTAAAATAATACTTAATTTATTTTACACAAATTATAGTGTTCATAATGCAATAAAACATTTTTATAAAAAGTATAATTTTTTCTTCCTTCTGACGAGTTTTTTTTTTTTTTTTGACTGTCCACACCCTGTTGGTCGTGAGATATACGATGGGTTATCGATGAGAAATGCACACGTTAATTTTTAAGTAAGAAAATAATTAGTAAAAAATTAAATTGTTTACAAAAAATAGAACTAGAAGGCGCTACTGACTGGGCGCAACGCAAGATCTCGTGATTGCACATATACCGATAGCTTTCGTCAGTCACCGACAAAATGGCGTCAGTGATGACATCGTCAACTGTGGATGAGCAACGATCTGTGATAAGATTTAGTTTTGCAAAAGAAAAGAAATGTGGAGGGATCCATTCGGAAATGGTGGAAGTTTACGCGGAAAATACTGTACTGACCGTACCAATTCTCGAAAATAAATTGCAGGTATACGGCTGGAAATTTTTTTGGAACAGCCACCGTACATCCAGGACCTGGCACCTTGCGATCTCCACCTGTCTGGACCACGGAGCAATCCTCGGCGGTGAGAAGTGACTCTGACGACGAACTCACACGGGCCGAGCGAATGTGGCTCTTCTCGCCGCAGACGGAGCGCCAAGAGACCGGGGTTTTCAAACTGATCCATCATTGTGAATAATGTCTCAACATGCATGGAAGTTATATGGAAAAATAATAAATGGGTAATGCTTTCATTTCTGTCTCATAGTGTCATTAATTACTTTTTTATTTTTTAAGTATGTGCGTTAATTACTGATAAGCCCTCGTATCGAACCAAAGAAAAGAACAATATACTACTGTAGTTTCCTCGTTTCCTATGTTTTTTTTTTTTAATAGAGAAATAATTGAGTAGCCATCGGGTCGGTGCAAAGAAGAATGGTAAACCTCGTCCTATAATTGTAAAATTCGTCTCATATCGACGGCGTAGTGAGGTGTTTCGTGCGAAGCGTCAGCTCGCGAAAACAGGAATCACCATACGCGAGGACCTGACCTCGGAGCGCCTCGCCCTGCTGAATGCTGCTGTTGCGAAGTATGGTCTGAAAAATGTGTGGACTGCCGACTGCAAAGTGGTTGTCAACACTGGAACACGCCGGCTTTACATTACAAAATCAGAGGAACTACAGATTGCGGAGTGAAATTCACTTCCCCACAACATTAAATAATATCTTTAACATACTTCATAAGTTTGTGTATCTTAGTTCTAATTTTTGTTATGTGGATCATGTATTTTCTCCTTTTGTTTTTTGCGTGTGCTTGTGTGTGTGACCTGTCGTGAAAGTCTATGCGTGGGGTGTTCATGGTGAGTAGTTGGTTTCATATTGAACTTCTAGTGTCATGTCAGCAGCATTAGATTCACCCGTAACCTTGTCCGCCTGGTCTCGTACCCTTGGTCGCATAGAGCCTCTTTCCCCGGAGACGTCTACCGTCCCTTGGCCGTCCCCTGCTGTGACCCCTGTCCCTACTACCCCTCGGCAGCCCACGCTTTCTACCAGCGGTCAACTCAGGCTCCAAGCGAACCGTTTCCCGCGCGCTTTACACGTTAGTCACGTTAACGCACAGTCCCTCCTTGGACACATCGACGAGTTCCGAGATATTTTCTCCTCTTTGTCATTCCACGCTATTCTAGTGTCTGAGACATGGCTAGTCCCATCCCTTGCAGATAGCCTTGTCTCTCTCCATGGATATGAGCTAATTAGAAATGACAGAACTTACAAACGTGGTGGAGGAGTGGCCATATTTGTACGTAATGACATTAAAACTAAAATTGTCTCAACCTCCCTACCCAAGAGTCTGCCTGGGCCCGAGTACCTGTTCCTGGAGGCTATTGTCAACAGCCAGAGAGTGTTGTTAGGAGTAGTTTACAAGCCCCCTAAAATTAACTATGGTGATGAACTTGAAACAGCTATTATGTCAGCTGTCTCGATGTATGAACATGTCATAATTTTGGGTGATTTTAACACTAATATTCTTAATGAAACGAGTCATACGTGCTATCTGAGAAATATGCTCGCTTCTTCTAACCTTAGCATCTGCCAACTTTTGCCTACTCATCATACTGAAAAAACTAGCACGTGGATTGATTTAATCATAGCATCTAACTTAGAAAGAGTTCTGAACCATGGACAACTTGCAGCCCCTGGTCTCTCCCACCATGACCTCATTTTTGTAACATATTCCTTAAAAGTCCCCAAGTTCTCCCCCAGGATCATAACTTACAGGAGCTTAAGAAACATCAATACTGACAAAGTTATAGATGAGGCTGCAAACGCTCCGTGGCATAACATTCTGTTATGCAGTACTATTGACGGAAAAGTTAACACTTTTAATGAGATAGTTACCTATATTTTTGACCAACATGCTCCTGTCGTTCGTAAGCGTATAACGCGCCCCCCCTCTCCGTGGATGACACCTGTCATCCGTAAATTAATGGCAAAACGAGACCATGCGTTTCGAATTTTCAAAACAGAAAGAAAACACAACTCGTCCCTTAAAGGTGAAATGTTTGAAATTTACAGAAAACTCAGGAACCAGTGTACTCAAGCTGTCAGAACAGCCAAAAGAAAACATTTGTACGGTCTCTACGAGTTTCGTTCTGAGCCTAAGAAATTGTGGGCTAGTCTTAGAACAGCGGGTATTAACTCATCACAGAAAGATTCTGATCTTAAAAATCATAATTTAACAGCAAACCAGTTAAATTCATTTTTCGTTAGCCAGCATACAGATACGTCAATCCCGTCCACAACCAAATCGTCTGACACATTCGTACCTAACAACTCTGAGTATTCTAAAGATAAGTTTTTCTTCTCTCCTGTGTCATGTCTAGATGTTGCGAAAGCCTTGCGTCGCATCAAAAGTAATGCAATTGGTAACGACCAAATATCAATTAAAATGCTGGAAATTATTTTACCTTTTGTAGTCCCTGCATTAGAACATATTTTTAACGTATCCCTTACAATAGGTAAATACCCGACAGAGTGGAAGTATTCACACATAAAGCCCATACCAAATATTAAGTCTCCTGAGACAGCTAAAGATTTTCGCCCTATAAGCATCTTGCCAACTGTCTCCAAAGCCTTTGAACATCTGGTGCACAAACAAACCTATGCTTACCTGTTACAGAGAAATTTTTTAGATACCTTCCAATCAGGATTTAGACCCGGCCACAGTACCACTACTGCCCTCATTAATGTTACTGATAGCATACGTCATGCTATTGATAGGCGTGAAATAACGATCCTAACGTTGCTTGACTTTAGTAAAGCATTTGATTCAGTAGATCACAATCTTATTGTACGAAAAATGTCAATTCAATATAATTTTTCTCATAGTGTTTGTACATGGTTCAATTCCTACCTAGGTGGTCGTTACCAATGTGTCGTTCTCAATACCGAAGTATCCACGTGGCTCCCAATAGTAGCAGGTGTCCCTCAGGGTTCAATTCTTGGGCCACTTTTATTTACTATATTCATAAATGATCTACCTAAATGCTTAAAACATTGCCAATACCACATGTATGCCGATGATGTGCAAATATATATTCACGCAAAAGCAACCAATATCAATCAGTCAATTTGTTCTGTCAATGATGATCTCGATTCTGTCTCTAAGTGGGCAAAAGTTAATAAACTCAGGCTGAATGCAATCAAAACCCAAGCAATATTAATTGGTTCTCCTCAAAAGCTCACTGAATTAATTCATAACAAATACTGTAACTTAACGCTCCAAAGAGTTAATATTCAGTTCTCTAACGTCGTAAGAAATCTGGGAGTCCTGATAAACACAACCTTAACCTGGAGGGAGCAGATAATGCAAATTTGTAAGAAGGTACATTTTTCCCTTCACTGCTTACGACGGTTAAAAAATTTGCTTCCACTTAGTATTAAAACCATGCTTGTTCAAACATTAATTATGTCCCACTTTGATTACTGCGATGTCCTCTTTCCTGATCTAACAGATAAACTAGCTAAGCGACTACAGAAGCTCCAAAACTGCTGCGTAAGATACATTTTTAACCTTAAATTACGTGATCATCTAACCCAATACTACCAGCAGTTAAAATGGCTCACTCTCGCACAAAGACGCAAAATGCACATACTTATCCTTGCTTATAAGGTGCTGCAGCAGGCATCACCTCATTATATGTCAGACAGTATTAATTACCTACATAGTTACCATAGCCATGACACGCGATCCACACACAACCCAATGCTATCTATCCCAGTGCACTCATACAAATGTCTGTCGGGATCTTTTGCAACCGTGAGTAGCAGGCTCTGGAATAAATTAGACCAAGCGACAAGGCAAACAAAAAATCTAGCATCCTTTAAGTACAGGCTGAAAAAACATCTTTGTAACAACTGCTTACCATGACCACTTCACTGCTACCCTACTGCTTGATTCTGTGTGTGAATGTGCGAGTGACTGGTTTTAATGTAGTAGCACCTAATGTTTTTTTTTTCTTTTTTTTTCGGTTTTGATACTTTTTGCTGTATGTTTAATTACTTTCCTTTTTATGTATGTCTATGCTTAGTTTTTAATTACTTTATAATTAGTTATGGTTGAATCTTTTGTAATAGTTAATATTTGAACATTAAGTTAAAATTTTAATTTGTTCTCTTAATAATTAGTCTATGTCATGCTTAGTTTTTAATATTCAAATCTTTGATGTAATTGCAGAAAAGTGGTTAAGTGTAAGAGAAGGCGTACCGCCTTAACTTCGCCACCAATAAAGACGATAAACAAACAAACAAACAAACAAAATTGTCTTTCAGTGTTACAGAAAATGTATCCATCTTAAAAATGTAATATAAAATATACAAACATTGTACATTTCCTTTACAATTATGTTTTTCATAAACACGTTCAGGAGGGTTACCGTATTTATTTGGCGTATTCCTATAACTATTTTATAAGTTGAAACTTCCGTTACATAATAAGAATATTACTAACCATTTTTGTTCGTGTAGGAATGTCAATGCCAGTAGAATGATGATAAATCAGGCATAGTGTACAGGAAAATATTATTAAATTCTTCCAAAATTCTATTCCACAAACTAAATATGTTAGCAGGATATTTTGGTTGCTTTGCTGATAAATATACACTTTTTTTTTTTGCAAAGGGTTGTTGTTAAAAAAAAATTAGCAGCACTGTTCTGCTTTTGATACGATCAAACCTCTCAGAAACCGTTTAGAAAAAGCCTACGTTTACACCCTCGGCTGCTAGGTTAATTTTAATCGCCAGTAAAAATAAAATATTATATTTTAGAAGCCGGTATTAATCTCTAGATGCCTGCCAGACATGTGTAATTTTCTGGTACATGAATGAACTCAACACTTGTACACAATTAATTTGGTGTCTGTTTCAAATTGGATGCGACCAGATTTTATCATAGTCCAGATTGCATGTGAATGATTCATTTTTAATTGTATAATGCTACTATTGGTTTCTTGTCCTTCAGGGCGTATCAAAACTACATATTGTCCAATGAGAACGCAAATAAAATGTATACTGGTATGCGGTCTATAGACTCTCTTCAATCAATAACGCTAATTTTTTCAGGTCTAAGGCGATTACATTTATAGTAGCTATAAAACTTTAAACTTTAAATTCAAACTGTATATAGTTCTTATATGTGACTGTAAATAATTTTTTTTTTTATGTTTGTTGAATTTTATCTGTAAGAACTTTATTTAATTACAGGTAAAAATGTAGATTGTCCACTAAATTTCCCTTTACGTGATATCAAGAAACTTATCTATTATTTTTACCAGACACAAATATAAGCGTTCTTCAATCGCTCTTTCATCTAAGGCACTGTCAGAAATTTAAAAAAAAAAAGCGTTTTTTACTGTGGAATATTTCCGTTGTGGATGCCTTGTGGGCTGCGCCGAATTATATGAGTTATTACGAAGATATCTTCCTGTAATTTGGAGGACATTGAGACATCGTAATGTGTTTGAAAACAAACTAGGCGGGGTGCACGTAAAATGATACGTGGTTCTCGCAGCCCTCGAGCGGCTGGGCTCGGTAAAAGGAGCGTGGTGGTTCCGGAGCACACACTAAGCAGTTTGCCCGCCGCCCGCACAATGGCCGCAACTCAATCTCCTAAACATTGTGGCGGGCACAATTACCCCGCCATTGTTGCCAACTTGGCCCCGCTACATTTCCTCCCCCTCCTCGGGAGTCACTCACCAGCCTCCCTGCAAACCCGCCCCGTCGAGCTAATGGAATGCGCCCTGTTCTTCGAGACGGTGGCTGCGAAGACGGCGACGAAGACGAGGGAGGAATGGAGGGTTGCTCCTTTCTTCCTCTTTTTGTTGCCGGGGATGTTTTCTCGGACGAAACGTGAACCATCTGGCTCCTCTGCTTGGAAGGGCCCCCGGAAGGTTTTCTGGAGTGATGGCCCCTGGGGGCTTTTGTGTCGTCCCCGCCCTCCGCGCGGCACCGTCGTCAAGGAAGCTGACACACACACACAGCGCGCATATAACCACACGCACCAGTGCGCGCGCACATTTGTCGTCGTTGCCTCAGCCTCTGCGTCTGCCCGGAGGCTATGGGGAGCATTTTACCACACTCACTGTCCTGTTAAGTCCCGTCGTCCAGGTGTCTTGTTGACGACTCGAGTGTCCGAAGGACGGCCATTCAAGGGGCCTCCCCCTGCGGTAGTTGACACCAACTTTCGCCCTCCGCTTCGCGCGATGCGGTGATGATTTCAATGTGGGCGAGTGGTTTCTCCCTCCCCCCACCAACAAAGTTAAGAAAAATTTGCAAAATATTAGCGAAGAAATAGGCTGTATTATCAAATAACATAGTAACAAGAGAATGACTACAAAATATTTTATACGTAAATTGTATATTATATATTGTATTATCTGGTATCAAACATTATAAACTATTTTTTGAGGAATTTGAAGCACTGGATATTTATTTCCCCCCATACAACTGTACAATGATTAAAAAAAAGGTTTTCTTACGTAAAATTATTTTTGTTGTCATAATGTTGGTACCGTATATATTGTTACGAACATGAGCAGGACCGCGGTGCGCGCAGGTTCGGAGCTGGTTGCGGCGCCGCAAGGCCACTGACGTCACGTGGCCGCCGCAACGTGAGACATTCCGTGCGCGCCTGGTGGATTACAAGGGTCGCAGCTTTCCCCCCCTCCTTCCCTCCGCTCCCCGCGCAGTGCTCTGCTTCGGCGCCGTTACCTGACACCTGGCAGCTGGCAGCGCGAGCTACCGAAGCCTGTCTCGATAATTCTGGCGTCGGGTCGGCGCGGAATGATGCGACTGGCCCCAGCCGCGCTCGTTAATTCTAGAAGTGGCGCCTGGGCCTATATAAACCCAGGACGCCGGCCTCCGAGAGTTGAGTGCAATTCAGTTCCGGTGCGATAGTCCGGGCGATAGTGCCGCGGGTGCGGCGGAGTTCCGGGGCGAGTGTCTGAGCGAGAGTTCCGGGGCGAGAGAGTCTACGCGATAGTGTCGCGGGTATGGCGGAGTTCCTCGGCGAAAGAGTTCAGTTCCGGGGCGATAGTCTGGGCGATAGTGCCGCGGGTGCGACGGAGTTCCTGGGCGAGGAGTTCCTCGGCGTTAGTTGGGTGACGAGAGTGTCGCGGGTGCGGCGGTGTCCCGAGCGAAGTTCCGAGCGAATTGTCGAGCGGACCTCGGCGAAGGGAAGTGCGACGGCGGCGACGGAGTCCTGTGACGGAGGTCCAAGAGGGGTGCTGCGGCGAGAGTTTCGCTAGAGATGCGGCCCAGCGAGGTGTGCGGTGTGTAAAAAACCCGAGTGACTGGGGAATAAATATTTTTAAGTGTTATTTATTATTAGGCATTTTTAGAAGATTATTTGTTAGTGATATAAATATTGGCAATCAATAAAACTGTGTAGTAAAATCTTTAATTGGGCTATCCATTTACGAACCCAGTAGTTTTCCCACGACAATTATTGTTTTTAATTATTCGTAACAGTATTAAACAGATATGTACATGTTCATACCATATAGGTAAGAAGTAATACCCCCATGGTTCATACTGGGCATACCGTCGGCTATCTATCTGACTGACGTGCCAACAACACCAGATTTTCACACAAAAACCCTGGAGCTGTCTAGTTTCTAGTGTATTTTATATTACTAAGAGAGAAGCCACGTTCCTTACCGCTATTACTGTAGGCACATACGTCAGTGTGTGTCACTAGTAAATTAATTTTTTTTTAAATTCACATGTTCAAATTTGAATTTCCCCCCCCCCCCCCTGAAAAAATTCTTGTATCCGCCAATGAGACGGTGGGTTTACTCGTGTTTTCGTTTCCCACACACATCAATTCCGCCAGTGCTCCATTTTCATCTCATTACCCTTCATAATCTCCGATGACCTTCACGTCGACGAGACGTTATGCCTCACTTCATTCATTCCCTCGAAATCAAACAAAATAATCTAGAATAAATTAAAGTGGCTAAAATTTTCGAAAATGCTTACACGGCATTGCACCGAGCGCTTTAATGCTCTGCCGTGATGATATTTGTAAAACGAGGTGTTATTATTATTGTTTTTAAACAATATATTTTAAACAATATATCTTTAGAAAATACTGCATGCATTACATGTGTGGTTATTTTCGCGCATGCGTGATACGTTTTGGCACCATCTTGGCGCGTCATTCTGTAACCTGCGTCTCTTTCTCTAAGGTGGGTGTCCAGCCCAACTATAGGAGGTGAGGCATGCGGTTCAGTTGTTCGAGAAATTCTCCACGGGCAATATTTTCAAGTAAATTATTTTATTAATTTTTATGTTAACGTCTTTATTGGCGGAGAAGATAAAGCGATACAAATTTTCTTATACTTAAAAACATAAATTATTTTACTTTTTTTTACGTTTATGTACGGTTAAAAATAAACATTTAACACATCAAAAATAGAATGTATGATGAAAAATCTTGAGCGAGTCTTTCAGTACTCGTCAGTGATGTGTAAACATCTACAAACCTTAACCTTATTGAGCTGATTCAACATTATTATTATATTATAATGTTATTTAAAAAGTAAAAAAGAAACTTCAAATAACGAGATTCGAACCTCGCCTCTGGAGGTTACTAAGAGTGCGCTCTACCGCTGTGCAACTAAGCAAATTATGAATTTAGAAAGATAATATGCATTATAACTATTGTAATGACAGTTTTCTTAGGTATTTAAAAACTTGGGATAACTTTTTACTATGGCTATTTTAGTTCACCAAATATATTTCAAGGTAGTTTCACTATCATTTAGTTTCATTCGGCGCACCAATGTCACCTAATATTTACGAAAGTGACTACATACGGGTTTATTTTAGCGACGAGTGGGTCCGCCATATTTGTGACACATTTCCGTTCATAGACTTCGGTTTCATTTTCACGGAAATTACTGCTAGAAAATACCATATACCAAGAGCTAAGATGTTTAAACATCAGTAGGTAATATTATGGAAATATTTAAAAAAAAACTTAAGTGATAGTTAAAAGTTTAAGACAACAGTTAAAAATTATCAAAACAGAACAAAAACTAATTGGCGTGCAACTCAAATTGAAGTACAGGCTTACACCTGCTGGAAAGTTGAACTTTTAAGCCGACATATCCTTTTACGTGGGACTCATTTCCCTCCCCACACCCCCGACGTGCAAAACAGCTTCCCCCCCCCCCCCCCCCCCTTCGAAAGAGTAGCCGATTTTAAAGTCATCACGCTTGCAGTTCTGCACATGATGGCTTGCTGTATCTTTCGCGTGCTCAAACTGCGCAATTTACATGGAATTATTTTTCTGGCTTCGGCCTTTTATGGTGTCCTCGGCCATTACACTCCCGGGTGGGCGCACCGGGCATCGCCATGTTCGGCGTGAACATTGATGGTTTCAGCAAACTGTAATCACAATCATCATCCATGTTCTCGGCCGACATTTACCTGGGTTTTCCTAATTTGCTGCATACCTGTCTTCACGGTTCATTCCAGTATTTTTTTCCCCCTTGCCGTACAGAACTTAAAAAACAGGAGCGGCTTCCGGGGGCGGGGCAAGTCGGGCAGTCGCCCAGGGATAGTGCTCTGTTGCAAATATGGACATTAGTGGGGAAAACGATAATTAATTTTTTATCATCTTGTAACTCAATGTGCTGGTCAATACCTATTTTAATTCATAATTTCGTACTAGAAAAATTTTCAAATGTTTTGTTGCCACGTATAATGATGTGATTGTACTAGAAATTTGATCTTGAGAATTTACAAAACTGACCCGAGGTTAATTTAAATGAAAGAATATCAAAATATCCTAAGATAAATTAGCAATTCGTCGAAATTGAAGTTCCGGGTTTGGAATTAAAATGATTGTGAAAGAGTAAAATGTTTCATATTCTACGGGGGAGGGCCTCCGAAAAAGTAAATAGCCCTGCAGGACCACTGCTGCTTAACACTTCTGCACAATCTTACAAGTTGATGCAGTTATTAAGTGTAAAACATTGTGCCATTCCTTAGCTTGGGTCCATAGTTACAAAGAAAAAAATTGCCAGACTAGTTATACAAATTATAATTCACTGTTATGAAATTACATAAATCATGCTGAACGAACAACATAAGAACACATAAATTTGTTCGTTACCGAGGTTAGATGTTACTGCACGTGTTAAGGACACACGAACTACAGTTAACTCGTGGAATAACATCATGTCAGTGTTAAGAAGACTGCAAGTATCCGCTCTACCACTCTGATTCTGGGGTAGAGCGCCTGCCTTGTGACTTGTAGGACCCGGGTTCGCGCCCCGGCTCCTCCAAGGCGGATTACCCAGATAAAATGGTGGCATTTTCTCTGGTAGGAATACAATCCCTTGTAACAAGTCAGGCTACCAAAGAAACGGTGGGTGGAACAGAAAAAAACCTTCCAGGTGGCTTCCAAATGGGGAGCCCGTTTCTTTTCTTGGGCTCCCCACGCGGTGGCCATTCCGGGGGTTTCTCCGGGGGAACGGAGTTTTGCAAAAAAAAAATTTTTGTAATTTTGCAGCGTTTTAGTTTTTAGTAACTGTTAGTAAATAGCGCGATTCATTCGGTTCGCGTCCGTCACCCTAGATTGTAGCACCGTAGGGGAATAATATTATTTCGTTTTTATAATACGATTTTATAACAATACGCATCCCAAATACACCAAACTTATTTATAATGTGCAAAATTATTGTGCAAAAGATCCCGGCTGTAATTTGAATTATTATGTGTAACTGTAAAACACCATTGTTCGTACAAAAAAGTATTTGAAAATCGTTAAATTACATAATATTAATAATTCAAACGACGAAAACTTGACTGAAAAGTCAAATCGATGGTTGTTCCAATCGAGTGGAAGAGAGATGCGGCGCAAGCGTAACGGGACACATCGTAGTGGGTCAATGTGTGTTACGGGACACTTTTTCGTGCGTGCAGCCGGCGTTCATCGATTTATTAGACGTTGTCACGTCAAAATAAATAAAAATTGCCAATTATTTTGAATAAGAATCAATATTGAAAATAATGATACAGAATATGCGGTGGTGACGTAAATGTGACCAAGAGCATATCCAGATCAATACGGAAAGGAGGATTTCTACAATAATGCAATAGTACAATAAGAAAAAATAAAAAAGACAAAACATTATTTATTCATCATTAGTACTTCCTAACCATGAACTCTCCTTACTACTGCACTACATATTCCATACCTGGTAGAGTAGCTGTCCTTGCACAGGATTTCAAATTAGGGTAGTTAAGTACAGAAGTATAGTTCCCATATACAATGCACAACCGTGTTCGTCGTCGTGCTGTAATAATTTATTTAAAATACAAAAATTGCAAAAGCATTTTTGCAAGAGGTACGGGAATCTTTAGAAGAGTATAGAAGGGAGAAAATAATATCCTCATATGCTGCCTGCTACATGTCCCTGTTTCTGTAATGTACACTGTTCATGTTCCACGCATATTTATTTTAGTGGTACAATTCTACAAATTTAATAGTTTCTGTTTTTTGACCATATCGTCTTCTTGAGTAAACTGGGCACCTGGTGTTTATGAACTAGCTCGCCAGCTTTCCTTCACTAGACTTCACCGGTCCACACACGTAAATCACAAACGCTGTTGAGACGTGCAATGGAAAATGCACAGTGGTGGGGGAAGGTCAGTATGCAAGCTACTATCCACATGAGCCAACCCACTCGACTCTTCCAACGACTCGCTTTACTGTTTTCCCAACTGTCCGCACGAGGATAGTAGCGCGACTTTCCTCACCTGCCCTAGTTGCCGTCCCGTTCGCTCTAGCCACGGAATCGCTCCTTCGAGGGGACAGCCTAGTCGCTAAGGGTGACACCGGCTCGCTCATCTCACGCTTCTTCGCCTCTACGTGCCAAGGACAGAACTGGCGGTAACGCGCCTCCATGGGACTTGCAGCAGTGACCCTGTAATGTTGTTGTGGAATAGTGATTTAAAAAGGCTCCTTGAACCTCCCTATACTATTTACAATACTGCGTGTAGAATTTCTTATACCTAAAAAAAAAGTCCGTAAAAACACTCGTTTGAGCTTTATTCACTGTCCAAAAAGTACACGTCATAGACGTAACCATGAAACGAAACTTTTAAAGACAAGTGCAATGGTGTGTGTGTGTGTGTATGTGTGTGTGTGTATATATATATATATATATATATATATATATATATATATATATACATACATATATATTCACATACACACACGCCATTGCCATTGTGTATATATATATACACACACACACGCCATTGCACTTGTCTTAACAAGTATCGTTTCATGGTTATATATATGTATATAATCTTAAACGATTTGAATGGCGCGTTAATAACCATAGCTCCGCACGCCTTTCGCTGACCCGAAGACAGTGCGAGCCAGCCTCGACGGCCACCGGGGACCCAGAGGTCTCTGGAAGGTGTTGACCAAGGAAGGCCCGGGCAGGTGTCGCGGAACGAAGAAGTCGCCCATTGTGCCGGTGGGGCGGCATTGTGCCGGCGCGCGCACGTGTTCCTCCAGGGGAGGGGAGTCCCGTCGCCGCCGGCGAGACAGCCGCACAATGGCGGGCACGGCGAGACGGATCACCTCCTGGCCTCGCCCCGGTGAAGCCCGGTGCAACCGCGCCCTTGCCTGTGCGGACACGTCCGTGCGCCTTCCTGGCGTCGCGTGACGTCACCGGCCGCTTCCTTGCAGCCACTCACCGGGCGTGCCTGCACTGAGAGCTTCGCTATGTCCGCTATGTTCGCTGCGCCAGGCGGCCAGACAGATCAGTCGGAGAGACGCATGCCGTGGGATGCCTAGTCATGATACCGAAGATTATAATGTTCTACTGGCTCTCGCGGTACGTGAACGTAAAAATTAATATATTAGTGAATTTAATATAAAAAACCAAATTAATTGTAAGAATTTCATCATTTGATGAAGTAGTTGCTCGTGAGGATGAACCCAAATGCATTAATTATTTCAGGATAAATTCAACTAAGTTTGATAGCATTCCCCTGGAATCAAATCTCAGGCCTTGTCCTGCATATCCTGCCTTCTGTATTCTTCCATTGATTTATTCCATAAACATGGATATTTTTGTAATCCTTTAATTAACTTTTTCGTCGACTTGACAATTTAAAGCAAAATACTGGGAGAAATTAAACTTCATAAAGAGCAAACGCAGAAGTGCAGCACAATTTCGCGCAAAAAACAGATGTTTGTGTTTATCTGCGCATGCGCGAAGTCAGCGACTTTCAGAAAAATAGCCGAGAACCAAACACCTTTAGACGTCGCCAACATAGCGAACATAGCGAACCCAGCTTTATGTGGCCAGTGAGTGACACCTGAGATGCAGCTGGCTATATTTTACTCGCGTAGCGAACATCGCGAACATAGAGAGCACAGCGCCCTGGTGGCTAACTTTAGGGCGGTATTCCAAGACATTAGGGTAAGATAGCGAAAAAGCACTACCTTGTTGGGAGACAACCGCAACCTAACTCGCAGACCGTATTCCAGAACGTGTCCAAACACAATCCCTGTTAGGTAACGAAAATGCAACCGTTTTAATAAACTGTGCCTTGCACGAGGCTAGAAACTGATTGCTGTGCATTCTAGCGGACGTTTGGCAACTATCGATACATTTGCTAAGTAATTTATTTATTTATTTATTTATTTATCGTCTTTGTTGGTGGCGAAATTAAGGCGGTACACCTTTTCTTACACTTCAAACACTTTTCTGCAATTACATCAAAGAGTTGAATATTAAAAATTAAGCATGATATAAGCAGATGTTGACTTAATATTAAAAGAACAAATAAAAATTTTAACTTAATGTTCAAATATTAATTATTACAAACGATTCAACTATAACTAATTTTAAGTAATTAAAAACTAAGCATAGACATACATAAAAAGGAGAGTAATTAAACATACAGCAAATAGTATCAAAACCGGAAAAAAAAATAGGTGCTACTACATTAAAATCAGTCACTCGCACATTCACACACAGAATCAAGCAGTTGGGTAGCGGCGAAATGGTCATGGTAAGCAGCTGTTACAAAGATGTTTTTTCAGCCTGTACTTAAAGGAAGCTAGATTTTTTGTTTGCCTTGTCGCTTGGTCTAATTTATTCCAGAGCCTGCTTCTCACGGTTGCAAAAGATCCCGACAGACATTTGGATGAGTGCACTGGGATAGATAGCATTGGGTTGCGTGTGGATCGCGTGTCATGGCTATGGTAACTATGTAGGTAATTAATACTGTCTGACATATAATGAGGTGATACCTGCTGCAGCACCTTATAAGCAAGGATAAGTATGTGCATTTTGCGTCTTTGTGTGAGAGTGAGCCATTTTAGCTGCTGATAGTACATACTGGGTTAGATGCGTAATTTAAGGTTAAAAATGTATCTTACGCAGCAGTTTTGGAGCTTCTGTAGTTGCTTAGCTAGTTTATCAGTTAGATCAGAAAAGAGGACATCGCAGTAATCAAAGTGAGGCATAATAATGTTTGAACAAGCATGGTTTTAATACTAAGTGGAAGCAAATTTTTTAACCGTCGTAAGCAGTGAAGGGAAAAATGTACCTTCTTACAAATTTGCATTATCTGCTCCCTCCAGGTTAAGGTTGTGTTTATCAGGACTCCCAGATTTCTTACGACGTTAGAGAACTGAATATCAACTCCTTGGAGCGTTAAGTTACAGCATTTGTTAGGAATTAATTCAGATAGCTTTTGAGGAGAACCAATTAATATTGCTTGGGTTTATTTGCATTCAGCTTGAGTTTATCAACTTTTGCCCACTTAGAAACAGAATCGAGATCATCATTGACAGAAAAAATTGACTGATTGATATCGGTTGCTTTTGCGTGAATATATATTTGCACATCATCGGCATACATGTGGCATTGACAATGTTTTAGGCATTTAGGTAGATCATTTATGAATATAGTAAATAAAAGTGGCCCAAGAATTGAACCCTGAGGAACACCTGCTACTATCGGGAGCCACGTGGATACTTCGGTATTGAGAACGACACATTGGTAACGACCACCTAGGTAGGAATTGAACCATGTTTAAACACTATGAGAAAAATTATATTGAATCGATATTTTTCGTACAATAATATTGTGATCTACTGAATCAAATGCTTTTCTAAAGTCAAGTAACATTAGGATCGTTATTTCACGCCTATCAATAGCATGATGTATGCTATCAGTAACATTAATGAAGGCAGTAGTGGTACTGTGGCCGGGTCTAAATCCTGATTGGAAGGTATCTAAAAAAATTCTCTGTAAAAGGTAATCATAGGTTTGCTTGTGCACCAGGTGTTCAAAGGCTTTGGAGACAGTTGGCAAGATGCTTATAGGGCGAAAATCTTTAGCTGTCTCAGGAGACTTAATTTTTGGTATGGGCTTTATGTGTGAATACTTCCACTCTGTCGGGTATTTACCTATTGTAAGGGATACGTTAAAAATATGTTCTAATGCAGGGACTACAAAAGGTAAAATAATTTCCAGCATTTTAATTGATATTTGGTCGTTACCAATTGCATTACTTTTGATGCGACGCAAGGCTTTCGCAACATCTAGACATGACACAGGAGAGAAGAAAAACTTATCTTCAGAATACTCAGAGTTGTTAGGTACGAATGTGTCAGGCGATTTGGTTGTATACGGGATTGACGTATCTGTATGCTGGCTAACGAAAAATGAATTTAACTGATTTGCTGTTAAATTATGACTTTTGAGATCAGAATCTTTCTGTGATAGGTTAATACCCACTGTTCTAAGACTAGCCCACAATTTCTTAGGCTCAGAACGAAACACGTAGAGACCGTACAAATGTTTTCGTTTGGCTGTTCTGACAGCTTGAGTACACTGGTTCCTGAGTTTTCTGTAAATTTCAAACTTTGCACCTTTAAGAGACGAGTTGTGTTTTCTTTCTGTTTTGAAAATTCGAAACGCATGGTCTCGTTTTGCCATTAATTTACGGATGACAGGTGTCATCCAAGGAGAGGGGGGCGCGTTATACGCTTACGAACGACAGGAGCATGTTGGTCAAAAATATAGGTAACTATCTCATTAAAAGTGTTAACTTTTCCGTCAATAGTACTGCATAACAGAATGTTATGCCACGGAGCGTTTGCAGCCTCATCTATAACTTTGTCAGTATTGATGTTTCTTAAGCTCCTGTAAGTTATGATTTTGGGGGAGAACTTGGGTACTTTTAAGGAATAGGTTACAAAAATGAGATCATGGTGTAAAAGTCCAGGGGCTGCAAGTTGTCCATGGTTCAGAACTCTTTCTAAGTTAGATGCTATGATTAAATCAATCCACGTGCTAGTTGTTTCAGTATGATGAGTAGGCAAAAGTTGGCAGATGCTAAGGTTAGAAGAAGCGAGCATATTTCTCAGATAGCGCATATGACTCGTTTCATTAAGAAGATTAGTGTTAAAATCACCCAATATTATGGCATGTTCATACATCGAGACAGCTGATATAATAGCTGTTTCAAGTTCGTCGCCATAGTTAATTTTAGGGGGCTTGTAAACTACTCCTAACAACACTCTCTGGCTGTTGACAATAGCCTCCAGGAACAGGTACTCGGGCCCAGGCAGACTCTTGGGTAGGGAGGTTGATACAATTTTAGTTTTAATGTCGTTACGTACAAATATGGCCACTCCTCCACCACGTTTGTAAGTTTTGTCATTTCTAATTAGCTCATATCCATGGAGAGAGACAAGGCTACCTGCAAGGGATGGGACTAGCCATGTCTCAGACACTAGAATAGCGTGGAATGACAAAGAGGAGAAAATATCTCGGAACTCGTCGATGTGTCCAAGGAGGGACTGTGCGTTAACGTGACACACATGTAAAGCACGCGGGAAACCCTTCACTTGAAGCCTGAGTTGAGAGCTGGTAGAAGGCGTGGACTGAAGAGGGGTAGTAGGGACAGTGGTCACAGCAGGGGAAGGCGAAGGGACGGTAGACGTCTCCGGGGAAGGAGGCTCTATGCGACCAAGGGTACGAGACCAGGCGGACAAGGTTACGGGTGAATCTAATGCTGCTGACATAACACTAGAAGTTCAATATGAAACCAACTACTCACCATGATCACCCCACGCATAGACTTCCACGACAGGTCACACACACAAGCACACGCAAAAAACAAAAGGAGAAAATGCATGATCCACATAACAAAAATTAGAACTAAGATACACAAACTTATGAAGTATGTTTAATGTTGTGGGGAAGTGAATTTCACTCCGCAATCTGTAGTTCCTCTGATTTAGTAATGTAAAGCCGGCGTGTTCCAGTGTTGACAACCACTTTGCAGTCGGCAGTCCACACATTTTTCAAACCATACTTCGCAACAGCAGCATTCAGCAGGGCGAGGCGCTCCGAGGTCAGGTCCTCGCGTATGGTGATTCCTGTTTTCGCGAGCTGACGCTTCGCACGAAACACCTCACTACGCCGTCGATATGAGACGAATTTCACGATTATAGGGCGAGGTTGACCACTCTTCTTTGCACCGACCCGATGGCTGCGGTCGATGTCATCGACGGTGGTGTGCGGGAGCTGCAGCCTGTTGTGAACCACGTCCAGAACCAGGGCGTCAGTGTTCTCTCGGTCGTGCTCCGCCACACCAAACACTCGCAGACTTGATCGCCGCTGGTACTGCTCCAGCTCGTCCTGGGCCAGGAACAGGTCACGCTTTGCATTTTTCAACGACCCTTCCATCTTCTGTATTTCGCCTCGCAGTTTGCTTGTTTCTTCGACGTTGAAGGATATCGTGTTCTTTATTTCACGCATAACAGCCGCAGAGACAGCGGAGGTTACAGCCTCAACAATAGCACTCACAATGTCCTTCGAGCAAAGTAGTACCTTGACACGTTCTTGCACTAAATGCTCAAGCTGGCGCATCTCAACTTGTCTGGCAGCCATGGCACTGTTATAAACGATACGCACAAAGACAAACAAAAATTATTTTAAAATACGGTTATTGTGCTTGAACTAGACAATTCTTTTTTATGCAGTTCAACACCACGAAAGCTTCCCTATTGCTAACGCAAGTTACAATGATATACACCGAAAATTACACCTGCAGGAGCTACAGAAAGCAGGAGCGAACTTATACACGTCTACCCGCTGCCCGCCATGTTGCCATAGGTCATATGCCCTACAGATAGCAGCAATATCACGCGAATTAAATGGTGCAATTTTAAATGTCTCAAGTACTTTTAAAGTTACGATCAATTGTTTGTATGACCATTAAATTGTTCCAAATATATTCCAGAATAGTTTCGCTATCATAAAGTTTCATTTCGCAACACCAACACGCTTGGTACGCCCCCACATGATCACAAAAAAATGACTATATACGAATTAGATGTCTTAGAACAGCTGGTATTAACTCATCACAGAAAGATTCTGATCTTAAAAATCATAATTTAACAGCAAACCAGTTAAATTTATTTTTCGTTAGCCAGCATACAGATACGTCAATCCCGTCCACAACCAAATCGTCTGACACATTCGTACCTAACAACTCTGAGTATTCTGAAGATAAGTTTTTCTTCTCTCCTGTGTCATGTCTAGATGTCGCGAAAGCCTTGCGTCGCATCAAAAGTAATGCAATTGGTAACGACCAAAAATCAATTAAAATGCTGGAAATTATTTTACCTTTTGTAGTCCCTGCATTAGAACATATTTTTAACGTATCCCTTACAATAGGTAAATACCCGACAGAGTGAAAGTATTCACACATAAAGCCCATACCAAAAATTAAGTCTCCTGAGACAGCTAAAGATTTTCGCCCTATAAGCATCTTGCCAACTGTCTCCAAAGCCTTTGAATATCTGGTGCACAAACAAACCTATGCTTACCTGTTACAGAGAAATTTTTTAGATACCTTCCAATCAGGATTTAGACCCGGCCACAGTACCACTACTGCCCTCATTAATGTTACTGATAGCATACGTCATGCTATTGATAGGCGTGAAATAACGATCCTAACGTTGCTTGACTTTAGTAAAGCATTTGATTCAGTAGATCACAATCTTATTGTACGAAAAATGTCAATTCAATATACTTTTTCTCATAGTGTTTGTACATGGTTCAATTCCTACCTAGGTGGTCGTTACCAATGTGTCGTTCTCAATACCGAAGTATCCACGTGGCTCCCAATAGTAGCAGGTGTCCCTCAGGGTTCAATTCTTGGGCCACTTTTATTTACTATATTCATAAATGATCTACCTAAATGCTTAAAACATTGCCAATACCACATGTATGCCGATGATGTGCAAATATATATTCACGCAAAAGCAACCAATATCAATCAGTCAATTTGTTCTGTCAATGATGATCTCGATTCTGTCTCTAAGTGGGCAAAAGTTAATAAACTCAGGCTGAATGCAAATAAAACCCAAGCAATATTAATTGGTTCTCCTCAAAAGCTCACTGAATTAATTCCTTACAAATACTGTAACTTAACGCTCCAAGGAGTTGATATTCAGTTCTCTAACGTCGTAAGAAATCTGGGAGTCCTGATAAACACAACCTTAACCTGGAGGGAGCAGATAATGCAAATTTGTAAGAAGGTACATTTTTCCCTTCACTGCTTACGACGGTTAAAAAATTTGCTTCCACTTAGTATTAAAACCATGCTTGTTCAAACATTAATTATGCCCCACTTTGATTACTGCGATGTCCTCTTTCCTGATCTAACAGATAAACTAGCTAAGCGACTACAGAAGCTCCAAAACTGCTGCGTAAGATACATTTTGTGCGTATATGTTCCTTGCGTATATACATCACACTGTTATGTATCTAGATCCGTAGACAAATTTTATAATAAAATGATAAATACAAATTTAAGAATTATTAGTATGTTTACACTAGGTATGAAAGCTAATATTTGAATTACCATTATTGTATCACTACAATATATAATTTATAGGATCTACCCTGTACCAGACTGAGTTTTGATAAAGTACACGGATTAGGTCGGACACATAACATTCAAGTGTTCTTAAATATAATAAAGGTTTAGTTAAGATGTCTATGTTTAATTATGACACCAAACAATTTTTAATTATTATTTCTTTTTAAGGTAAATCTGTTATATTTCCTCGGCTATAGATTAATCTCAGGGGAGCATTTCTTGAGTTCTTTCTAACGAGACTTCTGGGGGCCGAAAATGACTTGACTTCTTTCAACAGAAAACATATTATCCAGAAAATATTGGATTTATTTTAACTTATATTTAATTGTCAGTTCTGGTTAAACTTATCACTGATTTCACTTTAGCATGTTACTTATATGAATATAATGATTACATCTTGTAGAACACGAAAAAAAAAAATGTAATAAAGTACACATACCACATCAGCAGGATGAACTTACAATACGATTATTGTTTCTTAAATGAACTCTACGACAATTCCTTTGGTATTTCCCAACAGGTGGGATTAGTAATATTATTTTCAATCTTCTCGGCATTAATTACATACATTTTCCTTTTTAGCGTTCTTAGCAACCACCTTATTTTTTCATCAACAGCCTTTCCAAAGAATAATGTACACATAGACATGGTTGTCTTTGACCGCAACCATGGAGTAGCAAATAAAAATTAAATGAATCACATGCACAATTTGTAAGATAACTATGCACCGTATCGGTACATAATTGCCGCTTCTGATAATGACACAAACAAACTATGTCAGCACACAGTAATTCGACTATGGAGTTTTTGTGTTCATTAACAATCTCTAGAATCACATTAACCGTGTACACTCAACTGTATTACTAAATGAAAAAAACATACTATCGCTCGGGCGATCAACACACACTGTAACATAAACATTCACAACAATGGGTGATGTCTGTCCGTAGCAATGTTGCATCTCGTTGCACAAAGACGTACTGCATTATACCGCAGCATCTGACTCAATGCTGTGCATATCCTGCGTATGTTCAAAGACGACGACACAAACAAGCAGACATCACGGTGCACTCTTACCTCCATGATGAAAACAACAGTGTACCTGGGTAGAGGCAATGGTACAGGTCGATTGGCAGTGTCCTGACAGTGGACACCACTCAAGCAGCTTCTTGCGTTGACAGGCAGTCACTAGTCGTCAGCCTCGGGGCTATGATAATGATTCTGGTCCATGCGTCGCTGCTGCCGATGACAGGCGCCTCTCCCAGGCGACAGCGCCATCACCGCGACGAAGCACGTGGACGCTGTCCGAGCCGCTTCCGCCACTTGGACGCTCACAACCATCCGCTGATCGTCGTTCAGATACCCATTATACAAGTCTCTTAAATGGGTTTTGGGTTTAAGGGTAGGTGTCCCAGCACTTAAATATAACTATCACACATTTTGAATAACGCGTGTTCTTGTTTCACAACAGAAATCATCGCACACTTAGAAACATAGCGTGTCCCAATTTCTAAATTAAATGTGTCTACTTGCACTCTTCCTTGAGCAATTCTTACACCTACACAAAGCTTCTTTTCTTGAAGTTGTCTGGTACAGAATAGATCTTTTTAAAAAAAAAACTAAATTAAATACACTTAATAATATTTAACACTAACGTTGTGTTAGATTAACATAATAACCTAGGGTCAATTATTTAATTAGCTTGTCAGCTGAGGAAAAAAATATGTAAACAGTGTATAGTGATGCGTTGCGTTGACAAGGCGAATAAACGCTTTTCGGAGGCGTTGTAAATACCGTACACCTTTCGTGTGCTTCTTAAGATAATTAAAATGTTCAAATTTTTCAATCCAATCGAAATAGTGTCAACTACGAGTGAGGATATATACATTTTCTTATTTCACTGGATACCAACTGAATTATCATCAAACAAGGTAATTACTCATTCTTGACAGTGTATTTGCAACTGTGTAGTCTCTTCCTTTATTTTGCAGATAATATTGATTGATTTATAGCCTGATAGTTACGATGTTGTTCTAAAATACGCTTTTCGTCAGATCACAAAATGTAACAGGCGTTATTGAAATATACATGTGAGTAAAATCAGCTATCATCATATGATAAAATCTCGTCAAATTAAATAATACTGGCTCTCGTGCTTGAGTAGTGTACTAGTTGATACCGAATAGTTTCTGTATATCTTGACCTGACGTGTTAATGCCAAACTCATGGTTTGATCACAAATCACAGTAAATATAATCTATGCTTTAAGTCCTCGGACTTCGCCGAACTGTGACATAATATTCCGTACGCAGGTGGTATCACACCTCACCTATACGTCGGACATCGACTGGAAAATACTTCAGCCGACACAAAAAAAACACAGTCATTAATTCCAGCGACTCGTCGGCACTTATAACTACTGTACCATACTGTTATACACGATGCAGCTGAATTTTCTCTCTACTCTGGAGAACTATGTAGATAATTAAATTTCATTTAACTAACCATACTCAATTGTTTACTTTCATAACAGATTACATTAGCATTGTGTTGACATCTATTTATCTCACTATCGGAGGCTTATATTCGCGTAATTGAGCAATATTGTATCTACCAATTACACGCTTAGTATCTACCTCAGCTAGCGTATAGCAATTTTCATTGATGACTTCAGTAATCACATATGGTCCAGTGAATAGTAAGAATAACTTGCTGGTTACATTATACCATTTCTTGCTAATATTGGATGTCTTACGAAGAACTAGCGATCCAATTTCGAAGCTACTTCTCTTAGATGCTGGCTTTCTTCGGCATCTTGTTGCTGCGGCAGACAGTAGTTTAGCCTGTACTAGCTGATGGACATCTTCGCTCGTAGGTAGGTCTTCTCTTGATGATTTCTCGTCTAGTCCAGGAAGGTAACGCGGGTCTATCGCATCGGAACGGTTCAGACAAAGGATTTCAAATGGAGTTAACCTCTTTCCAAGTACTAGGGTCTCGGTCCGGGGCGATATTACCTTGACCCGTTCTAGTTTAACGTCTTGTCACCTTCCTCGCTTCCTGACGGCATCCAGATGCCTGCTTTGTTGGCATTATTTACAGCTGTTTGGAAATTTGGAGCTGTAGGGTTCAATGGCTCGTTCCTAGAAAAATAGCCATGTTGTTGTTGTGGTGATAAAGTTGAAGTGAATGGTGGTGGAAATGTAGAAATGATTTGTTTACTGTTCGAGGCGTACCCTGCTGTTCTGGGGCTGAGACGATCTCCTCGTACAGTAGGAGAATGAGATAATGGCTGTCGATCTTCCGTGCAGTGTCTCGACGCTTGCTGGTATTCTTTTGTCTCGTGCGCCTTGCGTGAATCTTCATATTCATCATCGGAATAAGCTCGCCGTTTCTCGTACATGGATTCCCTGGAAGGCTGTTGTTCTGGTGTTAGTGATCTTTGTCGGTTGTCGCTCCTGCTGTACCTATTCTGATGGTAATCCTCTTCATGATCATTACTGTACCACTTGTTGCGAGACCACCATGTTTTCCCCTTGTATGCAGCCTTTCGCTGGTGCTGGTTTGATTGTTCATAATTTCCCTTGAAATTGTTTCGGTGCCTTCGTCGTTCTTCCTGGTACTGCCAGCGTACGTAGTTTACCGCGGCTTTTCGTTCATCCTTAGGTCGATTATCTCTATTATGCCAATAGTTATGAACGGGGGTATTTTTTGAATGTTGAACAATGTCGTGGACAGGATTATCGCGAGGTGTTTGTGTGCGATTCATTTTCTCGAGTTTATCAAAATTAAGTAGTTTTTCTCGGAAATCATTTATTTCTCTGTATGTCCTACCAGTCAATTGCAATTGATATTTTATTGGTAATTGCGTCAGTATGGTGGCGATGAATTCGTCATCCGTCATCTGCAAATCCAAATAACGAGTGCGTTCAAACATGCTGGATACATGAGCTTCTAGCGACATTCCTCGCTTATGATCATACCGCTCAGTATGTAGTTGCGCACGCAAATTTCCCTGGATCCTTAAGCTCCAGTATTGCTGTTTAAACGATTCTCTGAAATGTTCGTATGACGTGATCGTAGTGTTGACCATCTCCCACCAATAAAATGCGTGACTTTTTAAAGCAGTGTTTAGGCATTTTAATTTTTCTGTGTCCTGTAGTCCAAACGTTTGGGCGTATTCCTCAAACTTATTAAGGAATCTGATAGGATTTTCGGATGTTTTTCCGGAATATGTCGGCATTGCCTCAGACCAATGGCGTGCCGGGTGATGCATAAGCGTGGCAGGGTCCATGTTTGGGGTACTGACGGTATTTCTCAACAATGCCTGTCCTGAAATATGATCATTTACCGCTGTTTCAGGAATGTAATCGACTCTAGGTGCCTGAATAGGTGTAGTATTATTTAGTGTTGGTAGGGGAGGTGACGTATCACAGCTTATTTTGCTTAACCGCCACTCCAGCTCCTTAACCTGGTTTCGTAACAGTTCAGTGTGACTACTTACTGTTTCGGTAGCTACCTGGAAGCAGTTAGTTCCTAGAGCATCTACTCTGCTGTGAAAAGTAGCAGTAGACTCTTCCACCTGCTCTAACCTCAAATTCAGCTGTTCTGCCTGCTTGTGTATTTCAGACCTCAGTAACATATGGTTGTGCGTGCACTGGTTCTGAATTTCTTGTTGTTTCTCCTGAGCAGCAGTTAATAAAGACGTGGTCTTCGTTTCTAAAATATCAAGTCGAGACTGTCCTTGTGATACTCGTTCATTGAGATGTTCAATAGCAGAATTCTGTTCTGCTATATGTGCTCCTAACCTGTCCTGTAATTCCCCAATATCCCTCTGCACGTTACTTAGGCCATACTGAAAATCAGCACGTAGGCTAGACTGACCACTGCTCACCTTAACCTCTAAACCATTTATATCAGATCGTACGCTGTTCAAACCAGACTCTAGTCTAGATAGAAAATCTGACTTAAAACTAGCCAACACTTGTTGTAATATTTCCACGGTAATTACCGGTGTACGTGTGTACTCACTATTTGCAGTAATATATCTGCCAACATCTACATTACTTTCGATATCTTCACCTTGAAATTGGTCATATAAAGTAGGGTGTTGAGTGTTTACTATATCATTGTTTTCTAACAATGCATCTGGCTGTACAAAAGCGTGAGATAAGTTTGGTTCGTTCAACAACGGCCGCTCCACCTCCTCGTTTTCCCCTTGTCGTGTCATCAATGCACTGTCAATACCAACATCATTAACATTATCTACTATACTTAGGTTATCCGAATTTGCAGTCAGATTTTCGCTACTTGATGATTGCTTTTCTACATGTAATTCGTTATCAGGATGCATTTCAGAGCGATTTCGCAGACAATATCCGGCGGTAGTTTGTCTAGACATGGTAAATTTAGTGGGTTATACCACACAAAAGAATAATAACTATCAACCAAATAAAATCACTTTCTGGCTTAATATCGAGCCCCACGTTGGGCGCCAAATTTTTATGTGCGTATATGTTCCTTGCGTATATACATCACACTGTTATGTATCTAGATCCGTAGACAAATTTTATAATAAAATGATAAATACAAATTTAAGAATTATTAGTATGTTTACACTAGGTATGAAAGCTAATATTTGAATTACCATTATTGTATCACTACAATATATAATTTATAGGATCTACCCTGTACCAGACTGAGTTTTGATAAAGTACACGGATTAGGTCGGACACATAACATTCAAGTGTTCTTAAATATAATAAAGGTTTAGTTAAGATGTCTATGTTTAATTATGACACCAAACAATTTTTAATTATTATTTCTTTTTAAGGTAAATCTGTTATATTTCCTCGGCTATAGATTAATCTCAGGGGAGCATTTCTTGAGTTCTTTCTAACGGGACTTATGGGAGCCGAAAATGACTTGACTTCTTTCAACAGAAAACATATTATCCAGAAAATATTGGATTTATTTTAACTTATATTTAATTGTCAGTTCTGGTTAAACTTATCACCGATTTCACTTTAGCATGTTACTTATATGAATATAATGATTAAATCTTGTAGAACACGAAAAAAAAAATGTAATAAAGTACACATACCACATCAGCAGGATGAACTTACAATACGATTATTGTTTCTTAAATGAACTCTACGACAATTCCTTTGGTATTTCCCAACAGGTGGGATTAGTAATATTATTTTCAATCTTCTCGGCATTAATTACATACATTTTCCTTTTTAGCGTTCTTAGCAACCACCTTCTTTTTTCATCAACAGCCTTTCCAAAGAATAATGTACACATAGACATGGTTGTCTTTGACCGCAACCATGGAGTAGCAAATAAAAATTAAATGAATCACATGCACAATTTGTAAGATAACTATGCACCGTATCGGTACAATTTTTAACCTTAAATTACGTGATCATCTAACCCAATACTACCAGCAGTTAAAATGGCTCACTCTCGCACAAAGACGCAAAATGCTCATACTTATCCTTGCTTATAAGGTGCTGCAGCAGGTATCACCTCATTATATGTCAGACAGTATTAATTACCTACATAGTTACCATAGCCATGACACGCGATCCACACGCAACCCAATGCTATCTATCCCAGTGCACTCATCCAAATGTCTGTCGGGATCTTTTGCAACCGTGAGTAGCAGGCTCTGGAATAAATTAGACCAAGCGACAAGGCAAACAAAAAATCTAGCATCCTTTAAGTACAGGCTGAAAAAACATCTTTGTAACAACTGCTTACCATGACCACTTCACTGCTACCCTACTGCTTGATTCTGTGTGTGAATGTGCGAGTGACTGGTTTTAATGTAGTAGCACCTAATGTTTTTTTTTTCTTTTTTTTTCGGTTTTGATACTTTTTGCTGTATGTTTAATTACTTTCCTTTTTATGTATGTCTATGCTTAGTTTTTAATTACTTTATAATTAGTTATGGTTGAATCTTTTGTAATAGTTAATATTTGAACATTAAGTTAAAATTTTAATTTGTTCTCTTAATAATTAGTCTATGTCATGCTTAGTTTTTAATATTCAAATCTTTGATGTAATTGCAGAAAAGTGGTTAAGTGTAAGAGAAGGCGTACCGCCTTAACTTCGCCACCAATAAAGACGATAAACAAACAAACAAACAAACAAACAAACAAACAAACAAACAGATGCGGTTCAGCCATCTGGGTATAAAATCAACGAAAAAAGTGAGCTCTGCACATGCGCGTAATTTGGGCAACAAAACGGAAACGGATAGGACAACCAAATATGTTACCCAAATACGAGGTACTGGCCGTGTCCTATCGTACACTAGGAATATGGTTAGGGTACAAGTGTGGCATATTCAACACCTTAACCCTTATTTTTGTGTTTTGGAATATCGGCCCTAGTCAGCTACTACAACGCCAGCAGTCACTCCCGTGAGGGATGGATCACCACCAACACGAGCTCCCTTGAGCCCATGGGGGAATGGATACGCCTGAAACCGTGACAATTCAAATCTATAGACAACCAGACTCGGGCAAGTACTTTAGACTATAACTTCCATGCTTGCTTGTGATCAGCTGATCAACGTCAATAAACCATAGCTAATAAAATGTGGCCGAAGAGTATCATGAAGCAAAAAAAAAATGTTGTGTATGTACAATATATGAACTGATTGGTTTTGTGTAAGTGAATTACATTACAGAATAATTGTACGGTTTGATAGCTTCAAGCGTCCAGCTAAACCCATCTTAACAAACACCGAAACATATTCATGGATTCACAATTGTAAAAAATAGGTTCCCATGAAACCTGACAAGAACGTTCAAATATTCACCACCCGAGGATATTCACGTAAGGGCTGTATCCGAAAAATGTGGTCTTGGGATCTGTAGTTTTCAGGCCATAATAATTTTCCACTGTTTGAGTTTATAAATTTAACTTACGTAGCGTAGTTTAAAGGAATGCCTGAAGTTAAAAGTGACGGGCTGCTGAAATTAGTTTCCCCAGTGAATTAATTGGAGTTTAGTATCGAAATATTTTTTTTTAAATGACTACATCTCTAATATGACCGTTCTCATTGACTACAACTGTTATACTACTGATAATAGACACTAAGTCGTGTTCTTTTTAAAACTCTTTACGTGTAATCTATGCTTTTACGAAGGCAAATCTTCAATTATAAACGACAGAAAATTGTTATGGCATAATGACTGTTGAAACTAATATGCGTATTTTCAGTTACTATCTCATCCTCTTAGGTAGGGGTTATAAACTACGTAAGGAACACAACTAACGCAAGAAAATCGTGGTTGCTTATAAATCACGAAAGTCGCAAGACGTCACCAACCATACAACTTGAAATTGTAAAACAGTAGGAAACATATTTCTTCTTCGGGCTTCTTTTAAAAATTAAAATTTATCATGAAAACAAAAGATATTGTCAATAATTTGATTTTAAAATGTTATTTTCTTTCACTGTGTGAAAATTTAACCAGTGTAAAACGTGATGTATATGGTAAAAATAACACCGTGAACTTCTATGCACAGAACGTCTGCGGTTTTAGAAAATGTTTTCGGAACTCTTCAAATGTGGTTGGTGGGAACACAAGCCAAAACGCAAGAAAGTTGTAAGTTAAACTATACTTGCGTTGCGTTATTGCGCATTGAGTGGTTTGTAAACCGGTACTCAATGATGTGTTTGCTGAACATTTAGCGTGTTACGGTGGCGTTCTTGCATATTCTATAAACCAGGGCCTACCCATCCAACTATGTTGCAAATAAAGCTGGAGCCTGAAATCAGTTCTAAAATGGCATACAATGACAGGTAAACGGAGACGGATCTCAAGGAACAGAGTCTTCAATACAGCACGCAGACCGAGACATAACCGTACGGATTAGCTCGGCAAAGGCAAGCTCTTCCGTTCACGTTGCTCCGTGCGTCAAATACAAGCCGAGCACTTGGCTGCGGTAGTAGCCAAGTTTGTTTATGTTCCATATATGTTAAAAATTGTTTTAAGTTCCAGAATATCTAATGTTCTACCATTTCTTTTAAGTTTATTTATTTTTTATTATATGTGTGAATTCTGCCCGTGCGATGATCTCAAAACATTTTTTTTGTTCATTCATTTAATGTTTCGTAATCTTGAAACGCAATTTAATCGGTCGCCGTTAGTTACGTTTCCCGCGCATCGTGAAAGTTGCGAAGCAGTATAATTAGGGACCGGAAAAATTCGCGGATTCAATGACCTCTAGGATAGCCTCAATTATCCTCTGCACATCTCAAGTAAACACGCGTGTTCATTGGGTACTAAATTGTGAGACGTCTCCGCTGGGTAGCTTGTTGTGATTCGACGCTTCTTTGGTCGATAGTCTCTCATTGGCCCAGAGAGCTCCAGTTAAACTGCGAGCCAATAGCAGAACCAGCAGAATTGTAGGCCTACACGTGTTTGAATTTCAGCCTATCACGAAATGAATCCGCGAATTTTTCCGGTCTCTAAATAAGGTCTCTTTCTTCCAAGGATCCGCCGAGGAGCGCGGGACAGCTGCAGGCCCGCGCGGCGGCAGCTGAGGCCGTGGGAAGCGGCCCCCGGCGGGGGGAAGGAGTTGCTGGTTGGCCGCTGACCTGCCCCAACGCGTCGCGGGGTGACGGCGGCGCATTCCTGCGCGGCAGATGGCACTCGCTCGCCCCGCGCCCACGCGGCAGTGCCGCCAACTGCCGGGGTCAGGCCCGTTCCGCAGAGACACGTACAACCCGGAAACATTTCACCATCGCGTCTGCTGCTTCTCCGTACGTGACAAACGGCAACCGATGAGACTTCAGTTCATGGTTACGAAGTAATAGTTTTAATTAAAAAAAAAAAAAATACTTATGGTTCGATAACAGCTATGCTACGCTGTTCAAGCCGGGCGTGACAAATATTCGCATTTTCAAGTACGTACTTTCTCCGCCCACCGCTAGAATTCGCTGCCCATATCGTAAACGTTAGTTGCCACCGTCATTCGCAGATAGCAGTACAAAACAGCACGAAACAGAAGGCAAATTTTAAACTACCTATGTATTAGAAACGGCTCCGATAAAAGTGAAAGAGACTCGAAAAAAGACACCAAATCCCGGCTTTGGACCTGATTTTCGACAAGGAATTTATTAAAATGCTGTCCATCTTATTAAACTTCATTAAAAAGGTATTACTATAAAGTTTCACCACACATATGACTATAAAAAATAACAAAGTAGTAAAGAATAGTAGTACTGTAATAAAGTTTATTTTTTAATACCTCTGCAAATTCATATATATATATATATCCTAATAAACATAATTTTTTTTATTTTAAGTAAAAATAAATAATATAGGCCTACCTAGTATGAAATAATTAATCCAATGGACTGAGCTATGAATTTAATATTAGCAATAATACAAACAAATAAAATACATTAATATATATATGCTTAAAGCTCAGTTTGTATAATTCAGTATCTGTTATTAAAAAAGTAAATAAAAAATATTTTCTAGTGAAGAGGTTGAACTACATCAAAAATTTCCCCTTGAGCTTATCACCCGCCGACTACCACTGTGCTACACTATCAATGTCATTACACTATCACTAGTGAAATGCCAGGTTTCTTAACTATTTTAATATTTGGGATTACTTTTTACTATGACTATTTTAGTTTACCAAATATATTCCCGTGCAGTTTCACTATCGTAAAGTTTCATTACCAATACGTTTGGTATGTGCCCTAATGTTTAGGAAGATAACCCTATACGGGTTTATGTTGCTACACGTGGATACGCCATCTTTGTGTCACATTTCCGTTCATTGACTTCCGTTGCATTTTCAACAAAATTTCCTACAAAATGCCGTATACCGAGAGCTAAGATGTTAACACATGAAAAAATACACATATTTACATTATGAGTAACAGGAATATTTATAAAACAAATACGTCATAATGTAATCAACATATTTTAAAGTTTTATTAATATTACCTATTTGTGTTACACATTTGTTTTAGTGAAGAGTGGAAGAACACTTTAATAACTAACGAATAATAGCTCATAAAAGTATCAATAGTTTTATTACGCACATAAATCGAAACCAATGATAACACCTTCACAAGAATGAAGTAAAGAAAGATATATGTATATATAATAGTATGCTGGTATGTATGTATGTATGACGTTGATAAACTCCGACACCGTTTGACCGATCGCCATGAAAATTGGCGCATCGAGGTGTTTTTTTATGGAGGTATTTTTTATGCATTTTTTTGTAACTCGCCGCTAGATAGTGCTGCAGCGCATCAACTTTTAAACTGTTAAACCTGTCGCCATGGGTAAACAGAAAATCATAGGTCATAGACATGCAAACAGTAGCTAATTGTATGTCATTTTTCTATGTGAACCACACTGTCATATAGCGCTATACATTTTTCTTTACCTCGCGGACAGTATATCACCCTGTGTTCAGCCCGGACAACTCTATATATATATATATATATATATATATATATATATATATATATATATATAATAACACACATTATCATGTGTGTTTAATATTAGTTTAATATTTTTTTGACAAGGTCTCATTTTATCTCTTATTCATGTAGTCAATTATATACTATAGTTAATTGTATCCTAAATGTATGTACATCCTTTAATAATATTTCAGTATAAACGTTTATTTTGTCCTTTACTGTATCTGCTGCGCGCGATTGAAAAAGACTTCTTTCAAAGTTGGCTTCTTTAAAAGTTGAGAGGCACAAATACACTCAAAGTTTAAACGCAAGGTTGCGAAATACATCATCCAGTGTCGCCAATGATTCCAGAATCAAACCGTGTTCATTTATAGGTAGTCGTTATACCTACCTTTCTGTTTATTATTGCATAACATTCAAATTTTTTTTATGTTGATGTTTATGTTCTTTGAACGTGACTTTAGTTTTAATGTAGTGTTATTAGAATTAATGTTAAGTTTATGTAGTAAGAATATGTAACGTGATTTTGTGTAGTTTGCCGAATGGCTAAGTGTAAGATACTGGCATTTCGCCATAGAGTATTTTTAATAATATTTTGGTCGCTTGTAGTCATGTATCTTGACTCAAATATGACAATTTCCTAAAGTACTAGCAATAGTCTGTGTATTATTCTGCCATTGTCGTTTTGTCAAAAGTGTTAGTAATCAACTTCATGTAGTTGTCAGTATTCGTAAACAAACATCATGTGATGTTTTGCAGGTGACCGTTGGATAATGGGTGTCACTAGAACTACTTTAGAGGAATTATTTAATTTGAGACCGTTATACAACGCAGATTATACTTACAATGATAAAACAATTCAGTTATAAGAATTTTTTCTGCTAAGCCTATTCATTTTAATGCAGTAGTTGAGAGTAAAAGGAACATACACGAGTAATATATTTTTTTTTATTGGCAAATTTCCGACGGTCTTGCCAAGACACGATTGTGCGGTCACAGCAGGCCCTTATTTGCCTTGCAGACTGTTTATTTTTTTCTTCCCCCCGTCAGGACGGGACCATAACACATTCCAGACATCTACTCCGCAACTCAGGTATAGCCGAGCCTGCGCCCTGTGGTAGCACGGAACACGTGGAGGCATTTCGGCGTGGGAGAGCAGAAACCCCTCGCGTTCTCCCTTCGGAAAACCACCCCTCCCGTCGCGCACCAGGCGCCTTTTTTTCCTCCTTCCTTCTTCCTTTTTCTTCGGCCAGAGATTTGGGGCTGTCTCCCCCTTCCGCCTCCGCGACCCTGGCGTGAGTCATCTCCGACTTTTCTTCGGCCCCTCCCCTCCTCCGCGGACCCAACCCGGCTCCGGGCGACCCTGGGGCGCACAAAAGGGCCCTTGCAGCCGACCCCAGCACGCCACCCCTTGCACGTGTTTCAAGGGCGGTCTCCCCGCATGAGCCGCGGCTCTCTCTCTCTTCCCGCCGCCTACCGTCGACCCAACCTCTTGCGAGCGTCACGTGCAGGCTACAAGAAGTACAGCTTCCACCGCCGCGCCGTCACGATCTCTCTGACGGGGATTATCGGGAAAGAAACGCCCTCGAGACGGTCTTCTGTGAACTGGCTGCGTCGGTCCACAAGCCCCGTCCCTCCAGTCACAAATAAAAACAAATCCTCTACTTGGCTATCCTACCAGGAATAACTTCACACATGTTCCTTGAAAATTTGTTTTCTTCTGTCTGGTAAAAACTCACGTTCGTTTGTCGTTTGTTTATAATATATATTTTTTAGTTATTTCATTACTTCATAAGAAAAAAAATTAAATTTAATATTTTCGTAAGTTTACGTTACACGATTTTTGTTTAGTAACGATTGAGATTCGATCGCACATACCATGTTGATTTATTTTTACTAGCTGCAATACCCAGCGTTGCCCGGGCTGAATTTGAATGTCAAGTGTGAAAATTAATTTATATTACTTTCAGATCCCGACAGACGTTGTTCTGCCAGTTTATAGTTATTTACCTGGTCTGTATGTAATTTAGACTTTATAAAGCAACATAGAAAAAAGCTGAAAAATATGAGATTACTAATATTGAAAAGATTCCATTATCTAGCTATGCACGGCCTGCATTGTAATGCCTCATTCAGTTTTGTTTTGTAATATGTTTGAAGTAGTTCCACATATACAAATCATCTATCCATCTCTCTATATATATTATCTACATCTATGTATCTCTCTATCTCTATTTATCTCTTTATATCTACATATATACTTCCCACTATCTCTATATCTTCTATATATAAGTCTCTATATAGCTCTATACATCTATAGGTATATATCTTTATCCAACCCATTTCATTCTCTATACCTCGCTCTATCTCAACTTATCTCTCCGTCTCTATCTCTCTCTCTCTCTCTCTCTCTCTCTCTATATATATATATATATATATATATATATATATAAATAAATAACCCTATCTCTGTCTCTCTTTTATATTTAAATAAATTGTGTCATGCGTGCACACTTATACAACAAAAACAGACGAAGTGCCGCTATATAAAATGACAAATGCAAATGTGCTGCCTTTTCGTTGTCGGTGCTTCCAAATGTGCTGCCTTTTCGTTGGCGGTGCTTCCAAATGTGCTGCCTTTTCGTTGTCGGTGCTTCCAAATGTGCACCTTTTCGTTGTCGGTGCTTCCAAATGTGCTGCCTTTTCGTTGATGGTCCTTCTATTTTTAATGTTGTTTTGACTCTAGTATTTTAGTAAATTGTTCTTGATTTGACTAGCGTATTATTCCAACCGGTTCATGTATATAAACGAGTCCTAGACAGCAGGACGCTCAGTTTGTTACTGACGTCGGTGGTGTAAGGATCGCCTAGTTTGTTTCTTCTGGTGCATAAGTCGCGTAATTACCTGTTCTTGCGAACTCGATGGCATCTTTACCGACTTTAACGTCGAACTCTATGGAGGATGTACCATCGACTACGGGAACCATGACGTCAGCGCCGACGATGTTGGAGCAGATCCCGTTGGCAACGATGACGACGTCAACATTGGAGGAGATTTCAACAGATGTGATACCACCATCATCCGAAGTTTCATCATCAGCAATGGTTACTTCCACCAATGAAGAGCGTACATTGCGTCAGTGCAAATACTGTGACGCATCATTTACTATCACCTCAAATGCTCGCAGACATGAAAGAAGCAGTTGTTCTAATAATGTTAAAAGAATACAATTTCAGTGCAATAAGTGCAATAAACTAATTTCACGTCTTGATAGCTTACATCATTATAAAAAATGCTCCGAGAAAGTTGACTCATGTGTTGTACCAGCTGATGAGACTATATAAGTGAGACCCTGGTGATATGAACTTCAGTCCGTCTTTGACTGCGGTGATGAACGGATCGGATAGTTAGACTTGTATAACATAATAGACCGGTATATAGCTATTCTTGAGAACTCGATGGCATCATTACCACTATCTACACCAACCTTGATCGAACGTCTACCATCATCATCAGTGCAGAGCACGATGACAACGATGTCTACAGTTACACCTGCTCTCTCAGCACAGCAGGAGATTTCGACGCGTGCAACATCTTCTGCAGAGCAGACCTCAACGGCTTCAGAAGTTAACATGTCAGCAGTGTTACAATGGTTGTCAACAATTCCAGTGCCATTGATGAAGGAAGGAGCATCCAGCGGTGTTCCATCACCCGACTGCACGTACTGTGAGAAGATCAAAAACTTGGAATTACGGGATCATGTAATACACGATTGTAGTAATAACTCTGAACGTATTAAATATCAGTGCAACAGGTGTTTAAGCAAGTTTGTACAGTATGGAAGATTAAAACGGCACCTCAGGAATTGTGATAGACTGGCTGTACATTCATCTGAATCAAGCTGTATATTTTGTAACAAAACATTGGCAAATATTAAAAGTGCACAACGACACGAAATATCTCACTGTCCTTTTAATGAAGTCGATAATTCGTCTTTGTGTGAAAATTGTGGTGTACCAATATGTCGACCAGATAAACTGGATAGACATTTACGAACATGTAAAAGACTTACTTCATCCATTAAGAAGACTGTTTGAATCAAGGAATTCACAAAACTTTAGTACTTTGACTGTGTATTTTTTTTGTACTTGTAGTAGTGTAGTACTTATGTAATAAAAGTTTAAGAACTTGCGGTGTTTTTTATTTTCTCAAACCTGCCACTTTAGTGGTACTTTTTTAAAATATTAAAGTTGTTTTGTATCGGCCAGGGATCGAACCAAGGACCTAAGTCGATCTAATCAATCAGTATATAGATTACAAATTTATTTAATGAATTTTGAACTTTTTCCCGCATCTCTAGCATTAAAATTACGCATTTCCAATATGGTGGTCTTGATGTCTGATAGGATGATGGTCGTAGAGGATTTAAAGTCTCTTTACGAATGTTGAACATGGTTTATTGAAATTATTATTTTTTACATAAAATTAAACATTATTGCATCGATCGGGTATCTAACCAAGGACTGAAACTGATCGAATCAATATGTAAATTAATGAGTGATTCATTTAATGAATTTTGGAACTTTTCCCGAATTTCTAGCTAAATAATTACGGATTTTCAAGATGGCGGCCAAACGACAAGATGGCGGGTGTCACAGCAATAAATGATTACTGCACTCTAGCGGATACGAATTAAACTAACATGGCGTCGGCGCACTCTAGCCGACGATACAATGATGATGGCTTCCAGCATCGAAGACAAGATGGCGGTCATGATGTCATACTAGATGATGTTATATATGCTTTGAAAAAAAGTGGTGGGAGTCAGTCTGCCAGCAGCCACCACGGGGGAAGGATCGGTCACCATTTTTTTTTGCCCTCACCGGGTTCGAACCGAGGACTCCGAACTCCGTGTCGTAAATGTATGTTTTTTAAAATATTTTATTAAATTTTTATTAAATGATTTTTTTTATAAATTTTAAAATTTTTTTCATTAAAATCGGATAATAAATAAAAAAGTTGAAGATGGCGATCGTAACGGAAACTGCAACGATGGCGTCATATTTCAAAATGGCGGATAAAACAATGCCGGAATGTTCGAGAAAACAAAATGACGTCATCCAAGATGGCGGAAAACACAATGCCGGAATGTTCGAGAACACAATGACATCATCCAAAATGGCGGATCCAAGATGGTGGGTCCAAAATGGCCGCCGGGGTCAAGGTCAAAGGTCAAGGTCACACACATCTAAGATGGCCGCCGTGACGTCACAATCCAAGATGGTGGTTGGCACCACAGGCACCACAGCCAGAAGCCAGTCCCCGGAGCCCCTATTATATACTACTGATTTATTATTTTTTGTGTGCATAGGTACCACGAAACGAAAAAACTATGGTAACTACAGCAATTTCTTATCATTTCTTCGAAATCCACCTAGAATCTTTTCCAGCCAACTCGCACGTGCGTGACCGAGGACCTGCCCTCGGGTCACGTGACGAGAGACCCGCGTCATCGCCGCAGGCTTTGAGGCGCCGCGCCGCGCGGAGAGCAAAAAATAAAAACCGAACAACGCGTGAACCCATGACTTTTTTTTTACGTCCATCGTACTTTGAGCTCTTGTCAAGCAATGTGGCGTGATGACTCAGAACTACCTCGTGAGGAAGGGTGGGGGGGGGGGGGGGGGGAGAGAGGTTTATAGTAAAGTAAAAATGTAGATCAACTTTGGCATGTTAAACTTTCTGCCCATGCTAGTTACCAAAACTTATTTTGTCACGTATTAACAACTAACTGCAAAGTTAAGGTGTTCAGAATTTCTTTACATATAACCGTTTGATACAACACACAAAGTTCATAATTTTCCCTACTAAAGTTAATATAACACACGAAATGACATTAAAAAAAAGGAAAATAACCTACCACAAAGTAAATAAATGAACTATGGTCGGCACCCTTCGATTCGGCACTCTTCAACTCTGTAATCCGGTATCGATCGAGCCTCTATTTTCGGCCGGATAGAGGCGTGCGTTGTCCTTGACCTCCAAGTCACGCCACTGCGCTGACCTCTTTTTTAGTTCGTGCAGTGTTCATATTTTTGATTAGTCACGCTCGCAACATTATACGTAGCCTTTCAGAGACTTTTTCGACCGTAGTGGTCATGTGTATTTCTTTCTTGCCATAGAGTGTTTTTATTACAACGTGTTTGGAATATCATTTTATTTGATATTCTCGTTAAAACTACATATATTGAAGTTCGATAATCCTACAAAACCGCTAATCTGGCATGGCTGTGCCCCAAACGTGGCCTATTAAAGAAATATCACTAATATGAAGTTCAATAATGTTGTATGTAGTAAGCACACATAGGCTACGCGAACATCTACGAACAAATTAACCTGGCATCGGCTGCGGAATCGTTGGCGACAGACGAATTTCTCAAGTTCATGTTTCAGGAGGCCGTCTGGCCGGACGCACGAGCTGCATGTACGTGTGTGTGTGTATGTGTGATATAGGTATATAAAACAGTTTATCTTCCTCCCTCCACGATCACGATCCGTGATACTTTCACGACCCCTTAGCAGGCGATGTGGCGTGATGACTCAAACTTTCCTCGCAAAAGAAAAAAAAACAATGTAAGATAGAAATAAAAGGGGATTAGATTATATGCGCGCACAACACGAGAAGGAAGGCAAAAAAAAGGTTTTTTTTTTTTTTTTTTTTTTTTTTACGTTGCCCGCCAGAGTCCGTCCCCTTCTTGGGCTGCGCTAGAAACGAACACGCAACCAACGCAAGAAATTCATAGTCGTTTACAAAACACGCAAGTCTTCAGACGTCAGAAATCCTATACAGTAGAAAAAAAAATTTCTACCCCGGGCTCCAGATTTTCTATATTTGTCATAAAAACAAACGAAAGAGTCAATAATTTGATTTAAAAGTGTTATTTTCTTTCACTGTATGAAAGTTCAAAAATTGTAAAAATGATGTACATGATAAATATAACATCGTGGATTTCTATGCACATAGTTAACATATGCGTCTCTGATTTTTTTTTTCGGGACACTTCTCTTCGAATAAAGCCGTCGAAAACGTAAGACAAGACGCAAGGAAGTTGGAAGTTGAACAATCCTTGCGTTGCGTTATTGAACCTTGCTTAGTTTATAAACCGGTACTTTAGAATACGGTTGGCTGGACATTTTTGCGTCTTGCGTTTCTTGCGTAGTTCGTAAACCCGGCCTCGGTCGTGTCTCGTCGTTCTCCGCGAGAGGTTGGAGGTCCCCCTGGGGGCGCATGCGCCCCTGGCTAATAATAACCCAGGAGCTCCCAACTTTAAATGCGGGCCGCAAGGCCCAAGCACCCAACTCCACCAAGGTTGATTTTCAGCCCCTCCAACTCTTCTTACCTGGACCCTTCTTCCTCTTGTCCAGTAGTTACCTGCTTGCTTAATGCATGTTAATTGATCCCCGCATGAACCGGCCCAGGGTTTTCCCTGTGTCTATGCAGGTTTTACCTGGGCCACACTTAGCTAGCTTTTAAGCTAGGCGACCAATGGGGCGTCAGTCATGGCGCCAATTGCAGCCATGGCTGGCCAATAAACCCCAATAAGCACATGATGCACGCGCCCTTGTCCTGCATGGTTAAAAACCCGCATGGTAGAGTGTATAGGCTTCGGCCTGAGACACACTTAGGTCCTCCCCTAACCTGGACCCTCCCCTACACACTTAGAATTAACTTAGGCTAGGAAAAAAAAAATTGTGGACCCGGTTCCTCCGGCTTGGAACGGGTCACAGTTATCTTCCCCCTCTCTCGGTCCGTCCTCGCGTCAGCTGTCGTACAGGTTCCAGGTCCGGCACTTCAAGTACAGCCGGAATATGGCCACTAAAAAACCGCGCGGTTGAGAAATGCCAACATATAAGAAATTAAGTTTTTAATACGAGGAAAAGATACAAATTTCTTAAACATAATGATATAAATAAAAATAATAATAATTACGAACATCTTGGTTTATTAAATGGTGTATTAACGGATTGGCGTATTGATGAGGTACAATGGCAAAATATACTTTGGAATATTTTTTGCCAATGTTAAATTATGTTGGTAGCAATGAAATAAACATGGCTGCAAAGCAAAATCTCGTGTGTGCTTTACTCGTATTTATTATTATTTTTTTGCAATAGAAACTAATTTATGATTCTCAGCAGTCAAAATTTTCGTATATTTAACACACTCGGCATTATATATATTTATAAGAATTCTAGGTTAATTTTTGTGTCCGAGATTCGTATAAGTGTATTTGCAACATGAGAACACATGAATTTGGTCGTAACCGAGGTTAGAAGTTACGCACCTCTGGCGAATACGGAAAGACTCGCTCATATATATATATATATATATATATATATATATATATATATATTTTTTTTCTCACTTGATGTAAGCTTTTGGACATACGCCATTGCTAAGCACATGTATGTCTGTAGAAGAAAACTACAGAAAACACAAATGACAAAAACACAAATTAAGCAAAAAATTGCTGTTGTCAGGATATAAACAGCACACAATACTCCACAACAGGAATATGGTCAACAAACAAAGAAAAACAAAGAAAAATGGACTAACAGAACGAAAAAAAACAAACAAAAATGATAACAGCACAAAAATATTGAACCCAAAATAATTCAGCACAACAGTTGAAACGAAACAAAAACACGACAAAACGAAAAGACGAAACAAACACGATAGTTTTCCAAAACAGAAGAGAACGAAAAAAAACCCACAAATGATGACAGCACAAAAAATTGAACCCAAAAAAAATTCAACACAACTGTTGAAACGAGATGATAATATATTATAGATAATTTTTTTTTTTCAAATCCCCTCCCGAAATTAATTCCTGTATCTGCCACTGCCACCCTTTTATTCTGCCAATTATCTATTCTCATTATCATCGTCACTCACCGTCCCTAACGAACCTGATGTCACAATACTTTATAAAGTATGGGCTTATAAGCTCCAATTCAAACACTCTTCAGAAACCCGCTCTGCAGCCCAGCTTTTGGAAAAGTAACGGTGGGGAGGGAAGATGTATACTTTTATTTAACGTATTTGTAGGTGGCTAAGTTGAGACGATACGCCATAACTAAGATAGTGTAATACGATAAAAAAAGGTAATAATGTAAACGCCCCCAAATGCAAGGGTGGCATTCTTCGTAATCTGACACCACCAGTGTTTCCACTGGAAGGAAAGGGATAGGGTAGGAGTTGGGAATTGTTAGGAAAGGGGTTTGTGATTCTCGCACTTGACGTTCAAGTAATGTCGTTTATTCGCTGTAAACTGTTCTGCCCTGTGCACGGACGGGTCTAGCAGAGACCTCTGTCACGAGCGGCTCCACTCCCGCTGGTCTCAGCCTGACATCGGCCCGAGGACAGCCATCCCTGCAGCCTGCTGGCCACGCACTGCCAGCTCCACTACAACTGCTCGTCAGCCCGAGAGACTGTGCATTGCTAGGCGGCGGTTCTCTGTAGCGGGCAGCGACCCGGGTGCTGCGTCGACAATTACACACACACTGACGGCTTCACAGAACTGTTGATAAACAAGTACTCTAGTATTAAGTTCTCTTGCAATAGGTTTGAAAGAAAAAAAAACCTTAATTTTCTTTTTAAATTTTTAAAAACCAAAGTTAAACTTTACAATCACGAACAAAAAAACTAATTTAGTATTGGCATGCACCTGCTGCAATTAAATTAACGGCAAAACATAACAGTCGCCAATCTAATAAAAAAATTGCCATTTTGTTAATATGAGTCACCCACAGATTCATGTATCTCGCGAAGCTGTCATGCTAAAACAGGAGTTCGGACGGTTTGTTTTCCAGCCAGAGTGTTTGAAGGTAACCGAGTATCCGTTGGAGGGGATGGCCTGGAAATTCTTCCATGAATATGTACGGTGGCTCTCGAGCTTGTAGGCAGGCTGTAATTATCTTTGTTACTTTTGGTCACGGCCTGCGTGTGTCATGTATTCGTGATGTGGGGTTGGGGGGGGGGGCGGTTTGTCCCCCCACAATTATCTACGTGCCACGGGGCCTTCGTCTCTCTGGGGGGGAGGGGGGGTGGAATCGTACCTCCCCTTCCCAACTGCGATGATTCAGAGAGGTAATTCGGGCTTCTTGGTTGGTCCACGATGGAGGGGGGGGGGATAGAGGCAAGTCATGAACGCTGTTTTGCTCGAATCTTTCTCGCCAGCGATGCTGATCACAGCTGTCATTATGTTGCCCGGGGAGAGGGGGGGTGGAGGAAGAAGAGAGAAAGAGAGAGAGACCCTCGCTAACCAAATTAGGCTCCCGTGAAAAAGGGACGGGCTCGCAACCCGACGATTTTACGGTCTCGAAAATGATTGCGTTTAATCGCCCGCTCGTAACGACTTCGACGCAGACACCGCGAGTCTCTCACGCCGCAACGCATCTGGTAACACGCAAGCTTCCATCTCGCGCGCTGCCCTCTCTGCCCGCGCTACAAGTCACAGCTCGACTGCTCCCACTACGTCAATAACTGTGCTGCTTATTCACCAGGGCCGTGCACTACTCACGAAAAAGTTTTTTTTTTTCTGACCAGCTGTGCGATGAAACTTGTAGCGTGTGTCTGTGTTTCGTGACTCGCTAGATTTCTTTCAGGTACATGTCTGCCGCCAACAACATCAATCACGTCCATCCAGTGCAGAAGCAAACGCGTCCTGACAATTAGGTTAATTAACGGCTTCTCTCGCAGACGGCCGCCAATTACAAGGAAACAATCGCTTGAACGGGCATACCTTATGTCAGTCTGATGATGATCAGATTTATTCGTAAAAAATATATTATCCTTTATTCCATGTCACTGTTTTGAAAATTGGAAGAAGCATTGAATATAAATATACTGATAGAAGTCGGCAAGCCATTAAAAAAGTTTCATTGCACTTGTGATCACTAGCAGGACTGCTCGACACAAACGCTAACATTTATGACATCCACGCTACATTATTTTTTTTTAATTGGTCGTTGTTATTTACTTTTTTTTTTCCCCCTGAAATATCACGACTCAAAATAGCTACGTGCACGTTAGTACGACCAACTGTCAACAGGTGGTGCTAGCATTTAAATTATTCGAATACTACCCATCCATTAGACACGCGTCCTTTAATTTGTGGCTGCACTTTCTAAGGGATGGGGGGATGTGCGTATGTACTATGGGCGCATTCTTAAGAGAATATCGGTTACAGCTTATATCTCTAATGCGCTCTCGGAAGGTAAACAGCGTGGAAGACATGGCTCTTCACCTCTTCCCCCCCCCCCCCCCCTTCAACACCGCAGACGACCAATCAGCTTATTGCCCTCTCGTGCATCGTCGACACTGGGAGCGGGAACGAGAATATTAAAACGCGTACTTCCCCTCCCCTATCCCCCCTCAAACTACTCAGGGTAGTGCGCCAGATTGCCCTGCGGTCGGCGTGTGCTGTTAGCTACAACAACCACTCACGTGTCACGGGCGATCGTTAAAACTAAAACTCAACCGCCAATAATTTTTTTTTTTTTGCTAGTTCCAGATTTTTTAGAATTTTTTTTTTTTTTTTTCAAAAATGTTCTACTCAGGTTAGGGCTCAGCCTCGCAAGCCATTTTGGATAATGCAATTTTTTTTAATGATTTTTCTTTGGTTTAAGGAATACTCCCGTAAATTTATCACGAACAAAGTTACCAAGAAATCGTTTGTAATACTACAAGAAAGATATTGTAGTTTTGTAACTATGGCTGTTTGTTTTTCATATATGTAATAGTTTTTTCGAGATAATAGTGAATAATTCTTATGAAAATTGGCACATAATTTTATATTTTAATTAATGTTCCAGTCAAGCATAGTTTTTTTTAAACTATGGGAAAGATAATCGAATATTAAATATTAAATATTAAATATTAAATAACTGGATTTAATTTTGTTTTATTCTGCTTATTAAAGTGCGTAGTTAATACTGGAAATCTATTAGAGGTAATGGGATAACACTAAGATTGAATTCCCGGGTTAGAATCCGATTCCAGTATTACTGCGAACTTTATTTTGTAGTGATACATTTGTTTTCATGTAAATGTTCAAATTGATACATGTATGTGATTTTACGTGAAAATTTCTGTTGCATTTAGAAGAAAATTTCATCACAAAAATTTTCACTAAATATTTACTGAAGGTAATCTAATAAAACAGAAAAGCTGTGCAAGTTTTAATTGCAGTGATTACTTACGTGACTTACGTGAACATTTTAGACCTGCACAAGAAACCCATATAAAAAATTTAAATAAAACCTCCAAAGTCAAATTATGAATGCAGGACTTAATCTATCGGACTTAATTTAAACCGCCTATGTTTTAATTTTTCTTCAATTTATTTTTCAATTCCTTTTATGTCATAAAAAAATTAATAAATCATTTACACAATGAGTTTTCTTTCTTTATACTTAAATATCACTGTATTTTGACATTTTTATTTATTAGGTACAGTATATGTATCTGTATTTTCCATTATATCCCAAACAAATTTGTTTTGCCTCTCCTGTAAAAACCCGTGTATTAGACCTAGGAGCTTTTGATAGTAAGCCGACGTTTTGTTAAAGTACAGAAATTATTTTTTTTGTTTCTAAAAACTGCAGCTATGTGGGTATATGCCTATACAATAGTCTACCACAATCAATTAAAACTAGAATTACACAGCCTTGCCCAAAAATTGTTCTTTTATTCTTTTAAGGACATTGTAAATTATATTAAAATAAGAAAACTGTAATAAAGGTGCTGTAATATGACTTTTTTGAAATAAGAATTCACGCAAATCATCATGGTTGTATAACACATTGTACAATTTTTTTTGTTACTATTAATTGCTTTATAGTGTCACAAAATAAGTGTTATTTGTAATTGAATCACAGAAGGTAATTGTGATGCGTTTTTATATTTTTGTGGTATCAATATGTATCTTATTTATTGTTTTTATATGTTATGTGTAACATTGACATGTATCATACCCTGAAATGGGGTCCAGCGCACAGAGAAAAAGGTTTGTTTGAATCAAACAAATATTTGTTTATATATGGGGAAACAAATGTTTACTTGGTGAAACAAAATATTTGTTTGTTTAACCAAACTCGGTAAGTAACAATAATAATTTGTTACACCTAACCAAATATACATTTGAGTTGACAAAATCATTTTGTTGGGTCAGCAGAATCTTTCCTACTACATATTATTTGTTTGAATTAACAAAATATATTTATTTCGCCATATATAAACAAATATTTTGTTGAGGCAAACAAACCTTTATCTCAGTGGATATGAAATAAATAAATAAATAAATTAATAAAAGCCCAGCTGACAGGCTGAGGACAGCCTGGAACGAGGCGTCTCTCCGGGTGAACTCGTTCAAGTTGAACTGGACGCCTCTAGCTACTTGCGGGGATCACACCCCCTGCCCCTCTCCTCGCTGCAGCAGTTCGCGACGTGTGGCGATCCACGGAGATAAGTAGGCCTGCGTGCGTGTCATGTCTGCGTCCGCCAGCTTTACGTCTGGCTCCCTATAAGCCCGTATGAATATCTATGAGTCTCCTGAAAACATTTTATTTGTTTTCTGCTGGTCAGTTCGCTCGCTCTTAGGCTAATTTCTCTCCCGATTCTTTTTTTTTTTTTACTTTCCCCTTTCGCTGATCACATTGACACACACATACACACACGCACGCAGATAATTTTCTTCAAACATAATTTAATATTTTGATTACTAGCGGTGATAAGGTGTAGATAAAGTTTTTTTTTACAAAGCAAGCCATAAGGTTTTCTATAAAAAAATTCTGATATCTAAACTGATGTCAGGTTCCATCAATATTTTTTTTTTCTTCGCAGCTGGTCTTCAATTGCAAATTTATTCAGCAATTACTGTATTGAAGTGATGGCAAAGATTTTTATAAAAAAAGACAGGATTAAAAATCTGGAAATTATTTTCAAAAGAGGGATGTACAGGCTGTCTCAGTTCCTTATGGCAAAACTTTGATAATCAATTGTACAGTTCAAAAGCAACAAAAAAAAGTCTTTGTTTGAATATCTTTATCAACCGCACTGAGTGGCTGTCAGCAGAGACGGCCCCAGCCCTCTTCATTTTGATTTGTCTTGTTGTTCTAGTTTCCTGTGACAAAATTTGAACATCAATCGAAAAAAAGGAAATATATTCACACATATATTGTTACTAGCATGTACATTTTAGCTTTGTCAATACATTCAGGTTTCAAATGAGTTTTCGTAATTTCATATTAGAAAAACTTTGAAGGTTTTTTTTTTTTGGCTTCATATAATGCCACGCTTTAATCGGAATTCCATTGTTAGCCTTTTTATAAAACCACCGCTTAGGTAATTTTTTGAATAATTTTTTTTAAGTTTAATCATCATTAATATTGGTTGGCGTAAAAATGTTGTTTTAAAAAGTATATTCTTCAAATTTTCCGGACTTTTTCTCTTGGAACTCCAAATTATTAGGATCCCACAAAAGTAAATGGTCCAGGTCTGTGTAAAGTCTCTGGCTGCAAACGACTGTGCTTCGTGGGCCGACAGTAGTCATGCAACTGAGAGAAACTCAAACAATCACGAAACGCAGGCGGCACTGCAGTGTTTTACTCAAAACACACTCGAAATCATTTCGCGAAAAAATACATAAAAAGGAGAAAAATTTGTCATCCAATCACGTGTAACCTGCCAAAGGATTTCATCTATTTATCGGCCAATGAGTATTCTAAAAAAAAGGTCTTGATTAAATATAGACACGTCGAGTCTAGCCTGGAGTGAAATGAATCCGCAAAATATCCGTGATTTTGCGTACTTTCATACATCCGTACTTTGAAAACCAATTGAATTAAAGACATGGTTTCCTAACTACCAATATAAAAAAATATTAATCATTTGTCTCAAAAATCTTATTAATTGACGACTCGTATAATGTTTTCAAATATCAATCTGAAATAAATGTTCTTTTAATAGTTTTAAAAACAATTTTGTTCTTCCAACGTTGCCGCTTTAATTTACAATTACTTTACGGTGACGTGTGCATTCGTGTTCTCCATTCACCCCTGAGCTGCTGGTGTGTGATCGTGTGGTCGTGCGAATCGCGAATCCACGCCCCGAGCCGTGACTCACCCCATCCCAGCTCCCCCGGGAATCACCGCTGAATCACTCTATGTGCGGACTGCTCTATGGGCGTCGTTCATTGTGCCGAGTGGTGGAAGAAGATGCGGACAACTATTCTCTCTCTTCTCCTCCTCTTCTCTATCGACCTCTTTCTCTTTCTGGCGTGACAAGGTTTAGAAAAGAAAGGGGAGACGCAGGCTTTCGTGTGTGCTTGTACATCAAGTATCTCTCTCCTCATATTCATACCTCTTTACCCTCCCCTTTCAGCTTTGAATTGTGAGGACGAACTATAACTAGAGACAGGAAAAATTCACGTATTAATTTCGCGATAGCCTAGAATCCAAACTCGTTTACCTTCATGCTGCTTCAGTGACTAGGCTAAAGTTTATCTGGAAGACTCCAAGCCAATGGAAAACCCCTAACAAAAGAAGTATCAAATCTAAAGCACCACAGATAACAAGTGTCACAAGTCAGTAGCCAATGAGCAGGTGTAATTTGTCCGAGTACACAGAGGATCTTGGAGTTTATCCTAGAGGTCATTGAACTCGCGAATTTTTCCAGTCCCTAACTATAACGAAGGGTTTTTTAAGTGATATGAAGTCCGAAAGTTTGAATAAAATAAATAAATAAAACAAAATAATAGTCTTTATTTTAACGCATTACCGGCGTATTAAAAATTAATTATCAAAACTATGTTGTTTACCTGATTTTAGAGTATAAAATTTAAAAATTTACACACAATAATACAAAAAAAAATAAAAATAATACATTTTTATAAAAAAAATAATGAACTGACTTCAAAGGACAGATTCAGCCTGGAGTAGATATTTGTTTTGTATCCGTTTATTTTTTTTTGTTTAGTTCGAGAGTTTGGCCATAAGGGCCAAATAAGGGGAGGGGGCATTACCCCTCCCATAAGAGATAATCCTGGCAAACAACGCGTGTACACACAGGCACGCTCACAATAGCGGCATTATCCTGTGGCTTATTTGCTGGCGTATGGCCTCTCCTCTGGATCGATAACGCTTCCCCCCCCCCCCCCCCCCCATAACTATCCTTTACATATGTTTATCATACGACACGGAGAATTCTTCCAGACGTTTTTATTTATTATTATTATTTTACTTACGCGAGACTAGCAGTGTTACAATTGGTAGGGCCATGCATTTTACGGTAAAAGATTTTCAGACCAGCCGTTTGTTAAAACTTTGTAGCATTGTTTGTTTTTCGTGGTTGGCTGGATTTATTTCAAACACATGTCCACTGTGAGCACACATACGAGGGTTGTCTGAAAAGTTGACGACCTCAACATGAAGACGGCAGCACTCGTCAACTAAAATGCTTTGGAATATACTCTCTGAAATATCAGCCATTTTGGATGCGCAGTTGCTTTTTAACAATCGTTTGCCTTAGTCTCTACAATATGGTTATTTAAGAAGGTGGTGGCTTCCTCATTCAACAAAACTCTCTGTCCTCAGAAGGCAAATTTTAGCCTAGGGAACCAAAAAAAAAAAAAAGAAAAAAGAAAAAAAGTAAATTGGGTTTATGTCTGGTGAGTAAGGAGGGTGGTCAAGCAGTTCAAACTGCTATTCGTATATTTTCGTCATGGCAACCGTTGAGGTGTGATCTGGTGAATTTTCCTGCAATTCCTGCCTTCAGCTTGTAAAGTAATGATGTGTAGTATTGCTCCTGTCATGTTTTTCATTTTTCAAGTCACCACCACTTTCTCGGCCAAATGAACAATTTTTGCCTTTTTTGGAGCTGATTCCCCCTTCGCAGTTTTTAGTGTCGCAAACGTCCATCGTCACCCAAGCTGGTACGGCCATGTATGGATTCAGCTGCCAAAAAAATATCACAGTCCACAGCGTCTAACTCATATTTAATTTGCGCAGAGGTATTGACTTTCAAAAACAAATATTCAATGACAGCTCGATACTCAATTTTTTTCATTTACACAAAAACATGCACATCGACTCACGCAAACGATTGTTAAAAAACCAATGCAAATCCTAAATGGGTGAAATTTCATAGAATACATTCCAAATCATGCACAAACACATAATCTAATTTTATACTCCAGTATGTCAGGAACTTATTATAAGTACGTTAAGTTTTCTCAATACTTAGACAAATTAAATACTATTTTGAAACTGACCATGAAAAATCTATGAAATTTTATAACACTGTGAAAATTAGGTCTATTGCAAAATATGAGTACAAATCCACACGCCTTTTATAGTCCAGTATTTCAGGAACTTATTATAAGTATGTTATGATTTCTCAATACTTAGACAAATTAAATACTATTTTGAAACTGACCAAGAAAAATCTATGAAATTTTATAACACTATGAAAATTATGTCTATTGCAAAATATGAGTACAAATCCACACGCCTTTTATAGTCCAGTATTTCAGGAACTTATTATAAGTATGTTATGATTTCTCAATACTTAGACAAATTAAATACTATTTTGAAACTAATCATTTAAAAAACTTTAAATTTTATAACACTGTGAAAATTATGTCTATTGCAAAATATGAGTACAAATCCACAAGCCTTTGATGTAAATAAAAATAAAGAAATTTATATTTATATATCAAAGTTGAATGCAATACTTGTACAAGCTGTGCATGTAATTATTTGGTATATGTCCAAAATTTTGTCAGAATGAACCGTCTACATATAAGTCGAAGAGATGCAATATGCTGATTGTAGAGCAAAACCTGTTTTGTAATTTTTTTTTTGTTCCGATCAGAGTGAAAGGTTGTGTGTGTTTATTTTTAAAGTGGGATGAAGTGAAGAGGTGTGATTTCTTTTCTTTGAGGAGCCAATTGACTCATATATATGTTGTAAATTAAAATGCACAAATAACTAAACAAATTATTAAATCGAACAAACATATACAAAAATATATGCAGTAGCCCAATCATATGTATTTTTTCCTGCTATGACATCACTTCCATGTATGGATTTTTTGGTCTAATTTTTTATTGAATTGAACCAATGAAACGAACCTACCACTTTCCTGCCCGAGTGATGTTTACGGCTTATCAACTGATTGCGCGGTGGTCTTCGAAAATGTAGTTCCGTCGTAGAGCTGACGCACCGCAGGCACGATCAGGTCACGGTAATTAGGCGAGCGCCGTGTTAGTGAGAACTGTGATCAGTCGATAAGATCTAGCCGAAGGGAGATACTTTTCCTCCGGGAGATTATCATACTGGGCTGATGCAGTCGGTGTGGGTAAGGTTAATCTATGGATAGGGTGAGGCGTAAGGTAAAAAAGGAGGCAAGGGGAGTGATTTGGAAACCATCCAGTCGAAACCTGCTCGCCGTGAACAACGGCTCCTTGTGCCCCATTTTCGGTGTTATGTGCCTCACCCGACTATACCTCCCCCCCCCCCCCCCCCCCGCCGCCAATCCAACCAAAATCATTTCGTTCCTCCCTCCGACCCGGCTTCCTTCGAGAGGAGACCCCAGGCGAGTCTTGCCATGCCTTGTGGCGGCAGGTGTGCATTCCGAAATCTCGTTCTTACTCCCCTTCTCACTCCTTTCTTTCCTTCTTCTTCTCCTCCTCCTCCTCCCGAACTTCTTGTCCGGCTGCTACCTACACCGCCCGAGTGTCGTCCATATAAGGCACGTGATCTTGTTTTCGGCGCTGGGGGGAGGACGAAGGAGGCAGAGAAGGCGGAGAAGAAACCAGGAGGGTGTTGTTACCCAAGGTGGAAAGGGTGCGGAAAGGGAGAGGGGAAGGGAGGACTAAGCGACGAAGACCATCTGCCGTCGATGTGTGGGAACGCTACTTCTGGTCGGGTTCCCACGCACGGGAGGGTAAAAAAGAAGTAGAGGGAGGGAGGAGGGTTTTAGAAGCGGAGCAGCCCCTCTGAAAACACCCGCAGAACAACCCCCGCTTCCCCCCCCCCCGCATGAGCGGGAAGCGTGCATGGCACACACCTGCCACGAGCGCAGCCCTCCCTCTCCCCCCTCCACGTGACGTCAGCCCAACCCTACTTCCCCCCACCCCCGCATGTATATACCCTCCCCGCGAGCACGTGTGCACCAGACACGTCGCCGACGCCGAGCGGGGTGCAGCGTCACGTACCTCCGCGCGCTCCGTGGTCCTCACGTGGTCTCTACACGAGTCTCCTAGTGTCCTGGCTGTCTGCCGGCTTCCGTGCGACATGTCTTCGGAGATCAGCAGCTGCGCGCGCAGCGCCCGGAACAAGGCCTCTTCTACTCGTTTCCTCGCCTCCAAGATGCGTCATATCAAGAAGGTGGGTGTCTCCATGCAGTGTTTACTAATTAGTCAATTATTCACCAATTTGATTTTCATTACTCCCATCTATTCTGTTCAGTTAGACATGATAAACATATTAATTCAGTGGTTGTAAAACACGGTTTTTTTCGCTACTAAAGATTTTGTTGTTGATTGAATTTAAGCCTGCGGCTGACGTGTGTCAATTCTAAATCAATACTTTCACGTTCCCATGATTTTTTTCTACATTTATATATACATATTCGAATTTCAATTACATATAAATGCCAGTCCAGTCCCTTCAGATCAATTTCTTCCTCATTTTAGCTCTGCTTGATGTCGGAACAGTGTGCGGATGTCTAACGTGGTCGTGTTCTGTTTCCCCCCGCAGATGCTGAAGCCCCTGGCGAGGATGCTGTCGCGGAAGACGACCCCCTCGCGCCGCCGCACCCCAGAGGAAGGCGACAACGCCGTGAACGAGGCCATGCGCCGCCGGGGTCCCGAGGAGGACGACAACGCCGTCAACGAGGCCTTGGAGGCCCGGCTGCGCCTTGTCAAGGAGGGGGAGGCGACGCCGCCGACCGCGTGGTGCGGGGACCACCTCGTGCCGGTCCCCGCCGTGCCGTGCGCGCTGCTGCTGCTGCTGCCCGACAGGGACATCTGGCGGCGGGGCGGCGAACTGGCGCTCACGGCGCGGCAGACGGCCCAGCAGCAGGTGCCATCGCCTCGCCCCGCGGCGGCGACGGCGCTGGCACACGATGCGTAGCAGGCCTCGCCTCGCAGCGCGCACCTGAAACAATGCTCACACCGGCCGCGTCCGCTCAACGTCAGTCCGAATCTCGAAGCCGGCAAGTAAATAATTGCAGCCAGCGTTTCATTTCGTTTTATCTTTGATAAACACTTTCTTTTAAACATTTTAATAAGATTGCTGGCATTTTAAATTTATTTTTAATGACTTTTTTCAAGTAGTTTTTTTTTTTAAATTCAGACCGTCAACGACGTATTTGTTCCTGTGATCTTGAAGCTTTAAACAGTTGTAAATACCTTTTTAATATTAATATGTTGTAAATAGTGTTTTTAAATCAATGTTTGTGAATAAATTATGCTCAAAAGAAAAAAAATAGGGTACAGTAACTCATGTTTACTGTGAACACTGGCGTTTAGATAAAATTTTATTTTGGATTTAAAAAAAATGCGATAACTTAAATCTTAAATAAGTCACGTCTTTATTTTGAATGCCGAGATTCACAGTAATCATGGGTTCGCTGTTTTGAGTTTACTGCACCTTGACTGTCCTGACCTGTCCTATTACTGATTCATGTCGCATTTCCCAGTCTCACGCCCGCAGAGGCCAAGGCCCAAGGTGAACGACAAGGGAAAGAATAAATTAGTCTTGCATAAATTAGGTTGAACCAGAATAACCAAAAAAAATAATAATGATAAAGATCAGAATTCAAAATTGCTGCTTATTTGGAACAGGTCTATCGACGCTGGTGCATAATTCGTGGTTGTCTTACATCATTTGAATTTTCAAACAGGATTTCTGAACAATAGGAATATAACATGCAAATTAAGTTCACATTTCGTTGAAAACATTGCCGGTCATTAACAGTGATAATAATTTTCAAATTAACATACTTTTTGTTAGTTTTTCCTACAGTTTTGAGTTACATAATTAACTTAATTCTCTGTGGATGTATTACAATTTATTAAAATAAAATTTTAATAGTCGTAATTGTAATACTAACAGTTAAAAAAAAATTGAGGTTTCAATTCAGGAAAAATTTGATCTACTTAGACAGTTGTGTAGATTGTACGATGTGGGTCGTATAACTATCTTTCATTTTTTACTTTCAAGTTAGTTACGGTTTTTAAACTTCAAGAAACAATAAAGATGAATGTAGATTTGCAACATATATGAAACTACATGAATTGTGCTGATATCTCAGACTTAAAAAATATAGGAACAGATGAATTCTTTAAGTTGGTATGGTTTAATAGTTAATGAGATTGAAATTAAAAATAAATAAATTTCCTATGTAACTGAACACACAAGTGCGTTCGTTCCTCTATTATCTATAAACGATTATTATTTTCTGTTTTTCGCAATGTTAAAGCTTTCCATAGTAGGTTATAACTTTAAAAAAAAAAAAAGTTCTAATCCCAACACCTTGAGAGAGTACTTACATTTTAATCAATTTTAAATATAGGAAGGTTATTTTAACAAGCAAAATACTATACTTAAGAGAGATTTATTGGGAAAACAGGTTACTACAACAGCAAGTTAGATTACACATAAGCAGGGGCGTAGGAACCGGGGGGACAGGGGGGTCGTGTCCCCCTGAACTTTTTGGGTGGAGGGGACTGTCCCCCCCAACTTTCTAGACCGTAATAATTTATTTTATAATATTATTCTGCCCAAATTTATTTGTAATTTCTTCACTCATCAAATTTTATCTTAAGGAAACAATAATAATTTTAACATCGATGTATCCAATAGTTAGATACAAAAACTGCTTAAAAAGCGCTATTTTGCACTTTTAAAATCAAAATTTTCCGGTGGAGGACCCCCGGAGCCCCGTCTTAGTAAGTGGGGAATGGGTTTACATGACATCAAAATCATTATTTGTCCCCCCCAACTTTATGAACACAGCTACGCCAATGCACATAAGTAACAGTCGCCTGAATACGATATAAATAAACTACAGTAAATTTGAAAAAAAAATATATTTTTACAACTTTTGCATAAAACGCTGAAGGCATACTATTTTGTAATTCGTAATTTTTTCTTAAATTATTATGAATAGTATTTGTAATGTATTTTTTCACTGTACCTTGGTCCTATAATCACTAATACAAAAAAATGGCATACTTTTGGGTTTATGCAGTTTAGATTGTATTTTCATCTTGAAAAAAATACCTTCTGTAGCAAAAGTTGTGAAACATTTAAAAAAAAGTTCTAACAAAAGGAATATAACAGAAATTAAAGTTAACTAACGAAACCAAAATATTTTGTCACAACATTGGAATCACGTATAAATAGTCTGTGTTCATTGCCACAAAAAGTTTAACTTACAGACTTCTATATGTATTCTATAACCGATTCAGTTGACAACACAACATAAAACTGCGTGAATTATGCTGATATCCCAAACTGTTAAAAATATGGAATTGTAGTGAACCTCGAAAGGAATCGTGAATTTTTTTCTTATAAGCCTATTTGATATGCAACCATTCCTAGATCAAACATATAGTGGATCTACTATTAAGTATCCAATCAGAAAAACCCAAAACATACCAATACCAAACTTATTCCTAAGTGGTACTTTAATAACAGCCACAATAATCACAAAAATACGATTTAATTTTTGCATCAAAGGAGATATACATTCAAATAAAATCGTAAAAAATAGATAACATCCTGCTACAGTAAAATTTACCTTGTACGGTTAAATTTATGATTTTAATATTTATAGCAGCTCTTTGAAAAGATAATGAGAAGTTCTTTATTTTGAAACCTGCAGGACAATTTTTCACATACAGCGTGGAAATCATAAATATATAGATTTTAATGAAAATAATACAACGCCTTATTTCATATGTGGAAAATTAAAAGAGATGTAATTTTTTTTAACTGATCCAGCCAATACAAAGTTAAAAACAATAATATAAAATTTACATTTTCAAGAATCAATTCAAGTAGGAAATTGCTAACCTGTATTCTCAGATAGTTTAGTTCAGCAAACATTCTAAAAATAATCATATACAATTTGTGTACCGATGCCATCATCAATTCACTGACTTTCCACCAGCCCCGAACATTTACAAAATACCTACGCCGCTCACTCGTGCAACTTCGTCGTCGGAATAATAATAATAATAATAATAAAGAAAGTCATGAGGACTGTCGACAGAAGTGAAAATGTAAAACTTTGTTTTTAAATGTGTAATATGACATCATTTCTACGTCAAATGTACGTAAGAAAATGATTTTGGTATTATATCGGTATGATGTCAGCATGATATAATTTATCCTTACATCATTTTTTTAGTCCCAACAGATGTCAAGTGGTAGTATGTCAAAATTACGTAAAAATTCATTACCTAGCTATGACTTACCAGTGATGTCAGACCTAGGTCATGTATTCACTGGGCAATGCACAGTATCCACGAATTAAACTTTTTCACGTTGTCAATTTAACTTCACTTACTGCTACTACAGCATGTCGGTGACGCGAACTCACAAGATTTTACCCATCCAAAAAGAGTCCAACACGCACATGATACAGTCAAGTATATACCAGTGGCTTATCCAGGATTTGTGTATGGGGGGTGTTAAGAAGCATGGCCCCCTCGTATTAAAGCGGGTGGTCCGGGGGTCCTCCTCCGGGAAAATTTGGATTTTAAGGTGTAAAATAGTGCTATTTTAGCAGTTTTCGGTACTTAAATTTAAATATTGTAATGGTAAAATTTTTTATATTTTAATATGAAATTTTTTTGAGTGATGAATAAGAAATTAATTAAAGATTTTGTGCTAGGGGGGGGGGGGTTGAACACCTAACACCCCCCCCCCCCCCCCCCTGGTTACGCCCCTGGTATATACAATGTATTAGTTTATATATGCGTATACATTTACACAGGCCGCTGCGAGTCGCCAGTCTGGCGCAACACGTCACTAGCATGTCAGTGACGCGAACCCGTAAGTTTTGCCCCTACCTAAAATTGCTCAACGCGGCTAAAAAAGTTTTCACTTCAAAAAAAATAATTTTTACGTGATTTTATACAAGTTTTACGATTTTTGAGTATTTTTAAAGGTCGCTAACCCAACCTAACCAACCTTTAATTATACTTACTATCACCTAGGCCAGGGGTCGGCAGACCGCGGCTCCATTCATAGGCTTTACGGCTCTACAACTCACTGCGCTGCCGCAGTACAAAAAAAAAAAGAAAACAAAATGAAACGGCACAATCACAAGCCATGTCATCAACCTGCGTGCTCGCACCTATCATCACCCCCCCCCCCCCCTCCCTCACCAAACCGCACTAACCAAGGTTTATTTTTTTAAATTTTAATTATTGATTAAAATAATTAGGTTTTATTGTTTTGTTCAGTAGAGCTCTACAAATGACTCTTTCTTTTTTCATTTACTTGTTTTTTTCCTACGTAGCATTTATTTTTTAAGACTTCATGTTAGATTTGTGAATAACATATGGCTTTATTTGACCTCTTTTTTTATCGTCTTAAAATCCCACGTAGATATAGAGAAAATACATGTTACGGCTCTGTAAAAAAATTGGAGAATCTGTTTATTTAATATTTGGTTCATCTCGCTCGAAAGTCTGTCGATCCCTGACCTAGACGAGTGAAAATCGACCCTTCTAAAACAAAAAAAAAATTGTATTAAGTACTTAAAATGTGAAGTGCATTTTACATTTGAATTGTAGATATGCATAACAAAAAATTATTCTACTTTACACATAAAAAATATATGAGGTACAAAACGTTAGAAATTATTCCGTGGTGCTGCTGAGTTAGCTGGCGTGCGCTACAGTCCAATGACAAAGCCCTGGATTTGAATCAGAGTATCCGAGACATTTTGAGAGCGTCGATTTCTTTTCAATTAAGTAACTGCACAGCTAAAGAATCCTATAACTACGCAGTGGTATCATGTATTTTATGTTTCAACGTTTTACTTATCAGAAACTATTGTTCTTTATCTGGACAATATATTACGTTTTAACTTAATGCACTTACTTATTTTATTGTTTTATTAGGTACATCCAGCCAAGCACGTGTCCAATTTTTTTTCCTTGCTCTTGAACGACTTTGAATAGCACGCACACTTTGCGATTGACGTCAATATGTTCTCCCAATCAATGTTATCAAGATCTCTTCGAAGAATCGGAACTCCACTTCAGCCTGTTTAATCTAGTTTGCTGACGTAAAACAACCTCACATACAGCTAGAAACTGAAAAAATTCTCGGTTTCGATGACCTTCAGGATATAGTACACAGTTTTCTGTATTTTCGGTTAAATACCGCCAGTTCATTGGCTGCTGAATTGTGAGTCGTCTCAGCTGGTTTGCCTGTAATTCTATAGCCTACTCCTTTAGTTGACGGTTTATCATTGGCCCAGAGTCATCCCGCTGAACAGTGAGCCAATAGTGAAATCAGCTTAAATATATGAATTTTAGCTTATCACGAAATGAATCCGCGAATTTTTCCGGTCTTCACATATAGCCTAAGTAAGTACTTACATTTTCGTTTTTTTTATTGCCACATGTGTATTATCGTACAGGGGACCTAGGCCTACTCTAAATGCACATAATTCACATAACCTAGTTACAAAAATTTTGAAAATATAATTTTAGTTATTATTTTCTTTTAACAACTATACAATAACAATAAATTATATAATTAGCTTAACTCACAAAATAAAAATGCAAGTAATGTTTTCGTAAGATAAATAAAATATTTATAAAACGATATTAAAGTTGAAATTACTTTTAAAAGATAGTCTACTTAAATGCAGAAGAAAAAAATTCGTTCTTAATTATGAGAGAAATCTCAAACCAGTTAACTTATTCAACTATATTGATAAATATTTATTTGAAAATAAATTTTATTTAAGTATTTTAGTTAATTTTTAAATTTCTCGTTTTTATATAACTAGGTAGACTAGAGAGTTGCATACTACGCACACCTGTGCACTGATAAGTCGATTGTTCATTGGCTGCTATCACATTTTATCTTCCGGCCAGATTACATGTGATGGGATAATGTTGATTTTGTAATGTTCTTATTAGTTTCTTATCCTTCGAGTCGTATCAGACTTGCCTATAGTACAATGAGAACACAGTTAAAGTGTATAATATATTCATGCCAGCCTTTCTCCAAATAATAATGTGAATTTCGCAGATTTACATCGATGACCAATAAATCAAAAGGAAAATAATGACAGTTATTATTTAGCTATGCTGTAGAACGTCAAAATCACTTAAATTTCGCATCTCACTTCTCTATAAGGACCAATGGTCGTTATTTTGAGTTTCAGGGTTTCATTTATGAACAAACGGCGATTTCCTGGAGCGACTTATTAGTACTGCGTTTTTCTACTGTTTTATCGTAACCTGGGGAAACATCCCAAAAGCTACACACGATTCTACAACTTAGTAGATCATTTTATTGCAAACAATTTCCTTGAGAATTTTTTTTTTCAGCTCGTGTCAAACTACGACACTTGCTGATTCACCGGTAGTAATTATATAAGCTTATTTTGCTAGTGATGTTTAGTGATATGTAGAGATTGGAAAATTTCACGGATTCTTTTAGTCCTTAGTTATACTGCGAACATTTACACCTTAGCATTGTTTAATTACAAGTTCACAATAGTTCAGCCACTCCCCTCTACGAATGTGAACCAGTCAACTACCAGTTAACAGGAGAGAGGCCGAATCACACGGACCTGCTCAAAAGAAGGAGCGGATCTGCATTATAAATATGCCAATAGCGGAGCATATGAGGGCACTATACATAGGACTGTTAAATCTAGCCTGACACCAAATGAATCCGCGGAAATTCCCCGAGTTTTTAGTTGTAAGTAGAAATGATGGTTTATCGCGAAACTATTAGACGTCAAGACAGCCTGCAAGCCATACTGATTTCTCCGTACACTTATGACTTATGACATGACGTAGCTGTGTCATTGTTGGTTGAGTTAAATCCGTAGCGAGATTCTTTTGCCGGTAGTAGCTAATATTAAAATAACTTCTGTAAATATGGTCAAAGTATTAAATAATCTAATTTTCTTATCCGTATGAAGTTATTATATCTCGCTAGAGCTACAACAAAAAAAACTTTTGTCAAAATAAACTTTTGTGATGACCATTCATTAACTGCAAGAGGTGTAAAAAACTGGAGTTGCGGAACAAAATAATTCATAACTCCTCCTTTTAAGAGGCACCTCATCAAATCCGCTATATTATCTAAAACGTTTCTCGAAAACAATTTTTGATACGACAAACCACTGCTGCGAAGAGTGAAAAAAAAAAAAAAAAAGTTCAAAGGATAAAAGTGTTAACTTTCTTATTAGTAATTCAATAAAATGTTATAATTTATGTTAAACCATTAAAACATAATATAAAACTTTTGTTTAAATATGTTTTTATAAGACGAACCGTTACTGCAAAGGTTTCAAAAAATAGGATTAATTAAATAAATAAATACAATTCATAACATACGTACAATGTACGCTATCGAATCAGTTCTTATTTATTTCAAACCTTTTAAATATCATCTAAAATGTTGTCTAAACAATTTGATACGAATAACCATTCCTGCAAGGAGTGAAAATAACGGTTAAAGGACAAAAAAAAATCATAAATAATTAGTAGATAAACTATCAAAGCCGTTACAGTGTATTGTAATAAACCTAATAATTATCTAAAACCTTTGGCTGAATATTTTTTTTGATGAGATTAAAGTTTTTTTGCAAAGAGTTAAAAAAACAAGGTTTAAATAAAAAATTCGGAATTCGTTCCAACTTATTCTAAAACTTCTAAATATTATCTTAAAGCTGATCCAAAAAAATTTTTTGTGATAATTTGTTAGTGTAAGGAATAAAATACAGTGTTTAGATGTTAAAAGAATTTCATAACTACCTTAGTATGAAATTCACTTTAATGTATTCAATGCTGGATACAATGAATTAAAAACAATCGAAAAAATTTCGCTGCATTAAATATGAGCCAATTTTTAATCGATTTTTTTTTTGGAATATCGGAGAACATATAATATGTTACGTACATTAAGGTCTCAAAATGTTCCAGAATTTTCCAGAACGATCCAGAATAAATTGGTGCATCGAAATCTTCCTGAGCCTGTACACTTTTCCAAATGGGATTATTTTTATTTTATTTTCGCAGAGTGTTGTTTAAATTCTTCGAAATTTAAGCTCGTGTTAATTAAAATGGCGGATTTTGTACTTAACCTTGTTTAGCTTAAATAGCCAAGAAGTCGTTGTGCATGGAATTTACCATTTTTCATTTGGGAGTCAGACCCACAGCTTCCTCGTCATCGAGTTAGTAGTGAGAATCTGGTACTGCGATTTTATTTTTTCACACATTTTAGAGACCAGGGGCGGATCCAGTGATAAGTATTTGTGAATTGGGGGGAGGAAGAGAGAGACCGGTGCCCTTCATATAATCTAAAGGGGTGGAAATTTCCCTCCCCCCCCCCCCCCCCCACCGAAATCGTCAATGGTAGAGGCCGGAAAAATTCGCGGATTCATTTCGTAATGTGCTAAAATTCCACTTATTATACCTTTGTGCTGCTTCTGCTATTGGTTCACTTTTAAACTGGAGGACTCTGGGCCAATCAGAGACCTTCACTAAAATAAGTATCGAATCACAAGTTACCGAGTCAGCACCCAATGAACTGGCGACGTTTGCCCGAGTGTGCAGAGTATTGTGGAGTCTATCCTGGAGATCATTGAACCCGCGAATTTTTGCCAATTAGTGTATTCTTGATTTTCAGATTTGTTTTTGCAGTAGAATTAGGCCTTACGTAAGCTGGGTTAAATCAAATACTTTTGTAATAGATGTTCATTCCATTGAATAAAAATCGGGAAACCACTATCATGTTCTTTACACATTTTAACAAAAATACATGAAAACTGGAATAATTTTCTGTGCACAACGGGAGCATACGAAGTGGTTTTTTTTTTCTTTCATTTTTTTTGGGGGGGGGGGGGGGGTTGTAGACCTACTTTGCTTGTTGTTTGCTTTCAAATATTTCTTTTGGTCGGCGGATATGATGTATTTTTTTCAGATTTCGGGGGAGTGAGGGGGGAAATATCCTCCTCATCTCATCCCCTTCCCACTCTTGTGTTTACTCCAGGTAAACAGCGTGTACAATAGAATATCTTAGGAACCATGAAACAGACATGTTAAGGTGTTTAGAACTAGCCCAGTAAATGAGTTAGGAACCCCATTTTTTTTAAATATCTAGATACAGTATTTTACTTGTAGCGTTTACATTGATTTTAAGCGCACGCACTTTTGTGATACATGAGAGGCTTCAAATTAAAATAAATAATTAGAAGTAATTTCTGTGAGCTGTTTTTTTTCCTCACATATCAACAGGAAAGCAATCTGAGATTGGCGTAACTGTATGTAGGCCCACATATGCAATCAGTATAGTAATTGACTTTATACACGATGGAGGTAAAAAAAAAAAAAACAGTCAAGGGTTGGAGGGCTGGAAACGTGTGCGCGCCGTGAAACAAGAAGGAACACCACATGCATGAACTCTCTCTCTCTCTCTCTCTCTCTCTCTAGTAGTGCCGCATGGCTCCCCCCTCTCTCTAACATCCCTCCCCCTCCGATGCTGCCGGTGGTTAGGTCGGGTCGGGGTCGCGGAAAAGTCGCGTTGGAGCGTTGGCCGACCTGCCCCCCGGGGGGGGGGGGGATTGAGCGGAGGGGAAGGGGGCACACGACTTACCCGCTGCGCCAGTCGGCGCCAGAGAGAGGTCAGGTCAGTCGGCCCGACCAGATGCAGGGTGAAGGATGGAAGGTCATGGGTAGGGGGGAGGGGGAACATGTGCGCGCGGAGCGAGCGTGCGAGAGTGCGACCGAGGCACGGGTCCTGGCTGCGTGCAACGACGACACAAGTCGCGTCGCCGCGTTATTCATCTCCTCATATCTCGCCCGCGTCACGTGCAAATTTTTTTTTCTTCTTCTCAAAATCACATCCAGGTTTATATATTTATTTTTTTAAAACTATGATTCCTGTTGTAATTAACTAACATGCACGTGGCTGACCGTCAAATACGTGCCCGGCCGCGGACTGAATGTGCCTTGTTGCTGACGACATGCCTAGCTGACAACTGGACATGCCGGCCACAAACTGAATGCACCTGGACGCCGATTACGTGCCTGGCTACTGAATAGAAATGCTTAACTTATTCGCTGGTGCTTCTAGCGTCGCGTCGCCTCTAAGCGCAAGGTGGTGAACTGACGCGCAGTCTTCTCGTCGTCCATGGGATAACTATGAAATTTGAATGGTGACCATTAAATTATAAGGCATAGAAATTAAGGTAAATGTGTAATGCAAGTCCCTTAGGTTCTTTCAAGAATCTGTACCGGTTGTTTTATGCCTAAATATTACTCTGAAAACAATGCCTTCTAGCCATTTTAGCTCTTACAAAAATACAGTTTAATAACTTAATCCAAAATCAAAAGTACTTTTTCGGCCCTCAGCGAATTCTTAAATTATTTTCGTAAAACAGATCCCCACTAGGATATCTGAGTAGTTTTGAAATCGCGTTCCCCCCCCCCCCCCCCCCCCCCCCGGGAATTGTATGTGTGTCTCCCGGTAGACGGGATATACACAGAACCTTTCACCTGTCCTCTGCTTTTCCACCTCTGACGAATCCTGGTCCCTCCCCGTCCTACCGTAAACGATCCTTCAATATCGTGACCGGGTTGCGGATGTAACGACCACCCTCCCTCACGGGTGCCAGCCTGGCCGCTCTTTTTGAACCGCGGGGCGGCGCATCTGGATCACAGTCACCGTCCATCTTCCTGGCCAGGACGAAGGGAGGGGGAGCCGCATCGCCGAGCGCGAGGCAAAACAGTCCTTCCTAATGGCTCGTTCACCGGCACTAACTGAGGGGAAGTCGTCTTGCTTGTCTGGGATCGCCGCGGGAGATATTACAGTATAACTACAGCTTCTACTGGTAAAAAAAAAAAAATTCTTCAAAAATCTACATACACAAAGGTTTCTTAATTTTTGTCGTATGGTTTTTAAAAATAATCACAATTTTTCTAAAAAAAGAAAAAAAGAATTAAATTGTACTAAAGGCTTTCAACTAAAATACTCGAGTGTAGGCCACGTCTTTAATTGCAATAACTAACGTGTTAAAACTACACTTTTTTATATATATTTGAAGTCACATGTACAATTATTGTTAAAATTTATATTTCGTGGGTTCGGTTCTCCGCTACTTCACTCGGATTGTTAGAAGTGCTTACTTAATAAGTGAAGATGAAAAAATTAAAAATCGCTCTTAAATAGGTTTGCACATTATTTATTAACAGTTACATCTAAGCTAGTAAAATAAATATATTTGATGGAATTTATTTAAATTTAAGTGATAATGTTTGCTTAAATTTACTCAATGACGCAGTAAAATTAACTACTTGTAGTAGTAGTAAATATACAAGTGCATGCATATGTAAATTTATATACCTTGGAATAAAAATACACCAACAGCTATGGTGTATTTGTCGAATGATTGCAATTTTCGCTATTTCAATTGTATTTTCGATAGTATTTTCGCACAATACTAAAAAAATGCATGAACATAAGTCGGTGTAATACTACACTAAAAATGGTTTAGACTCTGCTGCCACATACCTTGTGTATAAAATCACACAATATGTTTCTACAGTGTACTGAACGACAAAGAAGGAAACTAAAGAGGAAGATGATCTACACAGATCTTACGTAGTCTACATGCTTCTTTTGACGACGCTTTTTTTTGCAGCTACGATGGGAAGTACATAATATGCGACAAAATCGGGACAGAAATGCAGTTCTATAACTTTATATTTTTAGCAACTTGAAAAATAATTAAAAGAGTTCCTGGGATTTCTCTCAGCTTAAACTGTATTGTTTCTGAAGACTTCAGCACTTTATAATGACTGAGAATTTATTTTATTTTATTTTTATAAATGTTAATAGCCTACGTGATGATTAAGGCTTTGTGAGCTACCAGCGCTATGAAATAACCACATTGTCAGATTATATTGATAAAATATCCTTCCTTAAAGCAAATTAATCATGATTAGTTACGTGATATTATTATATGTAATAAACATAATAACTGAATTATGGTCATTTAATTACCCAGTGAAGTGTAATCCGCCAAAGTTGCAACCTTATTATCAGCCAGTGTGATTCTAAAGAAAAGCCAAGTATAGTCAATATATGGCAAGTTGAGTCTAACCTGGAGTGAAATGAATCCGTGGTTTCAACATCGTAACATGTGTTATATTTATTTATTGGAATTTTTTCCCCGCCAAAGATGTGTGCTACATTTTCCCCTGCTGTCTGTAAGACGTTGGGCATGTTTCAAAAGCTACGGATCACGAATACAACTAACGTAACCCGCTGTGTCTCATTTTCGAAATATTTCTTCGTGACAATCTGTAATCAATTAAAAAAAATAAAATAAACAGAGTGAACGTGGCTCGGGGGTGTTGTAATGAACCGACGCTGCCTCGCTAATCAGTTTCGCCAACACCTCGGCGACAAGAGGGACAGCCGTCCGCGACACGCGCTCCGTCGCCGCCTGCTGACGGAGGCCTGTTGCGATATGTTGCAGCGACGCGATGCTTGCGACACTCGTCGCCAGAGTGGCCAGGCGTGCCCCAATTCCGGTACACGCACACTGTACCCGGTACCCGAGATGATCCGCTCGGGTACGCAAATGTACCAGAATTTAGGGGGGGAAAATGTTAAAATTAAAAAAAAAATTGAACAATATTCACTCTGAATGGAAAATCAATACGGGAGTAATACAATCAGATACTACATAGATACATACTAAAAATTAAAAAGGCTTACGGATAACCACTTCAGAAAATATTATTCGTACATCGTTTTGTTGTGAAATAAATCTTTTATACGCATGAAAATTTATTGTGCCATTTCTTTAGTAAATATTTTTCGAATTTACCACATACTTGTATTACAATGGTAAAATATCAGCTGTACCCTGAGATTGTGCGAGCAAAGCCGTTTTCTTTACTGTCTGACATCTGCTTGGAGCTAAGACAATCTAATCTTTCAGCCAAGTCTGTGCGAACAACTGCAAAGTTGGCACATGGCAGGAAAACCAGCGACCACTTGATATTTCACCGGACATCTTCACGGCTCGCCGCACTCTAGCTGATATGTGCGTCATTCGATATTTTTCGCACGTGCTTCTTAGCCGAATTTCAATTTCAAGCACACTGCGTTCACGCAGTCGTAGATAATAAACTACTTGACGGCAAATTCTTTTATGTTCACTACGCGCGTAGCAACTATGTAACTGTTTAAAAAACTTGCCACTGTACCGTTAGTAATAACACCGCTTTATACTTAAAAAATACAATTTCCTAACGAGGATATATTTTTAGTTTAAGTTTACGTACACTAGCACGGCAGGCAATCGCTCATAGGAAAACACCACAACTGTCCTTAATCCACAACATTGCATGCGCTACTAAACGCACAGCAACCGTGAAAGAAGATTTTAATAGCGGAGATACAATGTATTCTTAAAAGTTATACTATGCTTGTATGCCATAGAAGACACACACAACCACTAAGCACATCCACAACTTAGCTCACACCACAACGACGCACAACAACTGTGCTTGCTGAGACACATAAGACTCTTAAACTAAAACTAAGCACAATCAACAACTTAGAACCTGCCACAAAGACTCACAACAACCACGAACAAGAAGGAATTAAAAATAAATAATTGAAAATATACAGTCATCGTCATGAAAGACACGCACCCAGACTGAGTAGAAACAACAACAATTTTTATATTATTATATAATTTTAATGAAAGTACAGCTGACATACACTGTGTACAAAACAACTTAACTAAAACAAATTAAACCGGTGGGTGAGCACTAAGAAAGGATTTTAGAAAACTCATCCCCTAAGGGGATTAAATAGGGCATGAAAGTTTGTATGGAGTTTTGTCATTTTTGAAGTTATAAATGTGGAAATTGTTGCTCAAGCTTCAGTTTATAAATAAAAGTCAGTTGTAATACCGTTGTTGGTTATTGATCGAAATTTCCTATCGGGCACATGGCTACTAAATATATAAACGTAAAAAAATAATATTTATATTCACTTTCAATATGCTGCTAAAATTATTTTAAGTCCAGTTTTCACCTTTGGGGGACTGCTCTTGCCCCGCTGATTTTAGGAAGGCTTCCCCAGAGCTTTAATACAGTCTAGCTTCTGTACACTTTATAATTACGAGCGAAACTTTCGTTCATGAATAATGATAATGACCAGAAGAAGGCCCGCGGTATACTGCGTGCGGGTAGGCTATACTATGCTTGCTATGGCATAGAAGACCCACGCACCACAGATACGCACAATCCACAATCCATACCGGCTGCGAAAATCATTCTATGATAATTTTTTTTGAAAACAAAGAAATACGTTTGAAAAAAAATAGACTTCAAAAGCCATCCGGCTGAAGTTTCACACATTGTGTCATTCTCAGACTGAGCCAAGCATGGTCATTGTCCACATGATTAAAATAACATTTCTTGTTTCCACTTTATGGCCGTTAGCCGGAACCCTAGCTACGTGGGTAGAAGTTGTGTGTTGAGGTTGAAAATAATGGTGCAAATTAAGGTGTCGTGCCGAATATTAGAATTATTGTTGTTACAGCGCCTCCTCTTTTTTTTTCCCCACATAGACTATTTAGTAATTCACTGCTGTTTACTTAATAAAAAACGTTTTTTTACTGTAATTCCGTTTTAATTTAAAGGCTAGTAAGTGACACTGTATTTAAAAATTAATAAAAAATTTGCTGTGCAACCCGCAGTTAAAACTCACTTAGGATGACGTTATATGTACAAAAATTAATCTTTTACTTTATTATAGGTACCAAACTTCGTTCTTTTTTTGCGATTGATTAATTTGAAGTTTGTAAGTTTTTGATAAAATATATTGTGTATGATATTTTTTTTGGCATGGAATAAACATGCTTAAAACAAAATGGGTACGTGTACCTTGGAAGCTACTATACTATACTATATTGGCGTAATAAAACACTAACTTTAATTTTGCATGCAAATAATAAATACAAATAAAATAATAAAATGTCTGGAATGATATTATAAATACGGTTGGTAAAGTATAAATAAAATAAAAATTAAAAATAAATATTCTTTATTCAATATTAATATAAATACGCGTATAAATTTAATTATTTTATTTAGTAAAATAATCGAGATGAATTTTAATTAGGAATGAAAGTCTATAAATGTGCTGAATGTTTATTCTCATTTATTAAATGTAATTAATTATTAAATAATAGTGTAATAATTTATAATGCAAATTAATTATACATACGGAAATATTACTTCACAAATACTCCCATTAAAATGGCTCGGAGACTACAAAACTTTCCACAGACACTCCCTGCCAGCGATAATGGAAGCTTACAAGCAACCTCACATCGTTATACATACGGGAACATAACCTTATACATACACGTGAAAATACATTTAAAAAAGTTTATAAACACAATTTATAACACTAATATTTACAACAAATAAATGTTTTTAACAAACTGTATCAGTATTCAATATCATTCACTGAAGTATGACATTTAAAAGCCCATGCATATTTTATTTGTATGTAGCATTCTTTCATCTTGAGAAAATTTCGTTGCATAGTGCGCGCGCATCGTAGAAATAATTAACATTCATAATTTTTTTTCATAACGCGCCTAAAGAAGAATTACTTCAAAAATGTATTTTTTTTTTCCAAAAATAAATTTGCAAAATTAAGTTTACATTGCTGACACAATGAATTTTTTTAAAATATATATTCTTCCTGGTCTGTAGTTTTTTATGCTACAGCTCGTACGGTGCCCGCGCGTTTTTTTTTCTATCTTTCTTTCCAGTGCGGGGCTGGCTGCTTGTTTAGTGAGGGTAAACTAATCTGGGCCGAGGACAAATGACACCGCTGCCCTTATGATGTCAACAATTTCCGCTCGTGCGTCAGTGTGCATGGGGCAGGGGGATGAAGAGGGGCAGAGGGCAGGGCATGCTGGCGCTCACAATCGGAAGAGGGCGTGCGGGTTGGGGGGTGGGGAGGGGGGTAACGGGAGGCGGCTGCTAGGGACACATGGCGCGCCCTGCTACGTGGGAAAACACCGCAGCCCGAGAGCGTGGGAATGCAGCCGGCACGCTGCTGCCCCGATGCGCGCACGTGCGCCTGGCGCGTCCTTCTCGAGTTCCCCCCCTCCCCCTCTTACATCTTCTTCACTCTTCTCTTCTCTTTCTTTCTTTCTTTCCCCCTCTCTTCCACCGGCACGCAGCAGTAATATCACTACAAGGCGCGCGACGGGCCTCCCTCGCTCACCAAAATTTTTTTTATTCCGCGCGGACTTTAATTTCGCGTTCGCGCTCCTCACCTGGCCAGCGGTCCCTTTTCTTCGAAGGTCGCGCCCCATTGGCGAAACCTCCCACCTCTTCTCCCTCAGGAGGAAACCAGGTGCGAGCGTCTTTTTATGACGGAGATCCCCGCAAGGAGCTGCCTGGATTGGAGGGGGGAGGGAGAGAGCGAGAGAGAGAGAGAGAGAGGGAGAGAGAGAGAGAGAGGAAACTGCCGTGAAATTAAGCGGCCACCTGCCGCATTTTCCCACAGTCCGCTGTGGAGGAAGTGAGCGAGCGGCTGGCTGCCGACGCGGTGATGCGATGGTTATGGGGGAAGGAAGGGGGGGGGGGATAGCGTGTTGGACCGCGCACGTCGCCTGCGGGCACATGATGATGAGTATGAGTTGATGGTGGAAGGGGGGGGGGGGGGAGGAAGGTCTTGACGCGATCTCATTGATATGCGAGTGAGTCACCGTCCCTAGTCCTGAGGCTAGCGCGTCATGCCTCCGTGAGCGAGCACAGCCGCGGGTTTTTTTTCGCAACAGCGAAATTGTTTACTGTTGACTATAAAAACGGGAGGGGGAAGAGAGAGAGAGAGAGAGAGAGAGAGTGGACAGACAAAAGTACCGTGAGTTTTTGGTCACAGAACGCCGCTCCGGAAGTCCAACGTGACTCTACAATGGACTAGCAACGGGATAAAAAAAATAAACGAATAAAAGTATTTTTATTTTATTTTTGTCATTCGCCCTGGCGTAATTCATGCATCCCCCCCCCCCCCCTCCAACCAAACGTCACGATGGAGTGACGGGCGCTTGCGCGGGTTTTGGCCGCTCGATTTCACGCACGAGCGCTCTCGGGACCGGACTCGCTGTCGCCCGTCTCCTGTCTTGTCCTTTCACCGACGTCACCGACGTCACGGACAGCGAAAGAAAAAAACGGAAGGGGGGGGGGGGGGGGGACCAAACCACGATGTGCACCTCGAGTACTCTCCCAGCATCGTCAGGACATAAAAACCTAACATCACTATATTCAAAATCTTTGTCGGTTTTAAGTAACAGGAAACAAGCCTTATATATATATTATTTTATTTTGCATAAGCATTAAGCCGTTTTAACCTCTGAAAATGACTCTCCAAACTCTCCAGCTTAACGCCATAATTAATCGTCATCTTCACATCTGCGTTTGCGATTAGGCGCACATTTACTTTTTTCTCTAGCTGTGTTTTACTGTGTTATTCATTATGACAGTTTAAGCTTAAGACAAATTAATTTTAGTATAGCAGCAAAAAAAAAAATGAAAATAATCGTAAATGGTAGAATAGGATCTGTCACGTAAATCACTAGGTTCTTCTCCGGTAAAAAATCGTGATTAACCCGGAAGTCATTGTAGGTTGTTCTAGTCGCTGAATATTTTGTCCTTACATGCCTAGACCAAATTTAAATTACATAGTTTCCTCCTGAATATTAAGTAGATTTTGAAGAAATACTACATATTGTAGCCATTACCATGATGCGACTTAGGAAAAATGTACACACACACACACACACACACACACACACACACATATATATACCCACACACATACATTTTTATGAACACGATAACTACCATTATTCTGAACAAATCACTTTCAATTAATACAGAAAATAAAGTAATGGAAAACATAGGTCGAATTTTATAAGGGGCACAATCCGACCAAAGAAGTTAAAAAAAAGTAAAATCGCCATAACTAACTTAAAATGACACATACTATACACGAAACAGCAACGACGTTTCATCACCGTATTTCTCAAAACCTGTTCGTAATCAAGGTCATCGCAGCTTAGCTGGCAGTTAGAGGTCGTTCTTGAAAGAGAGAGAGAGAGAGCGAGAGAGAGAGAGAGAGAGATACCGATTTCCTGAATTGCAACTCGCTGTCCAACAACTCGGCAGTTATGTACTTGCCCCTACTACGAGGTAACGACATGTTCGTTCCTGCAAGCCGTACAAGCCGTATCCTTTGCCTTTAAGGGATTTTACGTGACGTAAAATATTTACCTTTTAACACTTAGTGTTGACGTTGGTCTCCTAAACAATCGTATTTAAGGCTTAGTTTCACAAACCATGTATTGTTTTCGTCACTGCTTTTATTTAAAAGCTATTTTTAGAATTCTTTTTATCTCGATTCCTCCATTGCATTTTTTGTTCTGTCACAAATATTTTCAACATACATTCACTAAGTGTAATACAGTGGGTGTAAAAAGTCGCACAATTCTTCGTAATTATTATTTATTTTTAAGGAACAAAAAACAAAACTGTAAATTTGATTTACTGGTTTGTAATTTTTTTCTTGTGGGTCTGCCTCAAGAGTCGGGTCTACACGTCTCGGCCAAGGACTCTAATGAATTGAAACAAAGAATTGAAGTCGAAATGCGTGGTATCCCAGCTGTGACGTGGCAGCGATCAATGGGTAACCTGAAAAACAGATTACAAGAATGCATACGTATACAAGGACGCCATCTGCATTATTTCCGTTGTCATAATTGATAAATATGGACTGTTGTTCCTTAAAAGGCAAGTTGTAATGGATAAATTACTGTCAATAAAATGTTGTGTTGTTGCATGTATTATTCTATTTTTATTTGTTTGCAGAAAGTTGCCGTTTTTTCGGTTTCACCTTGTGTATGTATTTTATTTCAGTGTGAATGTAAGTCATTAATTTGTTTACGGTGTATGTGGGCTCTCCGAGGCGTAACTAACGCTCATGTGTTAATTTTATTCACGCCACTGAGGCAAAGTTAAGACTGCAGTTTTTCCTAAAGCGTAACCATTACAACAAGAAACAAAAAATCATGTTACCTGTAGAGTACGGCATACTTCTGACGACAACACTGAAATTAATTACTAAACTAATAACTATAATGCAAAATTACTAAAACTTTTTAGAGAACTGTAAAAATGTAAATAATAAACACATTAAAAATGAATAACAAAATAATAATAATGATAAATAATGTTATATTCAGGTAACAACTTGAATAAACTTTAAGTATATCTGGCAACAGAGAACAAAGAAACAATCACAGTTCTGAAGCAGATATCGTGCATTGGAAAAAGAGAGTAAATGGCCCATTAAAATGCACATCGCAATCTATGTACGAGACACGCTATAGCTTGTGACCAAATGCATCTGCAGAAACTTCCGTACCCCTAGCAAAGGTCGCAAGTACACGACTTCAGTCCCCGGCATTGCTGCAGATGTGGGTGTCGAACCGTATCTAGGGACCGGGAAATAAAAATTACCTCCATGATAAAGACTCCACGATTCTTTGCATACTCGGACCAATGTCGCCTGCTCATTGGCTACTGACTCATGAGGCGTACCAACTGGGTAGCTTGTAATTGCATACTTCTCTGATCGGCCCAGAGTCCTCCAGAGATTAAACAGTGAACCAATAGCAGAAACAGTACAAAAGGTATAATCATTGGAGTTTTAGCACATGGTGAACTGAACCCGCGAACATTTCCACTCTCTAGCCGTGTGTGAGTGTGTGAGCGGTATCTGCGCCGATCTGCGAGTTGCCGGCCGACGCGGAATCCTGGCGACGCGAGCGACACGCGCGACACGGCGCGATAGCGATCTGCGATAAGCGCCCGTCCGTCACGCGCCTCGCTCCTTCCGCGAATCTGGCAACTCGCGGCAGACTGATCAACCGTCCCTTTTTATCGCGAGTTTCGTGATCGGCCGCAGAATGTCCGGTACACGGTTCTGTGCTGTGTCCTGCCCAGCCGTGTTCGTACGTGCTGCTTTTCGCTCTTTCGGGATCTTCACTGACGACGAGTTTATCAAACTGATAACGAATTAGCCTGCGAAAAAAAAAAAAAAAAAAGATACAACATTTGCTATTGCGGTTTCACTCTCTCGGAACCTTTACGCTAACAGAAATATTTTCAATGCATTAAAAATTGAAATTACTAAGTAATTATCATAGTTGAGTTCAATTCGAAACATTTTAAATTATTATTACATTATATTGGATAAATTTCGCTGTTATAACCTGTAAAAAAGAAGTATAAATTGAAGAGAAGGCAATTTTATCTTCTACAAAACTTTACCTTTCGTTTTTATGATTTGGCTACTGCGTTATATTTATATTAAAACTTGAGTAATTTTTCTCAGGAATAACAGCAGAGAAATATACAGGTGGTGAAAATAGAAACTATTTCAGTGCTATACTCCTTATCCTGCTGTTTGGTAGCTTTCACAATACTGCTATCTTACAAAATGCGATTACATGCGCTTCAGCTATTAATTAACTTGTAAAATGACTTTCCTACAATCGCAACAAAAAAAAAAAAACAGAAGAAAGAAAATGTCTATGCGCATCAAGTAGGACTTAAATAAATTAATGAAATGAACTGAGGTGGGATTTCTTTTAACAATATACCTACTTGAGCAACAGTTATTGAATTTTTTTTTAAAATTTTCATTAATTATAATAATTTTAAATTGCTAGCCAATTACTCAAAATTAAATTAATACATGAAATAAATAATAGTATGAGAGTATGGAATATTTAATTATTATTATAGCATGAATAACAAGGGCATGTACGATAATACCTTTATGTTTAGTTCGATTAGTGATAGCTTAATTCAACATACTTTTAGTATACACATATTTTTGTTTTCACACACGTCTAATACCTTTTTTACAAGTGTGGACTTAAAAGTTAATTATTTTATTAATAGTAGTTGTAGTACATAATCAATTAGTTTTTTCTTTTAAATTTAAGCTAACATTAAAGACGTATTTATACAAACAAGAGAGCACATGTGTAATTGTACAAATGAAACAATCGGAGATAGCCTATTATTGCATAGAACAAAGCCATTTGTGGGAAATCACAAACTAAAACAAAATAAAGACTGCACGTTTCAATTTTTTTTTCTGTTTGTACGTTGCAACTATATTTTTACAAGAGTTAAAAGTTTTTAAGTTTTGCTGAAAATAGTAAAAAAACTTTCTACGTCAATGTTTAACATTCACAAGAAAACAATGCTGATGATTCTAAAATATTAATTTAGATTTTTGGTGTGACGGTGGAATTAAGGTACTTTACACGCTTAAAGAAAATCACGTTTTGTTTTTAAGCACGTGCATTAGATAGTTGTGAGAGAATATTTGCATTTCTCCAACGATAATAATGCATGTTGCACAGAATTGTACATTGTTAATTTCGACGACTGCGTTTCAGTGAGTTGTTGGTTGTAGCGCGTGGACGCGACAGCGGGTTGGAACAGCGGAGCGGGCGAGGCGAGTATGTTGTAAGCGCGGCACGCCCCGGCTGTCAGGCCTACCAAGCTACGCGCGAGCGGCGATTAGAGGGACGATATGAGCGGGGTGAAGAGGGGAAGGGGGAGGAAGGGAGCAGGAGGTGGGGCGAGGGTAACGTGTCCCCTGTGGATGGTTTGGGGGGGGGGGGGGAGAGAGCTATGAGGAGGGGAGGGCCAAGGAGAGGGGAGGAGGGCCACGCGTGTCTGGGCGGGAAGCCAGGCAGCTGCGCGCGCATCGGGGCACAGGTGGCAGCGCCCGTGTGTGGGAACTGCGGGCCGGCTCGCTTTCCCACGATCGGCGGGCGGGCACGGGCCCCTCGGCGCGCACCTGGGCCCGCTATATAACCCCGCCACCGCGCCCCCCACTACGCTCATTCCGCCCGCCGACGCCGTGCCGTGCGCATCGTGTGGCTCGCGCGCCTCGCTCGGTCTGTCGTTCCCGTGCGAACCCGCTCACACGTTCAATCCGACTTGTTTCATCAGAGACGCTTCCGCTGTTTCCGAGTCGTGTGCGAATGTCCTCGTGCTTGATCATTGTTAACATTTATCAACGTTGACAATAAGTGACTTTAAGTGTTTTTTTTTTCTAATTCATTGTTACCATCGTGTGTTTTCATCATGCTTCACGACACGATGATGACTTCGGTGGACATGGAGCAGTTGCAACCGATCTCACGGACATATCAATATAGAAAGGTGAGCTTTATTTTCATTCTATACTTCAGTGATGTATTATAACTGTAACGTTAGTTTTTACGTGTTTTCATTTCAATTCGTGCTTGACGTATCTTAACGATTTTCAGTTAATTCTGTTCATTTTTGCATGTGCTGTTTAAGGGTTTGCTTTCTGAAATATTTGTTTGGTTAGGAAGTTTAATGAATACAAATTATTTACTTATGCTCGCAGCTCGCTATTATTTTGTAAATACTGTCGTTTTCTCTTTGATGATATTTACAATCTTAAGAATTTATTTACTTTGCTACAGGTTCGCGACAAAGTTGAAAACATATTTTATTTCTTATGGTCTACAGTGCTTTCCAAGGCTGGTTTATACTGAGGGGGTTATGTTAAATAAAGTTTTTTTTATTGAATTAATTTTCTACAGCCAGTAATTTCGTGGTAGTTGAACAATATTTAAACATAATACATATGTCCAGTGTTTCATCTTATAATAATCTACTATTTGCAATAAACATGTTGTTCAGCCCCGACTTCATAAGCTTATACCAGACTTGAGAGGCACCTTAAGTTCTATAGAGCTTTTGAACTTATTATGTCGTTATGAACCTGCAGCTTAAGTTTTTATATTTTGTTTTCGAAGATTAAATATATAATTAAAATTCCGCGCCAATTGTTAATTTTGATTGACTGCTATGCCGTTTTGTGGATTGAAATTTAAAGTGAAATTTATTTAAATATTCTCAAAATAAACTGTTACTTTAATTTACTCAGAAAGTTTCATGAATTTATTTACGTTTCAATAGATAAGCTTTGCCTGAATTTGAATCTTAACTAAATATTTTTTTTTAAAATTCTATCTCTTCACAATTAAGTTAATTTATTAAATTTTATCGCATCGTTTTAATAATCGATGCGGAGAAATAAAAGTTGGTTGGTTGCGTGGAAGGAATAGTGTCGCGAGCGGCCGTGCTGACGTGGCGTGTGCTCGTTGTCCCCAGGTGATGAAGCCCATGCTGGAGCGCAAGCGACGCGCGCGCATCAACCGCTGCCTGGACGAGCTGAAGGAGCTGATGGTGGTGGCGCTGCAGTCGGAGGGCGAGAACGTCAGCAAGCTGGAGAAGGCCGACATCCTCGAGCTGACCGTCAGGCACCTGCACAAGCTGCGGCGCCAGAGGCGTCTGTCGGCGAGCCCGGTGGCCGACGCGGACCGCTTCCGCGCCGGCTTCACCCACTGCGCCGCCGAGGTGTCGCGCTGCCTGGCCGCCACGCCCGGGGTCGACGTGCGGCTGGGGACCAAGCTGATGACGCACCTGGGACACCGCCTCAACGACATGGACAAGACCCGGCCGCTGAGCGTGCAGGTCGCCGCCCCCGCCGCCGCCCCCAACACGCCCCCGGGCTCGCCCGCCGCATCCAGCTGCAGCAGCGGCGGCGAGGAGGACTCCGACTCCAGCGAGGACGGCTGCTACGCCATGCCGCTCACGCCCTCGTCGACGGCGTCGTGCGGCCTGCTCAAGGTGGCGGAGGTATCGCCCGCCCGCAAGGCCCCCGAGCCCGTGTGGCGGCCGTGGTGAGGCCTCCCCGCGTTGCTCGCCAGCACGAGAATCTCACTGACGTCTTTCAACAGTGCGCGACGCTACATCTGCAAGACTGACGACTACTTAACTTGACTGAACTCGGGTGATCGGCCCTAATACCTATGTATTCAAACAGCTCCTGATTAATTAGCCATAGTGTGAACAATGCTCAAAAGCTGCAATACTTCATTCAGGACTAAGATCTCAAGTTTTTGTTTTATAAAAACTAAATCGTAGTGCCTTAACCTGGTGCATAGCTTTAATTATCTTCAGTGTTTAAATACTGTTTGTTAAGAGTAATGTGGTGTATAAATATTTATTCCAGTTTGAAAGTAGCTTTAGTCCAAAATGTTTTTTAAGCAGCATGATAGCTGCTGTTGTGATATGTGTGTACCTGTGATATTTGTTAACAAATGCATTGATGACTTGTGTTGTATTTAAAGTGCATAAATTTGTTCTCTAAATTGAAAAGAAATTGAGAGATGAATGATAAGCATGTCTGTGATTTGATATCAATACAAATGTTTTAAGAAATTTGTGTTTTTTAATTTAAAATGCAGTTTATTCTATTGATCACATAGGGTAAAGTACTTCATTATAGTTAGCTCCCATTTATTTTAAGGTAATTGATTAAACATATTGAAAAGTTTTTATAATTTTAAATATATTATGAGGAATCTTAGTCTATGTGTTGCAACAGTTTAAACTGCATAAGTAAACCAAATCCACATTTTTTTTTGAAAGTGAAAACAATTAAGATTTAAATTATGAGTACTTCATGTACTTCACTAAGCATCAGAAAAGATAATGAAAAAAAAACCTTTAACATTGTTTACCAAAGTAATTTGGTAAGTGAACTGTAATTCTCATATTTTGTAATATTAATGGATAATTTGCTGAAAATAATCAATTTAACAATGAGAAAACTCAGTACTTTTAAAACTTAGTAATTTATAGTATCTCCACTAAAATGTTATTATAATATTGCTAGTTTTAACAAAAAAAATTTGAAATTGAGAGAAATAATAACTTTCTATTGAAACATTCATCACATTTTACTTACCATCAAAAATAGTAGTTATTAGAAAAATCACAAATGGCTACACCTGTATATCTTGGTAACATACCTTATCTAACCTAATTAGACTGCTCAAAATATCAAATTAAACTATGCCTAAATGAAAATTTTTTTTTATTGAGTTTTCACATGTAGGAAGCTCTTTGAAACATGGTTCAGAAATACACGTTCAGCCTCAAGCTCTTAAGGCATGGGGAAGAAAAGAAATTTTTTTATTTTTATTTTGCTGGAACAAAAACATGGTTCAGAAGCATATGTTCAAGCTTCATCTGCGAGGCATATGGGAGAAACGAAATTATTACATTATTGCTTTTGCTGGTATATACATGCAATAGGCTGTGTATAGTCTTATGAACTATAAAGATAAACCATGATACAATAGTAACATTACTAGGTATAAATATCACTTAGAGTATTGCAGTGGAATTCATTGACTTACATGACTATAAGTATGCTAACTAGTTTATGTTGCTTTAAAATTAGTAAAAAAATCTTCCAATTTTGAGGTAACAGCAAAATGCGTATCAAATAGCATCAGATGGCACAGAAGTGCTTTAAAATGTTTCGCTCCTGGTTTACTTGTATTTAAATATCCTAACTGCCCTTATTTTTTTTCAAAGTAGGCAGATCAAATATTTTTGAGTGTAGACACTTGTGATTCAGATGGTAAGGAAGTTGAGAACATTTACAAATGATGGATTAAGAATATGTTTTGGCTACTTGCGAAAATAGTAGTGATGGGTTTAAATAACAAATTTTCTGGAATTCCAAAGAGTTCTTCCAATCTATTTCTTAAATTTGAATCTAGGTTGCAAGGGTTGCAAATACAATAATGCACAAGAAATTCAGAATATTAAATATTGTACTGAAGAGTTCAAACTTTTTAATCTTTGTTTCACAGATATTCCAGCACCAATACATAATTATAATTTTATTTAAATAATAACATGTCAAACAATTTATTAGGGGAATAGTAATAGGATAGAAATGAAGAAACCAATAGTCGTAGTAAACTTCAGACTTGACTGTGTTGAATTTTTAATTTACTACTTTTCCTCCAATATGTATTTTTGTATCTTTTTCCTTAATGGTAGGTACCTACTGGAGATAGAGGGTTTGAGGATTATACTATTATTTACATGTTCACAAACAACCTCAGAGTATTGTAACTTATGGTTATTACAAAAGTTTCATTGATAGCTACTTTAGGAATGAATAATTTAGTCCTTTATAATTAAACAATGCCAATGATAAAATTTCTGAATTACTTCTTTCAGAGTAGGTAAGTGTCATTTGCCCCCATGTGGGCCTGTGTGTGGGGCAGAAACTACGTATCGGCACTGCAACACTTTTTCTCGTTAAAACTCACTGTACTAAAGTTAAACTCCGTCGTTAACTCATTTTTCATGACAATTGCAAAGTCTTTCGCACCTTAGTACACCCATGATATTACACTAAGATTATCTGTTGCAAATATTTATGGCAGAACAAAAAAATGCAAGGGAGGTAACTTAAAAGAAATAGCCCTTGTAATAAAAAAAAAAAGCACATGAGACCGAGCCTTAAATGTAAAAATTGGTGTACGAAAAGAGCACATTAAGTTAGTTAGTGCAATACAGAGGTAGTACAGTATTGGAATTTCTAGTAATTAAGGCTGGGCTTCATCTGCCATGATATTAGGTTATTTCATTTTTCATTTCTCTAATTTTTATCTAGGATAATTTATACTTATGTAACATTCCATATCCAGGGCCATAGAGAGAAACCAAGGGCACAGGGGCAAATAATGTTGTCATCCCCCCCCCCCCCCCCCCAATAACTTAATGTACAACTTTTAAAACTTCCACAGTTAAAAAAAAAAATCTAAAATCTTAAAAATGTTACTATGGCTATAACTCTAAATGTAATCTGCAACGTAGCAGGCAGTGGCGGATCTATGATTTTGGTTTGGGAGGGGCTTGACCCAGCTGAGGCTAGGCTTTATCAAGGCAAACACTAAAACAATAGTGGACCCAGATGCTACTGGTAGCAGGTTTCCTATGAATACTATAAACAATCCCGAAACTCAAAAGGCCCCCCCCCCCCCCCCCTCAAGAGTTTAAGGATCAGTTCAATAGCTATGTACATATTCTGTTCTGTTATGTCCCCGTCCATGTTCTGTAGCAAATTTCGTTGTCAAATATAGGAATGTTACTTGCAAAAAGTCAGGAAAATATTCATAACTAAAACCTTTGTGAATATTTGCATCATGGTCACTCAATAGTAGTTCATTTCGTGGTTTTCCACAGCTTGCTTCTATAATCACAATTAGGGCTGACCCAGCTTCAAATTATATGAGGGTTGATTTGTGAGGGGTGGGGGGAAGAGATGACCGAAGTGTTTTGCTCAATGGGAAGTCAAGAAATTTTAAAAAGTAATAAATTACCCCTTATAGTATCATGTTTTCTGACATCTTGAAAAGTAATTTTTTAAGTGAAAATTCTTTGCTGAGGGGGTAACAATTTTCGAGCGTTAAGAAAATTCAGATCACATGAGGGGAAATATGTGTGGTGGGGGAACTGGGAGAGGAGGGGAATAGTTACGTATGTGGTGGGGGAATTGGTAGAGGCAGGAGACGGCAGGGAACGGTAGAAATGATGCAGCATACTTGTGCTCTTGCTCTCTTGCGCACTTTCATGCGCGCGTTTGTTTCTTGGGGGTGGACGTTGCGCTATCCCCACTCCGGGGCCGTTGGCGCAGTCGGTGATCGCTGGAGCAGCCTTGAGCGGGCTCCACGTGGCGGCGTGCGGCTCATGTTGAGCCCCGCCATGCTGCAGGGATAGGGACCCGCCTGCGCCTGACGCCACCCCGACTTTAAGGAGTATGGGCAGAGGGCAACACGAGGTTTAAGCTTATTGTAGTGCACCATGCAACGGGCCATATTTAAAAGAAAATATTGTTCTTTCATGTATGTATTATAAATTTGATTACTTGTGTCAATCAGTATTGTTAAACAATGTTATGTATTATTAACTGTGTAACTAAATATTTCTGCTGGTATAATGCTTTTCATGCTTTAGTTTGACATAGATAATTATTTGTCACAAATTATTATTTGATTAACTAAATCACACACTGTATTATAGTTACGAGCCCACGAGTGTATAAATATATTAAGTTCAGCTAAGAGGCGTGAATATTTCTCGATCTTAGTGTAGCTGTGGGTGACTGTGGCTCAACAAAGTAGCATTGAGCTAGGTCTTATTCTTATGCCATGTTGTCACTTTCACATGCCAGATACCTACCTCAGACGACACATGTCCATTTGAACAATTAGTTAAGCTGCATAAACTACCTAATTGTAGGCAAACTTCAAGTTTTAAGAATTATTTAAAATTCAAGTTTGTTTTAAATATGTGAAAAAAAATTTAGTACATTTTTTTTATTCAAGAATCTACAATTTATTTATTAGTATGGAAGAGTTATTTCATATGAGATCATACCTGCGTCCTTACTATTCTCAATTATTATATCTTTTCTATTAAAAAAAATATATTAGTAATTTATCTCTATCTATAACTAATAAGCAAGAAGTTTCACTTCTGTTGCATATGGACTCCAGGCACACATTTTTTTGAAATGTCTTCAGTTATTTTTAGTTATGGGAGTTATGAGGCAGGACGGGTGTAAAATGGCCTCCATTGCCCCTCCCATAGTTTCACCACTGATCCCATTTTAAAAATATATCTACATTAAAAAATATACAATAAGCTGAAAACCAACAATTCAATATGACTGGTGAAACCAAGCTGTTACTACTCTAGCAGGGACGGCCCCTAACGCTGTTGAACGACTATCGGGGTCCCATGGCAGCCCCTTTATATTTTACCAGTTCATCTATTTTTCTGTGAAAAATATGGAGATTTATGGGAAAAGGAAGAATTAAATTTTCATTAGCATGTATTTTAAATAACCTTTCTATTTTGAATTAAATAACCTTCAAAGATTTTATACACTCATATAATGAAGCAATTTCATCAGAATTTGATTGTTTGCATTTATAAAACTAGGTTTGTCAGGAAAGAATATATATATATTACTTAAGATAAATTAGTAAAACCACCATTGAAATTTAAGTTCTGAATTGGCTTAAGAAAAGATTGTTTTAAAGATATTACTTTTCCAATTTTTTTGGGAAGGGACCCCCAAACAGCCTTTTACTCTGCAGGTTATTCCAAAAGCCCCGGCTCTTCTCCAAAATAGAAGAACCTTGCAAAAGTAAATGGTCTGGGGACCTGCAAACCCTAGGACCACCAATGTGTTACAGAATGTTTTTGTTTTGATAGCTTGATTAGGTGTTTGTAAAAACTGTTATCCAAGTAGGTATCAATATTACATTTTTGTGGTTCTGTATACTAGCCAAAAAATTAAAATTAATTTCATCACGTTAATGTTTAGGATACTTTTTCTTAAATCTGACATCTCTGACCTCGAAGCTGATCTAGAGCACAGGCTGCTGCTTTGAGATGCACAAATTTGCATATGCTGAGTGCACACTCATCAGTTTAATTTTAATTATTACAAAAATACATTGTCATTTGGGTAATTTCTTCAAAGCACATGAAAGAAGACAAATGTACTTAATAGTTATCCCATGTGAGTTGGTCGCCCGGCAAGAGGTCGCTGTAGAGCCAGTGCGCCGCACCCCTAAATGTAATTAAATATATCATTGTAAATTATTTTTATTGTTTCCCGAGTGCGACGTGACGGCAGACCGGCCCGGAGGGTTTTTATGTACTTTCATTTAGAGTTGTGCATTTAAATATAAGGACGCTTCCGGAAATTCGCGAAGCACACCGAAGGAAACCGAAGCCAGACACTATTTAAATATATCCATTAATAATTGTAATTTTTATTATCCTTATTAATATTCAGTAAGTGTCATGTGATTATTAATTAAGAGTGTTTATCCCGTTTACTTTAATAACCCAGGGCACGCAGTCTTACAAATGTTAACGGTAATTGTGTTTGGCGCGAAGGATGCCATGTTTCCTGCCACAAGCCTTGTTTCACCCCAGTCTCCTCCTTCAGCCAGCCGAGAGTGGACGTCTCTGCAGACACCCCGAGGATATCACTATTGCATAACTGATAAGTAGCTCTGTAAACTTAATTGATTCACACCGCTTTCTTTTTCATCCTTGGGGCCTCTCTCAGTCGGTGGGGGCTGTTTATTAATTCGTGTTATACTCTCAGGAGTTTTTTTAACATCTCTCTCCACGTAAAAGCTTGGGGCGACCACGTGTCTGGTCCGCCTCCTCAACTTATACCAATTCGTGCCTCGGGCGTTTCAACCATGTAAAGGGAGGAGTGTAGAAGGACGTGTAAAGTATTAATAAATCCAACTGAACGAGTCACGTGTCTTTTGTGTTTGGGTGACACGTGCGTCCTTACTCCAGTCAGCGGCGTGTGGGACGCCTTAAGAGCCCACTGCGGATAGGGAGGAGCGTGCCCGACGCTGAGAGCGGGCTCGGTATAGGAACAGGTGTTAACATTCGAGGTCAGGAGGGCTAATATCTCGCCTCACACGAGCCACGTAACGCCCTGAATAAGAGTCTCTAGTCGGGTCCACGTGCCCACTCACGTGGTGGCGCCCACTATCTCCGCAACTAGTGCAGAACGTAACACTGATAGGGCCTCAGAATGTACGCACATTAGGTGGTTTTGTAGTTATTTAGTTGCAAGGTTTTTTAGGATACAGCAAAGTAAAATTGCTGGATTTTTTCTTGCTGAAGGGTTGTGAGCAAATTTTACAAAACACTAAATATCTGCTTAGATTATGAATATGCTGTAGTTTCCTGTTAAACTGGTATTTACACCCCCCTCCTCCTGAAGATGGACCCCTTAATTTTCTTCACAAAGAAAAGAAACACACATATAGGTTTAATCAGTATGTGGTTCAATAATTTTATCTCGTGATTGGGCTGTTCCTCAGTAAAAATAAAGTTAAGATTTATGATTTTTATCATAACATGAATATTGTGAGTTTGGGCACCTCAGAATATATATTTTTAATCAGATTTCCTTAAACGCCACTTACCTATTTGTATGTGCTCGAGATTAAACTAAAAATTTTTTTGAGTGCCTAGTGTTTCAGAAAAACACTAGCTAAAGGAGCAATTTGGGTTAGCACTATAGATTTTTCATGAAAATGTCAGGATAAAATCATAAGTGTTTTGTACTAATATGTAATTTAATTATCAAACTCTTTAATATGATGGTTATATGACCTGTAGACGTGTGGACTGTTACTCGCCGCTGTATGCCGGATGGGCCAGCTTCGTAATTGCTTTGCTTTGTTTTTTCATTTCCTTTTTGACAATGCCTTAGCACTTGCATTCACTTGGCCCTGCCCTGGACTTTGTAGGCTTTCTATGATCCAGAACATAATTACGAGTCATGTTGAGTTTAATTAGGTTGTAATTTTTAATTTAATACCTATTTTCACTCATATTCCAGCGAATATTTTAATTGTGTTACTTAATGCTCCTAGTTGTGTTCTGCAAGATCTTCACAATGACACCCGAATCAATGTACTAGCCAAACAAGTTTCCCTGCTACACCTAGTTATTACTGTACACAAAGCTAATTCATAACAATCATGCTGGTATGATGATGTCACAGGTAAAACAAATACTGTGCGACAAACATGATCTATCCGTTATGGCCCAACCATTGTTGATGCATTATTAGTCTCGTAATTAGCTATTCAAATTTAACTGCATTAGGCACACAAGAAAGTTTGACAAACTATCACAGTAACGAGGAAATAAACAGTTTCACGTCAAGAAGCAGTTCTAAATTTCTTTATTACTTTATTAAGTAACATCATTCTCTCTTCAAAAGTAAATTGGAGTTTCTACATCCTCTTTTAACCTTTTATTTTGGAAACACTGTCCTGAAATCCATTTTTCCACATCCAGTAAATGAGCTGCACAAAAAAGATTACACACTGTACCTCCTATGATAGTAAAACTCGGTCTCCACCCCGCCAGTACCAGTCCCCACTGGCGGAATGCACCCTTGCATCACGTCCGTACGAGTCAAGTTAGTAATTGTGTCCGAAACTAAAGAAGTGCTGCGTGCCGTGTGTTAGGCACCTGTATGAGTACCTGTGTATTTAATTCCCGTAAGAGTTTATGTGACTTCATAATATTCACCAAATAAAGTAAGTATGCATGTGATCCCTTAAGAGTACCTGGTTTGACGAATGACTTAATATCTTTTGCGGCCCCAGGTACGTAGTACTCACTGAGTATAGTTAATAAATAAATACTCCGGCTCCAGGTAAAACAAGTAGCCCACAAGCAACGAATAGTCTCTGGTTTGGCTGGTGTTTTTCAAGTAAAAAATTACCATATACATAATGAGCTCATATTTAGACCTTCTGTTAGTTGTTTCCCAAATGGGAAATTTAACTAAGTAAATTTTAAGATGTTTAGACATTACGTTTTACATAAAACATTTATTAGTGCTTTATGGATGTGGCAAGCGAGGGAGCTGTCCCTTCCCTCTCCCGCCGCTCCCCTCTTGCGGCAGTCTTCAGGAGTTTGCAGTACAAGGCGGACATGACCATCACGTGTGGAAGCTGCAACACTTACATTTACTGAGATATGCGTGCCGGTAAATCTTATTAATCAACCGAAACCTTCGGTATTTAATTCACCACGAATACCTGGACCAGTTTGCGGTGCAGGGCATGACCCTCTCGCCCTAACTTCTCCTTTGTCGCGTGACCGCACCATGGGAGTTTTAAAAAGACTACAGGGCTGACTGATTCGGATCACAATTTTTCCATTGCGGGAATGGACGCCAGAGGACGTAGACGTGTAACATGAAGTGTAACATGTGTTAACAGTGTTTCCAGGGTAATTTGTAGCATACAGATTCAGGCTTAGTACCTATCAATTGGCTCGTGTAAATAAAACCACGCCCGCCAAAACTTTGTTTTATTCAGTAGTTTGCCACCCAACCTATGTAGGAATCAAATCCCTGTGCGGAGAAGGGAGCGCTCAAGGATGTTGTTAGTTAGTAGGGCCTTCACAAACTAGTGCAGCCACCGAGTTTGGTGAGCCACACTGGGGCTGGCAACCCACACTGACCCTGAGGTTAGACCTCCGGGCTAACCTGGTGCCCTCCTGGACCAAGCTCATATTTAAATTGTTGTAATTACTTTCGCGTCACTAAGTTCAACCTGGTTCTTAGTCACGGGACCGCCGGGCGGTGGCACACATAAAATGGTTGTCTTGTCAAAACTTGTCATTATGAGCCATATGCAAAACTGAATATTTAGGTTACATTGATTGGTTTTTACTAATGTCTGAAAATATGTAATTATATTTGTTGAGTTGTATGGGAAAATTTCAGCATTACGGTATAACCTTGTAAAGTTGGCCCCTCAGTTATTCGGATCTTTGGATGACCCTGACTAATTTAGAGAATAGGAAAAGAAAAAAAAAAAAACATTGTATTATAATTTATAATCAAAGATAAAACATACAAATAACATTATGTAATGTTGCAAAAACCCTGCCCTCCTAGCTAAATATTTTTCTTTTAAACTATTTTTATGTATTTAAGGGTTGATATTTCACTTGCTATGTGTTTTAAGAATGTACCTTGTATTCTAACAGACATTTTCAATCATTACTATTTTTTTATGTAATTATTCCCAAATAAGTCGCTGTATTAGACTTTTACCTGTTTTGGCCTACTTTTTCAGGTTTTTTCTAAATAAGTTTAATTTTGTAAATAAATTTGTATTATGATTGCTGTTTGTGATGTTCATTAATGTGTTGAATGATTCTAGAACACGGGACTGTGTCTGGTGTGATGGTTAGAAAGAGAGGCATGAGAGGCCTGTAAGTGCGAGGGAGAACGAAACAGTGATTTCCCTGCCAACAGAGATGAAAGCTGGGATTCCCCACTGGTCGTGGGGACTAAGTGATAACTGCTGTCTCACGGTGTGGGAGAGAGAAGGAAAATGTAAAGTCCCTGTTTCTATGTACGAAAATCGTTTTCATTGTATCTTTGCGGTGTTCTTATTGGCTTGTGATGTGTAGTGTGAATGAAGCGTGCGTGTGATTGGTCGGTGAGGTCATGTGACTTCTCCTCCCTGCGTGGAGGAAACGGCTTCACGAGTTCACCAGTCGTCCGTCGAACGCTGCACAAGTAGGTCGCGTTTGGTGGCTTCTCGCCAAATTATGTAGAAATTGTGAAGAGAAAATTTAACGTTGGTAGCTAGAGCCATGCAGTTTCATAATCATTTGTTTTGAAACTTTTTGTATACAGTAAACTCCCGGTATACCGCGCCCCGATAGATCGCGGAATCGGGTATATCGCGGGTCAAACCATGTCCCCCAATCAGAAATTAATAATAATAATAATAACACAGTAGAACCTCGTTAATTCGTGATGGTCGGGACCGAGATAATCACGGATTACCGAATTTCACGGACTAGCGATTAAAGCCCGGAAGGTCTTGTCAAGCTTCTCAGATACCGGCGTGCAGCTGGGTTAAGGCCAAGGTCATGTGACGTAACATCTACCGAGGCTTACTGCGCCATGGCAGCAGATGGATATAAATAGTAAACTCTCCATTATTCGTGTTAATTGGGACCCGCCGATGCCCGGCTAATTAAAATCCTGTAAAAAAAAAAAAGTAATAAACCCGGATAATCCGTTCACGGTAAAGACCGTCTTCGAATTAGTCTCTGCTTAAAAAAAATACGGCACTGCCTAGCCATTAGTTCACGGTCATTTACAACAGCCGAAGAGAGAAAGATAAGATCGTGCTGAACTTGCACACATAAATTTTGGGTAGCCCCCCCCTCCCTCTCAATCTTCCCACTTCGTCCAGCCGAATGCCAGCCAGACACGTCACTCGCCAGGCGCCTGCCGTGCGTTGGCGGGTGGAAACAAACAAAGGGAGACGGGAAGCAGAAGTCAAGACATCCCCCTCAAGTTTAAAGAGTGACAAATGTGACAGCTGAAAGGGGGACGACACAAAGGGTCGGTACAAACAGCGTTGCAGAGTTTGGCGGCCCATGCGAAGGCTTGCAGTGTTTGCCGGCCGCCGGCCCGCGTGACGTTAATTTTAAGCGCTGACAATTTTTACTTCTCTTTTTTTTCTGCACTTTTAAATCGTCCCGGATTATCCGATTCCCGAATTAGCGCGTCACGGATTAACGAGTTTCTACTGTAATAATAATGGAATAAATGATTGACAGCCGATTAGGATAATTTTGCGTTGTAACTCACAAACTAAGCATCGGGCAGAAAAAAGCCTAGGCGTAGAAAATGTCCGCAGTGAAATTCTAAACAAGATATCTCCGTACATTATTCCTCTATCTTGTAGTGTTTTCAAATTATGATCCAATCCAGACCAGTGTTATTTTCTGAAACATTAGTTCTTAACATTTTTTTTAACCCACAAATAAAGCATCGGACAGGGGACCCGATAAAGCCTACCGTCCAGCGACATTATCCAGCGTGACTCGGCTGGGGATTGATTTTGGATAGGTTTGGTTGACGGCAAGCGCTTGGAGGGGAGAGGCGAGCCGAGAATATGCGACCAAGACACCCGGGTAGAGCGGTAGACGGGAGGAGTGGAATATAAGCGCCAGTGATGAGAGGGGCGATTAAGCCGAAAGGGGGGAAGTCTGGTGACCTTGAGTAGTTCACTCATTTCCGTCTGCACACTTCTCGTGGTCACGTGTGTTAAGCGGAGACATATAAATGTTTTGTTACAACTTGAACCTACAGACGTAATATTATTCGTTGTATTATACACGTTCATCTTTTTACTTTGGTATAATGTTTTAACATTAAATAATAAAGTAAATCAGCTAGCGTAATTTTAATCTTTGCCGAGGAATTCCCAGTGGTCCAATACTTACGTGAACCATACTGTACCACTTTTGCCGTGAGGTAGTAAACAAGCCCCGGATATGTTTATGTGTAGCGGCCTCCCGACCTTTAACCAGAGGCTGGGGAATATAACACTTGCCGATCCGAGCCACACACACTCAGCAACTCGACAAAGCGTTTGATGGAATAAGTAAAGACAACGTTTAACAGACTTTTTAATACGGCGCCACTGATTGCGCTAAAATTATTTTGGCGCAATTTTTGTATCCCACATGTGACCATTTATAATTTACTATAAGCATGGATAACAAAGTTTAACCACTTTACACGATAGACGATTCTTTATTTTATATTGTACGAATGCTAGAATAGTTTTTCACGTATCTGCTGCATACTTCTGCAAAAGACACGCTATTTGTAAGTACGTAAATCTAGAATTTTTATTTTGTCAATCAAACTCGGTACTTTGCGATTCATATTCGGTTTGAAGTATTACTATGGCCTTTCTATTTAGAAGACTTTGACCACAAAATCGTGTGTAACCGCACACACTGCACTTACTTTGTTACGGACACTCAGACGAAGCAGATACTGTGGCTGACACCACGAGACTGGCAGCAGCTTGTGTGCCGCACGTGTGTATGGCGGCGTGTGGCGCGCTCGTAGGCCGTGCGACAAACTGTGCGCGGCATGCGGAAAAATAAAAAATAAAATTCAACATTTAATATTTATATTTACAATTTATTATTTTTATTTTTTCACCCGCGTTTAGTGAAAACTGCGGATGCAAAGTCCGCACAAAGGCGGGCCGTCTATACTGTGCGTGCTTGCCGACCTATTAGAACACAGGCGGTGTTTTATGCCTTTTGACCTTGGTCACATCGAAACATCGCGGTTATGCAACAACGCGGGTAAAAGTTATGTCCCCCGACAACCGCGTTAAATAGGGAGTGTACTGTATTTTCAATTAGAAATTGCGGCTACCGACGTCGGCGTTTGGCTCGTGGTGAAGTTCATTTTCGCTGGGTATGGCCACGTGTGAGGCCGCACTGACTTCGTGTACTTACAGTAAAATATTACTGAAGGACGTTATTTTTCGTTAATTCTCATCGCGCAAGCTGCGAGCATTTTACGACGGGCAGATGTACGTGTTGAACGAGTGAGTGAGACATTGAAAGTGATTGGATTCGTCTGTGCATTCTATTTTGAAAAAAATAAAACAAACACTAAAAAATTGGCGCAACATCTTTTTATTTTGTATGTAACGAACCGTTATATTTGGCGCCCGGCCGCGAGGCTTGAATTTGGACACGACCCTGAGATTGAGACGGACATTTTCGGCAATAAACAAAAAAATATAAACAATCTTAAAACCGTTCGAGACTACGATAACCTCAAAGGACAAAAAATTTACGACTAATATTGAACAGTTTAGAAGAAAACGGCGAAGTGTATCCAGAACTGTCGGCGCAGCTGAGCGGCGAATGCGGCAAGAGACTGCGGGCTGTTTCAGCGAGTGAAGTGTTCCAGAGAAACAGCGGAAGGCGGTACATCGCGGGACAGAGCGACCCAAGGCACCATGGGACTTCAGGCCTGTCTCAACGTGGGACTTCAGGACATAGAATTCGTCACATAGTGGGATGAATCGCCGAAAATAGCAAGTCGATAAATGGAACTAAATTAATTGTTTGCATTGTTTTTCTTTTCTTTTGAACTTTCAAATAATATTTGTGTTAAATTTTTTGTAATTTGGATATTTCATTATGACAATTAATAGCCCAGTTGAGATTATGGGGGGGTCAGTTTCAATTGATCAGTTGTTATTGAATATGATGAGGGAAATGAACCAGAAAATTGAACAGGGACAACAAGGAATGACACAAAAATTTGAACAAAGGAGTCAGGAAATGATACTGGGACAACAGGATCTAACTAATAAAATTAAACTGGGACAACAGGATCTTACTCTAAAATTATAACAGGGTCTAGCACAAAACACGCAGGAAATAAGGCAGGGAATTTCACAGATGAAGGATGAAATTATTAAACATATACAGCAGGAGTTAGGAAATATAGAGGGTAAACTTGATGTACAAACTGATGTAAAGGAGGAAATTCACACTTGTAAACAAAGGGTTGAGAGCTGTGAATCACAAGTGGAAAGGGAACCAACTAATGTAGAAATTGGTGAAAATGAATTAAGGGTGTCCAAAGAAAATGTTGAATTTATTGGTCATGATGTACATAAACACGTAAACATTGGAAACAAGTTTGAATTGTTTCGAGATGAAGGGAACAGTGAATTTTTGTATAATGTGGAGGAAAAGTTTGTTACAATAAGAGGTAATGCACTGGGGATCAGGAGTTTGTGTAAACAGATGGAAAAAGTGGAGAATGAGATGAAAGCGTTCTCAGATACACTTAAAGATGAGTTTGCTGAGGAAGTAATCAGTGAATTGAGTTTTGCAGATTGCGGAGAAATGATAAAAGGGAAATTTTTTCAAAACCTTAACCGTAATGTGCCAAAATGTGGGTTGTGTGTACCAAATAGTTTACAAACTAAAATTTTCTCACTGATCCATGTGAGAAAAACTGTGCAACATGATCAGAAGTTTTGTTTGTGGAAACATGTGTACAGAACTATCGCCGAAATTGTAAACAGTTGTTTGTTATGGTCACAGACAGAAGTAAGCATGGTAAATGTACAGGGGTGATGCAACCTCTGGAAACAGTGTTTGTCGACGTGTTTGGCCCACTGCCTAAATGGAGGGGTGTAGTCAAATATTGTTTTGTTATGTTTGATGTTTTTTAAATTTTTTGCAATTTTTGCCATTTTTTTTTGTTTTTCAGAATTTTTTTTTTATCCTTTAAATTGTATACTTTTTCATGTTTTGTATTTTGTAGAGTTTTTGAATACACAAATAAGATTTATACAGCAATTTTTTACAAGATTCTTAAAGAAAAGGAAGATAAATACATCAAAGTTAATGTGAATAATTTCTGTTGTTTTGAAACAATAATAATAATAATAATAATAATAATAATAATGGTATAAATTCTTTTTGAGTAGACAGTTACTAAATATTATGCGAAGAAATACTTTACATTGTGAGAATTTCATTGCACTGGGGTAATGTTTTGTTTGTTTGATGCTGTGTCATGGGAAGATGTTAACTGAAATTTATTATGAGTTATGTTTTCGGGAAAATGATAGAATTTTTGAAAAGGTTTAATATTTTAAATTAAAGTGCCACACATTTGTGATGATAAATGTTTGTTTTGGATTGAATGACAGGGTGACAACATCCTATATTAAAGGTATGAAATGTAATGCTAAATGATAAAGAATAACAGTCGTCGAGTTTTGAAGCTGCAGAAGCAGTTGTGTGTTCATGATGGCCAGAGTTGGTTGAATTTTTTGTATTGCCCTAAATAATCAGCAGATTTTTTTTTTTGTGTAATGTGGTTTTTGAGGCAGCTGGGGGGCCAGGAGGTTAATTTTAAATATGTTTCCAGCATGGAGTCCGATGTTTTTTTTTTTTGCAAGGGTGCGTCCCTTCTCCTTGGTCGCTCCCACCCCTCATCAATTTTAATTTTATGTGGCTGCTGCTGAAAGGGGAGATATGGTTTGAAACCTAAGGAAGGGCATTGATTCATGTAATTTGTTTTTGAAGAATAGAAACATGTACTGTAGCTTAATGAAGTGTTTGTCATGCCATGACTGTAGAGTTGTCAATTTGTTGTTTGTGAAAAGTTAAGTGAGGCATGTAAAGCTTAAAGTTTGATATGTAATGATAAGTGCTGTGTATAGCTTTGTATAATTTGTTGTTTTAAATTTCGGAAATAGGTTAGCCGAGCTGACTAGCAGCTAAAAGGGTTGTAGTTGGGCGCCCCATACCTTTCGGCTAGCTCGGGAGCTAGGAATGATGGTGAAGGAAGTTGGAAGGAAAGGAATTCTGTGTATTTTTTTTTGTGTGATGATAATGATGTTTTTGTGTATTTTGTATATTATGGTTAATGATACTAGGAAATGTAAGTGAATAATGTAAACAAATGAAAATGCAGTGTGTTGATATAGAATTAAGTTTGTGTGTATTTGGCAAATATGAGGTTGTGTATAAGTTTGAAATGTTATCCAGTGGTTGAAGTTATGATAGAGGTATTGTGAAGATACTTAGAATTTTAGAAGTTGTTTTTTTAATGGAATTTAGGAAAATTTTGTGTCAACAGTTTTGAAGTGATAGTGTTGTCAAGTTTTTGTTAGTGCAGATATGAAGAGTTGAGATATTGGTTGATTTGTGGGTTAAAGTGGTCGTTTCATGGGATTTGAGGAGTTTGTCATAAGCAGCAGAGAATTATGGTAACAATGGTTTTTAAAGGAGATAATTTGTTTTGAGGTTATTTGTTGTCGTCGAGGTTGCTGCCGAAGTGTGTTTTGAAGAACAGCACTCTGAATGTCGTGGGACTTGAGGAAGACAATCAGGTGGTCCACAATCAGCTTTAAAGATCAGAGAAAAGTTTGTAGATTATTTCTGTAGTACAGAAAGATCTGTGCAGACACAGAATCAAACGATTTACATTTATTTACCCAACACAATCTGAGTTTCACCGTTGTGTTCTAGATTTTGTATTACTGAAACTTGCCAGTTTTCAGTATGCTGAGTGCTAACTTTAGTAACAATTAGGTCTACATGGTGTTCTTTTATATTGACTATAAGTCAATACGTGTGGCAAAACACGACAGTGCGAATTCTGTATACTAATGTCATATTGTGTTTCAACAAAATTTGTAATAACCATTTTAATCATCTAACAATTTACATTCATACAAAAACTTAAATTTTCTTTATAAATGTTATATTTGGATTTTTATTTGGATGCATTTTTTGTTCTTGTCTATAGTTTTTGGTCTAGTGTTTGTTTTGTTATTGTGTATTGTTTTCATTATTCATGTTTGTATTTTATGTCCTTTTATGTTGAGCATAAACCTGCAGCTCTTTAATGGCATTGGTGTGCATGTCACAAATTGTAAATAAATAAAAGTTTAACTTTAAAATACACACACACAAATTTGCATACATCTGCTTTGTTATTTCTTGCAGCTCCAGAAGGGGTACTTGGGAAGGGGAATGAGGGGAGAGCAAACACTGGCTGAATGCCACTGTAAATTTAAAAGGCAAGTTTTAAAAACCTTACCCCGCCCACACAGTTGCGTGGTATAGTTGATTTAGCTGAGATGAAGCTATTTGGTTGCGATGAACCACTAGTTCCGTGAACCACTAACGAAGTGTACAAAAAGATTTTTAAACAGAGCCGAAAGTGCTATTCAATTTTTAATTAAATTTAAAGCTACAGTTTCGCAAGTACGGCCAAGTCTTAATGGATTGTGAATAATGAATCCAGAATAGTTTCAAACTTTAATATATGCTAAAGTACTATGTAATCAGTTTTATGAAATTGTATTTTATTGTGTGCAAACTGTATATTGTTGCCATGATAAGGATGTTTCATAACATTGTTACGCAGTTTCGCACTACATAACTATACGACTACCAGACGGCGCCTCTGGCTATCTGATGGATACCACCCGCAGCACAGGGGCGCGCAATGATCGATTTCTGCGTGCCGGACGGCAATACATCGGGGCCGCTCGGGCCGCTTCGACTCCGCCCGGCTTCGCGGGCTTTGTCCGGAACAACCAACGATGACGTACTTCCGCCGGCGGGTATCCAGACTGTTCCTCGGTCTGGCCCCGGAGGACTATATAAACCGGCCCAAACAACGCTTCTGCAGGCAGTCTCCGACTGGCCCAGCAGCATGAACCTGCAGTAACTACCATCTACACCACCGGCCTCCTCCGTCACGCTGCCCGACGACGTGGCAACCGCTTCAGGAAGGAAAGGGTACGAGCCGTCGGCAGAATCTAAGTCCGTAAGGGACTCTGAAGATTTTTCAACCCAGTAGAAATATTACAAGTCCCTGAGGGACTTAGAATAAATTCAAATCACATTTGTTAGGACTTAGAATTTTCGCAGAGTGAGGAAATAGAAAATTTGCCTCGTCTGTAGAATGAAGGGAACTGTCTCGTAAAAGGTTACGGGATAGGTAAAGTAAATGTTTGACTGGTGTTGAAAGTAAAACGGCAGTGGGGCACGTGGCAAGAGACGGAGGAGAGGTCGAATACCGCATAACGTAAAGTGTACCAACTTACAATACGTTGAGGCCTACCGTAACGTAACCAACGTAATTTTACGTAACGGATTCGACTGAACTATTATAAGTTCCCGGACTACACGCTCAACATACACGATCACTCCTGATAGAACTTCAAAATGCAGCAACTTCGTTGAACGGCTGACGAGCCGAGTAATGATAAAGACTGTTCGCCGCAATATTAGCGGGGCGTCACGGCATACCGCTGTCAGTAACCAGGAGACTGTTGAATACGACTCGCTGAGTGTAAGAACGTGTGTGTAAGAACGTGAACAGTTTAAGTGTCATAAATTAGGTATTGATACTTACACCAGAAACTTGAACTTAAAGAATCAGACCACTATGCATGAGAATGTAAAGTAGTACGTATAATATAAACTGTACTATAAGAGATTTCATGTCAGGTCTCCTTAATTATTTTCTTTCATATTTTCATATTCTCTAATCGTAATTTGAATTGTTTGGCAATGTTAAATTCATGTTAGTACAGTTAGTTAACGTAATATGGAATGTGCCCAAAAACCATTTTATTTGATGTTCATATTTTTCTGGTAATATAATTTGCTGTTTGCCTTATAATAAGGCAATAACTTAATGTGTGTGACATATATTTGTGACCCGATATTGTTAATTATATTTTTCTGTTAACAGACATCGTGGGCACTTGCTGTAATAAGAAATCAGAATGTTGTCATATATGAATATGCGTGTACTGAAGGATGTGATGTTGTTATTACAAGTTTTGTTAATAAAAACACTTTTGTTTCTCGAACTTGTAGAACCTCTTTCTGAGATTTCACCCCTTGTCCTCCCGCCCTTCCGGACTGGTGGTAACAAGAAAATGTGCCACTCTGCTTCTCAGAGCGCGTTCTAGAGTAATAAAGCTAGCTTGAATGTACACCTTCAATACACGAGAGGTATTTCTGAAATTTTTTTTCAAGTGGCGATTAGTAAACATTGTTTGTTTGATGTTGTTGTTTAAGGTAGTATTGAGTGTGATAATTTGTGTAAGAAGTAGTTACTGCCTAGACATGCCTGTTACAGGGACAGCTTGGATACAAGAGGTATCCAAATCTACTTTGGGACAGCTGCTAAACGACTTGAAACTGCCGGACATTAACGTAGAGCAGATGACGCTCGACGAGCTGAGACAGCGTGCGCGAACCCATTTCAACAAAAGTAGTGAGTCCATGGTTGCTACAGAAATAGAATCTTAGAATTCCCTGACTTTTCCCTGTTTTCCAGAAATTTAAGAGAATAATTCCCTGACTTTCTTATGAAGTACATACCATAAATATTAACGTGCATATGATTAAATGTAATATAAAAATTTCAACATGAGGTAAAATAAGTTTTTTTATTGTGTTATTTTGACGGCAGAATTGCGAATGTGTTTTTTTCCTATGACATGGCTGGTGAGAGCTCTTCGGCCCATATTGTTGAGTTGAATACTTTTGTAGCACAAAGTGCAATACGCAGAATTTATGTTTTTAGCAGAGGGTTTGATATGCTGAAACTGTGATTCCTTGAGCCAATTCTCCTTAAAAGTAGTTTTCTTCGACATCTCTAAGCTAAAAAAAAAAGTAGGCTACATATTAATATTTTCAGGTTAGGTTAAAAAATTATTGTTTATGAATTCTTAAAAAAATATTACTACACAAATACAAAAACTATTACAAATTCACACCTAGCAATATAACGGGCCTACTTAGATAATTACAATAGCAGCATTACAACATGCAATACTCTTACATTCTTACAATGTTAACTAACGATTCTGGGGAAAAACATGTTCAGTTATGCATATTTTTTTATACACAATGTAAGTGTCACGCAACAGAACTCACGGATTATAACGGTTGAAAAAAAAGTAATTAAAAACTTAGAAAAAATGCAAAAACATAACCGCACACAAAAGTCACGTGTTTTCGTATCAGCTTGGTAGTTTTCAAAATGAGAATTGGTATTGCTTCTTTATCAAAATGTACTTTATTTTCTTATGATCGCATCAAAAACTAACTTCACCTGAAACAACGCCTTTAAATTCACGTAATAAGCTTTGTACTCATCTTATTCCACGTGAAAATAGCCTTCAAAAGATAAACGACGCCATGCCCGTTCTGTAGTTCTTGCATGGAACGGAACAAAACACAAAGTCTCAAGGGCAAATTAAAAAGGATCAAAACACGAACAAATGAAGGCCGGGTTCGCTAGTGAACAAACAAGTGCCTGGATTGGCCAAAAGTTATAGTGGGTGGTTATAACAGCCTATTGCAACGGACAATCGTAGACCAAGTAAAAAAAAGCTGCAGTTGCTGTGTGCCTTAAGCAGCAGCCTTTTAGCGGAGTCGTTCGGTAGCAGTACGAGCGCATCAAAACAAAGCTTTGTTTGAATTATAAGCAACTTTAAAATGTCCAGAATTCGTAGAATTTTCCCTGACATTTCCCGGAATTCCCTGACCATTTTAATTTCCCTGACATTTCCCGGTTTTCCAGTCCTGTAACAACCATGTGAGTCTTATGCCAGCGAACAGTTAGCCATGATGCATAGGCTTAATGAAGGTAGATGTATGGAAATTATCGTGAAGCCTATTGTTCACAACCTGCCAGTTTTGAAGGATTGCGATCCGAAAAATTTAATACATTTTTTGTGTGCAGTAGAAGAAATTATTGATATAAAGATTTTGAATTCTGGATCAATGTATGGGTTATTACTGAAACATGTCCCTAGTGAGTTAAGGGGGTTAGTTCTTACAGCACAAGAGAATAATGTAACATGGGAATTAGTAAAACAGGAGATGATTAAGTTTACCACTAATGTAAAAACGCGAGAATATTTGTGTGACAAATTTCTGTGTAGAGCTCAAGGGGAAAACGAATCTGCCCTTGCCTTCGTCACTAATATCACGAAGTATGTTAGGATACTTGGGAATCCCTATAGTGAACAAGAGTTAGTGGAAATGATCCAAGATAATTTGTGTACACAAGTTCGTACGCATTGCCTAGTTCAGAAGCCACTGTCATTAGATGAGTTAAAGGTCGTTGTTTCTTTAGCTGAAAGACGGACTCGTGTCTCGAAACGGGAAATTGAGGCTGTAGATGGGTCTAGGAAAATAAGGTGCCTTATTTGTGGTAAAGGGAACCATGAGACGCAGTCTTGTATATATCATAGAGATTCTTATAGTAAGAATGCTCGAGGGAAACATAATTATAGGCCTCCTGAAAAGGTGTTTCAGAAGGGAGTATGTTTTGAATGTGGTCAGAAAAGTCACTGGCGCAATGGTTGCCCCAAACTTTTATGACGAGAATTAATGACGACTAAAACTACTGCACGTGACGTAGAGGTGTTACGTTGAAATGTTACCGATTATGGAAATGTCTAATTTATTTAAATGGTGTGAAATTTAAAGTGATGTCAACATGTGTTCAAACATGCTTGCATGTTTGTTTTTTTACCTTAATGTAACCTAATCGTAACTTAGACTTGAGAGTGGTACTTGTGGAGTGGCTGGCCACCTCTTCATGGTGCCTATCGAAAGCCGGAGTTTTCGATCACCGCCCTGGGGAGATTTGTTACGCAGTTTCGCACTGCGTAACTATACAACTACCAGACAGCGCCCCTGGCTATCTGATGGATACCACCCGCAACACAGGGGCGCGCAATGATCGATTTCTGCGCGCCGGACGGCAATACATCGGGGCCGCTCGGGCCGCTTCGACTCCGCCCGGCTTCGCGGGCTTCGTCCGGAACAACCAACGATGACGTAATTCCGCCGGCGGGTATCCAGACTGTTCCTCGGTCGGGCCCCGGAGGACTATATAAACCGGCCCAGCCAACGCTTCTGCAGGCAGTCTCAGACTGGCCCAGCAGCATGAACCTGCAGTGACTACCATCTACACCACCGGCCTCCTCCGTCACGCTGCCCGACGACGTGGCAACCGCTTCAGGAAGGAAAGGGTAAGAGCCATCGGCAGAATCAAAGTCCGTAAGGCACTCTGAAGATTTTTCAACCCAGTAGAAATATTACAAGTCCATGAGGGACTTAGAATAAATTCAAGTCACATTTGTTTGGACTTAGAATTTTCGCAAAGTGAGGAAATAGAAATTTGCCTCGTCTGTAGAATGAAGGGAACTGTCTCGTAAAAGGTTACGGGATAGGTAAAGTAAATGTTTGACTGGTATTGAAAGTAAAACGGCAGTGGGGCAGCGTGGCAAGAGACGGAGGAGAGGTCGAATACTGCATAACGTAATGTGTACCAACTTACAATACGTTGAGGCCTACCGTAACGTAACCAACGTAATTTTACGTAACGGATTCGACTGAACTATTATAAGTTCCCGGACTACACGATCAACATACATGATCACTCCTGATAGAACTTCAAAATGCAGCAACTTCGTTGAACGGCTGACGAGCCGAGTAATGATAAAGACTGTTCGCCGCAATATTAGCGGGGCGTCACGGCATACCGCTGTCAGTAACCAGGAGACTGTTGAATACGACTCGCTGAGTGTAAGAACGTGTGTGTAAGAACGTGAACAGTTTAAGTGTCATAAATTAGGTATTGATACTTACACCAGAAACTTGAACTTAAAGAATCAGACCACTATGAATGAGAATGTAAAGTAGTACGTATAATATTAACTGTACTATAAGAGATTTCATGTCAGTTCTCCTTAATTATTTTCTTTTATATTTTCATATTCTCTAATCGTAATTTGAATTGTTTGGCAATGTTATATTCATGTTAGTACAGTTAGTTAACGTAGTATTGAATGTGCCCAAAACCAATTGATTTGATGTTCATATTTTTCTGGTAATATAATTTGCTGTTTGCCTTATAATAAGGCAATAACTTAATGTGTGTGACATATATTTGTGACCCGATAATGTTAATTATATTTTTCTGTTCACAGACATCGTGGGCACTTGCTGTAATAAGAAATCAGAAGGTTGTCATATATGAAAATGCGTGTATTGAAGGATGTGATGTTGTTATTACAAGTTTTGTTAGTAAAAGCACTTTTGTTTCTGGAACTTTAGAACCTCTTTCTGAGATTTCACCCCTTGTCCTCCCGCCCTTCCGGACTGGAGGTAACAACATAATTTTTAAACTTTTAAACAGAATGCCATCCATGTGTAGAAACTGTCACAGAGGGTTTTAAAAACTGTGTCCATGTGAAACTTCTAGTTTTGATATGTATTTTCACAAGGAATAAAGTGTACATTTTTTCAGAAATAGACTTTGTCATTGTGCTTCCTACTATTAGTTCCTTCAGTCGTAGGGTCAGTACTCCCTAAGTTCATGGTAATGCCCATTAGCATAGAACCAATGGGAAGGAGGGGTGATGGAAAGGGTGGGGGGGGGGCATGTAATTAATGAGCCCCTCATTGAGGGGACCCACTTGCGCTTGCAAAATCGTGACTGTGAAACTGGTTTGATGTCATAACTATATCTTATGAAAAACATTTTGTATACTTTAAAGTTTTCTGATTATTGCATGCATTCAGTACAAAATATGGGCAGTATAAATCATACAAACACGGTATCCATAGATAACATATCAGTTAATCCATGTGCAAAACTCTTGGACTGTGTGGGTGCCCCCTGGAAATTTCCTACAGATTTGCACCCCTGTTAAGACTAATGATCTTATCTGTGAATGGATGAGTTTTTTGTCAACAGAACTGGATGTTTGTGTTCAAATTGGAAAGAGGCAACCCGCCACCACCCTGATGGTTCTAAAAGGCTCTGAGAACGTGACCAATGTACACAGCAGTGGCGATGTACACTGCTCTTTTTGCAGCATACAGAATCCTGTGGACAGTTACTGACAACACCACGACAATACAGACAAATACAGAATGCTTCCCAAACCAAACCAGTTATGACGTTTGGGGAACTGATATCTGTTCCCGTCATCAGACTGGTAACGGACACTGGAAAACAGGTGGTTTGTGTACCTTTGACCCTCTCTCCTACTTGACTGTGTGTACCAAGATAGCTCATGTTATTGGCTTGTGTCTGGCTGCGAGGGCTGTTGGTTCGCATTTGTTTTTATGGTGTATTAGTTTGTTTTTGCCTGGTTTTTGTTGAATAAAGTGGGAATTTTTTTAGTGTCATATGCTTTTTAATGATTCCACGCGGTTAGTCACGTACAGGAGTTAATCTTTGAAGTGTTTACGTTCGTCAGCAACTAATTTCATATCAGAACAAATTGTTTCAACTCAATTAATTTATGAATGGATTATGCCAGTTATGGTGCTTGTTGGATGTTTGAAATTAAAGTGCAGGTAGTGGCACCCATGTGTGCATGCACACGCATGCATGCACACGCATGCACGCACATGTGTGCACACACACACACACACTGTCCCTCTCTCTCTTGCTTTCTTTGCCCTAGTCTGTCTCAAACTAGTGTAAGCATTGACCACCAGCATCACAACTGTGTAATGTGTGATCCAGCAATTTCTAGGCTTTAAATAAAACATATGTATTATAAAATTATGTGTACCATGTACTTGAAAAGTTTCTACAAACCAAAAATAATGTACACAGCACAATCATATTGAAATAATGTAAGCAATACAAGGTGATTCATAATAAATAATTATGTTATTTAATTAAAAAAGAAAAAAATTACTCTCTCTCTCTTGTTAAAGTTTAGTCACCACCTGGGCAGTGAGCATTTTTGGGAGGGGTGGCAGAAAGGTGGCGACAAGGCCACAACCTCAAAACTCCTTTATGGTGAAGGAATGTCCACACTGGCACATGCTCGAGGCAGCTCGTCCTCATCAAGGGTTGAAATCACGTCCATCAGGATCGCAGGTGGTGTCGCTACTGACACCCCTTCCTCGAAGGCCAGGTCTGGATGCAGTTTCTCCTCCATCTCTTCCCGAAGCAGTATGTGGCCAGCACTTCTGAGATCACCTCCATTACATCAAAGTGTAGGCTGTAAAACAACACATACCTATTTCAAGTATCCCTTTCACAACTGAAGTATCAGTTACAACACAAAGTGTTAAAACATGGGATAGCAATTAATAAGGCTAACGGTTTATATATATATATATATATATATATATATATATATATATATATATATATATATATATATATATATATATATATATATATATATATATATATTAAATCAACCAAAAGTTTTATCTCCACAAGTATAATGGAGGGATCCAGTGATGCAAGTTTGGGGAGGCAAAGTAAATCGCTTGTTTAGGGGAGTGACCCTATGCAGTAGCCGCTGACTGACCACAGAAATCCGAGAAAAAAAAATTAAAGTTAAAATTTACGGGAGGGCAAGGTGAGCTGGGAGAAAACGTGGATCGTTTTCCCCCAAAAGCAAAGTGCTGCTACAGTCTGAGAGTCAACGCTTATCATCTCCTGAAGATATGCTACCATGGTTGCTCACTCCGTAAACATGGTGTGGCTTCGCATTCAGAAACTGTACGGAAAGCAGAACACCTCTGTTAGTTTTTCTGTCATTCTGGTTATTCCAGAGCAAACAATCATCCATGGATTTTCTTTTCCATATGAAACTTCAGCTAAACTGAGAGTTTCTTTTGTTTTGTTAATTCCTTTTACTAAAAGAGTACTTAAAATATTTTAATCAGTTGACAAGCAAACAAATAAAAATTGTGTTGATTAAGAAATACATACTATCATACAAGAGAAACTGCACAAGTCGAGGTCCCTTCTCCTCGAGATCTAGCGAATCCCTCCGTATATTCTGACAGCGAGAGTGCATCCTGCCTTACAATAAAAAAAAAAAAAAATTAAACTATATGCACTTAAACACAACACGCGGTGAAATCTGTTAGTAAGAAGTGGAACTACTAAGACCATGTACCACTCTCGCTGATGGATTATTAAAATTCCTATTTAAATTGTTACGCAGTTTCACGCTGCGTAACTATACGACTACCAGACAGCGCCCCTGGCTATCTGATGGATACCACCCGCAGCACAGGGGCGCGCAATGTTCGATTTCTACACGCCAGACGGCACTACATCGGGGCCAATCGGACCGCTTCGACTCCGCCCGGCTTCGCGGGCTTCGTCCGGAACAACCAACGATGACGTACTTCCGCCGGCGGGTATCCAGACTGTTCCTCGGTCGGGCCCCGGCGGACTATATAAACCGGCCCAGCCAACGCTTCTGCAGGCAGTCTCCGACTGGCCCAGCAGCATGAACCTGCAGTGACTACCAACTACACAACCGGCCTCCTCCGTCACGCTGCCCGACGACGTGGCAACCGCTTCAGGAAGGAAATGGTAAGAGCCGTCGTCAGAATCTAAGTCCGTAAGGGACTCTGAAAAATTTTCAACCCAGTAGAAATATTACAAGTCCACAAGGGACTTAGAATAAATTCAAGTCGCATTTGTTTGGACTTAGAATTTTCGCAGAGTGAGGAAATAGAAAATTTGCCTCGTCTGTAGAATGAAGGGAACTGTCTCGTAAAGGTTACGGGATAAGTAAAGTAAATGATTGACTGGTGTTGAAAATAGAACGGCAGTGGGGCAGCGTGGCAAGAGGCGGAGGAGAGGTCGAATACCGCATAACGTAAAGTGTACCAACTTACAATACGTTGAGGCCTACCGTAACGTAACCAACGTAGTTTTACGTAACGGATTCGACTGAACTGTAATAGTTCCCGGACTACATGATCAACATAACGAGTACTCCTGATAGAACTTCAAACCGTAGCTACTTCGTTGAACGACTGACGAGCCGAGTAATGATAAAGACTGTTCGCCGCAATATTGGCGGGGCATCATGGCATACCGCTGTCAGTAACCAGGAGACTGTTGAATACTACTCGCTGAGTGTAAGAACGTGTGTGTAAGAACATTTTAAGTATCATAAGTTAGGCATTGATACTTACACCAGAAACACAGTTGAACTTTAAAGAATCAGACCACGATGAATGAGAATGTAAAGTAGTACGTATAATATAAACTGTACTATAAGAGATGTCAGTTTTCCTTAGTTATTTTCTTTCATATTTTCATATTCTCTAATCATAATTTGAATTGTTTGGCAATGTTAAATTCATGTTAGTACAGTTAGTTAACGTAATATTGAATGTGCCCAAAAACCAATTGATTTGATGTTCATATTTTTCTGCTAATATAATTTGCTGTTTGCCTTAAAATAAGGCGTTAACTTAATGCGTGTGACATATATTTGTGATCCGACATTGTTAATTATATTTTTCTGTTCACAGACATCGTGGGCACTTGCTGTAATCTTCAAAATCAGAAGGTTGTCATATACAGTCAAACCTCTATCTATCGTTTTTCAGGGGACCAACAAAAAAATTCAGTAGATGCGGACATTCAATGGCTGTATCCGAATACTGGCCTAATGGATCCCTTAGCTAAGGGATCCACTAAAAGTGCATCGTAGTGGACGCGGCCATCTTTGTGTTGAATCCGAATTCTCACAAGGGATGCCGATGCATCCCTTCACGCATCCACTAATTCGAGATTTCTAGGGATGCGACACTCGCATCCACTAACGCGTCCCTACATCCATTAGCTTCGGAATCGGGTTTTATTTTGTTTGTGTATAATATTACTTCAGATTTTCAGCATAAGATTTGTTAAAAACATTATAAGCGAAAGTGATAACTTAAACAGAGACAAATGAAGGCGTTAATAAATATAATAAAAATACGAATTTAAACTTAAAGGATAATTCAAAACTCATAAGTATTTTTAAAGTTTACAATTTATAAAATGTATTTTAATTCGTTCGCTAACATGTACCTGTATAACATACACGTTACATTATTTTTTAATTGGTAGGTATTTATTATTTACGTTTTGCTGAATATTCGTAGATATCCCTACACAAAATGGCTGCGTAAACATTAGTACGACTGACAGTCAACAGGTGGTGCTAGCAGTAAAAGTATTCGGATACTATCCATCCATTAGAAATGCGTCCTCTACATTGTGGCTGCATTTGCTAAGGGATGTAGGGATGTGTGTGCTAAGGACGCATCCCTATGTATTCGGATACAGCCTATATATGTGGACTTCACTCTAAGAATTTTTAAAAAAATATTTCAACCTCAAAATTAGTGTCAGAAATATATCAGTTACTTGTCATTAAAGTTAAATCAGTTGAAAAATAAATAAAAATGGAAGTATTTTACTTAATTCAATTTACACTTGCAAAAAAAAAAAACATACGCACAATAAATCTACATGGAAATTAGTCTTTTTCAATATCCTGAAGTCTGAAATATGTTTACTCATGTCATCAAATGTAGAGCTGTACTGAAGAAGCCGATTTTTCCAATATTTAGTTGAATCGGCATTTCTGCCGACTTCCGATACGCTTGTTAATTTTCGGCCGATATTACTGAAAAACGAGAGAGACTGCCATAACCTAAAAATCCACGATTACCCTTTTTGCTTTTCGTAGTAATACTGCATTTTTTCAGATTGCATTATTTCTTCGCAACATGTGCCAAACGTACATATAAAAATTTAACATCCTATTTTTTAATAATGTTCTTTATTTTTAATATGTCATAAATAAATACATTACCGTCACGGTAAATATACATCTCGGTGGTTACGGTAACTGTAGTGCAAATGTGGTGTTTACCTGCACTTTGCTGAATACACACCTTTTTTGGTGGCGAACTTAGCCCATCTTCTGCGTCACTCATATTTACCAAACAATGTAAACAACTGTTAAATTCTTAAATTGTTCGTACTGTTCCAAAGATGATAGGTACTTACAGAATATCACACATATTTTAATAATGTATCCAATATGATATTGATTTATGTGCATTCTGTTGTCATTCCTCTCAACTATTATAATGAAGCTATCGATTGTTTCTTGAATTGGATTAACATTCAGATCGATTTCATTACAATTTTCGATTTTGGCTTCTTTAGAACTGCATATATTGTGTTTATGAGACCAAAATATTTAACCATAACATCTTAACCACCAAAATTTCAAAATAGTCGTACAAATAGGTGTACGACCCTATGTTCAGACGTACGTCGTACCGAACTACGAAATAGTCGTACATGTACGACTATAGTCGTACGTCTGGCTACCACTGGTAGCTATCGTGCTTCTGTAGTAATTAAGGTATCGACAAAGAATCTTTAGTTCTTTTTATGGTAATTATCTTAGGATAACAATTGGGTTTGTACTGTAGTTATTGTACATCATCCATATTTCTTCGTAAGTTGTTGTTCATTTGTCTTTTCTTCATATTTACGTGCTCCATTACTTGGCTGCAGATTTAAGTTGATTTTTACTACTGTATACTATCGTTACTGTTTTTATGACGGTTTCATTCTAAGAAATGGTTATTTCTGCAAAATCTTTATGGTTAAACGATCATCTATTATAATTTATAGTGACGGGACCACATATTTTGTACGATCAATGCGGACAAAACGATAATTCGAACATCGGTACAAGCGGACTTTTTTAACCTTAGTTGTATGGCAATTTTGCCGGGACCGTAGAAAGTATACGATAAACACGGACAATCGATACATGCGAGAAATGCGTGTATTGAAGGTAGTGATGGGCAGAACGGTTCTTTTGACAGAATCGGTTCTTTTGGATCAGTTCCGTGGAATGATTCGTTCATCTCGGTCAATTCGTTCTTTTCTGTGTATGGGATCTGGCTCTTTTATCAGGTGTCGTAACTCGTTCATCCTTTAGAGTATTAGGTACGTGTTTTTGTATTTGAATTTGAACATTGCTTTCCGTAGCCAGTGAATCACAGTTACGTATATGAAACAAGATTATTAATATTTTATTACTTTTTAAGTTACAAATATTAATATATAGGCCATTTACACTCTAGTGACAGTAAAGTTTTTACATGTAGACCAACACATTTAGAGAAAAAAAGACCAAAATTTAATACTACTACTGCGATTCAGTATGAAGAGAAACAAATGAAGTACATTAATTAACCCAAAAATGGTAAGTGTGTACATTTAATGTGTACCTCCCTGTTATTTTTAATTCATACGTTTTTTTTTTTTTTTTAGTTTTTTATTTCCAAATTTGTGTATGTGAATGTGAAAAAGCAATTTTAAACCACTACTTAACAGTTGACATTTTCAGGTATAGATACTTTTCATGTTACCCTATTTTATTTGATCAGTTATCGTTTGCTCTTGTGAACATGCGCACGCTGTGATTACTAATTCTTCAGACTCCTGACGTCATCAATCATTTCACGAACGAATCAGACCGGGCGCGTGGCCGGTTCTCTCATCTCGTTCTCTCCGCGTTTTCGTTCTTCCGAATCTTTCAAGGTACCGGCTCTCAAAGAGCCGGTTCTTTACATCGCGAACGAATCGCAAGATTTCGTTCTCTCAAGATTCATTCTTTTTGAACGAATCGTTCACGAACGACCCATCACTAATTGAAGGATGTGACGTTATTACAAGTTTTGTTAATAAACGCACTTTTGTTTCTCGAACTTTAGAACCTCTTTCTCAGATTTCAACCCTTGTCCTCCCGCCCTTCCGGACTAGAGGTAACAAAATATTTGATTTCAATATAAACAATCAATATGCCTCTGTTGCACAAGCTAATATGGATTCTGTATCGATTCCTGCAGAGTTATCAAAAGGTCATCTGTATAGTTACTGCAGAAAGGAGTTTACTGTGAGAAAGAATGCTGTGAGAGAATGAGAGAAGCAAGTTTATATTCAAACCTTAAAGAAAAAAGTTACACCCAGTGCCAGAAATCGTATTATCTTGAATAAACATCTAAGATCTGTAAAACCAAGCTAAGCTTAACTAATGATAGCGATGATGAGTCTACATTAGAAAAGTACAATGGAAGAGAAATATTAGACAAATATCAGGATCTTGAGGTGAAATAAAAATTATGCTAACAATGCTTTCTCCAATCTTGTCAGTTGAATGGAACTGGAGGCTAACAAAGACATGAGGAATACAAATCTATCTCCATAAGATGTGGTATGTGTGTGTATATATATATAGACACACACACACATACATAAACTTACATCTAGTCATTTCCACAAACTTGGAAATAATGTAAAGGCACCTGAAGCTGACACAATCGAAGACAGTGATGAGGCTCTGAGAACAAAAATGTGGAAATGTCACGTTAAAAATTTTTTTAAAGATTTAATGTTTATGAAGATAATGACAATGATAATGTCTATGATGATAGTGACTAAGACTCAAGATATTTTAAAAACATTGATAACAAATGTTTACGGAAGAAGGTAGGAGGAGAGATTTATTACACATTGTGGATAGATCCATTCAAGTGATATGTATTTTGTCACTTGAAGCAATTAGAGCCATTGTAGCCTGTTGCAGCAATTAGCCACATCAGGGTGGCCACTCTTTTGGCAAAAACAAATTCCAGTATTTTTAAAAATTTTATAATTTACAATAAATTTTACTATGCTAATAGATATAAAGCTATCCATTTTGGTTACATCAGAGCTAATTAAATCAAACAAAACATTTAATGTTAAATAAAAAACCATTTAATACAATATTAAAAGTAACATTAAAATTAAAAGTATTCCCGTAAGAATATATTGTACGTTACCAACAAGACCTTCAATAACATGTTTCCTGAATGTTTTGTTTAGTTTGGTACATGTTATACAAATGAAAACTATTTACAAGTGAGACTTCTAAAATCCAAAAATAAAGTTTGCGCCACCACTTCAAACTTTTTTTCACAAAACCATAACTGGTGCAATAATGATCTGCTCGATCAACGGCTCCCATGTGTGCTGTGTAATCTATTACTACCTGTGGCTTAGGAATCTCTTCATTTTTGTTTTTTGTAGTTCTCTGTACCATCATCACATTAGAATTGTGACATGTACTCAACATAGTTATATATCGTTTATCACGCCAAGCTAGCACCATTATTTTATCATCTTTTCTGTAGGCTTTCACATCATGTACTTTGAGTTTTAGGTTTTTTTTCCTAATTTGAATTGGAAGTCCCTTCCTATTTTGCAGTACAGTTCCTGTCAGATAAATACCCTTTTTCAAAAGCTCATTTGCAAGGTCAACACCTGTATAAAATCTATCTGTATAGAGGAAGTACCCCACTTTCTGTGTAATGTTCTGAACCATTGCTATCAATTCCAAAATTATACGAGAAGTGAAAGTAAGATCGGGTCGTAATAAGGCATTGGTAGTTACAGAACCATAATATGGTATCAGGCCTAAAATGTAACCATTCAGTGAATCTGCTATTACATAAATCCGAAGACCCCACTTAGTTGGTTTTTGTGGGTTATACATTTTGAAAACAACCCTGCCCTTGAAATTTACAGTTGATTCATCTGCTGCTAAACGTTGACTTGGACTATAGTATTCTAAAAATGTACTGCCAGTATATTCAACAATGTTTTTCACTTTGCTGAGCCTAGACATCATTGGCCTACATTCTCTTTTTGCAGCATCGGGAGGAGACACATGTAATGCCCAAAAAATTTGTAAAAAAACGTTTCCGGGTGAAAATATCTTTGAAAAATCTAGATGAATCCAACCAATCCTCTGAAAAAAAGTCTTGCAGAGATGTTTTTGCTTTTTGTCCCATATTCAACAAAACTCCGTGGAAAGCCATAATTTCTTCCAGAGATACATCTGTCCACCCCCACCAAATGGAATGTTGCTTCAGTGGCATAATCTTAGGAATTTTTTGTTTTGCATAGGAATTTGTTTCTGCTGCAATTTGCTGGAAAAGACTAACACTGAAAAAAAGTTGAAAAAACTGTACAGCATTAGTTGGTTTATCATGTAAAGGTGGCCTTTGAGTCAAATGGAAGACAATCAAAATTGCTGTCATTTTCCGTGCAATCCTTCCAATTATCGCAAACAGTGTCTTGTACCTCACTCTCACTATCACTGTTTTCATCGCTGGAAACCACATTACTATCATCAGATAAAAAGAAATCAGAATCTTCTTCATTATCATCTTCTAAATCACTACCAAAACCTTGAAAATCACTTTCGCTGCTTGTTGACATTGTTGTAACCAAGGAGTGTTTTCATAGACATAGCTATACAGAGGTGCACCTAGGAAATAAAATATGAAATAAATTTCATAGATGTATGAACTAAAATACATAGAGTAACCTTTGCCTGAGACCTTTAATAACAACATAGAGAAACATGGTTGTGTTCCAAAACATCCATAGAACATTGTAATGTCATTTAGATGTATGGAGAGCCAGGCTCGACAAAGGATTGGAACAGGAAATGAAAGATGGAGAACCTGGCTCGACATAGGAGTGCAAAGGGTTAATTTCCAAGCATCTAGTTAGTAGAGCTTATTTTTGTGTTTAGATGCCGAAAATAGTTACGGTTTTCGATCGAGAACGAGAGATGAAGCAGGAAGGATTTTATATATTTGATGTTAAGGATAAGATAATAATGTGTAAGTTTTGCAACGTTCGTGTGGACTGGATGCGTCGAGACACATACCTAAAACACGTTTCTAACGCAACTCATAAAAAAAAATTATGTGCAGCATCAACGTCGACTACCGGTACTGCAAAACAGACGTCTATCGAAGCTGCTTTGCAAACTTCTAAAAACATAGTTGTAAACAAACAACAAGTTATAATTGACTTTGTTGAAATGATGGTGGGGGCAAACATACCTTTGGAAAAAGCAGATGACCCAAACATGAGGACCTGGTTAAATAAATATGTTCAAGGTACTGTGGTTCAGTATTTTTATTGCATTTTTAAATTTTTTTTATTATTTTGTGTGTGCGCAGTAGTTAAGCACCATTTGGCCAATGAAATAATTCTACAGTTCATCATGCCCGCATAAAACTTTAGGATGAGTAATGTGAATGTAGGCCTCCTATAGCTTTGTTACAAAAATCAGTTTTGGGACTAGAGAATGTAACTTAGTAACCAGAAAAATGTTATAAATGAGAACTTACAATCAGGGTTTCATTGTATAAACATATACTTAATATACTTTTTGTATAATTCCAGGTTCTGGAGATCTTCCTGTGGCAAATACACTGCGTGAAAATTATTTGCCAAAACTAGGCGAAATGAAACAAGAATACATAAAGAAGTGTGTTGAAAATCAGAAGGTCATTCTCATGTGCGATGAAACCACTGACAGGACTGGTAAATGCATGTTTGTAGTGTTGATAAAAGTGCTGTTGTTCAGTTCAGAGCAGACAATATTTGCAGGAGAAGTTAAAGAGCTACAGGGTGCTACAGGTTCAGAGTGCACACGAGTTATTTTGTCGACTCTTAGTCAATGTGGCATACAGTATGATGATGTTGTGGGAATTGTAAGTGACTCTGCTAGGTATATGACCTCTTGCATTTCCACACTGAAAGAAATACTTTCCCCTGGTGTGGTTCACATTCAATGCTGGGCCCATAAATTAAACCTGGTTGCAAGTTTATGTAGCTTTGAACTGGCAGAACTGAACCAGTGCATTGCCAACACCAAACATGGATTCTCGAATGCGAGAAAACGAAAACACCGGTACATTTCCTTCTTGAAAGAGAAATACCCACAAGAAGAAAAGAAACCCCTACTGTTCCCTAGTCCAGTTATGACGAGATGGAACTCTTGGTTTATTTCTGCCAAGTACGTTGCCGACTACTTGGACGACTTGGTGGAGTTTTTTGGTAAGGAGGAGGAAGGAAGTAGTGCTGTGACACACTTCAAAGACCTGTCCAAAGAGAGCATTGGTGTAATCAGATGTTCAGCTGTATTTTTGGTTGAACATTTCTCTGCCACAACCAAGGCCATAACTGAATTTGAAGGGTCAGGACATGCACTTGTGCACAAACTCCATGGTACACTTACCAATCTTCAAAATCAATATCTACTTGCAAGCAGAGGGTGCCTAGGAGAAGAAACAAGCTCCCTTATTGCCAAGTTGCCCACTGCTGTTAAAAGGCAAAGTGTTCGTGATATCTTGGTTGCCCTAGGATTGAAGTGCCACAGTAAACTTTCTTCTCTAATGAGCCAGGATCCTGCTAGAGAAATAATTTTTGGTTTAAGTAAATTATTCAACACAAGACATATTGCAACCAACACAGTCAATGTTGATTTATGTGTCAGTGCCAAGAAGATTCCCATTCTTGCTGAAGTCTCGGACCAAGAGTTTCTGGAAGGCTACCTAGCCTTTCAAGGCCAAGTAGTTGACCTTCAGAAAGAAATGAAGGATGTTGATGTCACCACCGTATTGCTGGGACTGCAAGATCAGCACAACAAGTTTGTTCAAAAGTCTCTGTCTGTTCTTGCAATACCACCCTCCAATGCTGATAGCGAAAGGGCTTTTTCGGCCTACGGACACATTTATTTTGTCAGACCTTCGGACAAATTTGAAACCAAACACGTTGAAAATACTTTTAACTCAATTTTTTGGGAGGAAACATAACTAGGAGAATTTAATTTCAGTGTAGCAGTACTTGTAGTGCAATATGTAAAAAGGTTTTATAATGCACACATTAATTATTTTTAAATCAAGTGTTGAATTTGTCCATAAGAAATCATAATTTTTGTTTATCTGTATTTTCTCTTGTTTATGGTACCTATATTGACTCTTAAAATAAGATCAATGTTAATATTTTGTTGTGATAAAATGCTTGATTGTTCCAAGTTTTTCAGCTCAAAATATGTTACATATTTAATGGATTGTACAGTCTCTCCACTTCATTTTCTTCTTAAATTAATGAATTGTAATACTATTCTTTCTGTAATTAATTAATAATTATAATTACTTTTCTTCTTATTCAGACCATACATTATTTTAATTTCCAAACATAGTAATATTACAACACAATTTTTAAAAAAAAACCAACATTTGGTTAGAAACAGATGGAATAGAACAGGTTAGGGGAACACAGGGTTGCTGTAAAGGAGACAAGACCAAGAAGAAAACTAGAAACACTAAAAACTTTTTAGTGTTTGCCAACTGAGTGCATTTTATGTTTAATATTAAAATTTAAAAAAATTTGAAGCAAAACAATCCTCGTTTGCCAATTTCAATTTAATATATCTCACCAAATTTTTACACCAATTTTTTGCACCGCTTTTGTAATTTTTTTACACCGAAATGAGCCAGTTTTATTTACCATTTTCTGGGGTCCCTACTAATTGTTTTAGTCCAGGTATGAAGAGGCTCAGCATAGAAGTCTATTCCATCACAGTACTTGCCAGGTAAGTATTGAGTTATACAAATTTGTGTTTATCAGTGTTATAATTATTGGTCAGATAATTCGGAAGGAGACCTCTTAGCTGGAGCATGTTTTTTTTTTACTTTGATATGTTTTACACTCATCCCTAAGGGTGTTGTATTACAAATACTGTCATGATGTGAGAACGGTTGGTCGGGTTTCGCTAGCCACATAATTTAAAATGTAGCTAATGTAAAATAGCCAAATATACTTACTATGTAGCTAACCTTACCTAACCACGTGTTGAAAAGCAAACTACTTGAAGTATCACAACAAAATCTTAAAGAGTGAATGGAACATATGTTAAAAAATTAAACACCAGAAAATAGTCTCTCCTGAATTACCTTTAGTCATGTTGCTTTGAGATTTTGCATATGGTTAACTTAATTAGTTACTTTATTTATTTGTTTGAACAATAAAGGAAAACCTTGTCAACAGTGCTTGAATTGTTAAGCATACAATTGATTAACATTAGATTGGTATTGAAGTTAGTTTAAATTTGGACTAAGTTAATATAGGTACAGACAGCTTTATATAGCAGAACTTTATGATGTGTGTTTGAGGTTCTTTACAATTACGATATAATGCTTTAATTTGTTTTGTGTTGCAAGTTCAGTTGCATGTCCTCAATCCAAGACATTCTGCAATGTTGAGTATTTTCAGTTGGCAGTTTTATCAAAAACTATTTACTTAAAAAATTGTCAGAATCAATCACATGTGATGAGCATACTGAAGATTTTACACCATTGCATATGTATCTACACCTGTGCTTCCTTACCTGACATTGGTATCTGCAACTGTACTTAATCGCCTGATGTTGATGGCTGTTGCCCGGCTTTATTGCCTGGTACTTATTGCTGCTGCTCTGCTTCATTGCCTGGTATTGAGGGTTCCAGCTGGGCTTTTATCACCTGACATAGATACATTTCAAAACATTAAAAACACTCATTTTCAGTCAAGTGTAATTAACTTTGGTATTCTGTACCTGATGAAAATCTTTTCGGCCTCAATGCTGCTTAATATCATTAAATTGTAAAAATCTTCTTTGTATTACATTTTTATTAGTATATATTGTAAGTAAACTACTTTGTAGTGTGCCATGCTGAGCACGTCACATTTCTGGTTGGCTAGTTTCAGCTGAGGTCAGTTGACTGAGATATGGCTGTTGCTGCGCTCTAGCGGCACGGTAGCGCGGCGTGCCGGGTTTCGTTGTTTCTGTCCCAGTGCGACTGCTCTGCGATAGTGCACGGAGCATCGGGAGTTTTGCGCTCAGGTTTGTCTAGCAGGAATTTTGTTTTCTTGGCTGGTAATAGCAGGGAACTTTTGTTTTGATAGCGAGGTGGCTGTTGTTCAGCTGTCATAGTAACTGCCTGGACGACGAGTGGAGTAACATGTTGTCGAAGGACAAGCGACTGGAAAATTGCAATTTTAGAGATTTTACCGGATTTTGAGCTGCCACGTCGTGAAATGGTTAGTGTGTAACGACTGCAAGTTGCGCTACTGGATGAGATGGCTAGTTGCGGCGTTGATTTTCTGCTCGTTAAAACAGTGATAATGTTTATTGAGCCAAGATGATTTTCGTCTACAAATTCTGCAAAATTGTTTGATGGTCATGTGCTGCATGGTACAAGGTCAGGACATCCTATTTTGCTTGAGCATTCAGCATGTCTTGTATGAGAAGATGAGAAGCCATGTTGGCTTTTACAAGCCTTGTGGGAGTGGTATGTTTCATACCCGGAACTTTTCGTGGGAGCTGACAAAGAATTTAACAGGTTTAAATATCTGAATGTTTTGGCTTTGAACCTGTCTGTTCCTACGCATCAACAAGTATGAGTTCAAATTGTAGTTGGTTTTTAGTATTGTTGCAGGAATTTTTGACTTGGATCGGCTTCGAGAGTATTGCCGGCTTTATTTTAAGATAAGTTACCTTAATTGAAAAGTGGAGGCAGAGAAAAATACTGGTAATTTTCTATTTTCCTGTCTGACTCTAAAAGTACTATTTATGGTTGCATGTTTTAATTTAATGAGGCACCCAGGTGATGCATCACAAATATATTGGATTAAATCTTGCTGGGAAAAAAAACAATATATAGCACTGAACAAATAGTTGAGATAGCTGGATGTGTTATAAAATAATTTTGTCGTTTACATTATATTTTTGGGGAAAATTTAATTGCGGCTGTCGGTGCTACGAACAGAGTCAAATATTTTGTGAAACCTTGAAGCTATCGAAATAGAGTTGTAGTCTGAACACTTGCAAGTAATAAGAGACTTAAGATTTCATGCTTGTAGCAAAATTATTTAAACTGTTTAAAGATAATGAACAGTAATGTAATCAAAGATATATTTTATATAAATATATTTTTATCAAAGTAATTGTTTTTTATCATGCATATATAAAAGTATTTGATATATAATGTTGTTGGTATATCAGATAGGCTGCCACTTTGATAATATTTTGATACAAGGATTAATAGTTGGTTACCTTGATACATTTTTGCTTGTTTATTAATTGAGAGAAGTTGAGGCAAAGGTGTTTTTTGTTTACATCTGTTTTATGATTTCACACCGTACTGACAAAATAATTGTGCATTTTGGCGAGCCTATTTACCTGTAAAAGTATTGGATTTGATCTTGTGAGTACTTTATATTTCTTTGCTGATTTGCACGACAATATTGAGATATTACATGAAGATATTTTGGCAATATAATTAGCTGTGCTATTTTCATTTATAATATTTCCTTTGTGAGACAAGGTGTTAATTGGACGTATTCTCTTTGCTGTGCTATTGAAGTTTTTTTAAATTAGGTACTGGAGTAATTTTAAATCGGTTTTATACAGTGAGTAAATTAAAAATGTTTGTGTTGATTGTCCAATTTGAGAGCTCAATAATTTTGATTTAATATTTTAATATTTTTGGAAGTACTGTTGAAGATATTTTGGCAATATAATTAGCTGTGCTATTTTCATTTATAATATTTCCTTTGTGAGACAAGGTGCTAATTGGACATATTCTCTTTGCTGTGCTAGTGAAGTTTTTAAAAATTAGGTACTTGAGTAATTTTAAATTGGTTTTATAAAAAACTGGCATAGGTTTCGATTTTAAGGAGAATGTGTATCTGTTAAGCTCTGATAACAATATACTTATGTGAATACACAGTGTACGTTGCCTGTTGTTACCTACAGCTTACACCTCTAATTTTTGAGTTGAGGTTACCCTGGAATCACTTTGCTGATGAGTAAAGTAAAAATGTTTGTGTTGATTGTCCAATTTGAGAGCTCCATAATTTTGATTTAATATTTTAATATTTTTGGAAGTACTGTTGAGCTGTAAAGTAACATTGTTGTGTGATTTAAAGTTTGGAGCGCTCATATTACTGTTATGATTTTGTTGATATTTCAAGAACTTAACAGCAATTAAACTTACCTGACCTCAACCTAGTCTTTTTCCATCATTACTACCTTTTGTTTTTAATGCCCCCCCCGCCGGGCGAAGTTGTGAAAAGCAAAAAGGTAGTGACAGCAGTAATCCATATCAATTAAAAGTACATTCTACTGTCTAACCCCCTATTGCCCACATTATTTGTGTGTAATTCTTCCCTATGGTGATACAAAGTTTACACTGCCAATATTTATTTATTTATTTATTTATTTATTGTCTTTATTGGTGGCGAAGTTAAGGCGGTACACCTTCTCTTACACTTAACCACTTTTCTGCAATTACATCAAAGATTTGAATATTAGAAACTAAGCATGATATAGACTAAATATTAAGAGAACAAATTAAAATTTTAATTTAATGTTCAAATATTAACTATTACAAAAGATTCAACCATAACTAATTATAAAGTGATTAAAAACTAAGCATAGACATACATAAAAAGGAAAGTAATTAAACATACAGCAAATAGTATCAAAACCGAGAAAAAAAAACATTAGGTGCTACTACATTAAAACCAGTCACTCGCTCATTCACACACAGAATCAAGCAGTAGGGTAGCAGCGAAGTGGTCATGGTAAGCAGTTGTTACAAAGATGTTTTTTCAGCCTGTACTTAAAGGATGCTAGATTTTTTGTTTGCCTTGTCGCTTGGTCTAATTTATTCCAGAGCCTGCTCTCACGGTTGCAAAAGATCCCGATAGACATTTGGATGAGTGCACTGGGATAGATAGCATTGGGTTGCGTGTGGATCGCGAGTCATGGCTATGGTAACTATGTAGGTAATTAATACTGGCTGACATATTGAGGTGATACCTGCTGCAGCACCTTATAAGCAAGGATAAGTATGTGCATTTTGCGTCTTTGTGCGAGAGTGAGCCATTTTAACTGCTGGTAGTATTGGGTTAGATGATCACGTAATTTAAGGTTAAAAATGTATCTTACGCAGCAGTTTTGGAGTTTCTGTAGTCGCTTAGCTAGTTTATCAGTTAGATCAGGAAAGAGGACATCGCAGTAATCAAAGTGGGGCATAATTAATGTTTGAACAAGCATGGTTTTAATACTAATTGGAAGCAAATTTTTTAACCGTCGTAAGCAGTGAAGGGAAAAATGTACCTTGAAATGCTTGTTTTCTGTTCTCAGAGCAGAGCAATAGTTTTTTTTCTCCAAACATAGTGAGGTAAAAATAATTATTTATTTATGTTTTTTTTACATGTCCACCAACAGTTGGACAAGATTTAATTTTAAATTAAAAAAAAAAAACCATCTTACGTCCTGCAGGACGAGCAGCAGGTTGGACGCGATCTCGCTGCTCTGCTGGGCCGGCACGTCCTGTGGGTCCCTGAGCGCCACCGAGCCGAGTGCGCGGCAGTGGAACCCTCCAGGTCCGGAACAGCACCCTCGCGCCTGGCGCACTCTCATGATGGCTTGCAATACGTTGTTTGAAGCAATCGCAGACATGCTTCCCTGCAGGGATGAATTAGAATGCAAATATCTACAAACAAACAACACTGCACCAGGGTAACTTATTAAAAGCTTAGCTTATGTTTTATATTTAATGATTTAGGTTAAACTATGCTATTATAAAACTGTAACTGTGTGCCTGTTTTGAACATCTCGCAAAAAATACTGAACCAATTTGTATTAAAATATTTGTTTTTAAAAGTTTATGTTTAGAATTAAAAACTCGCTTCAACGATAAAAAATTTTTTTTAAAAAAAATTTCCAAAAATTGTGATTTAATAAATTTCTTTGTGATAAAATTTAATTAGAAAATGTTTAATATTTATATAGTTGTATTAGAAAAAAGTGCGTGACCTGTGGTACAAGAAATATTTTAATGATTGTAAAAATTATTATAAGTTTTAATAGTCTTTTCTTTCCCATGTAATTCAAAATGATGGGAGTGGAAGACATAAAACTGTACAAACGCGGCTTTTTGGTAAATAATAAAATGAAATTTTTAAAATGGCATTTGAGTAATACATATTTTCCATGATTTTACAACAAAAAAAAATCGTTATTACTTTAGTGAGTGCCAAAACTAACAGGAATTTTAAAATTTCACATAAGTTAACTTATCACTTTTAATTTTCAGCTTTCCCCGAAACCTATGCTATCACATATAAATAGTAGAGCACTATACAGAAAACCTCACAAATACACACTTTAAATCGCTACTTAATCAACTTTAAGAAAGAAATTAAAAGTATTTATCCCATTTGACAATGCTTCGGAGGAATAAACTTATAACATTCACTAAACCACAGAACTGATAAATTCACTGACGCAGACTCCTGACGACAAACATGGTGCTAATCAATCAATACTGTTTTATTGGCAAATACTGTGAATGCTATTTAATTAACTACTGCAATTATTACAATTCTCTTCATACTGCAATTGATACAATGCTCTTCAAACAAACATTAGGGGATGATAGAAACTACAACAAACTGTTTTTAGATTTTGTTATGCTGAAGCCGAAAGTGTAAAGTATTACAGTCAAAAGTTTGTTACGTTACATTACGTACGTTTAGATTTTGAGGGAATGTAATTATTTGCCTATACTTTATACATTATGTTTGCTATTGATCATAATATTCAGAGCTGTTTGGGATTTTGAATCATATCAGTGCCAATTGGAATACAGTAGAATCCCGCTAATCCGAACTAATTGGAACCGAACCCTGTTCAGATTAGCGAAAATTCGGATTAGGAGGAAATTTGTCATATAATGCTATATATTGCCTTTTTGAGGCATATTTAGTGTCTGATATGTCAAATATGTATGAACGGTCAGACGAAAAATACACCTTCATTATTTAGCATTCATATTTAGTATTATATAATATTTTCAATTATTCACACAGCCTAAAATGCAATATCAAATATTCCTAGTTTAACAAATCCAACAGCCTACATTACATGACAATATTAGGTCGAAATGAAGGGCGGATCGTGAGTGTGTATTAGCGGAAGGGCAGTGACCTTCAACCAGAGTGAACAAAGCCCCCATCCTCCTTACCTTATAGTCTTACGCATTCCTCTCCTCTTCCGTTCCCAACTATGATGAGTCAGACAGTCAGTGCGTCACATGCTACTGATATGGCACCTGCTACTGCACACTTGCCCTGTGTTTTGTAGCCCTTGTGAGCTGTGTGTAGTGTGTTTTTTTTACATTGTATACTTGTCCGTGCTGTTGGTCATCATGACAAGCAAGCGTAAATATAACTCGTGTACATTAAAAGAAAAACTGTAAGTGCCACTCTGTTATCGAAAGAATTCGCTGTCGCCAAAGCAATCATTTCCGAGTGGAAAAGAACAGAGGTAAAATTGAGCAGTTTTGTACTACCAAAAGTGAAAAAAATTATTGAAAAACGTAACAGAACGATAGTCTTCTTATGGTTTACCCAAGAAGACAAAAAGGAATCCCTATCACTGGCCCTCTGAGTCAAGAAAAAGCGCTTTAATTGAACAAGCACATGGATGGTGACGCATAATGTACGGCTAGTTGGGGTTTCTTAGACCGATAGAAGAAACGATATGGATACAGGCAGCTTACAATAACTGGGAAGAAACTGTCAGCGAACAACGAAGCAGCTATTGAATACCTTGAGCAGTTAAGATATAATTTCTTTCTACTCGCCACAGCAATTTATAACGCGGATGAGACGGGACTTAACTATAAAGCATTGCCTACCAGAAGTCTTGCACAACAAGAGAAAAAATCCGCACCAGGGTTTAAAATGGATAAACAACGCCTAACTGTGTTAGCCTGCTGCAATGCTTCTGCCATAAATAAGCATCCACTGATGGTTATCGGCAAATCGGCAAAACCACGCTGTTTTAAAAACATGAACATGAACACTCTCCCTCTATTTTACAGAAACCAAAAGAAAGCTTGGATAAATCGTGTCTTGTTACAAGACTGTTTTGAAAAACAATTTGTGCCAAAAGCAAAGGCTTTTAACAAAGAAAATGGATTGCCCCCCAGTGCTTTGTTTCTCATAGACAATGCTCCATCACATCCTGAATAAATGCAACTTGTTTGCGGTGATATCAAAGCCATTTATCTCCCACCAAACGTCACTTCAATTTTGCAGCCAATGGACCAATGAGTTTTGCAGGCTATGAAACAGAATTACAGAAAAATGCTTCTTCGTAGCTTGCTTGAAGAGAATGAAGAACTGACAATCTTGCATAAACTCAAGAAAATCACCATCAAAGATGTCATTTACTGGGTAGCAGAAGCTTGGGAGAAAACACAAAAGGAATCTTTACAGAAATCATGGAGAAATCTCTGGCCTGATTTAGAGTTTGTCCAAACGGTCTTCCCCCCAGCAAAAGAAAAGTTTTAACTTCAACTAGTGAAAAAAATTGTACCAGGTGGCGAAAAGGCAGAAGAGTGCATTGAAAAGTGGACGGCCATTGACTCTGGCCACGAGGAATACACAGATGAAGATATCGTAGCAGCTGTGCAGGGAACGTCAACTGATCTCAATGCAGACAACAGTGAGGAAGAAGGGAACGCGCAGACTGATGTTTCTCACACTGCCGCAGCCAGCGCCCTTGATCTGGCTTTTCGCTACGTCGAGCGACATGCCGATGCAAGCCCAACAGATGTTATATTTATGGGGCGTTGGCGAAACATTGCATCTTCAAGCCGATTTATTGCATTGCGTCAAAGGAAGATTAGGTACTGACTTTACCTCTTAGATAATGGTTTGCTTTTTTACGTTTTGTTTTGTGTCAATCCTGTACAAAACATGAATTCTACATATAATATGTAAGTAAATTCAAAAATTTTCAATACGTACATATGTATTTAAGTACTATGTAAGTAATTATATTTTTTCTCTTTTCAGTTAGAAAGTGAAATAGTTAAATTATAAGTTTACTCTGTACATATTAATAAACATACAATATAACTTGAAAAAACTTGTTTTTCTTTACTTTTCCTAGTTCTTAAATGTTATAAAAATTAAATTTTTTTTTGTCCTAGCCCTGTTCGGATTAGGCGGATTTTCGGATAAGCGGGGTTCGGATTGGCGGGACTCTACTGTAGTTTGTTCGTTTGTTCAAGTGGTTGTTAATGATTGTGGTTTGTTGGGGGACAAAATTTTCGGGATTCATCTTCTTGTAGCATAACAAACTCTGATTATTACGTGGCACTATCCTGATCATGATGTCGCAACCATTCAATACAACGTCAGCCCATTTCTTGTTTGTGGGTGTGTGTATGAGAGAGAGAGAGAGAGAGAGAGAAGGGGGAAAAAAGGAGGGAGGGAAGTTTTCATTTTTGGCATAAACATAATTTACAGAAGTAAAATTTTACAAGCAAGACTGTCAGCATAAAAATATTTAAAAAAAAAACTTGAGAACTGTTTGATTACAATTCTATGCTTACCGTTGGTGGGTTAGTGGAAGGGCTTTGCAATATTATAAGAATTTCATTACTTTACGTACATTTTATTTTCCTGTACACCAGTGTAGTTGATTGATAAATGCCATGTTTTTTATTGTAATTTAGAGTAAAGGGTTTGGATAGGTACAGTAAATTACATTTATATATTAGGTAAGGTATTTAAATTAAAAATGCTTAAGTTAGATTAAATAATAAAGTGCTTAGGTTAGAAAATATAAAAATTCACTTAACCTAACAATTTTTACATTCACATAATCTAAGAAAACAGCATTCTAAACATATTTGACTGTACCTAACCTATCCCTTCACTCAAATTAAAATAAAAAAATGACAATTATCAACAACAGTGTAATACAAGTATTGAAGTACTGCAACTATTGTGATGCCCTTCCACAAAAACACTGACAATAATTATATTAAAAAATAAAATAGTTTTCAGAGATTAAAAAAAAATTATGCTAATTTTCCCCTTACAGGGATATTTAAACACAAATTTTAATTTCACCTTCCCACTCAACAGAAGGGCTCAGTCTTCAAACTCCTTATTTCAAATCTTTATAATAATATTTTAAATAAATTTTCCGATCCAACTTCTATTGCTCCCACACCTCCATTCATTTTCAGTGGCCCCTTATCGATCTGTGAATCAGTACTTTTGTGTAGTAAAAATAAGGCTGTATCCGAATACCTAGGGATGCGTCCTTTAAGTTCACGTCCCTACATCCCTAAACAAATGCACCCACAGTTTAAAGGTTGCATCCTAAAGGATGTACGATATCCAAATTGTTTTACAAATAGCACTACCTGTTGGTTTGTCATTGTACTAATGTGGATAGGCATTTTATATTCATAACATCTAAGGTGTGCCAGTAAAACGTAAATGAACATTCAAAATTGTAAACAATTTCGGATGATTTCAATTATTGTTGGGAATTGAAATATGGAAGAAAATTTTAATCGCGGATTTGTTGTTCCTACAAATCAAATTAATTTACTGTTTATGTGAATTATGTAAACATAATTATACTTAAAATATGGTATGAGTACTTATTTATAAATACCATAGTTACATTTCACGTGTTTATCTTCTAGTTCAAAATCCATTTTGATTACCTAACTATCTCGTATTACACGTTCGCTCTTTAAGGGTTATGTTCACAATAACAAAGCTAAGGATGTATGGACTTATCAGTGGATGCGAGAGTCGCATCCCTAAAAATCTCGAATTAGTGGACACATGAGAGGATGCATCGACATCCCTTGTGAGAATTCGGATACAACTCAAAGATGGCCGCGTCCATTACGATACACTATCTATGGATCCCTTAGCTAAGGGATCCATTAGGCCACTATTCGGATACAGCTTAAGTTTTTATACATTGTTATAGTGTAAATCATAAGTACTCAAGGTATATTCTTACAGAAGGGTATTTACGTAAAATAAAAAAATTCCAAATATACTTTTTTTGAACACGAGATGTACGTGTATTTACCCTGAAAACAGAGTTTCTGAATTCCTACTGGTTTCTGAGAAATCACATTTTATTCTCTTTCTTCTGTGTATTGGTCTGTTTGTTTTGGAGGAATTTAGAAAACGGAATCTTTGTTTCCTGACATTTGCATTTAAAGTAGTAGTTTGGGTGACGTAGTAACGAATGATTCTAATGGATGCGAAAATTTTAAAATCGTGAAAATGGTCGATTACGTTAGGTTAGATACATTAATAATATTCAAAACATTGTAGACGGTTGTTGGGTTAGTATAGCTACATTAAAAATACTGTGAAATATTTTTATTGGTAACTTAGGAATTACCAATTTAGGATGTAGTTATCCTAACCTAAACAACCGTCCACATAATTTCAAAGTATTTTGCACTCTCCCGAGTTAAAAGGTCAAAAAGAGACTTAAAGTAAAACAAACCTTGTAGTTAGCGCTCCAAGCTATTGTGACCTTGTGTACGGTCACGAGATGTTTTGTTATTATGCATTGACGCAAAAAACATTTTACTTGTAACTTGTGGTAGAAAACAAAACAATCCAAGGATGAAAACAGCAAACACCAAACACCATAGACTAGTAGTGTGTGAAGTAAACTTTTTTTCTGTCAGGGTAACCAACCAGACTAGTAGTAAGAAGAATATATTTGGAAGTCTCATCTATATATCGATTGTGTGAAGTATAGTGAAGTATATTCGAGAACACCATATGATATTCTCTGATGTTCATGAATTCCCGAAAATTGAGTGGTAATAGTGTCGAAGAGGGAAGGAGTTAGGGTTTATATAAATACTTTTTTTTTGAGTAATAGAGGTCCGCTCAGTGCCTCTCCTTGTGAGCATACATCCAGGGAAGAGGCTGACTGCTATGCCTGGGGTTTCAGTGCCTCTAACAGTGCAGAAGGTGTGGGAACCAATTTGTATACATAGCGAGCACAGAGAGGCAGCAATCGAATACATCCTGCAGGTTGCGAATGCAGGGGTCCAGCTGTGATGAGCATTATATTTGTTGGGAATATATAAATACCAACTTGTGGCCCATCTGGTGCGAGTGGCTGTTGTCTTCGTGGCTTGTCGATGATCAAGTGATGAAAAATCTTTAAATTGGAAGATGTCCTGGACTTGGGGTGTCGGCACTACCGACGATGCAACAGTATTTCGATGAGGGGCACGGCATTACTAAAATTAATTAATGCTGCACATCGTCCACTAGAGGGGTGGGAAGAGTAGTAGTGATCCTTGGAAACTCGCGCTGTTCATGAAAGTATAGCGAGGGATAGCGAGGCCAGAACAAGAGAATTGACGAGCCACTGAAGAAGCAGATGACTTCTGGTATCACTGGCGCACGGTACAGACTTCTTGCAAGATTAGTGGGTCGCAGATGCCGCGCGCCTCCACCATGTGGCGTTAGTGGGCATAGGGTGCACTCACTGTTTGCCCAGAAGGTAGCCGAGTCACGCGTGGCACTGACAGTGCATTAGCAGAACCCCACACAGCCTGTTCTATTAACAAGCCTCTTTCCCACAGCATAATTCAATACTTGAACACGATTATATGCCTTCAGAAGCGACTGGTCGGGCTCATACTTTCTGGGGGTTCACTGAGCTGATACATGCGGCCCTGGAGCTTAACACTACACTAAAACAACGAATTAAACAAAGCCACTTTTGACACTACTCTTTACAAGCCTCTAGATACCACGACACTAAAGCTACGGCTACACAGGGCGCTATGCTTGCTATGTTCGCTATGTTCATGATGTTTGCTATGCGAATAAACTATAGCCAGCTGCATCTCAGGTGTCACTGACCATACAAAGTTGTGTTCGCCATGACCGCTATGTTCGCTATGTTGAAGACATCGCCAGGTATTTGATTCTCTGCTATTTTTCTAAAATGTCGCTGACTTTGTGCATGTGTTTTTAAACAAAAACATCTGTTTTCATGTGGAATTGTGCTGTACTTTTGTGTTTGCTTTTCATGAAGTTTAATTTCCCTCAGAATTGTGCTTTAAATAGTCAAGTCGATGGAAATGTTAATTGAAAGGTTATGGAAATATCTTGTTTATGGAATAAATCGATGGAATAATATAGAATGCAGGATATGCGGGTCAATGCCTGGGATTTTATTCCAAGGGAATGCTATCAAACAGAGTTGAAATTATCCTGAAATAATCCATAAATTGGGTTTCGTACTCACAAGCAACTGCTTCATCAAATTATGAAATTCTTCATATTCCTCATTTTTACATTAAATTCATGAACCTATTTCTTTTTATGTCTGTTATCATTGTCGAAATCATCACTAAAATCTCACGGCATGCATCTTCTGACATCGCTAACTAGACTATTCTGTCTGGGTAACAAAGCAAACATCGAAAACATATCGAACTTCTAGAAAATTGCGTGTGTGGCCTTGGCTTTACACCCATCAGTTAGCAAACTAACTGAGGGGATAAGGGTGACTTTTATCCGCCTGACAAATAAACTAAATAAATTAGTTTCAAACAACACAGTGACATTGTACCGACCATGGCCGTTAAGCCCGTGCTCCGCACCGCCGGTACCGTATCCCGTTTTCGGAGCGCGCCCCTTGCCCAGCCGGATTGAGTCAGGCGAGCGCCTCGGGCGTGACCCCAATAGACATAATGAAATTTAAAGGTACGGAACCCCGGAGGCTCGAACCCATAATTCAATTAAGGGAAAAGCCATTAGTACGAAATTACTAATTACCCGACATGTAATAAGTGCGTCGTAGCCACTGCGGGCGAGTACACGCACGGAGCAGACAACAAACCTCATTAACAGTCACCGTGGCCACTGGCCTTAATTAAAATGCCTGTGACTATGATCAAGTCAGAATAGGAGAAATCCCTTTAAAACAATTCGCAGTGGGACAATATGTTAGTAAATTTACAGTCGCCAACTTGATGTCACAATTTAAATAATTAAATACATTAAAACCATTGTTAAGCCTTAAGCACCCAATTACCAGGTGCTACGTTTTAATTGGGCACCTGGAACATGTTTTAACTGGTAATAGAGTAAATTCAATTAATATAAGTTTTTTGACGCCGACTCACAAAGAAGAGAAAGTTTCTCTTCCTTGTGAGGCGGCCATGTTCGGCAGTCTCTGTTATGATTACACTTGTACTTCCTATTTATAGTAAACCTTAGCTACACAACTTCCTCCTGGCGATCCATGTATTTCTCTACTATTACATCTCCCTTTCTTAACAGTACTCTTCCAAATACTTAGGTCTATGTACATGACGTCCACTTTGTGTTGTGAGAGTGGTGGCAGGTTGAGCCGTGGCTAACTGACTGTCATCGTGGTGTAACATCTGATTGTTATGTTGATCCCACCGTATTGTTTCCTTAAACTCCCTACTCTCATGATCCCATCCTTTAAAGTCCTCGTCTATACTTTCCCTTCTTCCCCTCGCCTGCCTGTTTGTCTCACCTCCTTCCCCCTCGTCGATCCTGTTCTTAACTCTGAACTCAAAATTGTTAGTTCCTTTATGTATGTGAACTCTATTTCTTTCAACCTGCTTGCCCTCAGGGGTCATAATCACATAAGATCGTGGTCTTTTGGAGGAGTACTCCAGTACCTGCCCCATGGTCCTTTCCTGATCCCCTTGTCTGCTATAGAATACATTATCGCCTGGCTTGAAAGGCTTGAGCCTTCTTGATCCCCTATTGTAATACTCCTGTTGTTTGTTTTGTCTGCTAATGAGCTTTGCCTTGTCTGCCTGATGTAATTCCAGACTATCTCTACCCACTGTCAGCATGGTGTTTGGTTGACGACCAAACATCATTTCTGCTGGCGTTTTCCAGTTTCCCTCTAGCGGAGTGTTGTTTAATTCCAGCATTGCTAACTTGACATCCTTGTTCTCTACCCCGACTTTCTTTAACATCCGCTTAACTGTCTGTATGTGTCTTTCTGCTAGCCCGTTTGACTGTGCATATTGTGGACTGGAGGTGACATGGTTAAACTGCCATTCCTCTGCAAATTGTTTGAATTTCGCATTGGCATACTGTGGGCCATTATCACTATACACAACGTTCGGTATCCCATACCGAGAAAAAACTGATTTTAATTTATCTATGGTACCCTCGCTAGACATATCCCTGAGTTCTTCTATTTCCACAAACTTAGTAAAGTAATCCACCACCAACACATAATTCTTTTGGAAGAGAGCGAAAATATCCGTGCCTACAGCCAGCCACGGACCACCTGGTATCTCTCTCATGTACATTGGTTGCTTGACATTTTTCTTTGGGCTCCTCAAACAAATTACACAATTATTCACCACATTCTCTACTTCTTGACCCATATTAGGCCAGTACAAATGTTGTCTGGCACGATGTTTACACTTAGATATACCTAAATGATTATAATGCACCCGATTCAGCATCTCCTTCCGTAGGGCCTTAGGAACTACAGTTTGCTCTCCCTTAAATAACAAGTCATCAACTACGATTAACTCACCCTGCACCATGAAGTAAGGTTTTGTGACATCCGCACACTCTTTCTTGTCTTTTGGCCAACCCTTTTTAACCAGCTGTATTACTGCCTGCAATTCTGGATCCTTACCTGTCTCTACTTTAAACTGTTCTAGTCTACATTGTGTGACTGGCAGCTTAGCTATTACTAGCCCTACATGTGCTTCTATTTCTTGGCAAACATCACTATTCTGTGATTTCCTTTTCCCCTAGCCTCGACAAAGCATCTGCGATGATGAGATCTTTACCCGGTACATGCTCCAGGGTAAACTCGTATGGTTGTAACCTCAAGCGCATTCTTTGCAATCGCAACGGACACTCATTTAAGGGTTTTTTAAAAATAGAAATGAGAGGTAAGTGATCTGTCTGTACTACAAACTTGGTTCCATACAGATATTGGTGAAAGCGCTCACAACCATAGAGTATTGCAAGACACTCTTTTTCAATCTGTGCATAATTTTCTTCACTTTTGTTAAGTGTTTTGTTTGCATATACTACTGGCAACTGCTTTTGAAGGATAACTGCTCCTAGGCTATGACTAGACGCATCGACTGATAAAACTATCGGCTTATTTCTGTCATAGTACTGTAGTACTGGGTTTTTTGTTAGCACTTGCTTAAGTTCCCTTAAGGCCTGCTCATGGTGATCATTCCACTGCCACGCTGCATGCAGTTTATTAACTTCTCTCAGGGGATGACTAATTTTTTTACCTGAGGGATGAACTTTGATACATACGTGATCATTCCCAAAAAAGTGGCTAATTCTTTCTTATTTTTTGGTGTGGGCATGTTCCTTATTGCTTCGACTTTTGCCTCATCAGGGCTAATGCCGTTGGAACTGATTTTGTGCCCAACATAAGTTACCTCTGAAGAACTGATCCTGCATTTTGACTTGTTGAATTTTACTCCATTTTCTTTAGCTCTTTGTAGTACCTGTTGTAACCTCAAGTCATGTTCCGCTTGATCTTTCCCCCATATAATCAAATCATCTATGTAAATTTCCACCCCTGATATGCCTGCAAAAATGGTTGTAAAGCATTTGTGAAATACTTCTGGGGCCGATCTTAACCCATATGGAAGCCTAGTGAATTGGTATCTCCCAAATGGTGTATTAAATGTTGTTACATCCTGACTTTCCTCATCTAATTTGATATGCCAGAAACCCTTGAAACCATCCAATGTTGTGAACACCTTCGCTTCCGGCATTCGTGAGACTAACTCTTCGAATGTGGGCAATTGAAAGTATTCTCTTTCTATTTCTTTATTTAATTTAAATGGATCTATACAAATTCTGAGACTATTATCCGGTTTCCTGACCACCACGAGGGAGTTAACCCATTGTGTCGGTTTTGTCACTGGTTTGACTATTCCTAACTGCTCCATTTTATCTAGTTCCTGTTTCAGTGCATCTATCAAGTGAAATGGTATTTTTCTAGGTTTTGCAACATGTGGTTCTGCTCCATCCCTTACCTTTATTTTGTATGTATAGTTAAATACCCCAATTCCTTCGAACAATTCCTTATACTCCTGTAACACTTCACTAACTCTGTCAGGCAATGCATTGCTATCTAAACTATCTATGAACCCTGAGCTACCTGTACCTCTTTCCATGGTGCCCTGTTTAGAACATTTCTGTGCCCCATTGTTTTCAACTGTACTTACCGTTAGTACTCTCCTCACCAGATCATATTGTTTTATAGTGGGTAGGCCGATCACTGGTGGAGCGTTCTTGTTACCTTCTACAACTTGAAACTCCACCACACCTTCCTTACCTCCTTTAAATCTACAATAACAGAAACACTTTCCTACTACAGGTATGGGTAGACCACTATAATTCTCCAATTTTACTGTTGGGGGCACCATTTTTATTTTTAGGTGCCTTGCCTCCTCAGTTGTGATTATGTTTACCTGTGCTCCAGTGTCTAATTTAAATTTGACATACCTATTCCTAATTAACACTTTTTCAACCCATTCCTCCTTACTGTTTGCACTTTCACTCTGTACACATGAAACTTGACCTAATAACAATACTTGCTCATGTACTTGACTCCCGTCCCATTTCTGTTGTCCGTTATATTCCCTGTCCTGATCACTCATTTTGTTTACCCCAACTGTCCCGCTTTGCTGATTCACTTGATGTACGGAATTGACGTTTGATCTGCACACTATTCCAAAATGCCCTAGTCTGTTACATACCTTGCACACCTTTCCATATGCTGGACACTTCATAGGTGGATGCTTCTTACCACATCGCGAACAGCTAAAAGCATTGCCCTCGACCTGGTTCCAATTTCTTCCTCCGTACCGCTGTGGCATCTGCTTGCTGCTCTCCTCTCCATCTCTGTAAAGTTCTGTTGATCTTGATTGTAGAGGCCCCGAATACCTGGATTGTTTTTGATACGCCGATCTTGAAGGTTGTGCTTGCTGAGACATATTGGCTTGTTTGATTTTGCACACACTTGCCACGTTTTCCCCTCGGGATACGGTTTGTAACTGGAGTTGTGTTAGTTCTGCATTTTTGCATATCTGGACACACTTATTTAAGGTTAAGTCGTCTGTGTTTAACAGTTTGGTTTTAATTTTCCTGTCTTGCAGACCACCAATAATTCGGTCTTTTATCAGGCTGTCCCTCATATCCCCAAACTCACAATTCCGGCTTAGTTTCTTCAGGTCTGTTACATACATATCAATATTTTCCCCTTCCTTCTGGTCCCTGTTGAAAAATACATGCAGTTCCACACTGACATTGGTTCGCGGAACACATTAGTTCTCAAAAGCACTTAAGACTTTGACTGGGTCATTTTTTTCTGCCTCGGTCAGTTCAAATGTATTGTAAAGCTCCAAACCTTCTTCACCAATTATTGTCAGTAAAATCGCCGTTTGCACCTCCGCCGTTTGCTTCGTGGACCCCGACGCTAGCATATACAATTCATACTGCTGCTTGAACCTCCGAAAATTTTCCGCTGCATTTTCCGTAAATTGCAATGGATTAGGCAGTTTCAAATTATTCATTGTGATGTTGACTGCGTTGCTCGGCCACGACTGCTCTGCAATACCTTATCGTTACCGCGTGGTGTCTATTTGCCGTTCGTGACACGTTGACTCTTCTCCGACTGCGCCATGTTATGATTACACTTGTACTTCCTATTTATAGTAATTAAACAGAGACCTCATATTCTTTGTTCACTACTTCTTTATTACGATTACACTGGATATAAAAATACTATTATAGAAAACACACACTTCCTTGTTGGCTTCCATCTTTTCACTGACCTTTCTTGCCAACCTTAGCTACACAACTTCCTCCTGGCGATCCATGTATTTCTCTACTATTACAGTCTCCAACCACTCCGCGCCGGGAACAGACGTGTGTCTGTGGGCAGCATCCAAGTTTCTTTCATTGATTATTTTTATTCTGTTCCTAAATCTTTAAATTTAAAACCTTTTGTTAATTCACTGCTGCCCACGTCGACTCGGCGCGTATTTTGCGGAACCGGGCGTATCCTGACCGTCATCATCGTGATACCGCGCTGCGTATCATATCACTCACGTAAGTGTTTCGCCGAACTTAGGAGCCCACTCATCGACCCCCCCCCCCTCCACCCGTTAACTTTCGGCGCTGGCCGTCTCCAGCGAGCATCGACCCACGTCCCGCAAGACTGCCGCGGTAACCATTGTCACGTAGCGTTATGTTTTTTTATGTTAATTGTGTAACGGCTAGACGTCGCCAAGTGTTGGTGAGAGTGTTTTGTAGCGGGACTATATTAAAGGTAATTCTCACCAACTCGTGTACACTAATTTTCCGTAGTCTCCCGTCCTCCACACGGCCGAGCGGCCTTCACAGTCAAGGGAGAGCCATTCAGGGTAGATTCAAGCCGTGTACCTGGCGGGGCACGCGGGGGCAGAGTACCCACGACCCAGCATCAACGGCCTAGCAGCCCGCTAGCCTGGCGCCCCTCCGGACAACCACAGCATCGCGACGCCCGTAGTGCCCGTCAGGTACCCCCCGGGCCTTTCACAGAGGTCGGGTGACGGCAACAGTGACAGCTTTTATACTACCTAACTGGACAGTGAGCCATTTTAATCACTTTGCGGCCCATCGTCGTTTCTGATGATTCGAACAAGTGAAGAGGTCACAACCTTTTCTTGCAATTTCACATAACGAGTTATAGGAACACAATTGGTTCCTGGTATCGCTGTCGCACGCTCCCAGCCGAGCATAAGAAGGAATGATAAAACGGCGAGACAAAAAAGGGAGCAGGAAGGATTATCACTAGAATCACCATGGGGATCGTTGACATCGCAGAGTAGATCAGAGCAGAACAGAGCAGAGAGATAGAGAGATAGAGAGAGAGAGCGAGAGAGAGAGAGAGCGAGAGAGAGAGCGAGAGAGAGAGAGAGAGAGCGAGAGAGAGAGAGAGCGAGAGAGAGTAGCACGAGAGGATGGAGGTTACTGGAAAGCTAAGTATTAAAATTTGTGGTATTTTTTTCTGTAATGGCGAATAGAATTTCTCTTAGGTCAGTTTTTCATGTTAGTTGTAATTTTGCTTGAATTAATTATGTGGAATTTTTTAGGCTTGTTTGTATGATGCACCTCTTAATGATTAGGTTAGTGTTTGATTATGGGTGTTCATAATACCACATTCATTCGTGTTGCAATTGTATTGCATTTCTGGACATTCTGTGCTATTAACTGTTTAGTGGCCATATTTATTTCAGATAAACAGTTTTCTTTAGCTCTCCAAATACCTGAATTCAATTTTATTACTAAAAACTTTAATTGTGTTATTTTGTTCAGAGCTGTTGTATAGTATTTTTAACTATCACAACCTTAAAAAGGTTATATTATAATATCACAATACACATATGAGATTGTTATAAGACGAGATAAAATAAGTGTTTATGATATAAGTATATTCACTTACTGCAGTGATAAAATTAAAAAGGTACTTCCTTGTACCTTAATGTAGATATGTTTATCTATTTTGGTATTTTGCTTGTGAAAATGTTTGCCGTATCCTACTAATATTATAAACGCGAAAGTTTGTAAGTATGGATGGATGGATGTTTTTTACTCTTTCACGTAAAAACTACTGAATGGATTTGAATGAAATTTGGCCTACAGCTAGCTTATAACCTGGATTAACACATAGACCCCATATTAATATGAAATTCCATCCCTAAAGAGTGAAAAAGTGATAATTTCATTTTATAACAGAAAAAATCATAGGTCATAGACATACAAATAGTGAGTGAGTGTCATTTCTCTATGTCTGACACACGATCATACACATAGTAAGATCTGACAAATTAATATTTTTCTCTTTGGTGAGACCAGTCCGCTTAGTGGAGCTTGCAGCGGCTAGCAAAATAAAGGCGCTAATAACAGTTTTGTTCTTAACTTCGTCAATAGATAGAGTTGCCTTGAATTTTAAATGCACCATCGTTTGATGCGTTTGTCATGTCTTTAATTTTCGTTTGTTTGTGCCGTATGCGTTTCCTATACCATTCATCCGATCGCGATGAAATTTTGGTGATTTGTTATGCGCGTGCCCATGAAGATTATTGAGACGGTATAACTATTTTTCAATAGTTGGAGCACGAATCGTGTCAAAAAATGTGTTCATTTCATTTTATATAGCGGCACTTCGTCTGTTTTTGTTGTATAAGTGCGCACGCATGACAAAATTTATTCAAATATAAAAGAGAGACAGAGATAGGGTGATATATATATATATATATATATATATATATATAGAGAGAGAGAGAGAGAGAGAGTGAGATAGAGACGGAGAGATAAGTTGAGATAGAGCGAGGTATAGAGAATGAAACTGGTTAGATAAAGAGATATATCAATAGATGTATAGAGCTATATAGAGACTTATATATAGAATATATAGAGATAGTGGGAAGTATATATGTAGATATAAAGAGATAAATAGAGATAGAGAGATACATAGATGTAGATAGAGATAAATTTATATAGAGAGATGGATAGATGATTTGTATAGGCTATGTGGAACTTCTTCAAACATATTACAAAAAAAAACTGAATGAGAGTAGTATAGGATAGCCGGACCGGGGACACGGGTTCTGGGTGTGGTGCCGGTGCCGGTGTCCGCCATATTGGATTGTGACGTCACGGCGGCCATCTTGGATGGTTGTGACCTTGACCTTTGACCTTGACCTTGAATTTGGTCCTCAAAAATCGCCAAAATCCGCCAAAATTGGGCAAAAATTGCCCAAAATTCCTCAAAAATCGGCAAAATTTACATTTCTGTGAAAAAAATTCCGCCAAAAAATCTCAAAAAATTCCTCAATTCAAAAATTAGGATTTCGAAAATCCTCAAAAGTCGTTTTGCCTTAGAAAGAACCCAAATTACTTAAAGAGGCTTAAGCATCCATGTCTACAGCCTCCGATAAGCCTCTTACGTCATCTAGGATTATGACAGCCATCTTGGATTATGTCGTCACCGTTGCAGTTTCCGTTACGTCCGCCATCTTGAAAATCTTTATTTATTATCCGATTTTAACGAATTTTTTTTAAAAATTATAAAAAAATTCAAATAATAAAATTTTAATAAATTATTTATAAAAAATATACTTTTACGACACGGAGTTCGGAGTCCTCGGTTCGAACCCGGTGAGGCCAAAAAAAAAAATTAAAAATGGCGACCGATCCTCCTCCCGTGGTGACTTTTGGCAGACTGACTCCCACCACTTTTCTTAAAGCATATATATATCGTCACCTAGTATGACGTCATGTCCGCCATCTTGTCTTCGATGCTGGAAGCCATCATCATCATTGTATCGTCGACGAGAGTGCGCTGACACCATGTTAGTTTAGTTCGTATCCGCTAGAGTGCAGTAATCATTTATTATTACTGTGACACCCGCCATCTTGAAATTTGGCCGCCATATTGGAAATTCGTAATTTTAATGCTAGAGATTCGGGAAAAAGTTCAAAATTCATTAAATAAATTTGTAATCTATATACTGATTGATTAGATCGACTAAGGTCCTTGGTTCGATCCCTGGCCGATACAAAACAACTTTAATTTTAAAAAAGTACCAGAAAAGTGTAAGGTTCGAGAAATAAAACACCTCAAAGTCTTTTACAAACATAATATTTATTACACAATTTCTATCCTACTACAGAATCACTTGCGAAAGCCAACAACAATCTTATAAACATTTAGCCCTGCATAGACGTGCAACGACTACTTCTTAGCTCCAAATGGCTCCCAAAGCTCCAACAGCCTCCAAATGCTTAACACAGCTCCAAATGGCTCCAAATGCTCCAAACGGCTCCAAATGCTCCAAATGTCTCCAGCAGCTCCAAATGCTTGACAGCTCCAAATGCTTCAAAAGGCTCCAAATGCTCCAACAGCTCCAAAAAAAGGCTCCAAATGCTCCAATAGCCTCCAAATGCTTAACACAGCTCCAAATGGCTCCAAATGCTCCAAACGGCCTCCAAATGCTTGACAGCCTCCAAATGCTTAACACAGCTCTAAATGGCTCCAAATGCTCCAAACGGCCTCCAAATGCTTGACAGCTCCAAATGTCTCCAGCAGCTCCAAATGCTCCAACAGCTCCAAAAAAAGGCTCCAAATGCTCCAACAGCCTCCAAATGCTTAACACAGCTCCAAATGGCTCCAAATGCTTGACAGCTCCAAATGCATAACACAGCTTCAAATGGCTCCAAATGCTCCAAACGGCCTCCAAATGCTTGACAGCTCCAAATGTCTCCAGCAGCTCCAAATGCTCCAACAGCTCCAAAAAAAGGCTCCAAAAGCTCCAACAGCCTCCAAATGCTTAACACAGTTCCAAATGGCTCCAAATGCTCCAAACGGCCTCCAAATGCTTGACAGCTCTAAATGTTTCCAGCAGCTCCAAATGCTCCAAATGCTTGACAGCTCCAAATGCTTCAAAAGGCTCCAAATGCTCCAAATGCTCCAAACGGCCTCCAAATGGCTCCAACAGCTCCAACAGCCTCCAAATGCTTGACAGCTCCAAATGTTTCCAGCAGCTCCAAATGCTCCAAATGGCTCCAACAGCCTCCAAATGCTTAACACAGCTCTAAATGGCTCCAACAGCTCCAAAAGACTCCAAATGCTTCAAAAGGCTCCAATTGCTCCAAGAGCTCCATCTTCAATTGGTTCCAACTGATTCCTATTACTTTTATCGAACTTGGCATGATTACTAACATGTCTTTATCAGTATACATTTTGACTGGCAGTGGTAACGTTTTTTTACACCTTTAAGTTATAAGTTTTATTTAGAAATCAGATTTCGATAAATGATAGCTTCCATCTGGAAAGAAAATATATTAATTTATCTTCAAGTTTATACACATACATTTAATTTAATCCATTATTGTATGTAGCCAGCTTCCCTCAGTTCTTTGAGTATGAAGGATATTTCTTTAATGTTCGAATAGTTTCCTGCACAAAGCGATCCATGTAGTAGTCGTAGCCTGTTAACCAATACGTTAGGATCTTTCCATGAGGTATAATCAATCTCTTCTGCTGCCTTCATCATCCTTGCATGTTTATAATAAATATTATCTCTGGTGTTTATCGTTTTAACACCAACCACAAGGTCACTTTCGTCATCTTGCCAGTGATTATCACAAGCTTGATCAGGATAATTTATTTTATTATGCCGTTTCCATCGTTTTGGTCTCAAACCACCATCACAGTCTTCGCTCTTGCATGCTTTTGGTGCTTCAGTACAGTACTCAATCATGTCAGCCTCAGATGTGTCACCACAATCTTCAATCATGCCAGCTTCTGATGTGTCACCACAGTCTTCAATCATGTCAGCACCACAAACTTGATCAGGATAATTTATTTTATTACGTCGTTTCCATCGTTTTGGTCTCAGACTGCCATCACAGTCTTCGATCTTGCCTGCTTTAGGTGTTTCAGTACAGTACTCAATCATGTCAGCCTCAGATGTGTCACCACAATCTTCAATCATGCCAGCATCAGATGATTCATCAAAGTCTTCGACCTTGTAAGCTTCAGGTGGTTCTCCATCTTTCACATTTTCATGGAGACGACTAGATATTGGAGTAAATATATTTTCATTTCTAATGTGGTTACAACTTCCTTCGTTTGTTTTAAATTTTAAATTATTATCTTGATCTAGATCAGTAATTTTAGCATTAGCTTTTTCGCCTTCGTTCCTCTTCCGCGATGTTGTAGCCCAGTCTTCGTTATCTTTATTCATCTTAATTGTACAGGTCTTGTAATGTCTATCCAAGTAATATCTTCTACCAAAGGATTTCTGACACTGACTGCAATGAAATGGTTTTTGACAAGGACCCAAATTACACTCGCTTCTCTCATGTCGTTTAGCATTCTTTCTCAAGGTAAACACCTTGCTACAGTATCTACAGTGATGACGTTTTGATACAGCAACAAATCCCGTTTCAGGATTCATATTAGTTATTGAGACTAATGCCAGATGCAAACTAAGAGTTTTAAATTAGATATATTACTTAAATAGAATTTTTTAATTATTTCATCAGCGAGAATTAATTTATCTCATTCAAAGGTACTTGTTGCAAGTAGTTCTGCTTTTCAACAACAGATGTCGCCACATGTTACTTGCAGGTAAATAATATTTAGTTCTTTTATGCGGGATGCGGGATGCTCACTAACGATCGCAAAAGAAGGATGGCTTCGCTAGACTCCAAGGAGAAGGAAGTTCGTCCATCCTGTTAGTGCTTCTTAGATTTCTCAGAGATTATTTGACTGAGTAATGATATTTTTTTTTAAATTTCCACCTGATAAAAATATTACAAGTGCTGATTTATTGGCAGAATTTCAATAATTAAATGCGACCTTGAATAAAAAATGACATGACTCATTAAGTAAAAAATTCTTCATGCAGAGATCAATTCCTCATCAGTAACCAGAAGCACCCAGAGAAAACCATCAAAATATTGTCAAGAATAATCAGGAGCACACGGAGAAAACTACCATAATATTGTCAAGAATAAACGGGAGCACACGGAGAAATCCACCATAATATTGACAAGAATAATCAGGAGCACACGGAGAAAACCACAGCAAGTTTTCTTTGATATCATAAAATTTCAGGAAAGTAGTTGGAAAAGGGGGGTTCAAGCACAGGCGGAGGAGCCAGGAGCCGGCCGCCATCTTGGATGACGTCATTTTTGACCCAAAATTCCTCAAAATTCCTCAAAAATGACTCAAAATGACTCAAAATTTCCCGTTTTCGAGGGAAAAATTCCCGTTTCGAGGGAAAAATTCCCGTTTCGAGGGAAAATTTCCCGTTTTATTCCGTAAAAATCCCAGTGGATAGAAAAGTCCTAAAAGTGGCTTAATCATCCCTAACGCAAGCCACTGTTAAGCCGCTATCAGGACTTGACCTTGAAACCGACCGCCATATTGGATCCGCCATCTTGGATCCACAATTTTGGATGACGTCATTGTGTTCTAGAAAATTCCGGCGATGTGTTTTCCGCCATTTTGTATGATGACGTCACCGTTGCACTTTTCGTCACGGCCGCCATCTTGGATTCGAATTTTTTTTTTCGAACTTTGAAATTCGATGTAATCATCAGCCGCCATCTTGTTTCGTCTGCTGGTGGCAGCCATCTTGTTTTCGTCTGCTGGTGGCCGCCATCTTGTTTTCGTCTGCTGGAGGCAGCCATCTTGTGAGAGTGCGCTCACGCCATGTTAGTTTAATTCTTACCCGCTAGAGTGCAGTAATCATTTATTATTACTGTGACACCCACCATCTTGTCATTTGGCCACCATCTTGAAAATCCATAATTATTTAGCTAGGAATTCGGGAAAGATTCGAAAATTCATTAAATAAATCACCTATTAATTTATTTATCGAATCGCCGGATTCCCGTCCTTTGTTCGATACCTGATCGATGCAATAATGTTTAATTTTATGTAAAATAATAATAATTTCAATAAACCATCTTCAACATTCTTAAAGAGACTTTAAAACCTCTACTACCATCATCCTATAAGCCATCAACACCACCATCTTGGAAAATTCGTAATTATATTGCTAGAGATTCGGGAAAAAGTTACAAATTCATTAAATAAATTTGCAAACAATAAAATGATTAATTAGGTCGACTCAAGCCCTTGACACGATTCGGAATGAAGATGGAAAAAAATAAACATAATATAATAGTGGCAGGTTCGAGAAAGAAAACAACACAAGTTCTTTCACAAAATAAACTTTATTACATAATTTCTACTTTACTACACGAACACTTGCGAAAGCCAGCAATCTTATAATCATTTAGGTCCGCAGCGGCGTGAAATGACTAATTCTTAGCTCCAATCGACTTATACTAGAAAGAGTCCAGCCAGAACCTTTACAGACATAGTCTTCCTCTTCTTGACAGAGTTTCTGGATACCGTTTTTAACAGTATGCTTCACATCGTTAGAACTGTAAATTACTGCAGCCGATGTCTTGAATGCACACTTCTTCACTTCGTCTTCGAATGGATACGGCTTTCCATATATACAGACCAACCACAAGTTGTATTTTAATGAACCGTTTGTTGCTACATCATCAGTAAGCTGATTGATTATGTTCTCTTTGATATCATCAAGAAAATTACAAATATCTTTCGACTCACCTAACGTATTTAGATAATAGTAGTCTTTCAATGTCCCACGAAATGCAGACTGCGCCAAGTAGAACCCATTATCATTCACTTGTAATGCGCCGAACACAGTCTTAGGTTTATTTTCATGTTCAGACGTCATACCAATCGGTTGCTGCACATCGGTTTTCTTGCTTGTTCTCTTACAAGTCTCCAATCTAAAGCGAGGAGTCGAAGTTTCTACAGGTAGTTCTTCAGTAGACACACGAACTTTACCGTTGCATTTTTTCACATATCGTCGCAAACTATCAATACGTGTAAACCATTCATGACACCCATCACAGCGAAACTTTATACGAGATGGATTCTTCTTGCATTTACTCCGCTCATGTCTTCGTGCATCATGAGAAAATGCGAACGACATATCACAGTAGCTGCAAGGATACCGTGGTGATGAAGACGATCCTTTCAGACCCAAACCAGATGATGTTGTTGCAGCAGTTACACCATCTCCAGGCATACTCTTATGAACATCAATACATCGTTGCTGCACCGAAACCTTTACTTTCTGCCGCACAGCAGGTCCTTTGCATGTCTTCATGTGCGTTTTCATATTATCTTGTCTTGCAAATTGCTTGTGACATTTCTCACAAACAAACATTTTACGATAAGGGTTCTTAGCGCATTCTCTCCTCTCGTGTCGTCGAGTATTGCTACTGTTTGTGAAAATCTTGTCACAGTAACAGCACCGATGTTCGTTAGTCGGTGTTGAATCACCAGTCATTGAAGTTTCCATCGAGGGCGAAACGAAGTTCGACGAGTTTTCCTGCGTAGTCAGCACCACAGGTATTAAAGTCTCTCCTGCTAAAGGTATCGCGACTGTTGAAATCTCCTCTTTTGATGGCGTCATCTTTGCCGACGGAGTCTGCTCCTTCTCCACCGTAGCTGACGTCAGGGTTCCCGTAGACGATGGTGCGTCGTCCATCAAGTTCAGCGTTTTAGATGGTAAAGATGCCATCGAAGTCTCAAGAACAGGCAATTACACGACGTATGCACCAGTAGAATCAAACTAGGTGATCCTTACACCGACGACGTCAGTAACAAACTGAGCGACCTGCTGTCCAGGACTCGCTTATATACACGCACCGGTTGGAATAATACTCTAGTCAAATCAAGAACCAATTACTATAATACTCGAGTCAAAACACCATTGAAAGAAGAAGCGCACCAAAATAAGGTAACGCATTTGGAAACAAATTCATCAAATGAAATGAACACACAATGCACGCACTTGCAGCTTTCATCTCAAGGTATCATTTAAATTTCATTCAAGCGAAGTATCAAACCAATGTCACATCATATTATCATCCTATTGGTCATACTATCCTCAAAATTTAACAGTCTTATAAATCACACCAGTTATAGAAGGACTTATAGTTTATAACACACATCATTTCAGCCATTGTTCTTTAACAAATTCGAATTTAAAAATGTAAAATGTAAGTACTTGTTAAGTTGAAGAACCAGGTACGTAAATATATTATATACTTTATGGGCACTGTAGGCACAAAAACCCTGAAAGTACATATGTAAGAATGATATTTAATAAAACTAATATTAGCTCTATACCCACACGACTATGTGTTGACTGCTGTGTCTAGGGTGTTGACCTCAATTTATACCGCTAGGACCTCCCTCCAGTCCAGTCACGTGTACCGTTGCTTCAGTTGTTGTCCCCCGCCTTGCTGGCGGCCTCCAACATTCGAACGAGGTGATCAACCATCCAAGCCCTAAGCATGCTCGCATTATGTCTTGAGATCGGACCTGGACACCCAAGTTACATAGAGTATAATATACTCTGAAATACATAATAAAAAGAAAATTGATATAAATAACATTATACTTTGCTTAATAGTTCCAGAAGTAATTAACACACTGCTTGACCAGTGACAGGTGTAACTAAATATAAAATATATTTTATTTTCCATTACCTTTCGTGGAATTTATTAATCATTCACTCTACAAAAAACAACTCAAGACAATATACCTGACCATTGAATTAAATACAGTACCGCTATGCCTTACATGAAAGTCTAATTAGTCGATAACCTATAAATCGTTCATGTACAAAGCCACACATACAGGCCAATTTTCTATGGACCATGAGACCGTGTCATGACAATATCAGACGTATAGGCTAGTCATTTCAGGACCGCAGGACATTCTTCGTCTTTAGATAATTACAGTCATTTAGACCATCATGAAATTTTTATACATACTAAAGGACCAAGCGACCTTTAAAAATATTTTAGTAACACCAAGAGGTTTTGAACTAGTAAATATTCAGTCACTACTTATTTTACTACGCGCAATCAACAAAACGGAAGCACCATCAACAAAAAGGAAGCACATTTTGGAAGCACCATCAACAAAAAGGAAGCACATTTCAAATGGCTCCAAATGCTCCAAACGGCTCCAAATGCTCCAAATGTCTCCAAAAGGCTCCAAATGCTTCAAAAGACTCTAAATGCTCCAAATGGCTCCAACAGCTCCAACAGCTCCAAAAAAAGGCTCCAAATGCTTGACAGCTCCAAATAGCTCCAAATGCTCCAAACGGCCTTCAAATGCTCCAACAGCTCCAAAAAAAAAGGCTCCAAATGCTTGACAGCTCCAAATGGCTCCAAATGCTCCAAACGGCTCCAAATGCTCCAAATGCCTCCAAATGGCTCCAAATGCTCCAAACGCTCCAAATGTCTCCAAAAGGCTCCAAATGCTTCAAAAGACTCCAAATGCTCCAAAAGCTCCAAAAAAAAGGCTCCAAATGCTTAACACAGCTACAAATGGCTCCAAATGCTCCAAATGGCTCCAACAGCTCCAAAAGACTCCAAATGCTTCAAAAGGCTCCAATTGCTCCAAGAGCTCCATCTTCAATTGGTTCCAACTGATTCCTATTACTTTTATCGAACTTGGCATGATTACTAACATGTCTTTATCAGTATACATTTTGACTGGCAGTGGTAACGTTTTTTTACACCTTTAAGTTATAAGTTTTATTTAGAAATCAGATTTCGATAAATGATAGCTTCCATCTGGAAAGAAAATATATTAATTTATCTTCAAGTTTATACACATACATTTAATTTAATCCATTATTGTATGTAGCCAGCTTCCCTCAGTTCTTTGAGTATGAAGGATATTTCTTTAATGTTCGAATAGTTTCCTGCACAAAGCGATCCATGTAGTAGTCGTAGCCTGTCAACCAATATGTTAGGATCTCCCCATGAGGTATAATCAAACTCTTCTGCTGCGTTCATCATCCTTACATGTTTATAATAAATATTATCTCTGGTGTCTATCGTTTTAACACCAACCTCAAGGTCACTTTCGTCATCGTGCCAGAGATTATCACAAGCTTGATCAGGATAATTTATTTTATTACGACGTTTCCATCGTTTTGGTCTCAAACCACCATCACAGTCTTCACTCTTGCATGCTTTTGGTGCTTCAGCACAATACTCAATCATGTCAGCCTTAGATGTGTCAGCACAGTCTTCGTTCACGCCAGCTTCTGATGTGTCACCACAGTCTTCAATCATGTCAGCACCACAAACTTGATCAGGATAATTTATTTTATTACGTCGTTTCCATCGTTTTGGTCTCAGACCGCCATCACAGTCTTCGATCTTACCTGCTTTAGGTGCTTCAGTACAGTACTCAATCATGTCAGCCTCAGATGTGTCACCACATTCTTCAATCATGCACGCTTCAGATGATTCATCAAAGTCTTCGACCTTGTAAGCTTCAGATGGTTCTCCATCTTTCTCATTTACATGGAGACGACTAGATATTGGAGTAAATATATTTTCATTTCTAATGTGGTTACAACTACCTACGTTTGTTTTAAATTTTAAATTATTATCTTCATCTAGATCAGTAATTTTAGCATTAGCTTTTTCGCCTTCGTTCCTCTTCCACGATGTTGTAGCCCAGTCTTCGTTATCTTTATTCATCTTAATTGTACAGGTCTTGTAATGTCTATCCAAGTAATATCTTCTACCAAAGGATTTCTGACACTGACTGCAATGAAACGGTTTTTGACAAGGACCCAAATTACACTCGCTTCTCTCATGTCGTTTAGCATTCTTTCTCAAGGTAAACACCTTGCTACAGTATCTACAGTGATGACGTTTCGATACAGCGTCAGATCCTAAATCGGAATTCATATTAGTTACCGAGACTAATGCCAGATGCAAACTAAGAGTTTTAAATTAGATATATTACTTAAATAGAATTTTTTTAATTATTTCATCAGCGAGAATTAATTTATCTCATTCAAAGGTACTTGTTGCAAGTAGTTCTGCTTTTCAACAACAGATGTCGACACGTATTGCTTGCAGGCAAATATTATTTCTTTCTTTCATGCAGGATGCAGGATTCTCACTAACGATCACAATAGAGGGATGGCATCGCTATACTCCAAGGAGAAGGTAGTTTGTTCTTCCAGTTAGTGTTTCTAAGGGTAAATATTATTATTTGACTTAATAATGATTTTTTTTAAATTCCACCTAATAAAAATAAAATAGAAGCACTCAGAGAAAACCATCAGGGATGATGTCGTTTATAAACATCATAAATTACCAATTTTTTTTTTTAAAAAGTCCAAATTTAATCCTACTTAAGCAAAGATTTCACAAGCCCGCTTGTGCTCTCTTTGCTTAAGTAGGATTAAATTTGGACTTTTTAAAAAAAAAAATTGGTAATTTATGATGTTTATAAACGACATCATCCCTGATGGTTTTCTCTGAGTGCTTCTATTTTATTTTTATTAGGTGGGATTAAAAAAAAATCATTATTCAGTCAAATAATAATATATACCCTGAGAAACACTAACTGGAAGAACAAACTACCTTCTCCTTGGAGTATAGCGATGCCATCCCTCTATTGTGATCGTTAGTGATAATCCTGCATCCTGCATGAAAGAAAGAAATAATATTTGCCTGCAAGCAATACGTGTCGACATCTGTTGTTGAAAAGCAGAACTACTTGCAACAAGTACCTTTGAATGAGATAAATTAATTCTCGCTGATGAAATAATTAAAAAAATTCTATTTAAGTAATATATCTAATTTAAAACTCTTAGTTTGCATCTGGCATTAGTCTCGGTAACTAATATGAATTCCGATTTAGGATCTGACGCTGTATCGAAACGTCATCACTGTAGATACTGTAGCAAGGTGTTTACCTTGAGAAAGAATGCTAAACGACATGAGAGAAGCGAGTGTAATTTGGGTCCTTGTCAAAAACCGTTTAATTGCAGTCAGTGTCAGAAATCCTTTGGTAGAAGATATTACTTGGATAGACATTACAAGACCTGTACAATTAAGATGAATAAAGATAACGAAGACTGGGCTACAACATCGTGGAAGAGGAACGAAGGCGAAAAAGCTAATGCTAAAATTACTGATCTAGATGAAGATAATAATTTAAAATTTAAAACAAACGTAGGTAGTTGTAACCACATTAGAAATGAAAATATATTTACTCCAATATCTAGTCGTCTCCATGAAAATGAGAAAGATGGAGAACCATCTGAAGCTTACAAGGTCGAAGACTTTGATGAATCATCTGAAGCGTGCATGATTGAAGAATGTGGTGACACATCTGAGGCTGACATGATTGAGTACTGTACTGAAGCACCTAAAGCAGGTAAGATCGAAGACTGTGATGGCGGACTGAGACCAAAACGATGGAAACGACGTAATAAAATAAATTATCCTGATCAAGTTTGTGGTGCTGACATGATTGAAGACTGTGGTGACACATCAGAAGCTGGCGTGAACGAAGACTGTGCTGACACATCTAAGGCTGACATGATTGAGTATTGTGCTGAAGCACCAAAAGCATGCAAGAGTGAAGACTGTGATGGTGGTTTGAGACCAAAACGATGGAAACGTCGTAATAAAATAAATTATCCTGATCAAGCTTGTGATAATCTCTGGCACGATGACGAAAGTGACCTTGAGGTTGGTGTTAAAACGATAGACACCAGAGATAATATTTATTATAAACATGTAAGGATGATGAACGCAGCAGAAGAGTTTGATTATACCTCATGGGGAGATCCTAACATATTGGTTGACAGGCTACGACTACTACATGGATCGCTTTGTGCAGGAAACTATTCGAACATTAAAGAAATATCCTTCATACTCAAAGAACTGAGGGAAGCTGGCTACATACAATAATGGCTTAAATTAAATGTATGTGTATAAACTTGAAGATAAATTAATATATTTTCTTTCCAAATGGTATCTACCATTTATCGAAATATGATTTCTAAATAAAACTTATAACTTAAAGGTGCAAAATACGTTACCACTGCCAGTCAAAATGTATACTAATAAAGACATGTTAGTAATCATGCCAAGTTCGATAAGAAAAGTAATTGGAATCAGTTGGAACCAATTGAAGATGGAGCTCTTGGAACAATTGGAGCCTTTTGAAGCATTTGGAGCCTTTTGGAGCTGTTGGAGCCATTTGGAGCATTTGGAGCCATTTGTAGCTGTGTTAAGCATTTGGAGCCTTTTTTTGGAGCTTTTGGAGCATTTGGAGTCTTTTGAAGCATTTGGAGCCTTTTGGAGACATTTGGAGCGTTTGGAGCATTTGGAGCCATTTGGAGGCATTTGGAGCATTTGGAGCCGTTTGGAGCATTTGGAGCCATTTGGAGCTGTCAAGCATTTGGAGCCTTTTTTTGGAGCTGTTGGAGCATTTGAAGGCCGTTTGGAGCATTTGGAGCTATTTGGAGCTGTCAAGCATTTGGAGCCTTTTTTTGGAGCTGTTGGAGCTGTTGGAGCCATTTGGAGCATTTAGAGTCTTTTGAAGCATTTGGAGCCTTTTGGAGACATTTGGAGCATTTGGAGCCGTTTGGAGCATTTGGAGCCATTTGAAATGTGCTTCCTTTTTGTTGATGGTGCTTCCAAAATGTGCTTCCTTTTTGTTGATGGTGCTTCCGTTTTGTTGATTGCGCGTAGTAAAATAAGTAGTGACTGAATATTTACTAGTTCAAAACCTCTTGGTGTTACTAAAATATTTTTAAAGGTCGCTTGGTCCTTTAGTATGTATAAAAATTTCATGATGGTCTAAATGACTGTAATTATCTAAAGACGAAGAATGTCCTGCGGTCCTGAAATGACTAGCCTATACGTCTGATATTGTCATGACACGGTCTCATGGTCCATAGAAAATTGGCCTGTATGTGTGGCTTTGTACATGAACGATTTATAGGTTATCGACTAATTAGACTTTCATGTAAGGCATAGCGGTACTGTATTTAATTCAATGGTCAGGTATATTGTCTTGAGTTGTTTTTTGTAGAGTGAATGATTAATAAATTCCACGAAAGGTAATGGAAAATAAAATATATTTTATATTTAGTTACACCTGTCACTGGTCAAGCAGTGTGTTAATTACTTCTGGAACTATTAAGCAAAGTATAATGTTATTTATATCAATTTTCTTTTTATTATGTATTTCAGAGTATATTATACTCTATGTAACTTGGGTGTCCAGGTCCGATCTCAAGACATAATGCGAGCATGCTTAGGGCTTGGATGGTTGATCACCTCGTTCGAATGTTGGAGGCCGCCAGCAAGGCGGGGGACAACAACTGAAGCAACGGTACACGTGACTGGACTGGAGGGAGGTCCTAGCGGTATAAATTGAGGTCAACACCCTAGACACAGCAGTCAACACATAGTCGTGTGGGTATAGAGCTAATATTAGTTTTATTAAATATCATTCTTACATATGTACTTTCAGGGTTTTTGTGCCTACAGTGCCCATAAAGTATATAATATATTTACGTACCTGGTTCTTCAACTTAACAAGTACTTACATTTTACATTTTTAAATTCGAATTTGTTAAAGAACAATGGCTGAAATGATGTGTGTTATAAACTATAAGTCCTTCTATAACTGGTGTGATTTATAAGACTGTTAAATTTTGAGGATAGTATGACCAATAGGATGATAATATGATGTGACATTGGTTTGATACTTCGCTTGAATGAAATTTAAATGATACCTTGAGATGAAAGCTGCAAGTGCGTGCATTGTGTGTTCATTTCATTTGATGAATTTGTTTCCAAATGCGTTACCTTATTTTGGTGCGCTTCTTCTTTCAATGGTGTTTTGACTCGAGTATTATAGTAATTGGTTCTTGATTTGACTAGAGTATTATTCCAACCGGTGCGTGTATATAAGCGAGTCCTGGACAGCAGGTCGCTCAGTTTGTTACTGACGTCGTCGGTGTAAGGATCACCTAGTTTGATTCTACTGGTGCATACGTCATGTAATTGCCTGTTCTTGAGACTTCGATGGCATCTTTACCATCTAAAACGCTGAACTTGATGGACGACGCACCATCGTCTACGGGAACCCTGACGTCAGCTACGGTGGAGAAGGAGCAGACTCCGTCGGCAAAGATGACGCCATCAAAAGAGGAGATTTCAACAGTCGCGATACCTTTAGCAGGAGAGACTTTAATACCTGTGGTGCTGACTACGCAGGAAAACTCGTCGAACTTCGTTTCGCCCTCGATGGAAACTTCAATGACTGGTGATTCAACACCGACTAACGAACATCGGTGCTGTTACTGTGACAAGATTTTCACAAACAGTAGCAATACTCGACGACACGAGAGGAGAGAATGCGCTAAGAACCCTTATCGTAAAATGTTTGTTTGTGAGAAATGTCACAAGCAATTTGCAAGACAAGATAATATGAAAACGCACATGAAGACATGCAAAGGACCTGCTGTGCGGCAGAAAGTAAAGGTTTCGGTGCAGCAACGATGTATTGATGTTCATAAGAGTATGCCTGGAGATGGTGTAACTGCTGCAACAACATCATCTGGTTTGGGTCTGAAAGGATCGTCTTCATCACCACGGTATCCTTGCAGCTACTGTGATATGTCGTTCGCATTTTCTCATGATGCACGAAGACATGAGCGGAGTAAATGCAAGAAGAATCCATCTCGTATAAAGTTTCGCTGTGATGGGTGTCATGAATGGTTTACACGTATTGATAGTTTGCGACGATATGTGAAAAAATGCAACGGTAAAGTTCGTGTGTCTACTGAAGAACTACCTGTAGAAACTTCGACTCCTCGCTTTAGATTGGAGACTTGTAAGAGAACAAGCAAGAAAACCGATGTGCAGCAACCGATTGGTATGACGTCTGAACATGAAAATAAACCTAAGACTGTGTTCGGCGCATTACAAGTGAATGATAATGGGTTCTACTTGGCGCAGTCTGCATTTCGTGGGACATTGAAAGACTACTATTATCTAAATACGTTAGGTGAGTCGAAAGATATTTGTAATTTTCTTGATGATATCAAAGAGAACATAATCAATCAGCTTACTGATGATGTAGCAACAAACGGTTCATTAAAATACAACTTGTGGTTGGTCTGTATATATGGAAAGCCGTATCCATTCGAAGACGAAGTGAAGAAGTGTGCATTCAAGACATCGGCTGCAGTAATTTACAGTTCTAACGATGTGAAGCATACTGTTAAAAACGGTATCCAGAAACTCTGTCAAGAAGAGGAAGACTATGTCTGTAAAGGTTCTGGCTGGACTCTTTCTAGTATAAGTCGATTGGAGCTAAGAATTAGTCATTTCACGCCGCTGCGGACCTAAATGATTATAAGATTGCTGGCTTTCGCAAGTGTTCGTGTAGTAAAGTAGAAATTATGTAATAAAGTTTATTTTGTGAAAGAACTTGTGTTGTTTTCTTTCTCGAACCTGCCACTATTATATTATGTTTATTTTTTTCCATCTTCATTCCGAATCGTGTCAAGGGCTTGAGTCGACCTAATTAATCATTTTATTGTTTGCAAATTTATTTAATGAATTTGTAACTTTTTCCCGAATCTCTAGCAATATAATTACGAATTTTCCAAGATGGTGGTGTTGATGGCTTATAGGATGATGGTAGTAGAGGTTTTAAAGTCTCTTTAAGAATGTTGAAGATGGTTTATTGAAATTATTATTATTTTACATAAAATTAAACATTATTGCATCGATCAGGTATCGAACAAAGGACGGGAATCTGGCGATTCGATAAATAAATTAATGGGTGATTTATTTAATGAATTTTGGAATCTTTCCCGAATTCCTAGCTAAATAATTATGGATTTTCAAGATGGTGGCCAAATGACAAGATGGTGGGTGTCACAGTAATAATAAATGATTACTGCACTCTAGCGGGTAAGAATTAAACTAACATGGCGTGAGCGCACTCTCACAAGATGGCTGCCTCCAGCAGACGAAAACAAGATGGCGGCCACCAGCAGACGAAAACAAGATGGCTGCCACCAGCAGACGAAACAAGATGGCGGCTGATGATTACATCGAATTTCAAAGTTCGAAAAAAAAAAATTCGAATCCAAGATGGCGGCCGTGACGAAAAGTGCAACGGTGACGTCATCATACAAAATGGCGGAAAACACATCGCCGGAATTTTCTAGAACACAATGACGTCATCCAAAATGGTGGATCCAAGATGGCGGATCCAATATGGCGGTCGGTTTCAAGGTCAAGTCCTGATAGCGGCTTAACAGTGGCTTGCGTTAGGGATGATTAAGCCACTTTTAGGACTTTTCTATCCACTGGGATTTTTACGGAATAAAACGGGAAATTTTCCCTCGAAACGGGAATTTTTCCCTCGAAACGGGAATTTTTCCCTCGAAAACGGGAAATTTTGAGTCATTTTGAGTCATTTTTGAGGAATTTTGAGGAATTTTGGGTCAAAAATGACGTCATCCAAGATGGCGGCCGGCTCCTGGCTCCTCCGCCTGTGCTTGAACCCCCCTTTTCCAACTACTCAGGAAAAAAATAATACTAAAAATAAAAATAAATTAATAAAAAATTAAAAAAAAATAAAATAAAAAAAATACATAAATATATTCTGGCTTGTACTAGAACTCTATCTTTGTTCAACAATGATAGAGTTCTAGTACAAGCCAGAATATATTTATGTATTTATTTTATTTTATTTTTTTTTAATTTTTTATTAATTTATTTTTATTTTTAGTATTATTTTTTTCCTGAAATTTTATGATATCAAAGAAAACTTGCTGTGGTTTTCTCCGTGTGCTCCTGATTATTCTTGTCAATATTATGGTGGATTTCTCCGTGTGCTCCCGTTTATTCTTGACAATATTATGGTAGTTTTCTCCGTGTGCTCCTGATTATTCTTGACAATATTTTGATGGTTTTCTCTGGGTGCTTCTGGTTACTGATGAGGAATTGATCTCTGCATGAAGAATTTTTTACTTAATGAGTCATGTCATTTTTTATTCAAGGTCGCATTTAATTATTGAAATTCTGCCAATAAATCAGCACTTGTAATATTTTTATCAGGTGGAAATTTAAAAAAAAATATCATTACTCAGTCAAATAATCTCTGAGAAATCTAAGAAGCACTAACAGGATGGACGAACTTCCTTCTCCTTGGAGTCTAGCGAAGCCATCCTTCTTTTGCGATCGTTAGTGAGCATCCCGCATCCCGCATAAAAGAACTAAATATTATTTACCTGCAAGTAACATGTGGCGACATCTGTTGTTGAAAAGCAGAACTACTTGCAACAAGTACCTTTGAATGAGATAAATTAATTCTCGCTGATGAAATAATTAAAAAATTCTATTTAAGTAATATATCTAATTTAAAACTCTTAGTTTGCATCTGGCATTAGTCTCAATAACTAATATGAATCCTGAAACGGGATTTGTTGCTGTATCAAAACGTCATCACTGTAGATACTGTAGCAAGGTGTTTACCTTGAGAAAGAATGCTAAACGACATGAGAGAAGCGAGTGTAATTTGGGTCCTTGTCAAAAACCATTTCATTGCAGTCAGTGTCAGAAATCCTTTGGTAGAAGATATTACTTGGATAGACATTACAAGACCTGTACAATTAAGATGAATAAAGATAACGAAGACTGGGCTACAACATCGCGGAAGAGGAACGAAGGCGAAAAAGCTAATGCTAAAATTACTGATCTAGATCAAGATAATAATTTAAAATTTAAAACAAACGAAGGAAGTTGTAACCACATTAGAAATGAAAATATATTTACTCCAATATCTAGTCGTCTCCATGAAAATGTGAAAGATGGAGAACCACCTGAAGCTTACAAGGTCGAAGACTTTGATGAATCATCTGATGCTGGCATGATTGAAGATTGTGGTGACACATCTCAGGTTGACATGATTGATTACTGTACTGAAACACCTAAAGCAGGCAAGATCGAAGACTGTGATGGCAGTCTGAGACCAAAACGATGGAAACGACGTAATAAAATAAATTATCCTGATCAAGTTTGTGGTGCTGACATGATTGAAGACTGTGGTGACACATCAGAAGCTGGCATGATTGATTGAGGATTGTGGTGACACATCTGAGGCTGAAATGATTGAGTACTGTACTGAAGCACCAAAAGCATGCAAGAGCGAAGACTGTGATGGTGGTTTGAGACCAAAACGATGGAAACAGCGTAATAAAATAAATTATCCTGATCAAGCTTGTGATAATCACTGGCAAGATGACGAAAGTGACCTTGTGGTTGGTGTTAAAACGATAAACACCAGAGATAATATTTATTATAAACATGCAAGGATGATGAAGGCAGCAGAAGAGATTGATTATACCTCATGGGAAGATCCTAACGTATTGGTTAACAGGCTACGACTACTACATGGATCGCTTTGTGCAGGAAACTATTCGAACATTAAAGAAATATCCTTCATACTCAAAGAACTGAGGGAAGCTGGCTACATACAATAATGGATTAAATAAATGTATGTGTATAAACTTGAAGATAAATTAATATATTTTCTTTCCAGATGGAAGCTATCATTTATCGAAATCTGATTTCTAAATAAAACTTATAACTTAAAGGTGTAAAAAAACGTTACCACTGCCAGTCAAAATGTATACTGATAAAGACATGTTAGTAATCATGCCAAGTTCGATAAAAGTAATAGGAATCAGTTGGAACCAATTGAAGATGGAGCTCTTGGAGCAATTGGAGCCTTTTGAAGCATTTGGAGTCTTTTGGAGCTGTTGGAGCCATTTAGAGCTGTGTTAAGCATTTGGAGGCTGTTGGAGCCATTTGGAGCATTTGGAGCTGCTGGAAACATTTGGAGCTGTCAAGCATTTGGAGGCTGTTGGAGCTGTTGGAGCCATTTGGAGGCCGTTTGGAGCATTTGGAGCATTTGGAGCCTTTTGAAGCATTTGGAGCTGTCAAGCATTTGGAGCATTTGGAGCTGCTGGAAACATTTGGAGCTGTCAAGCATTTGGAGGCCGTTTGGAGCATTTGGAGCCATTTGGAACTGTGTTAAGCATTTGGAGGCTGTTGGAGCTTTTGGAGCCTTTTTTTGGAGCTGTTGGAGCATTTGGAGCTGCTGGAGACATTTGGAGCTGTCAAGCATTTGGAGGCCGTTTGGAGCATTTGGAGCCATTTGGAGCTGTGTTATGCATTTGGAGCTGTCAAGCATTTGGAGCCATTTGGAGCTGTGTTAAGCATTTGGAGGCTGTTGGAGCATTTGGAGCCTTTTTTTGGAGCTGTTGGAGCATTTGGAGCTGCTTAAGACATTTGGAGCTGTCAAGCATTTGGAGGCCGTTTGGAGCATTTGGAGCCATTTAGAGCTGTGTTAAGCATTTGGAGGCTGTCAAGCATTTGGAGGCCGTTTGGAGCATTTGGAGCCATTTGGAGCTGTGTTAAGCATTTGGAGGCTATTGGAGCATTTGGAGCCTTTTTTTGGAGCTGTTGGAGCATTTGGAGCCTTTTGAAGCATTTGGAGCTGTCAAGCATTTGGAGCTGCTGGAGACATTTGGAGCATTTGGAGCCGTTTGGAGCATTTGGAGCCATTTGGAGCTGTGTTAAGCATTTGGAGGCTGTTGGAGCTTTGGGAGCCATTTGGAGCTAAGAAGTAGTCGTTGCACGTCTATGCAGGGCTAAATGTTTATAAGATTGTTGTTGGCTTTCGCAAGTGATTCTGTAGTAGGATAGAAATTGTGTAATAAATATTATGTTTGTAAAAGACTTTGAGGTGTTTTATTTCTCGAACCTTACACTTTTCTGGTACTTTTTTAAAATTAAAGTTGTTTTGTATCGGCCAGGGATCGAACCAAGGACCTTAGTCGATCTAATCAATCAGTATATAGATTACAAATTTATTTAATGAATTTTGAACTTTTTCCCGAATCTCTAGCATTAAAATTACGAATTTCCAATATGGCGGCCAAATTTCAAGATGGCGGGTGTCACAGTAATAATAAATGATTACTGCACTCTAGCGGATACGAACTAAACTAACATGGTGTCAGCGCACTCTCGTCGACGATACAATGATGATGATGGCTTCCAGCATCGAAGACAAGATGGCGGACATGACGTCAGACTAGGTGACGATATATATATGCTTTAAGAAAAGTGGTGGGAGTCAGTCTGCCAAAAGTCACCACGGGAGGAGGATCGGTCGCCATTTTTAATTTTTTTTTGGCCTCACCGGGTTCGAACCGAGGACTCCGAACTCCGTGTCGTAAAAGTATATTTTTTATAAATAATTTATTAAAATTTTATTATTTGAATTTTTTTATAATTTTTAAAAAAAAATTCGTTAAAATCGGATAATAAATAAAGATTTTCAAGATGGCGGACGTAACGGAAACTGCAACGGTGACGACATAATCCAAGATGGCTGTCATAATCCTAGATGACGTAAGAGGCTTATCGGAGGCTGTAGACATGGATGCTTAAGCCTCTTTAAGTAATTTGGGTTCTTTCTAAGGCAAAACGACTTTTGAGGATTTTCGAAATCCTAATTTTTGAATTGAGGAATTTTTTGAGATTTTTTGGCGGAATTTTTTTCACAGAAATGTAAATTTTGCCGATTTTTGAGGAATTTTGGGAAATTTTTGCCCAATTTTGGCGGATTTTGGCGATTTTTGAGGACCAAATTCAAGGTCAAGGTCAAAGGTCAAGGTCACAACCATCCAAGATGGCCGCCGTGACGTCACAATCCAATATGGCGGACACCGGCACCGGCACCACACCCAGAACCCGTGTCCCCGGTCCGGCTATCCTATACTACTAATGAGGCATTGCAATGCAGGCCGAGCATTAGCTAGATAATGGAATCTTTTCAATATTAGTAATCTCTTATTTTTCAGCTTTTTTCTATATTGCTTTATAACGTCTAAATTACATACAGACCATGTAAATAACTATAAACTGGCAGAACAACGTCTGTCGGGATCTGAAAGTGATATAAATTAATTTTCACACTTAACATTCAAATTAAGAAGACAATTACTAACTACACCCTGTGTTCAGCCCGGGCAACGCCGGGTATTGCAGCTAGTATAAAACCGAATTATTTTCATACTTATTTAATCTCTTTGTTAATATTCTGCTACCTTTAGGTATTATGCATTTGGTTATTTTCCTCTTGTGTTTTGATTTTAATATGCAGGTTAGGCCCCATCTGGACAGGCTAGTGTTTATTTTGTATTGTGTTTTAAAACTTAGTAAACAGAGTGGTCACCGCACCCATGATAGATTTATTGTGGCCAATGGCGAAATTCCGCTGGGCGGAAGCGATTGAGCATCTTTGAATATATATATTCAAAGTTGAGCATGCCCTGGCAAGCGTGAATCAGCAATCCCGGGATTTTCACACACTATTCTGCTTTTCACTCAATGCACACACGTATTTTCAAACTGATGCGACTCAAGAAGTTATGGAAGTCTTACTCTACATGCTGGGATTTTATTGTTAGCATTAATAAAAATAACCCGAGTATAATTTTTCTAGAAAGAACATCAACATTTCTTAAGCTAAATTAGAAAAATAATGGTCAAATTTTAAGTTACAAGTTGTATTAAAAACATTGTTTTCAAGAGTTCAATCAAATTTTTTTTTCAGTTTTTTCATTAAGGTATTGTTCTATAAACACCACCCTCCCCCCAAATATCCTTGGTACGGTTCCTGGGAAAAGTAAATGTACCAGGCCCCCTCAAAGTCTGGAGCCGCCATTGGTATCACATCAGTGAACTACATAATTTTAAAGATTAGTTATGATGGAAACAAATGCCATTTACGATTATGTTGGATGATTCTATTTAACAACCAACAAATCCTACATACTTTAGAACCCGTCCTATGTACCATATATATGTTGAAAACTAAAGTCATTCAATCTATCAAATAATCATAACTGAGCTAGCGTTTTTGGTATTGTTATAAACCTCCAAAATCATTTGACCAACTTTACTATAAGGTGTTATGGCGAAGATTTGACAGTGTGATATGGCCTAAATCAACAATTTATTTGAGGATATTTATAACATATAAACAAAAACTAAGGAGAAATAATTCTTTTGGCACAACCTGCAAGTGCACGTAGATATGGAAGTTCCTATTTATTTCAGAACATTCTGGAAACTTCTGGAAGATTAAAAAACTTACCATGAAAAAATCCTTAATTTTTTTTTCAAATTAAAAAAAAATATTGATTAAAAATTTTCTCATATTCCATGCAGCAAAAATATTTAGAATATTTTCTGTTTGATGCATCCAGAACTTTATAGAAAATTCGCGACAAAAATGAAATGACCATAAACTTGAACTTGGCCTGGCACAGTAGGTAGGTTCAGCGCTGCGCCGCTTATGAAAACTCCGATGAAGATAACATCCCCATTTTATTCCATAAGCTAAGCATTAGACAAATTTATTTGCCCCTCGCGATAAGACAAAATATTTTGGTAACATTTTCAAGATTTACAAAAAATCCAAATTGTTTTTATACTGTGCCAAATATCGGAGTTATAAATGATTTGTTCTTCAGACACCTATTTTTTCCACCTTCCTGTGGTAATAGTTCATCGTAGCAAAACATTATTTTTGATAAAAAGTTTAGTTGTTTCAATTTATTTTATGTCATTGTCTGGAAGTGATTTGTGCACAATTACGGCAGTTATCGTGTATAGTCAAAAGTGATTTTATATATAATTAGTAAATGATGGTTTTGGTGTCCATCGACCTTAAAACAAAATCTATGTAAAAGATTTCCGGAAGTCGTACTATGGTAAAGATTGCAAAATGTATAGTTTTTCTTTGATATCTACCCAAAATGATTGTGCCTCTAGCTTCTTGTTTACCTGGACATCTGAAATCTGCGTGTACTCTTGTTTACCTATCTTTATACTTTGCCTGTCTGCTTTCGTAGAATTGTTTGAAGAATAAACATAACAGTTCATTAATATTTTCAGATTACGTAAATTTTTGTCTATGATGACAAGGTACACTTCACAGTTTCTTTGACGCTAGCTTTGGTACTTAACTAATGCAGAATTTAAAAAATACACGACTGTTAAGAAAAAAAAAGACGAGTCCACATTTAAAAGAAGATTTGAAACAGTTTTATCTATGAAATTCTTTGCATTTTTTACGTTAAAAATATTTATTCTCTTAGATCAAGAAATTGAATAATTTCTCACTGAAAATGTTAATTTTGCCAGTTTAATACAAATGTAAACGTTTCTTTTGCATTTCCAACGTATTACTACGCGCGACAGTCTGAGTAGTTAGAATCAACGTTAGGAATTAGCCCTGCCTTTAAAATATGAATATATGAACAAGAGCGTAATGGTTTATTATTTTCGTCGACGGGTCGTATGCGACCGTTATACACTTATACATTCATATTTTAAGGAAGAGTCTTCGAGAGCTGTTACCGTCAATTCTTAAGTTTCCGATGGTAAACTATCCTTTACTCTTGTGTGCATCCTGATTGTCTCGTGATCGGACGAGCAGCGGATGTCGGAACTCATCCCTATCAGCAAGCGAGCGAAAGTGCAGGTGAAAGTGGACCTGCTTCAACTTATCTGTGTTTCCGGAACCTAAACCTCCTCAGGCAAGGATTTCAATGGCGGCAGTGCAAGGACGTGCTTAGACTTTCTCCTCCACTGTCGTGTATCCTCACGCGTCAGTGCCGGTAACGCCTTTTTGTTGGAGCAACATCGGAATGTATTAACCATCTTACTTTGTTCAGGTGGAAAGAATGATTCACACCGGTTATTTGGATAGAAAAGATAGACAGTAATTATTGTTTAATAATACCTATACTCATGGGGGTAAATGTTTGAAGATGAAAAACCAGGCCTGAGATGTAGAAGAGGAGCAAAATGAAATGAAGACATAATATGGGAATAAGAGGCTGCGGCTTCTACGGCAGACCTTAAGGGAAGTTGGAATATAAGGACGACGGAGTGGAATAAGAACATTTATGAAGATATAAACCACAAAAATTGGGATATGGAACAAGAGTAAGAAGAAACAAAGACTACTTAAAAGGCAGTTTATGCGAACAAGAGGCTAGATAGAACTGAATAAGGAAAATGTGCAAAGATTGAACACCTGCATTGGTACATACATAGAAGAGGAGCAAGAAGAAATTGAAGACAAAATATGGGACGAAGAGGTTGCGGCTGCGATGGAAGATGTCTGGGAAGGTAGTAATATAAATATTTGAGGGAATTTTTTTGTGGAATTTGAATTTGAATTGTAAATAAGAAGAAGCAGAAGGTGGCGGCTTCCCTCCTCCCCCTGGAATTATAAAGCCTTTCACTGAAGGGGGCCCCACACTTGCAAAATCGTGATTGCGAAACGGGTTTGGTAAAGCTAAAAGTAAAAAATAAGTTTCATGGAAAATTTTCTTTATATTTTAAAGTTATCTGTCTATTGTATGCATATAGCCCAACATATAGGCAGTACACAACAATCATCCTGTCAAGTGATGACCAAAACTCTCGGACCACGGCACCCCTGTAAGCTACATTTTTGGTTTTACGTTTAGGAACAAGTACAAACAATTTAGTGCAATCACTAACTCGTAAACATGCTACGTATTCCTGAACGTTCACCTATTTACAACCAAGTTGACGACAGCACTGTACTAATAAAGATATAAATAAAAAAACACATTAAATATAAAAAATAATAAATTCATAATTATTCAAGTTGTTGAATGGATTGATGGATTTTTAGTTTACAAATCAGCTGCCGTTAAAAAAAAAACTTTTGGTGTATAATTAGGCCTATTGTCATATTACGGAAAAGGTATGAGATAACACAATAAAATAAAGATTAAATAACTGTTAGTTTTACTTTGTATTTTTTTTTCTAAATCTCAAGCATGAGTAATTTTGATATGAAAAATTTTGATCGGATAAAAATAAGTAAATGTTTGATTTGTTTTGGGTAGTAAGAGCGGGGACTGTCGGATACAATTTGATTAATTTTATATTAAAATATTTATAATACTCATACATTTATTTATATTTATTTTCAGTTGCCTATAGTGTGCTTGTGAAGTGTAATACCATACAAAACCATTAAAACAAATATAGACCATCAATTTTATTTTTAGAATTAATGCAAAATATGGCATTTGTGAGGATTATTATCCCCAGTCAAGTGATTGTATTTATTTTAAATTTTTATTTCGTATTCATATTTATTTAAGAATGATTCACAATTCTATTAATATCATTGTTATTATTTGGTTTTTAATATTTTCTTAAAGTTCTTTACGACCGATGAATTGGAGTTTTTCATATGTCTAAAACTATATTTTTCAGTATGGTTTTTATTTAATGATTTATTTCAACTCACAGGAGTATAATTTTGTGTTATACAGCTTTATGAATGGTTTTGTGAGTATTTGTATTTACTTGAACGAAGACATTACGTTTGAAAGAATTATTTCAACCAAAGATCTAGCAGCTGACAGCATACCGAAGACCAACTATTAGGAATAAGCAACTTGTTTTGAGCCCTTTTGAGGAGCAATAGTTTATCATATTTGTCGTGTTCCGAATATTCTTTTGTGAACTGTGAATCGCGAGTAAAGGACAGAATATTATATTTGATTCTAATCAAATGTTTTTTTTAATGATAGTGTGGAAATTAATGAGAACTTGCGTGCCACCAACTGAAAGTCAGTTTTCACGTAAGAATAGAATCTTAATATAACAACAATAATTCGTGTTCTGAATTGTAACGTAAACATTAGGTATTCAAGTGTTAGCAATAGTTTTTGTGATTATTTGTAGTGACTTTGAAGTAGACATTACATTTGAAAGAACCATTCTGAGCGGTTGAAAGATCTAGCAGCTGACAGCATTTTACCGACGACGATAAGCAGTGGCGGGAGTGAAATCGGGCAGTTGGAGGCTCACAACCGTCTCCGGGGCTGAAAGGAAACGGTTCTCGCTGAGCCTGGACGCCGCGGGTGAGACGTCGACCTGAGGAGAGGGCCGGAGTTGCAGTTCCAGGGACGCCTTCTAAACATTGATGCCCCGTTAAGTTCGATTAAACCTAGACATTGAATTGTCATTGTTTCTGAATTAAATCATTCCCGTTCTATCTACCATTAGTGTCTGGCGTGCTTGAATGATTAATCTTTATATATATATTTCTTGTGTGCGTGTGTATGTCACTGAACTCCTCCTAGACGGCTGGACCGATTTTGATGAAATTTTGTGTGTGAGTTCACGGGGATTCGAGGATGGTTTAGATTCACAATTGGATATTTTATCTCGATTCTGAGTTAAGTAAAACTAAAAAAAAACACGCTTTAAAAGCAAAAATTGCAACGCATTATTAGAAGCCATTAAGTTTTGCTATTGTAAGGAACTAAGTAGAGTAAGAAAAAAATAAAGATCCTGACAGTTTATAGCGTCGCCATATTTGTTTCAATTTTCAATACCCTTTTTGTATATTACAATTTAAATTGCAGAAAAAAAATCATGTTTCATAGCCACAAAAATAGTGAGATTGGTTTAGATTCACAATTGGATATTTTATCTCGATTCTGAGTTAATAAAAACTAAAAAAACACGCTTTAAAAGCAAAAATTGCAACGCATTATTAGAAGCCATTAAGTTTTGCTATTGTAAGGAACTAAGTAGAGAGTAAGAAAAAAATAAAGATCCTGACAGTTTATAGTGTCGCCATATTTGTTTCAATTTTCAATACCCTTTTTGTATATTACAATTTAAATTGCAGAAAAAAATCATGTTTCATTGCCACACAAATAGTGAGTGTGTGTCATTTCTCTATGTCCACGAGGTCTCGCCGCGTCAATTTTCTCCTTGGAGCGAACCCGTCCGCTTGATTAAATAAACAGCTTTTATCGATGAATGATTTCATGATTTATTTAATGAAAATATGCTCTCATAAAAAAATTAGTTAGATAGACATTCAATAGGTGTCTTTCTCTCACTCTCTCTCTCTCTGAAATGTATGTAGCTTGCTCGCGGGTCAGTAATGCAGACAATCTTTACATTCTAGCTCAAGACGGAAAAAACAGTAAATGTGGTTTACAAAGACATTTTATGAAGTGTCTTCCCGTCATTACATTTGAAAGTAGAAACATATTTACTCAAAATTTAGGTAGTAACATTTTTATTGCAAAGACTGAAATAGAGGTGAGAAAAATTATCATTTGTGAACATAAGAAAACTACTACAACTGTATCAACTGTTATGTTATAATGTTTAAATTTCTAAATGGTGCAAGATAATACAAAATTCCATGCGGAAAAAGTCGTGGGCAACAGATACGTATAGTTATAGGTGTGGGGCTATGCATGCTGATTTTTCATATACTGCATGGATGCGAACATGTAAGAATAATCTATCTATCTTACTATAATAAAACAGTACTTTTTCTGTCTGTCTGTTTGTACGCGATTTTGATGAAATTTTGTGTGTGAGTTCACGGGGATTCGAGGATGGTTTAGATTCACAATTGGATATTTTATCTCGATTCTGAGTTAAGAAAAACTAAAAATACACGCTTTAAAAGCAAAAAAACTAAGCATTGTTGATAATTAGCCTCCATGGCAACGGGCTTTTGCATTGTTGTTGCCTTCTGCATAACCATGGGAAAGGTTTTTGGTAACGGCAGTGGCGTGCCCAAGAGGAGGGGTATGTATAATGAGAAGATACAAAATTTCCAGCGTAGAAATACTTACCGCCATATCCATATCTCACAAAAAGTACATTTGGGCAGGACAATGTCTGTCGGGTCCGCTAGAAAGATATATAGAGAGATAGAGATATAAATAGAAAGATAGAGAGAGTTATAGAGATATACATAGAGATATAGAGAATTAGAGAGATAAAGAGAGATGCTTAGTATACGTTTAAAAAATTACAAAAAAAATTGATTGAGGCATTGCAACGCATGCCGGGCATTATCTAGTTTGCCTATAAAATTGATGATACATGTTTCAAATAACACTGCCACCAAAGGTGAGAAACCAGCATTATCCGACATTACCAATTGAATCAAGATTAACATAATGGTATTAAATTATCTTGGTTATTATGGTAATTGTTATGTTTTTCCTGAAGCTCTGCACACCGTTTGTGTGCCCGGGTAGGCGGAGCCCTTAACAGCTGTTCCTAAAATTTCAACTCGATCCTCGCATTTGTAGCTATGCCTCAAGTATAAAATGTCCATAAAAGAATTTTTCAGTTTCAATGGTATATTTATAACAGTTTAATTTGGACTATTTACAAATGTTACCAACAAAATTATACTGCCCACAAGCTCCTAGTTGCTATCAGAATTCAAGAAAAAAAAAATCAGAAATAAAACCCAACTCTTAGTCCAATCACTGTTTTCGCGTCACAAATCTTCACCCATGCTCATTTTTTTATTAGTAAATCTTCTTAAAACGTTTCTCTACAAACATGTATATTCAGGGATCATCGCCATTCCTTTGTTCTTGATACTTCTAACTTCACCTAGCTTCCAATAGATTTTGTATAAAAAATTAAATTTAATGTGTCGATAAGGGCCATAACAACTCTGGTAGGTAAAGGAACATCGACCGCACGTGCTAGAGACAGAGAAATACTGGCGCTCTCTAGGAACAAACTGCAGAAACCAAAATAGCGGCCATTAAAACATCAAAATTGTCGACCACCAGCAGAACAAAAAAATATAGTGGCTGTGATGTAATTCAAGATGACTACCTCCAGCAGGCAAACACAAGATTATTGATATGACGTCAGAAACGAATAAAATGGCTGTGACATCATCCAATATGACGGCCTCCAGCAGATGGAAACATGATGACGGGTTTGATGTCAGAATTCAAAATGGTGGAAAATTCTACTATAACAAAAAGTGCACCATAAGTGAGTTTCACGATGGCGAAAATCTAAATGGCTGCTGAGGTTAAAATTCAAAGTCCAGGTCAAGGTCATTCAATATGACCACCATTACGTCACAATCCAAGATGGCGGTTGGCATCACAGGCACCACAGCCTGAAGCCAGGCCTCGGATCGCCATTTCTGTACTACCAATACTATAGGCTAAAAACTTAAACCGCTAAAATTTAAGTACTTTACAAGTTCTCGAACTTTCCAACATGTTTAACACTTATTGCCAACTTACGTTCAGTTCCTTATAATATTACTAGATAAAAAAGTTTACCAAAACTAAATTAATACATTTCAACTAATTAATAAAACAGAGCCAAGTAAAAGATTCAATACAAAAAAATTTATTAAAAAAATTAATATACATGAAATTATTACAATTTTAGCGGCCACTACCAACCGCACGCCAAAAATAGTTTCGGGGTTTGGGCAAGCATCTGTTTCCCATCCTTACTGAGTAAAATGCGTGCGAGAAGGAAGTGGGTTGTAGCCGCGGGAGGAGGGGGTAGGGGGGCGGTAGCGCATTCTTGCCGCTACTCCACGCACTCACGTCACGCGTCCTTATCGCCGACGCCACCAGTCGCGGGGTCGGTCGGCGGACCGGCGTCGGAGTGGAAAGCGGTGTCCGGGAGGTGTCTATAAAGTCGAGCGCGCGCGGGGGGAGGCGGCTCGTGAGCGCTCAGCTGACGGACGTCCAAGATGCGGTTCGTCGCTGCCGACAGCGAGATCCCGAGGCCCCTGCGCTGCGTGGTGAGTCTGACTACTTTCATAAAAATTGTGAATGACGTCATGAGTGTGCGTTTGCGTGTTGAGAGAATTTTTTTAATACAAAATTTTCACAAGTAATGTGTTACATTCTGCGCACTATGTGACGTCATACGACGGTTTAGAACCAAAAATGTGTCTGCTTAGAGAAAACTCGAACAGAACACATCTTAGTTTCTGTTTCGGAGATGATACCGAAAATACCAGCGTGAGACAAAAGCCGTGAAACAGTGATCTGTTCATGACACTCAGCACATAGGCTCGAAAAATACCTACAGCTTAAGTTCGTCAGAATGACATGCAGTTGAAATAAATGATATATCACCTGCTGAATTCATGAACGCCAGTTGGATGCAAACAACATTTTAAGTGCCAGCACGATAGAAAACTCTAGGCAGAACTCTAACTCATGAATCGAGTATTTGACTGTGCTCCAAAAGACGGCGAGCGATATTGATTTCGTAAACTGTACTGACAGATCTCGTCTGTGAGAGCCAAGACTCAAGTGCCTTCAACTTCCGTCTTACAGCCCCGAGGGAGGTAAAGTGGATAGAGACAGAGAAAGAGAGAGAGAGAACTCTACCAATATCAAATTATTTCTCGCCAATGGGCTTTCTCGGCCAAGAGTTTCGATCAACTTGGCTGCAGCTTCTTGTCTTTGAGAAAAGCCTGAACGTTTCTGCAGCTCTCTCAAGCAGTTACTATTAGACTAGTAAGTTGCTGTCATTGTCTGGTTCAATATTTAGAACTTTCTGAAGGAAAAATATATATTTTTGAAAATAAAAAGGCATCGTTTTACATATGGTTATAACACACACTTTATAAAATATCAATCAATCATATTTAAGTTATGACTTACATACGCTCTTATTTATTTACAGTGAGATTTTGCGAGATAATATGGTTAAATGGAACTAGTAGGGTGGCGAACGTTGTCATCAAGCACTGGGTTTTCTCGGAGTATTCCCGATATCTCCAGCAGTGCATTACGCAGATCCTCTACCTCACTGTTTCACCACATTCATCCGTCTCTAATGAAAATAATTTTCGAAGAGACGCTAAATCTTAATTCACTCATTAATTCGCTCACTTGTATGAGCACGTGCTCATCACTGTTTACGATTTGCTGATAAACTGAAAATTATGTGACGTGGGTGAAGTAGCATGTGATGAGAAACCTAATATTCACCGACATGGAGTCAAACGCCCGAATAATCAGCTTTTGTGCTTCTTGAATTTTTAAAATGTTTTTAAATGTAAAAAGGTAGGTTATGTATGTTATATAAAAATTTATCGCAAAAATTAGCTCTTTCTTTATTAAATATCTTTATTTGAAGAGGATTGGTTTACTCTCGTCTAGGAGATCGTATCTTAAATGAAAATCTGTCTTGATTAAGTAATTGCATGAATAATATGTAAACTAGTTTCTACTGTATTCGAATTTTCGAAAAATCTCTCTTTTTTTTTTTTACTTTCTTTTGCGGGATGGCAGGTTAACGCACGTATAGGTTCGGTCAGTGACATGTAAAATAATATAAAATTGTAAAAAAAATGTATGAATTCTCGTGACGAACTTCGGGAGAGATTAGAGATTGTTCTGGCGTCTAATTATATTTCAGTGAATCTGAAGCTTCATAAGGTGTAATCTATTCTTCCATGAAAATTTTCATTTTGTTGCGGAGGTTTGGGCAACAGATCTGTTGCAAGATTTGATCGGAGCCTGAACGAAACCTTCAGCACACGTACACGACATCAAACCACGTTTCGCATTAAAACACCCTCAAAAGTTTGACTGTTGTATGAATAACCTAATAAAAAAATTATGTTAAATAGATACATATTGCGCGAAACTTGACCGCGACAGTGCTACTAGTAAACAAGAAGTCGTTCAATGTTGGGACAATTGATTGAGTTTTGCGCAGCTATGTAGTATGCGCACTCTATAACGTATTTTGTCAAGGCAGCTTTCCAAAAAAATGTTACACTGGCAGGAAACTTTATAACAGTCTGAGTAAAACTTTTCACTCACGCCTGGTACTGTGCCAAATCGACATAGTTATATTGCCGTGAGCATCTTTTTTGGAGGAAACGTTTTTTTCCACTCCTGACTTTGTAGGCAAACACAGGCCAAATTCAATCTGGGTTGGGTGATTTAATTAAATTAAAAGTTATTTAAATAAATCAGCTTATTGACATCAAACGAAAACATTCACGTAATGGCTACAGAAGAAAAAAAAAAGGGGGGGGGGGTTTGTGAGCGAGTCTTTCAATACTCACCAGAGATGTGTAACATCTAACCTCGATACCAAGCAAATTCATGTGTTCTCATACTGCAAATACACTCATAATACGAGTCTCAGACACAAAATTTAACGCATAATTATTTAAAATAATGCCTAACGTGATAAATATATGTATGAAATATTGCTTTCAACTAAATTTATGGACGAAAACACACGTAGTTTCCTTACCCACCGCTAGAATTCGCTGCCGGAGCAACTACGTCAACTATCGAATAATTGGAGAGCGAAATTTTAAAATATATAATGAAACGGCTTCGATAAAAATCAAAAAGACTTGAAAAAAAAAAACGAAACCCCGACATGGACATTGATTTTCGACCAGAAATTTTATTAAAATACTGCCCATGTTGTTAACATTCATTAAAACGTTAATACTATAAATATTCCCTTTGGCTTTGTGAACTTTGGTTCGCGCCATCCGTCACAGATGGCAGCACCGTGATAACACATTTCCGTTCAATGCGACGTCCGTTCCATCCACGAAATTACTCCTACCAAACGTCCTCTACCGAGAGCAATTATGTAGGGGAGGACGGGGCAAGTTGACGAGCGGGGCAAGATGACGAATGACTTATTTCCACGTCATGGCACTAGATAGCACCACCTAACAGACACTACTAGCGCTCCACACTGGTGGGCACTAAAGAATCGCACAGTGAAGCCGCTGCCACCATTTAGTTGTTTGTTAGATGATGTTCGTACATTTGGTCTGACGTATTGTAATTTTCAAGAACTTCGAAGTAATATCTCATGGACAAACAGGTAAGATATTTGGATATTCAATGCCACACATTATTACCTTAGACTATATACTTTTCTTAACCACTATATATTGTTAACCTTTTATTTTTTTTCCTAGCGAAAAAATCCAATACTAATAACATTGCTGATCGGGGCAAGTTGACTGGGGCAAGATGACGACTCGTCATCTTGCCCCAAGTGCTTTATACGGTTTTTGTGGTATCCACATACAACTCTTTTATAACTTTTGTTTGATTTTCTGAGCTTTATAATCTCATAAGCAAAATGCAAGTGTCATCACAAGCTCACCCATGAAAGCGATTCTGGTTCAGAGGAGAGCTCAGAGGATAGAACAAGAACGTTTGAAGCAACAAAGACAAGAGTCTAGAGAAGCCAAAAAAGGAACTGTTACTAAGAAACTGAAGCTCGATTCTCGAGAAAAATCCAAGAAGCTCCAACTTTCGACAGGCATGACTTCAGCTCAAATATCCGAAGTGCAGTGTCCAGTGTGTGATGAGATTTATGTCAATCCTCCATCAGAAGACTGGATCGAGTGTTGCAAATGCCACACATGGTGGCACGAGGACTGCTCGAACTTTGAAGGAGGAAATTTTGTGTGCGATTATTGTTTATAAAACACCAACTCTGAATTAGTTATGTAAGTTAACTATTAATTGTAATTTTCAACAAACCAAGCCTTTAATAACATGCCTTATATGTAAAAACGCATGTAACAATGTTAAATTAGTTAGTTTACAATAGTTTGCATTCTAAGAATAAATATGTTTAAACTTGTGTCAAAAATGTCATCTTACCCCGTAGTCAAAGTCATCTTGCCCCGGTAACGGGGCAAGATGGCACATTTGCATTATATTTTTAAAAGGGCAGAATTTTTGAGATAATATAGAAATATAGATTTTTTTCATGTAGTTACACCACGACAAAAGACTATTCTAATAGTGTCTGGAAAGAAGGAAATCGTATTTCCAAAATTAAAATTATAAAAAATGGTGAACTCTTAACATCGCCAACTTGCCCCGTCCTCCCCTACCCCTTAAAAAAAAAATAGCGATGTAATGGATGGCATTCTTTTCCTACAGGCCTACATAACCTAGGGTTTGTAATTTTGAGACTTTTTCTTGATAAGTTACGCTCTGAACATTTGTACATTTTTACGAGAGCTTTGACTTTGGAACAATATTGTTGCTTTCAAACGCCAAAAGGTATAGTTAAAAAAAAAAAAAACAACAATATAACAGTAACTAATTAGTCTACTCACATTCAGCCTATTTAAAAACTAAAATTCCTCCTGTCAAGCAAAGTAGCCAATGGACAAGAAGTGACTCTCTCGGGAAAATACAGCACCGTCAAGTCTAGCCGGGAGGTCATTGAACTCGCGACATTTACGGGTCTCTACTCATTAGAATAGATTCAGTCACTTGTAGTTAAGTGTAATTTCATCTATAAATTCAAATGTGTAATACGTCAGTTGTTGTAATAACAAGTGTACATTAATTTATTTTTTACAGAAACATTTGTGTAAAATTACCCAAATAGTAGGTATAAATTTTTTTTTTCAAAATTACACGTCAAAAATGTCAAATTACAAAATTTTTGTGTATGTGATTTTTCTAATACTTTGGTGAAAGTTGCGATGATATCTAGGGCGTAAGCGCAGCAGGTGCAATACGCACAGCTTCTGGTCCGCACGGAACACAGGTTTCTGCTGCGGATACTGAAGCCATGCTGCGTGGCAAGAACCCTCCCGGGCCGGCTCCGTTGCAGGGTCCGTTGCCTGGTCCGTTGCCGGGTCCGTTGCTGAGTCCGTTTCTGGGTCCGTTACCGGGTCCGTTGCCGGGGCCGTTGCCGGGTCCGTTGCCGGGTTCGAGTCCTGGACCGTTGCTGGGTCCGTTGCCTGGTCCGTTGCCGGGTCCGTTACCGGGTCCGTTGCTGGGGCCGTTGCCGGGTCCGTTGCCGGGTCCGAGTCCTGGACCGTTGCTGGGTCCGTTGCCTGGTCCGTTGCCGGGTCCGTTGCCGGGTCCGAGTCCTGGTCCGTTGCCTGGTCCGTTGCTGGAACCGTTTCTGGGTCCGTTGCCGGGTCCGAGTCCTGGTCCGTTGCCGGGTCCGTTGCCTGGTCCGTTGCCGGGTCCGTTGCCGGGTCCGAGTCCTGGTCCGTTGCCTGGTCCGTTGCTGAGTCCGTTTCTGGGTCCGTTGCTGGGGCCGTTGCCGGGTCCGTTGCCGGGTCCGAGTCCTGGACCGTTGCTGGGTCCGTTGCCTGGTCCGTTGCCGGGTCCGTTGCCGGGTCCGAGTCCTGGTCCGTTGCCTGGTCCGTTGCTGGGTCCGTTGCCTGGTCCGTTGCTGGGTCTGTTGCCGGGGCCGTTGCCGGGGCCGTTGCCGGGTCCGAGTCCTGGACCGTTGCTGGGTCCGTTGCCTGGTCCGTTGCCGGGTCCGTTGCCGGGTCCGAGTCCTGGTCCGTTGCCTGGTCCGTTGTTGGGTCCGTTGCCTGGTCCGTTGTTGGGTCCGTTGCCTGGTCCGTTGCTGGGTCTGTTGCCGGGGCCGTTGCCGGGGCCGTTGCCGGGTCCGTTGCCGGGTCCGTTGCCAAGTCCGTTGCTGGGTCCGTTACCTGGTCCGTTGCCGGGTACGTTGCCGGGTCCGTTGCTGGGTCCGAGCCATGGTCCGTTGCCGGATCCGTTGCTGGGTCCGAGCCATGGTCCGTTGCCTGGTCCGTTGCTGGGTCCGTTGCCGGGTCCGTTGCCAAGTCCGTGGCTGGTTCCGTTGCTGAGTCCGTTTCTGGGTTCGTTACCGGGTCCGTTACCGGGTCCGTTGCCGGGTACGCTTTCAGGTCCGTTGCCGGGTCCGTGGCTGGGTCCGTTGCCGGGTCCGTTGCCGGGTCCGTTGCTGGGTCCGTTGCTGGGTCCGTTGCCGGGTCCGTTGCCGGGTCCGTTGCCGGGTCCGTTGCTGGGTCCGTTGCCAAGTCCGTTGCTGGGTCCGTTGCCTGGTCCGTTGCTGGGTAGTTGCCGGGTCCGTTGCCGGGGCCGTTGCCTGGTCCGTTGCTGGGTCCGTTGCCGGGGCCGTTGCCGGGGCCGTTGCCAGGTCCGTTGCCGGGTCCGTTGCCAAGTTCGTTGCCGGGTCCGTTGCCGGGTCTGAGTCCTGGTCCGTTGCCTGGTCCGATGCTGGGTCTGTTGCCGGGGACGTTGCCGGGTCCGTTGCTGGGTCCGTTGCCTGGTCCGTTGCCTGGTCCGTTGCTGGGTCCGTTGCCTGGTCCGTTGCTGGGTCTGTTGCCGGGGCCGTTGCCGGGTCCGTTGCCGGGTCCGTGGCTGGGTCCGTTGCCGGGTCCGTTTCCGGGTCCGTTGCCGGGTCCGTGGCTGGGTCCGTTGCCGGGTCCGTTGCCGGGTCCGTTGCCGGGTCCGTTGCCGGGTCCGTGGCTGGGTCCGTTGCCGGGTCCGAGTCCTGGTCCGTTGCCGGGTCCGTTGCTGGGTCCGTTGCCTGGTCCGTTGCTGGGTCTGTTTCCGGGGCCGTTGCCGGGGCCGTTGCCGGGTCCGTTGCCGGGTCCGTTGTCGGGTCCGTTGCCGGGTCCGTGGCTGGGTCCGTTGCCTGGTCCGTTGCCTGGTCCGTTGCTGGGTCCGTTGCCTGGTCCGTTGCTGGGTCTGTTGCCGGGGCCGTTGCCGGGTCCGTTGCCGGGTCCGTGGCTGGGTCCGTTGCCGGGTCCGTTTCCGGGTCCGTTGGCGGGTCCGTGGCTGGGTCTGTTGTCGGGGCCGTTGCCGGGTCCGTTGCCGGGTCCGTTGCCGGGTCCGTTGCCTGGTCCGTTGCCTGGTCCGTTGCTGGGTCCGTTGCCTGGTCCTTTGCTGGGTCTGTTGCCGGGGCCGTTGCCGGGTCCGTTGCCGGGTCCGTGGCTGGGTCCGTTGCTGGGTCCGTTTCCGGGTCCGTTGCCGGGTCCGTGGCTGGGTCCGTTGCCGGGTCTGTTGCCGGGTCCGTTGCCGGGTCCGTGGCTGGGTCCGTTGCCGGGTCCGAGTCCTGGTCCGTTGCCGGGTCCGTTGCTGGGTCCGTTGCCTGGTCCGTTGCTGGGTCTGTTTCCGGGGCCGTTGCCGGGGCCGTTGCCGGGTCCGTTGCCGGGTCCGTTGCCGGGTCCGTTGCCGGGTCCGTGGCTGGGTCCGTTGCTGGGTCCGTTTCCGGGTCCGTTGCCGGGTCCGTGGCTGGGTCCGTTGCCGGGTCTGTTGCCGGGTCCGTTGCCGGGTCCGTGGCTGGGTCCGTTGCCGGGTCCGAGTCCTGGTCCGTTGCCGGGTCCGTTGCTGGGTCCGTTGCCTGGTCCGTTGCTGGGTCTGTTTCCGGGGCCGTTGCCGGGGCCGTTGCCGGGTCCGTTGCCGGGTCCGTTGCCGGGTCCGTTGCCGGGTCCGTGGCTGGGTCCGTTGCCGGGTCCGTGGCTGGGTCCGTCGCCAAGTCCGTTTGCTGGGTCCGTTGCCTGGTCCGTTGCTGGGTAGTTGCCGGGGCCGTTGCCGGGTCCGTTACTGGGTCCGTTGCCGGGTCCGGCAACGGCAAAAAAAATACCGGTGCGTATGTGAGCGCCCTGAGAACGGCACATCATTAGGGGCGTGTGTTTTTCGTGAAATAATCTAAGCGAACGATAGACCGAAGTAAAGTATACCCGCAACAACGGTTTCTTCGTTGTAATTGGCGGCTTTCTGCAGGAGAAGCCATCACCGCTTTTAACCAGGCCAATGGGACGAATTTTCTGCCGCACCAAATTGCTGCGATTCGTGTGCCAATGAATACACTCGAGATGAATTCAAACAATTCCGAAACACAGACGATGCTGCAATGTTTTAACGCACAGCTACTCTTCAAATCTTTTTATTCTGTACCCCGATGTAAAGGACACCTGGTATATTGACCATAAATTTTTAGAAGCAAGTTATCGATTTGTTTCAATTTTATTTTCAGTTTTCTTCGATAGCCGTTGGAATTTTTGTACGAAACTTAATATATATTATTATTACCTTTAATAGTCAAAACTGCTTTGTCCAAATAATGGTTTTATGTTTTAACTGTTTTTAATAAAACAATGAAAATCGTGTCCACTACCTCCGGGGATCGTAAGAAGTAATTTTGTTGTTGGAGACCGGGTTTATAAACTACGCAAGGAATGCGTCGACGCAACAACGCAGCACGCAACAACGCAAGAGAGTTACGGTCGTTTATAAAAGCACGAAAGTCGCCAGACGTCACCTACCCTACAGCTTGCAATTGTAAAACAGTTGAAAAACATTTCTCTGCCTGGATTTTTATTTTTGATGATTCAAGTTCAAAATGAAATCATATGAAATTTGTCATTACTTTTATTTTAAAATGTTATTTTCACTGTACGAAAACTTAACAAGTGAAAAAAAGTATTATACGTAATAAACACAACAGCGGTTCTTTCTAAGCACATAACGTCTGCGCCTTTAAAAGTTTTCTGAAGGCTTTACTTAAAACATTTAGAAGGCAGAAACGCAAGCCGGAACGCAAGAAGTTGAAAGTTGGCCGATGCTTGCGTTACGTTTTTTGCATCCTGCTATAGAAAAAGGTATCTGAAAACGTAATTGAAATTTCTGCATCTCGCGTTTCTTGCGTAGTTTATAAACCCGGGCTTCGTGACCACCCTCAGAGCAGCCGCCTCTACCACGCCCAAGACAAAGCTCACTCGCCCTTTTGTCCGGCGACCAGCAAGAAGGCATGGGACAGCGACGCGCAGCTAAAGGGTAAGAAATCTCTGTCCTTGACGCGAAGACGAATGGCCGTGGGAAACAGAATGAAACCGTTCTCTCCCTTCCCCCCCCCCCCCTTAGCTATTTTTTTTGTGAGCACTGACTTTTTCCACGCTGTCTCTATTTGAATATTACTATTATCTTCATCCACGTTATTTGTGGCGAAGTTACGGCGATACGCCTTTTCTTACACATAACCACTTTTTCTGTTATTACATCATGCACCGAAGTTTGACAAAAAAATAAGCATAACATAAACATACAAAAAAATTAGGTAATAAGATAGAAAGCAGAATTAAGATTTTACTTATTGTTCAAAGATAATTGAAAACAAATACAAAATTTAACCAAAAAGCTAATATACAGGTAACTAAAAATTAAGCATAGTCATAACCTGCGCTTGCTGAAAAGTAATGTTAACACTTAAAGAATTCGGCGTTGCCAAATAATGACAATAATAAGTAGTATTACATTAAAACTAGTCACTCACACATTCACATATAGATTCAAGCAGTAGGTAAGCCGCGAAGTAATCATGCTGAGTAGGTGTTCCAAAGATTTTTTTTTCCAGACGGTATTTGAAATTAACTAGGTTTTTTGATTGCCTTGTCACCTGGTCTAGTTCATGCAATATGGTAGAATCAAGAAATTTCACAATAATGAAGAGGTAATTTTATAGTAAAATAAGTACCTTGAATTGCGGGGTATGCATTTGTAAACTGCAAACTACGTAAAATTAAACTAATGGGAAAATTTTTGGATATTGCTTAGCCGTTCGCCCGAGCTACACGTCTTTGGGCTTCATTGTCGTCGTAGAATTCACTGCGTTAATTATACTCACTAATAAGTTTCGGGAAGATATTCAACCACGTCAAAGGAGCCAGAATACATGTTTAAGGTTGATTTTTAACTTAAAGTCTCGTGATCAGAGTATTACGACCAGTTTGGTTGGTTACGACTTCATGAAAGGCGGATTTTTAAATCGCTTAACACTTGGTTACAACATTTTGAAAAATTCTAGCCCAGATTATTTGTACAACCGACTGGTCTCGTTAAGTGATACCCACAGTTTTAATACACGTTCGAAATCATCCCTTAAACTTTGCGTTCCCACCCACAAGACGCAGCACTATTTCCACTCCTTCACTGTTTCTGCAGCGCGCCACTGGAACAGGCTCTTGCAGAGTTGCGAGGCTCAGAAACTCTAAGTTCAAACGTAAGGTTGCGAAATGCAGTGTTCCATGTCGCCGGTGTTTCCACAACCACTTCCACTTATGTGTATGTGTAATGTTTGTAACCACTAGAATATCTGCTGTATTCCTGCTTATAAGTTCTTTTAATTGTTAATGTTTTCTACTTTTGTTGTTAATGTTCTTTAGTAGTGCAAATGTCTGGATTTTGGTTCTAAATTTATTAGTGAAGGTTAGTTTAGTATTATAAAATTGTGAAATATAATTTCTGTGTAGTTGTGTAGTACTAAGGTTAAGTTTAAGAGAAGACTAAAAGCCTTAACTTCGCCATTAAGTCAATAATTAAATAAAATAAATTTCTTTTAGATGTGAAATTTTACTTCATCTTGGTGAGCAATGTTTTGTTCAACCTCTCAACTACATACGCGTTGACATTACTAAACGTAGAATATATATTGATGCCATACTTCTTCATGGAAGCCTTTGCCGAAATCGTTTGTACAGGTGTGAAGGTATGCGTCCAACGCGCAAAATATACGCAATGGCCTTGGTTACATCAGTCGCCTTCTTCTATTTCACAGATCTGGCTACACACGTCAATGACTATCAGCACGCAGGTTTCTTGATGACTTCTGTGAAATTTGTGTAATCTTAAGCAGCGCACTTGTAGCGACGTAAAGTTTTCGGGGACTTCAACTACAATAATGGAATTGACAATAATTAAACTTTAATTATAAATGTATCGATGATAATACAAGTAGACACAATTTCAAAGAAAGCTTAAATGCTCATTTAATAATTCTTCTACGCCTGCGTCATCCTGTTATTCTATTACCTTAAACCATATATTTTCAATATACTGCTTCTACATAAACTCTAGTTTTATTATTCCCTGTTTTCATCTTTTATTCATGCAGTTCCCGTCAGTGTTTTTTTCAGGCACTTCTCCGGGGGGGCTTTGCCCCCCCGGAGTTCTCCCAGAGCCCCCCCCCCCCCCGGGGAATATTCAAAAAATAAAATTGGAATCCATTTTAATGTTACTTGTAAAGGAAATAAATTCGTTACAGTCACAATCTTCATGTAAATTGATTAAAAACTGGTTCATGGCCATGTCTATTATGCAGTCCCTCTTTCAGTATGTTAAGTTTTTATAAATGATTGCAATAGGTTTGCCAGGCATCCTTTGTTATAGATGCAGTTAGCAGAGTCCAGCATGTGTGTCTCAAGTGCTCGCCCCCACGGTATTATGTTCCCGAACGCACCTCTTTATCTTTGCATGTATGGTGGGAATACAATGACATGTTAATTTTTTTAAGTACTGTGAACTAGTTCCATCACCAGACATTTCAGTATTTTTTTTCATCGAACTCTACACATCCGCGTTTTAGCCATGCATTAATTGTCACATTACTCATGACTACGGAAGATGTGCGGAAAGTTTGGGATAACCTATTCGAATAGCAATTTTTTTAAATTCCTTTGCTTTGTGAAATGGAATCGAAAGGCATTTTCGCATGCTTCTTGATCACAGCTTTATATTACTTTAATAGTTCTTTCTTTCTTTCTTGTGAATCACCTTATTACGTTTCCACCGCTTATCATTCGGATCGGCTCGGCCCGGACCAGACGGCAGTAATATGAACCCATGTTATCAAATGAAAGGCCGCGCGCTTTATCGGGTCGGCTCGACTTGTCTCGGCATTCTGCTATCGTACGGGGAAAAAAATCGTTTCGGCATCGGACCTGGTTATCTTTTGGAGAAACTCGTTCCGAAGGTAACAATGTACAGAGATGTGGATGCATAAGCATTTCTTTATCTTTCGATTTTCCACGGGGGCCAGAAGAGGGATATATTCTTTCACAAGTTCTTAACATTCTTTTTGCAGTAGACGCGGGTCATTTCCTCCCTGTGCGTCGTGCGTGTGCGTTGAGCTGGTGGTGCGTCAGACGGCTGTTGGTAACGGCAGACCTCGACGTGTAGGCTACTCATTGTTGGCGTGCTAGTGTAGTTTTCGTTTACAAGTGTGTAGTGCATATGGCTTTCTGCGTACTTTTCTGTAAACCTGTAAGTATATAAACACAATAATTAACCAATCCAATGTAAAAATATGGCCGCAACAAAAACTTTTGGATACTAATTAAATTATTCTGTTATAAATCATCGCTTTAACGTTTTGAGTATCATCTTAACATTATCAAGTAATTTCTTTATAATTCATGTTAGTAAACTGTATGTAAAGTACTTAATGAATTCTGATGCCAAGAAACCTAGAAGTAGGTCAGTAGGTGGTTCACGGTTACGATGGACTAAGCCCAGGTTACGTATTTATAAAATAACATTTGGCACAGTGAAACAAATGTATTGATAGGAGTTTAGAATTTTAAAACATTCAGTTTGGCATTGAACAAGTACTACCATCTTGGGCTTGGTCAAACAAAAGTGTTTCGCGCAATTATAAATTGCCGGAATTAAAATGATGACTATTAATGCCCCTGATTACAACCAAATCGTTTAACAATAGATAGTGATACTATGAATTATGTTTTTTTATATGTGCTGTTCATATTTAGTGTTTTTAGGCAGTACATTGTGATATTTTGACAGCCTAAAAGAGTGTTTTATTTTTTTTTGTAGAAAAGTGTTTTCTCTCTTTTAGCTACTTCTTAAGTTTTGTCACCCCCAAAATTTTTCCACCCTGCTCATTTATCCACTTCTTTCTGAAAAGTAAAAATCAGTCAAAATGTGTGTGGATACTGTGCGTGTTAGATTGATATTCTTCACATAATGCTGTTTTAATTAATAGTTTATACTGCCAGTCAGTACCAGACTATCTCCATTAAGAGTTACCTCTTTTGTTTTAGAGACTTCGACATGAAAATAACAATAGACTCCTATTTTAATGTCGCAGCAGGGCCCAGTCAAAAACCGCGAACTGAAGCAGGCCCATCACCATCAGTCCAGCTGACTGAACAGAAATGCTTTGAAAATGAAAGTGCAGAATTATCCAGTCCGCATCCAGCGAAATCATCCGAAAAAGTAGAACGTCACTACAACAAAAATTGGGAACAGAAATACAGTTGGCTGATCTACAATGAAGAAAAAGGAGGTGCATTTTGTAAACTATGTGAAAACTTCATGAAAAATGATGCAAAGGTTCTGCAAAAAACAGGTGGAGTGTTTATTACTACTCCATTTACATCTTTCAGAAAAGCTTTAGGAAAGAATGGAAAATTAGAGAAGCATGAACATTCTGCAGCTCACTCAATAAGTGTAGAAATGGAGAACCTCAGAAGACATGCTACGAGGAAACCTATTCATACTCAAATGATTCAACAGAGTGAAAATGAAAGAGACATAAATAGAAAAGGCTTAAAAACTCTCTTGCGCGGCTTGTACTTTTTAGTAAAGAAATAAATAGCTCACACTACTACATATAACAGCTTGAGTGAAGGTCTTCTCGACAAACTGAATGAAGATTTTAGTAAATGGAGAAATTCTCTAAGTGACAGATCGAATTATAGCAGCAAGGACACCGCCTGCGAGCTTTTGGTCTGTATGGGCGAAATTTTGAGAGAAGAATTAAAGGCAACATTAAAACACAAGAAATTCTCTGTTCTAGCTGATGAAAGTACTTCACTACGAAATGAAATGGAGCTCAGCATTATGTTTAGAGTTGTGGAAGATAAAGTACCAGTGGAAAAGTTCTTAGCAATAGTCAAAATCTCAAATGGAAAGGCAGAAACTATTGCAGATGCAATTGACAAGGAACTTGCTGCTCTTGATTTAAATTATGAAAATATTATTGCCTTTGGATTTGATGGTGCTTCTAATATGGCTGGAAACATTGGAGGTGTAAGAAGGAAGCTTTCAGAGAAGGCGAACAAGGAAGTTATTTACATACACTGTAGAGCACACATCTTGTCCCTGGCAGCAGCTTCCTGCAGGAATAAAAATCAGAAAGTCAAAAGGTTTTTCCATGTTTTGAAAGACATTTATAAGCTGTTTAGTAAGTCACCAAAAAAAGAAAACATTTTGCATGAAATTCAAGCAGTAGTAAATGTTCCAGTTCTCAAGATTCCAGAATGTATTGAAGTGAGATGGTTGTCCCACTACAAGGTAGTGAATACTGTCTTAAGATGCTTGAAGTCTATTTTGATGGCTTGTGAGCACATTCATAAAGAAGGAGCAGACCTCGCGTCATTAGCTGGGGGAATTTTGCTGGAAATCAGAAATGAGAGTTTTCTCATAACTTGTCATGTGATGAATTAACTCCTCAGTGCACTCTCTTACCTGAGTAATGCTTTGCAGAGAAAGGATTTGAGTTTGACCAAAGTCATTCCTCTAATTACTACAACAAAACTTCACTTACGAGATATTGCAGACCAGTGTGGAGACATCAACAGCGACTTGCAAAAAAATGTCCGAAGCGAAATAACAGAGAAGTTTGGATCTGAGGTGTGCCTAGTTGCTGATGAAGATTCAAAAAAACATTCAAGGGTATGAAAGAATACAGTGAAAGTGTTCTCCAAGAAATTGAAGACAGGTTCAACGACAAATCGATAGATATCCTGGTATTTTCAAGCCACTTTGACACATTTAAATCATTATTAGAATTAAAAGACAATGATGCAAGTAAGTTTTGCGCACACTTTCCTATGCTCGATGTCGAAGGTGTACTTGCAGACTTGAAATCCTTCCAATTTTTTATACGATCCATGATTCATAGCGGGCAATTCAAATTGGACGAGAGTCCAGTGATAAAACTCCTTGAGGCTGATGTAGGCTACTGCGAGTTACAAAAACTTTGCGAAATTATTCTTACCATTCCTGTGACTACAGCTTCGGTGGAAAGATCTTTCAGTACAATGAACAGAATTTTGAATAAGACAAGATCTAGAATGCTACCGGGAACCCTATTTCATTGCATGATGATAAGTATCGAGGCTCCTGAGATTCCGACTGAGGAGTTTCTTGAAAAAACAGTTGATTTGTATGCAAGGAAAAAAGGTCGTCGGATACGATTTCTGTAAAAAAACAATCAAAGTAGGCTTTAGCATTTAAATATTTAGTTTGTTTATTAACGTTCATTATTTTGTAATATGGTAATTTTTTTTACATGAAATTGAAGTTTAAAGGTCTAATAATAATTGCTTGACCTAACAGACAAAATTTTTCTTCTCATTCCTTCCCCATCTTCCCCCCCCCCCCCGAAACTTTTAACTGCCCCCCCGGGGGAAAATGTCTGAAAGAAAGCCTGGTTCCCGTCCATCGATCACCCATGCGGTTTTTATTCAAATCGTTACATTTTCCCTTCAGTTAGCTATCCAGCTGCTTTTTTCCGCATGCATCACTCTTTAGTTTCCATGAATTACTTTTTAATTTAGTTCCTTAGAGTTGGATATAAAGATTGATTTATTCCGGTTTCTTTTTAACTTTTTTACCACGCTTTTTTTAATGGATGTTTAATGCATATTAATTATTCAATCCGAGTTTTCTCTCTGGGTCAAAGCTGTTTTGAAGTGACTATACTATATTTTTCTGTTAGCAAAATCTAGTACTTCAGTGTGTCCTTACAACCATAGCAGAGCCACTCCAGGCTAGACCCACCAATATATAATACAGCATATTTAGAGTGCGCTTATTGGTCAGTAACAAGGTCACATATTTTAGCGGGCTACACGTGATTAAGTAATCACATATTATCCTTGTTTATAACTGGATCAGGGTTATTCAAGACGTGAAAAGAGTACCGCAGTCCATAATGAACGCAAAACAGATGTATATGTGCTTCAGGTCTACTTTTCTACTCAATGAATACGTTTAACAATCGTGGCTCAAATTTATAGTAAATAAAATCCCCCCCCCCCTGAAAATGGTTTAAATTGAGTTTCTGTCACTGCATGTTATGAATATACAGATAAGGTAATTACACAGAAAAAAAAGTGTCTGTACCTTTACAAAAGATTTCTTTGGCAACAAGTTGAAAAGAAATAGTTTGTTATGCTACAATAAAGATATTGTAACTTTGTACATACACATGGCTATGGTTATTTGTGCAAATGTTAAATACGTTTTCCGAGATAATAATGCGTATTTCTTACGAAAATTGGCGCCAAGATTTTATATTTTATTTTTATGTTTAATTCAATCATAATTTTTAAACCATGAACAATATAATTCAATATTCAATAATTGGACTTAATTTTGTTTTATTATGCTTATTAATGTGCGCAGTTAATACTGTAAATATATTCAGGGAACGGTTAACAAATAATTTGAGCTATTGGAGGTACTGAGAAAACACAACGCATAAATTCCCGTTTAAGATTCCAAACCTAGTATTACTGCGAACACCTTTTTGTTGTGACACAGCTGTTTTCATGTAAAAGTACAAAATTAAAAATATTTGTAATTTTACATGAATATTTCTATTCAATTTACAAAAAAAAATACAATGCATTTTTTTGTGTGACGATCGGCACACAGTTATTTTGACACGACCTGGACGGCCCCGGACAGTAACAAGTGGAAGCAGGGAGAAGCAGGGAGAAGCAAGGAGAAGCAGGGAGAATCAGGGAGAAGCAGGTTGAAGCGGGGATAAGCAGGGATATGCCGGAAGAATACATTTAATTACTTTAATATTTTAAAAGAAGTAATTATAATGTTTTATGTGTCTATGTGTAACTTGAATCTGAAAAATATTTGGTCGTGTGAAATGATTAATATTAATATTAAATAATATTCTTTATCAGGTTGCGTTTATATGTTGCAATTTATTGAAGGCAATTATTGTCTCAAAGTTTTTTAAAGCTATAAAATTAGAGAGACACACTATTATTTCACGGAAAGACTTTGGCATACTTGGTTAATGTTTCCTCACTGGTTGATATTGACTAATTTGACGTTATTTTCTGATACCTAGATGAACAACAGTGGCAAAATGATACGTGTACAATTGGTTCTACTTATGAGAACGGTCAAAATTTAGACAAATGACGTGGCATAGTCTATGCATACTATGAAAGAAAGGACCGGTGTGCAAGGTGAGAACTGGGAAAACTCTCAGGGTCAATAATATCGAGAATAGACTCCACAGTTCTTCGTATAATCGGAAAAATGTCACCCGCTCATAGGCCGCTGTCTTGTGAGACGTCTCAACATAGCCAGATGTATTTAGATACAGCTTTGGTTAAGGGTTTATCACTGGGCCTTATTCCTCTAGATGACTTGTCAGCCAATAGCACTAAAAATAGCTATTTGAATTTTAGCCTATCGCGAAATGATTCCGCGAAAATTTCCGGTGTCTACATCAAGGTTATTGGACTCCCCATGTGCCATAAAATACGCATATATTGTTCTGCGAAAAACTTCGTAGCATTGTCTGTGTTTCGTGGTTGGCTGGGTTTATTTCAAGTACATATCTACTGTTAGCACACCAATCACAGCCATCCAGTGCGGATGCAAACGCTTCCTGACTGGCCCGGCCAAACAGGGCAATGGCTTCTCTTGCAGACGGCCGCCAGTTACAAGGGAACAATCACTAGTGCGGGCATACCTTATTGCAGTTTAATGAGGGATCAAATTATTTCGCGAAAAACACATGCTCCTACCTATGCCTTTATTACATTGATGTACTTGACAATGGAAACTGAGAATCTAAGGCCGGTATTCCAAGACACAAAAATAAGGGTTTAGGTGTTGAATATGGTACACCTGTATCCTAACCGTATTCCTAGTGCACGATAGGACACGGCCAGTCCCTTATTTTTAGGGAACGGTTTTAGGTGTCCTAATCGTTGCCTATCTGTTGCTCAAATACCGCGCATGCGCAGAGCTCACTTTTTCGTTGATTTCATCTAGATGGTGGACCCACGTCTGGCACCATTAACTCGTATATAGTCATTTTTGTGATCATTTGGGAGACGTACGAAGCATGTAGGTGTACCAAATGAAACTCTAAGATAGCGAAACTATCATGACATATATTTTATACACTTTAACGGTCACAACAAGAAATTATAGGAACGTAAAAGTACTTTAAAAAATTAGAAAGTCGGTTCTATTTTCTAGCCTTGCGCAGGGCACAGTTTATTAAAAGGTTGCTGATTTTTTTTCCTTACGGGGATTCAGTTTGGACACGTTCTGGAATACGGCCCGCGAGTAGGGTTACGGTTGTATCACCAAAAATACAGTGCTTATTCGCTACCTCACCCGAACATCTTGGAATACCGCCCTAAATCCCATTGTTAGGGGCATGCAGATTTCGCGAAAATATTTCGAGACTAAATGAAAGTTGAAATACTGTATCATCATCGTCTGTATTTCGTGATTGGGAGAGTTTCTTCCAGGTACATGTCGAATGTAACAACACCAATCACAGTGATTCAGTGCGGAAGTAAACGCGTCCTGAGTGGCTCGGTCAAATAAGACGACTTCTCTCGCAGACGACCGCCAATCACAAGGTGCGGGTATACCTTGTTGCAGTCTAATAAGTGTTCAGATCTTTTCGTGAAAAATGCCTGCCCCTACCCATTGTTATGTGCCGAGTGGAGGCAACGGCGCGGGCCGAGCACATGGCACACGCTGCGCGAGGTCTCGCCTCGGGTGCGACAGCCTCGCTGCTGGGATGAAGACGCGGGCGGCGGCAAGGGCCGGTGCGGTGTCGGACAGAACAAGCAGGCTGCGGTGCTCGGACCCGGACAGCCGGGAGTGAGGAACCGGTGGACGTGACCCGTGGTGACCTCTGCCCCGGAGCTTCCTCCTCTCCCATCTTCCCTCCCTTCAGGCATTGTACAGCTGGGACACGCGAGGAGGCCTTCCTTGAAGTACACCTTCAGCTTTTCATGTGTAACATCTTAGCTCTCGGCGAACGGCATTTGGTCGGAGTAAATTCCGTGAAGTCAAGGAATGGAAATGTACCATTGTAGTGAAACTTGTTTATTCCATGTAGGGAAAGTTAAGCGATGACTAGAGACCTGCAAAATTCGCGGTTTCGATGGCCTTCAGGATAGACTGCACATACCCCTGTACACTCGGGCAAATAACGCAAGTTCATTGGCTGCTGACTTGTAAGTCGTCTCAGCTGGTTTGTCTGTGATTCGATCCTTCTTTGGTTGAGGGTTTATAACTGGTTGAGATTCGTCCAGATGAACAGTAAGCCAATAGCAAAATTATCTAAGAGGTATAGTGTTTGAATTGTAGCCTATCACCGAATGAATCCGCGAATTTTGCAGGTCTCTAGCGATGACATCATTTCAAGGTAACGGAGGTAACGGACAGCTTGTTGTAAGATTGCTACGTCAAGCTTGCATCAAGCTGACACAAGCTTGACTGAAGATCGCGTCAAGCTTACGTCGAGCTTGAACAAGGATTGCTGAGGATAAGCTAACGTGGCTAGCTCCATGCCAGCTTATTGCGATGTGGTAATTGTAAGTCTGCGGCGTGATTATCAAAGTTAAGCTTGAAACGAGATTGAATTAAGTTCGATATGTAAGCTTACACACTATGACTTGTTAAAGATCTTACCACAAGCCAACGAGTTATGTGAATGGGTGGCCGTCAATTGAGGCCTGAGATATTTAGTTACGAATAACGCTGTTTACAAATTATCGCAAATTTACGTACACTGGGTTCACTTACTTTGAACATGAATCCAAAATAATATTCTTGGTATTAATAAAACATTAAAAAAATTCTGGTTCGTCTACGGTATAAAAAAACTCTTCGTTTGTCTACGTGTGTTCACATTTGTTTACAACGAAACATACAACTTGAAAGTCGAAATATGGCGTAATTGCTACAAATATTTCAGTAAATTTTATTTGTGAAGAACTTCGTTAATTTGAGTAAAATTCATCTTTGTAAAAGTTCGAAAATTTACTGTAATTTTTAAAAGTGTACTTGAAGATGTAAATGTTTTGTTATGAATCGAGGCCCAGAAATTTTTCATTTGACATTAAGCTAAAATTCACAGACGTGTATATATTTTGTACCCTCTTATGCTTCCCTATTTGCTGATTTCTTATGCAGAACCTCTTTTTATTTAGTGTGTGTGATGTTATTCGGTCTCTCTACCGCTAGCTGGTAGTTCACAGTCGTAGAGGGGATCTGCTACATATCATGGGGTATAACTATACTTAATTCCATATAGAGAATTCGTTTGTCGCGGATAAACTTAAAAAATACTGAGCCTATTCAAAAATTATTTCACCGTTATAAAGTTACATTATTACAGACTGACATTGGTTATGTTAAATTAAAAAGAAAAATTATGGATAGAATTATATTGTAGGGGCGCCATTATACCATTCTTAAGAAAGGTAAACACCAGAGTTCCTTGTTTTCTTTCTGATAATTCTGTGGAGCCGCATTACGATATATCATCTGCAATTAACGGTTTTAACGATCGTGCGGTTCGATAAGGTTATCTGCATAAAACATTGTGATACAGATTTTTAGTGTTGCTGACCTAACTTAAAATCCCCGTTCACTTTACAAAATTAGCAAAAAATTGTGGCATGATTATCAAGATCCCGCGAAATTTCTCACTCTCTAGTTGTAGATCAGCGAAGAAGATGAAAACAAGATGGTGGCCCCAATAGGCTAAAACAAGATGTCGTATGTGGCGTTATACTAGCGGTCGATATAGGTATACCTTGGCATTAGTGGTGGCAGGACTGTCTGACGGTGGCACACCATGGAGGAAGGATCTGTTGTCGTTTTTTGACGTGACGTCTAATAAATCGATGAACGCCGGCTGCACGCACGAAAAAGTGTACCGTAACGCACATTGTTCCGTTACGCACATTGTTCCGTTACGCTGTGTCCCGTTACGCTCATTGTACGCTTGCGCCGCATCTATCTCTCTTCCATCCTATTGGCATATGCGTCCGAGGAGAAGAAAGACAGCGGCAGCACACAACTTACATCTACACGTGAACTGTTTCGTCGACTGTTTATAATGTGAAGTGAAAAGTTAATGTGGTTTTCATTGCTTATTACAACAACAATTTCAGCAATAAAGGTTTATTATTCTTGCATTTTAAAAATCGGATTACTAGTATAATTTATTTCAAGTATTTATTCTTTTAGTATTAAAATAAAAATGATTCAATTTTAATCATAAAAGTATGCAATAATTTCATCAATGTTTTGTTATGACGTTGTCACGTTAAACTATCGTCCGTAAACCGACTTTACAGACAACCAAATTTATTATTTTTTTGCCCTCGCCGGGTTCGAAGCAAAGACGTAAGTCCGCAAACGCACTACGTACATCTCAGGAGGCCCGGAACCACCCGAAAGGGCCAGTCGCCCGGGTTCTCCGCCCTGTGGCCGGGGGCCGATAAAGCACTCGGCAACGAGGCTACGTCCCCGCCAGGAGGTGGACGCCCTTCATTAGCATATCCAGAACACACACACACACACACACACACACACACACACATGCTCGCCGACCAGAGTGACGGTCCCTCCCAGCGCCGGACCACAGACTACTGATGACGTGGGCGGATTCTCTGCTCCATCACTGGCTCACGATCTGCCAATAGAAACAGGGGCTGAAATCTGCGGGATTTCGCAACGACGGCGTGGGCGTTGGCGGGAATTCTCAAGGGGGGAATGGGGCAAAGCGTGGGTTTAAACCAACACAAGTCATTATCTGGATAGTAGGGCGCTTGTATGCTGTGTACTGCCCACGTGTCGACCTGCATGCATGCAGTAAGCAGGAATCTTTGAAATATACTTGGAAGTTTTCCATAAAACAAAGGTTTTGACGTTTACATTTTTTGATCAGCGTCGTTTCACAATCACGATTTATAAAGCGAAAGCGTGCCCCCTCTCAGTGAGGGAGTTCTTAACTTCAGGGAGGGGTGTCCGGGCCCTCCCCCCCCCCCTCGGGAATCACGCCCATGAATAGAACTTTCAAAAATCAGTCGTGTTTCGCGGAAAATTTTGCTGTCAGGGCTCGGTCTCACGCCATGTTGATTTTTTTTTTCGTTTTTTTTGTTATTACTTTTATTCAAGGGCTATTTATAAATTATTTACTCGATACCATCCTATAGTATTTGTTTTTCTGCCGCAAATATTTTCAACAGTTATTCACTTATTGTAATATAGGTAGGGGCATGCATATTTCGCGAAAACCTTCCGAGACTACCTAAAATTCATAACACCGTAGCATCGTACGTGTTTCGTTATTGGGCGAGTTTCTTTCAGGTACATGTCGATTGTTACAACACCAATCACAGCAATTCAGTGCGGAAGCAAACGCGTCCTGAGTGGCTCGGTTAGATAAGGCAAAGACTTCTCTCGCAGACTGCCGCGAATTACAAGGAAGAACTAGCTGATGCGGGTCTACTTTGTTGCAGTCATAGGCGTTCAGATTTTTTTCCCGAGAAATATGCATGTCCCTAAATATAGGTGATGGTCAGAGACGGGAAAAATTCGGGTTTTGCTATGACCTTCAGGATAGACTACAGAGCTCTATGTATTTTCGGCTAAATACCGCCAGGCTACACTCTTATTTGAATTGACTGCTGTACTAAAGAAGAATCTTTCGAGTGGCATTACTGTGGATCAATCTTTCAGTTACTGATGGTTTTTTTATTGGTTTGGATTACCTTGACACGTGTAAAAACAACTGCATAAGTTGTACTTTTACAAATAATTCCTTTAAAAATCAGTTGCCAAGAAATAATACAAGAAAGATGTAAATTTTGTACAACAAATTGTTTTTATTTTTTGTGTATATGAAAGACGTTTTTGAAAACGATGTCAACTGTATCTTGTCGCTCTTACAAAAATGGGTGCATAATTATGAATTATGATTGATGTTGTATACAAGCCCATATTTTTTAAACCATAGAAATGATATTATTTAAGTTTAAAGAATTGGCTATTATTTGGTTTTATTGTACTTATAAATATGTGATGTTAATACTAGGAAGATATTAAGGGAACAATTTCAAATTACTTTAAATAATATACGTACGGGTAAAACACAAAGCATAAATTCCCGGGTAAGAATCCGAACTCAGTACTTCAAACATTATTTTTGTAATGGTACAGTTTCTTTCATGGAAATTTACAAATTTACACATATCTGAAATTTTATATGATTATTTCAGCTCCATTTACAAAAAAAAATTACAATGTGTGGCTTAATTGAAGACGTCACGTAAACAACCAAGTGTATGCAGTTTAACTTGTCTTTAAATGAATTCACAGAACGCCCGGGTCGCTACGCATAATGTAGACCTTATTCCATTCTCGTACGCCACTTTGCGGTAGGGAAAGGCAGCATGCTATGAAATGATTTATCCCAAAAAATATAGCTTTAAAAAATTCTATTGAATTATTGATTAATGCATTTACCGCTAATGCGCCGTGAGTAATTTTGGGCAGCGTTTCCTCAGCGACCATCCTCAAATTACTCGATTTTTTTGCCTTCACTCTTCTCTACTCTGGTCAACGCAACCTACCCTAGAATCAGCTGCTCCATAATTTGGGTTCGTGGCGAGTCTTGAGTGTATGGTATTACACATACGGGGCATTTTCTTGGCCGTACGCCCCCGATATGATATCGAGACGTCTCATCGGCACAATAAACCTATTATTACTGTAAACACCTAATAGATTATGGCATACTCGTCAAATGCCTGGGTAGCTTACGTGGTTCGCGTGTATTTCTCGTGCAGATCAAACAACAGGTAACTACTAGTACCTACATTCGGCACAAGTTTGGTCGTGATTTTTAAATGCAGCTAAGTTATACCTATCGATTGCCAACCAAATATTTATGGAATGAGTATTGGAAACACTTCACTGTTCAAGATTCTAACCTCTCAACAAACTAGAATCGTGCTTAGACTGGCTTGAAACGTTTAAAATCCCTGACACAGTGCGCCATTAAGGGGTTCACCTAGTTAGTGGTGTAATTGGGTTAGTGAGGCGGGATGATAAGTGCGACGCTCGCTGGTGCTTCCAGCGCGGTATCGCCTTTAAGCGAAAGGCTGTGAACTGGCGCGCAACATTCTCGTCGTGCGTGTGATTGGAGTAGTAACCGTAACATTATGTGGTGGAGAAACAAAGACAAAGGTGTAATGCAAGTCCTTTGAGTGCTTTCAAGAATCTGTTACAGGTTTTTCATGCCTTAAAAACTACCATGATAACAGCATTTAAAATACTGAAACATAAATACTCATCCACCATCAGTGTGATCCTACACTGTAAAATTGTTATTGTACTTTTACATGGATACTCCTTGGAAATCCTGTTGCCAACGATATCACTTGTAAAATTGCAAGACAAGGCTTTGTACTACATGCAATTTTACAAAGCTCTGCCTTTGTTCTATTACAAGTGATATCGTCAGCACCAGCTTTTCCAAAGGAATTCCCTTGTAAAATATGCAAATTTTTTTTACACTGTGTATATGATTTTAGTAAACAGTCACCATTCAGACATTTTGAGCAGTTTTCAAATCACGTGATTTTTTTTTAAAGCTATGCACACCTATGTGTGCACGAGTAGGCGGGGCCTTTACGTGTAACTGATTGTACAGTCTCCACATAAATGATTTACCCAACTTACGCACTTTAGTTGATACAAGACCTTACCATACAGAGTTTAAAATGCAACATCTGTCGTTATGTAATAGTTAAATTTCAGCTCTCGGTATAAGGCATTTGGTGGGCGTAATTTCGTGAATGCGACGGAAGTAAAAAAAAAAAGTGTAACAACCACGGCACTACCTTGGTGGCGGATGTTGCGAACCAAAGTTCAAAAAGACAAAGGGAAAAATTCTAGTTTTAAATGTCAAATTAATTTTAAAAAAGATGGGCAGTATTTTAATAATATTCCTTCTCGAAAATAAGGCCCAAAGCCTGGGTTTAATTCTTTTACAAGTCTTTTTAGTTTTTTTATCGATGCCTTTTAATTGTAGAGTTTAAAGTTTTGGTCTGCTAATCAAATTATTCATTAGTCAACGTAGCTGATCCGGCAGCGAATTCTAGTTCAGATATGTTTAAAAAGGTTTCCAGAAAATTGGGATAAAAAATGCGTATCTCATCCAACTGTTCTATATTTTCACCAGTTTCAAATAAGTTTGTGTTCTGCTCGCTTGGTGAAGTTTAAGATGTTAATTTTTTTCCAGGTATAACCAGAATCAACATGCGAAATATGTTTCTCGGGAGGAAAGCTTTTAGAATTTCTCAGAATAGCGTGGCAACGCGTTAGGTACATTCCAAGTTTAAAACGTCGACGCTGAAAAAAAAAAACTGTTTAAATAATCGCAACACTATCTCCCACCGGTGCACACATTACGGGGAGTCCTTTACAAACCCACGCCAACGGAGCATTATACACACCCAAAATTATTTGATTGCCCCATTTACATACTCATGTTGGGTGGGTAAAGCGATGATGGCTGGGCTGCAGAGGTGAGCCAGCATGGGTAAGCGGCGGCAATTATGTCATCTGAGAGAAACTTCCACCCCCCCCTCCCCAACCCTGGTGCTTCCACCGGCGTGTAAATGAACGTTGACCTTTGGCCAAAGCCGGCTCGACGCCCCCTGTAATCCAAACCACAAGATGTTAACAAGTAGTGTAATTTTGTCTCGGCCATTTGCTGCGTCTCACACTTAGCTCTGTGTGTTCTAGGTTCAAAAGTTAAAAAAAAGTAGAGGAATATAATGTACAACACACTCCATGATTTACAGATGGGAACTGAATCGGAAGAAAACGCGAAACGAGGCTAGTTGAAGTAAATGTGCACTGTCACGGAATACTACTAATATCATAAATGCGAAAGTTGTTTGTGTGTTTGTTACCACTCATCTCCTTAACGGCTGAACGGATTTTCATGACATTTTGTATACAGTTATTTTATTTCCTGGAATAGGACATAGGAGTACTTTTCATCCCGGGGATTTTTTTTTGTAGTTCCTGTGGAATCGAAACAAAACGTAACTCAACTCTGCAATAACTGAACGTTTTTTTTTTTGCATTTTAGCATATTTGATAGGTATACGTCCTGAAATAACACGGAATATTTATTCCGGAAAAATGTAAGTACCTTACCTAACGACAATTCCTGTGGTGATACAAAAAAATGCATCCTACAATTCATTGTTTAAGAGTGCCCAGTGCACAGAATTTATAAGTTTTGGCCTCAAATAATAGATCTAAAAACATTTTTAAAAGAGTAGTGTTTCCATGATAACTGGCTTAAAATATAAACTAGCTCTTTCTATAAGGTTATAAGTCCAATAATTGATTTTTCTTTAATATTTAAATCATAGCGTGTAATATTTTTGTAGTACTTTTCGTTTGTGATATTTTGAAGGAAAAAAAATCTAAATAACTTTGTGCCAGGCCTCGCACAAACAGATCAAGTTTTTTAATAGTGTAACTTAATCAAAAACACCATTAAAATACTTATATTTAAATTATTGCTATGTTAAAACTAAAATACTTTCGTATTTGGCCTTAATTTTTTTAAATCAATATAGTATATGTACCTTTCTCTGCCGGTGCGAATCCAGGTATTGTAGCTAGTAACAAATAAATGTTAATATCACACCTGGTTTGATGACGTAAGCAAAAATAATTCTTAACTAAATCAGAAAAAAAAAATATCAACTGCTGGAAATGTTATGCAAAGAGTTTGGGAATTTATTTCTTCATATAAAACCACCATCTATTGAATAAAATTACAAACAAACACACTGAAAATTATGTGAAACCAGAAGAAATATTTCAATTAGTAGTGTTGCACATACATAAATATATTATAATATAAAAATGCTGGAAAATTAAGAAACATAAATTAAACACAGATTTCTCAACAGCAAAATAAAATAGATTAGCAAACTATTCATAATATGAGGCACGAATTTAAACCACTTTAATACAAAGTTGCCCATGATCTGTTTTATTTCTGTGGGAGTATTTAATGAAATATCCCTTAAATGATTCCGGAGGTAAGTAACTGAAGAAATGAAAAGAACACGAAACACAATAATCTCTCAGACGGGTCCACTACATTTTTTGAAGTTATACTTATTTAGGCACATTGAGGGTGAAATTTTAGTATGCAACAAAATGCACGCGTAACAAACACACAACGGAAATATAACAAGATGAAGTCAAATGCGCATTCGTGTTAATTCCAGAACACAAGATATACAACGTAGCACGCAGTTTATTTACAATTGTACAAGAAGTAAATTATAAAAACGTACTACTTTTACACTAAATATATGTATGCATTTTTTTTTCTTCGCCAAAACGACTCGAATCATCCTTTTTAATACTTCCTACAGAATTTAACATATCTTCATTTTTTTTTCACGTGGGTAATCAGATTGCAGATTCCAAATCTTTTAGCTATCCAGTCTCGGTGGCTTTGAAAAAAAAAATTAAAAAAAAAATTCCTTTCTTGTGTTTCCTGCTTCGCTGTCGAATCCGCCATTTTACTCCCCTCCGCTGCGGCTCCAAATGACCTAAGTTCATATGTTCGTAGTGGAGGGAGCTGACTTTCAATTAAAGTTTCCCTGTGCTCGTCGATAGGTCTCATCTTCGGTGATTTATTCGGATCCTTTGCCTGTAGGGATTTGGGGCCTCTATAATCCTTACGAAAATCGTTAACCAAGGAACTTATACACACATATACATATATATATATATATATATATATATATATACATAGACATACATGAGCAATGGATTGCACAAATTAATTGACTTTACATTCATTTAAAGCGGCCGTTTGAAATGGCAACTCACAAGTCCGATTTTTTTTTAGATAAAATGCCATTTCCAACAGTTTTTTTTTGGAACTCTAGAATCACTTCGGGGAAAAAAATTGCGGGACGTGTACACCACTGACACATTTACGTTCTTTGTTTATTACTGGAGAGTTTATTTTGGTTTGGGTGCATTCCTAACATAAAAAATATTCAAAGTATACTTGTAAACTGAGGGATTTACTGGGAAACTGTCTGCACTGCTCCGAAATGATTACTAATTGATAAATTTTAACAGTTTTCAGTAGATGCCGTAGTTTTTTTTAATCGAGAATCTTGATCGCGAATGATATTGCGTACTATGCTAATACCAAAGCAAACTAAGAAAAAATTATTTCAGTGCTCGTCTATACGCACAAGGCCCTGAAATAGCAATCTTTGCGTTTGTCAACTCGCCCCTGTGAGATTTATTTTAGTGGTGGCGCTGTTATTTTACTGGTGGAAAGTTTGTAACAAGATACAATCCGCGTCCCTTGACAGGTTACGTGTTTAGTGAATATGTTTTCATATACAGAATGTAAGAAGTCTCAAAAACTATTTACTATGCGAAATTTTTTTAAAATTGTTATTTTGACGTTCTGTTAAATGTGTCTGATTTTTCGTACGAAAATATTGTTATCTTTTGGCAACATGAAAACAAAGCTATCGTTAAAGCCATCATGGTCCTTCTAAAGCTCTTCACAACGCATTTGTGGACAGCTCCGGCGGGCCTTTGGAAGCAGTTATTTTGCCTTCTCCGATGGTTCATTCCGTTACTGGTCACTGACAACTTTGATGCGAGACGGCTACTTCACACCCTACAACTCGAGGACTAATGCAGATAGTGACAATTGTTTTAGCTTTTTGTGTATGACTACATCCTTGGCCTTTTTGTGCCTGCACACATGTTTGTTTACGTTTGGCATCCAAACATACCACGCTTAAAATTTGTTAAAAATATTGGTGAAATACAAGAAAATCTATTTCCGAAATTCACATTCCAAATTTTCTTTCCAAAATACAATGTCTCAGAAACACTATGAATTTTTTTTATTACATTACAAAGTTTTGTACTCTCTGGCTTATATGAAACAAGGACAACGCTGATGACATAAATCATGAATTGGAAAGGGAGAGTGAATGCCCGTTTGAATGCACACCGCAAACTAAGCATGAGGCACTCTAAAGCAAGAAAAGCATAGGTTGATTGCTCCCGGCTTTCTGAATCACCCACTCCTCCCCTACAAGAGGGGTAAAAAAGTTAGGAGCGGAGGTAAAACACCAGTTCACACGTTCATGGGAAGTGGAGCGTCCCGTTGATGAAACTAAAAAAAAATAATAAATAAATATAATGAAAGTAAAGCTCATGGAAGCCCCACTTACACGATCATCGTGGGCGGGATCCGGGCCGCGCCGCCCTTTAATTTAGAGTCGGGCCGGACCTGCAATTTGCACGCCACTCATTGGCCCGCGCCTGGGGGGCCAACATCATCATTAGACGGGGAGGGGAGGGGAGGGGAGAAGGACGACCACCGCGCGTAGCGTGCCGAGGTTGAAACAAAATAACAGACGAATGAAGGAAATGTGCTGCCTGGGTGGGTATTTTATTCTGGCGTGTCTCGTGAACACCCGCGCGCCGTTAGCGGGGTGAGTTACGACTTCACGCGACTTGGGGTCGACGCGAAGTGGCTGGCGTCTTCCGTGCGGCCGGTTGCAACTGCCTCTCGGCGCCGCCGACAGACTCCACGTCTCAATCATGCAGGGCTCCGGGCGCGAACCGCCCAGGTTTACGAATTGGCAGGAAACGCAAGCCGCAAAAAAGGTTCAACAACGACGTTTTCATATACCCGTTTATAAATTACGTTAAGACGCGTAAAACGCAACGCAAGCTATAGGGCAAACTTTATACTTCTTGCGCTTCGGATTGAGTTTATGCCTTCCATATTGAAAGTGACGAATTCCGAAAACTTTTAACGACACAGACGTTATGTCCATAGGCTTCGATTTTTTTTGTATCTATAACTTTTTAATTTGTTAACTTTCGCATAGTGAAATAAAATAACAATTTTTAATCAATTTGATTATAGTTTCATATGTTTTCACGATAAAAATGAATTATCAAAAGAGGCATATGAAATAAATTTGTTTTCTAATGTATTAAAATTTCAAGTCGTCGGGTTGGTGACGTCTTGCGACGTTCGTCCGAGATTTACTTGCGTTTGCTGCGAGATTAGTTATAGCGCCGTTACATTCCTAAATCATTTCAAAGCAAAATTTTTGAGTGAAAACGTCTTTGGGCGCGATAGGAGTAAAATGCCGAATTTTAATGCAACTTCTTCGTAAAACATTGTTATGAAACGATTTCTGACTTTAATAGGTTGCGGACCGTGCAGTGAACTTGTCGGGCCCAGATTCCTTGAGCGGGCTCCACGTGGCGGCGTGCGGCTGCAGGGATAGGCGGGTCGCGGTAGTAGGGACCCGTCTGCGCCTGTCGCCATCCGACTTGCTGGCATCTAGTAAGGGAGTATTTGGGCAGAGGGCAACACAACGGGGTTTGTTGTGCAACGCGCCACGGACCGTATTCTCAAGGAAATTGTGTTCTTTTAATTACTTATTATTTTAATTACTTGTGTAAATCAGTATTGTTACACAGTGTTAATGAGTATTGTTTTAGCTGTGTAACAATTTTTTTTAGCATTATGGTTTTCACGCATTATTTGGCAGGGTAATTATTTGTCATGTATTATTATTTGATTAACTAAATCGCACACCGTATTATAATTGTGAGCCCACGAGCGTGTAAATATATTGAGTCCAACTAAGAATAAGCTAGTTTAAAAAGGTTTACAAATCCCGTGCGTAGAATATTAATTGTTTTTATTTTCACTTTGTGGCAATATGTTTGTAATGCAAAGAGTTAGGCCTACTGTGAGGAAGGTCCGTGCCATTTAGTTTTCGTGTTGCGGAGTGGTAGACATGTTACTCATTGTCATTTATTCGACGTCAGAACATTCTCAATGCATATGAATACATTGTTGAATGTCTATGTAGCCTATTGACAAAATCTGTTGCACTATAACTCAATGATAAGGTGATATTCGAGGGACAACAAAATCAGTCTAGAAAAATGCTCGATCACATCTAATATACGCAATATAAAAATTAATTAAAAACAAATTTATTATAATCAATCAAGGATTTGATATTTAATAAAAAAATTTCTTTATGGTTTGGGTATTTCAACAGTGTGTAATATTTATTGTTAATTAATCCATATTGGTTGATCAATATTTATTGATATCGTGACCTGTTATTTGGAAGTGAGTAATAATGTTCTTAATTAATGTTTATTTAATTATTTATATTTGAAACAAAGTAATAATAATGACAAAAAAGTTAGGATTCTTTAATAGTTGAAAAAGAAATGAAAGCCAAAATTCCCGCGCTGTGTTATCTTGTTATTAAATTGTATAAATGGCTTGCTGAGTAATATTAAGTTATACTATAAATTTGGTTGAGAATAAAATTTATTGAATTTCAGATACTTTTTAAAATGTGTATAAATTGTAGTTAAGAGTTGTTTTCGTGCTATAGTTGGGGTCCTGACTATCTTAATATCTTTTATGGTATAATTATTTCAACTGTGAGTAATATTAATTTTTAAATATAAATTATTGATTGATAAATAATTATTTTTACCCTATGCAGTTATTTTGAAGTGAGTAATAATTTTGTTAGCTCATGTTTATTTAGAAAACTGACTTCCTTCTCTCTTTCGGTCTCTGTCGTTTTACCCCTTAACGAGACGAGGTTTGTATTGCCAGAGAAGTTTCTTTTATATCTGTTTATGTATTTAGTTTCACGCGCTCTTATTTTTAACTAACTTTCACTTAGATTTAAAACTGCTAATAATACTAAATTATTTCTTGCACTAGGAAAAACTAGTATTCCTGTGGATTTATTGAAGATTTTCCTGGCAGTGTTCATATTTCTTTTTCCGTTCTTAGGGTTTTTTTGTATGACATGCAATGCAAACTAGCAATGAGCGTATGTCCGTAAGAGCATGAAAGAGACCACGGATCGCTTGCGGGGACGCACCATAACGCCAAAATACCACAACGCCGAACGTACAATAACGCCGAAAACCATAACGCCAAATGCCATATTGACTACAACGCCGACAGCTAGAAAACTGCTGTGTACCAAAACGCCGAATTACCACAACGCCTAAATACATTAACGCCGAAAAATGTCATTGCAGGACTGCCACAAAGGTTAGGTTAGGTAAGGTTAGGTTAGGTTAGGCTAGCCTATGTTAGGTTAGGTTGTGGTATTTCGGCGTTAAGATACATTTAACATTTTTCGGCGTTACTGTATTTCGGCGTTGTGGTACACAGCAGTTTTCTAGCTGTCGGCGTTGCGGTCAATTTGGCATTCGGCGTTATGGTATTCGGCGTTATTGTACGTTTGGCGTTGTGGTATTTCGGCGTTGTGGTAAGGACCCATCGCTTGCTGCAGGTGCTGGCGGCGCTGCTGGGGGCGGCGGCGGGCCTGTCGCAGCCGCGGGGGCGGTACGCGCCGCCGCCGGCAGCCATCACCGAGGAGGACCCGCCGCTCCCTGCGCCGCCCCTGCCGCCGGTCAGCCCCCTGCTCGCGCTGCTGCTGTCGGCCCAGGCGGGGCCCGGTCACGTGACGCCCGCCGGCCCCGCGGCCTGCTCCCCGGCGCTGCTGCAGCAGCTGCTGCTGGCGCAGTGCGGCAGGTGAGGCCAGTGTCGCCAGACGTGCCCGGTACCCGGCACGACAATCTACCCAATTCAGGAAAAGGAAAAAAAAAATTGGTTGTCTGTGAAGTCGGTTTACGGACGATAGTTTAACGTGAAAACGTCATAACAAAACATTGATGAAATGATTGCATACTTTTATGAATAAAATTGAATTATTTTAATTTGTATTATCACTATTTAGTATGGATACAAAGAAGGAGTGAAATGAAATATACAATTTAATTGATTAATTTACTTTTATTTGCACTCAATAATTCAAATATGTTTAGTATTACTTTAACGAACAGATTAATTTAACTATAACTAGTATACATGTTTGCTATTTAACTTATTCCAATCTGTGTTATTCTATTAATGATAGGACGATGATAGGAAAAGTAGGAAACGAATGGGAGTGTTTCAAGTTTAATGTGCCTCGAAATAGTCAAATCGATGGTTGTTCCAATCGAGTGGAAGAGAGATAGATGCGGCGCAAGCGTACAATGAGCGTAACGGGACACATCGTAACGGGACAATGTGCGTAACGGGACACTTTTTCGTGCGTGCAGCCGGCGTTCATCGATTTATTAGACGTTGTCACGTCAAAAAAAAAATAATTATCCAAAAAATATTTAATATTAGCTTGGAATGGAAAAACAATTAGGGTAAAAAAAACAGTCTTTGCTCTGGCCGTAACGCACTGACATTAAATATCCCTGCCTTTTTGAAAACGAGCCTCGACTAAGGCCATATTCCTATGGATCTCTGGAGAACCACAGGACCAAGTTGCAGCTAACATCATGTAAACAGCAAGGCGGTGACATCAGGTTCAGAGATATCTCACAATGAAAACAAGTCTCAGCTACACCATTAAAGCACAACACAAATATAAGTAAGAAAAATTATATGCAACTTAAAACACGTATACAACAGCGATTATAAGATGTGCGTGCACGCATCATCATGAGTGAAATTAGAGTTACAAAAGACACTCTACGAAAAAGATAGCTCAGTGGGGATAAAAAAAACTATGTTAGTCTGTGCTTTGCTATTTTTCTGACTTACGTATTCCACGGAATTTTCTGTGCCGTCTATGCATTTAACATTTGACATCAGATGATTTTTGCTTATTTTTCATTTGTTTGTGTATTCATACATTTTTGGTCCGTTCTAGAGGGTTCTCTATGACATCCAGTGTAAACATCAAAGACGTATGTCCATGAAATAGTTTTATATCAAATTGGACCATGATTTATTCTTTCTTAGTTGAATGATCATTGTGAATCGCCGGGTTTTCTGATATCGCTGTCGACGGAACGTAAATAAACGATCAATTAATTAGTCAATATTGATCGTAGTCTTTCAAGGCACGAGCCACTGACGAACTCCTGGTTTCTGGGCTGAGTCTTAAGACCCTCGCTACCCGGGCACACACACGGTGCGCAGAGCTTCAGGAAAAACCACGTGATTTGAAAACTGTTCAAGATATCTGAGTGGGTATGTTTATGAAAACCAATCAAGAATTCGCTAAAGGCCGATAAATAGTTTTATTTTCGGATAAAATTTTTAAACTGTATTTTTAGAAGAGTTAAAATGGCTAAAAGGCGTGTTTTCTGAGTAGTTTTTAGGCATAAAACACTTAAGCACTTAAGGGACATGCATTACATCTTTATCTTCATTTCTCCCGCGTATGTTACGGTCACCGCTCAATCATAATAGTTGCCCTATGAACGACGAGAAGACTGCGCGCCAGTTCAGAGCCTTGCGCTTAGAGGCGATACCGCGCTGGAATCACCAGCGAGCGTCGCTCTTATTCCACCTCACTGACACAATTCACCCCTGACGAGGGGAGCCCCTTTAAGTACGTAAGAATATTGTTGTGTCAGACGTTTCGGGCCACCTTTGTTGCGGACATCTTCAAGGGCGATGAAAAACTGAAGGACTTGAGTTATGACATACTTATTTATATATGGTCATTCACAGTCGAGTCGTGATTGGTCCCTGCGGATGGCCATCACTTACACGGACGTGGCCTTGACCCAGGCGCCGAGAAGTACTAGGATATAAATAAGTGAAAAAGTAAGTAAATAAGTGAGAATAAATAAATAATGGTATGTAAAGAATAATTAAGAAAAAAATCAATGAAAACTAATAATAATACGGATATATGATAAAAAAGAATACTTTAATAAATAAATAATAAAAAAACCATGGTTTTGGAATTTTTAGGTGACGGTATGCAGTAACGTAGATGAATTCATTTTTTTTACCTCGCCGTCGCCATTTTGTCACGCTCAAGACATTGCGAAAACGGTTCTTGACCTCATTTTATGATTGTAAGTAAGTATGAATTAGAATACTTATCCTTCGTTGAAACTCAGTCACCTTCCATAGAATACAATAATTTCAAACTGTTTCCACAACAGCACACACTACACTCCAGCTGGTGTTTTGGGAGTCTGACCAACATGGCACGGACCATGAGCTGAAATATAAAAAAAAAGGGGTGTGGCTGTGTCATGAACACGGCCGTGTGTTGTATGTGAATACGTGTACGTAACAGGTAATATTTTCTATACAAAATATAAAATGTGTTATTTTATTTATGTATGTTATAATCATGTTTTTTATTTAAACACCATATATATATATATATATATATTCACTGTAACTATTATGGACTAATGTTTAATGTATGCAATCGATAGATTATGACGAGATCTGACTACTGAAACTCAAACGAACGACGTAGCTTCTCCGAGTCAAACGTTACACTAATGGAAATCTCTAAACGCAGCAAAACGACCTTAAAATGGCGGCGCTTCCCCCCCCCCCCCCCCAACCGCGCGCGATGCGTCACAGTCCTCACTTAGCGTAACGAATTCTTAGATCCTTAAGCTATCCAGTGGTGTAATAATTAAATTTTTGGATGGAGATGATAGATATGTAGCTGCAACACTAAACTGTATCCCACCGATTTTGTTATCATTCTTATTTTTTTTTGAAACGCCTCCCACTATGGAAGCCAATTCTAAAGACGTGTTCACGTGAAAAAGGCTTCGCCCGGTCACCGTGCAGCTTGGAGACGTGGCCGACGAGTGGATGCGTGCTGGTTGCAGGTACCTGCCCTACGGCCTGGGCAGCTACGGCTTCTACGGCGGCGGGGCGGCAGGCCTGCCCTCGCGAGTGCTGGGTCAGTACAAGTACGAGGACAGGCTGTGACCTCTCGCCTCTGACCCCGCGCCTCACAACCGCCGCCAGCTCTCCGAGTTCCCTCCGTGCTCTCAAACTCTTGCAAGCTAACTGACGTGATCATTCAATACATATTGTGTTTCAGTGTGTGGCGCTTTTCAGCAAGACAATTATTCGGTTGTCACTTAAAGTTTTGATCAATCACTTACATTTTAAAAAAAAACAACTATAGTCTAATAAGCGCACTTACGAGATTTTATGAAGTTTCCATGTTGATTTTGATTACTTTGACTGACACAGTGGAATTATTGTTTGGAACAGCCAAACACTTGTTTGGTTAGGGGAAAAGAAATGCAATGTTGAGGTAACTGGGAATGTTGTTACCTGAACTACATCTTTAATCGTAAAAAAAAAAAAACGGATTTTTTTTTTTCTGTCAGCCAAATAAAGAGTTGATCCTATTAAATATTTATTTGAAACAACACATAGTTTCAAATCTAAGATAATATCAAAACAAACTCTTTTTCGGTATGGTTGGCAGTACTTGAAGATGTTTACGTCAACCTTTTTTTTCTGTCAGTTACGCAGATAATTGTTTCCCAAAACCGTTTACAAAGGTTGTTATAGATATAAGAGTGACCAGGCACAATAATTTCAATTCACATGTTAACAGGTAAAACTCATGTTCTAAGTAAAAAAAAATCAAATATGTAAAAATAAAATTTCTATTATAAATTAAGCGTAATTCTGTGCGGGGAGCTGTAACCCCACAATGCGCTTTTTATGTTCGTGACAGAATGACAGATGACTGATGAGAAGATGTAGACTATTTTTTTGATACAGACATTTTGATTAAATTATTTTTATATATTCATAAACGTATTAATTATTTTTTTTTTTTAAATAAATGTTTCCCTTTGATACAATTCTTTTAGATCCCAACAGAATTTTATATTTATAATGAGTGACAGTTATATATTTAAAAAGTGCATCGTATTTAATTTAATCATGACAAGTTTTGGACGTCAAATTATGAAACAACTCATCCTTAAATGTTTTAATTTAGAGCAGTTGAATTTGGATTTTGTACAGTTTCTGACAGAAATGACAACCAGAGGTCGATTCTGAAAAGTTCATGCCACTGGAGACTAATAATTATGGCCCTAATTACTTATTACAGTTTCAGTACAAATCCTTAAAGGCCCCTAGCCCAAATTATCTTCAAGGATGTCAAAAATTTTTGTTGACCTGAAAATAAATTAGCCGATACAGCCTTTTGTAATAGGACCAGTCTCTCACGTAATTTCATGCATACTTGTGGGTTATTAGGGTTTGTGGTTCTATCTTTTAGTTTTAACGTAACGATATTATGTTACTTATCCATTTATATTACACTGTAAAATAATTAACTAAAACGCGTAAAATTTGAAAACTGCGCGTGAATACAGTATGAAAAGTTTGTAGATGTATTTATTTGTTGATAAACCAAGTTGTGTTATAGTAAAAAATAAAATGGATATACTTTCACAGCTTATTTACTGAATGCAACCTTGAAACAAGAGGATCCTTGAGTTAAGGTTGCAAAGGAAAAATGACTCATCATTAATAATTAGAAACACTCAGAAAAACATTTCTGTACTTTTACAAACGATTTCTTTGGAAACCAGTTGCCAAGAAATAGATTGTGACACTACAAGAAATATATTGTAACTTTGTACAACATATGCCTAAGGTTATTTTTGCATACATGAAATAGGTTTTTCGAGATAATACTAAGTATTTCAAGCGATAATTGGCACATAATGTTATATTTTAATTGATGTTTTATTGAAGCATAATTTTATAAACCATGGAAGAGATTATGGAATATTAAATAATTTGAATTAATTTATTTTTATTATGATTATTATGTGCGCAGTTAATGCTGTAAAGCTATTCAGGAAACAGTTTACAAATAAATTTAACTATTGGAGCTACTGGGACAACACAAAGCATAGATGCTCGGGTAAGAATCCGAACACAGCATTACCGCAAACACTATTTTGTAGTGTTCATGTAAATGTTAAAATTTACAAATATCTGTAATAATTAGAGTGCATCATGCAACATTGGTTTATGAAGACAGTAAAGAGAACAAATGTATGTGAATATTAAAATTTTTATTCAGAGTAAGTCTGTGCAGCAACCTGAACTTGATAACGATCGTCGATATATTTCACACGTTGGTGTAAGTTCAACACGGCAACTACAACATTTTTAAAAATGCAACCTCGACCTTGACAGATCGGTTTTGATGTCTGTGTCTACACATCGACCTCGAAAAAATTCCAAAATATCGACATATCGACATATCTATCATGGTTGTATTTCGCACAACCATTCTTCTAAGCGAAATCGAAGATTCACTAAATCGGTGTCAAACGCCTGAATATAATCCGAGTTCGTGCTGTTGCGGTTGTAGAAGTAAAAAGATTATACTGTTACGCAAAGCAAGTTATCGGGAAATGTTTTGAGTTGATACTTCTTTGTGCGCGATTGGAGTAAAATTTCAAGGGCGAATTTTAATCTTGTCGGGCCTCGTTCCCTTGAGCGGGCTCCACGTGGCGGCGCGCGGCTCAGGTTGAACCCCACCATGCTGCAGGGATAGGGACCCGCCTGCGCCTGACGCCACCCCGACTTTAGGGAGTATCTGGGCAGAGGGCAACACAACAGGGGTTGAGCTTATTGTTGTGCACAGAGCCACGGGCCATATTCGCAAGAAAATGGTGTTCTTTCAAGTATTATTTGTATATGTATTATTTCAATTACTTGTGTAAATAAGTACTGTAAAAAATGTTGTATGAGTATTGTTTTAGCTGCGTAACTAATTATTCTTGGCAAGTACAATGCTTTTCACATTTTAATTTGACAGCTTAATTATTTGTGAATAATTATTACTTGATTAGCTAAATCAGACACCATTTTATAATTATGAGCCCACAAGCATGTAAATATGTAAAATTAAATTAATAATATGCTAGTTTAAAATTTTTTAAACAGATCCCGGGCATGAAATATTTATTGTTTTTATTTTTAATTTGTGGCAATTTGTTTGTAATGTAAAGAATTACTGTGAGGTAGGTCCGTGCCGTTTAGTTTTCGCATCGCGGAGCGGAGGACCTGTTACTCATTGTGCATTCATTCGACGGCAGAAAATTCTCAATGCATATGAATACATTGCTGTATGTCTATGTAGCCTATTGGCAGAATCTGTTGCAATATTACTCAATGATAACGTGATATTTACTACAAAGCCAGTCTCTTAGAATGCTCGATCACATCTTATCTACATAAAAAAATTTAAATTAAAAACTGATTATTATTATTATAAACCCTAGCTTTGATATTTACTGAACATATTTTCGTTTCGGTGTGGGTATTTAAACAGTGTGTAATATTTATTGTTAATATTAACAGTATTGATTGATCAATAATATTTGTTATATCCCGAGCTGTTATTTAGAAGTGAATAATAATTTTTTTAGCTCATGATGGTTTATTTATAGTTTAATATAATTTCTAACAAATATACATACAAGTTAGGTTTCTTAAATATTTGAAAAAGAAATAAAAGCTGTGTCATCTTGTAATTAAATTGAATTAATTGTTGATAATACTATGTAATATTATAAAAGTGGTTAAAATACAATTTATCGAACTTGATTAACTTTTTTAAACGCGTATTAATTGTAGTTAGAATTGTTTTCACGCTACAGTAAGGGTCCTGAAAATCTTAATTTAACATTTTATAGTATGATTATTTTAACAGTAAGTAATATTTATTGTTAGTTAATCATTATTGATTATAGTTGATCCAAGTATATTCTTTGTTGGCATAATTACGAAGAAATTTCTACTGACTAAATGAATAGCACATTTTATATTATTTAGCTCATGTTCAGCTTAACTCTGACTATATAGCGTAATAATAAAATACTGCCCATCTTGTTAAAATTCACAAAACAATCCATATTTTAAAGTTTCAGCATATGTCAGAAGTTATACTTCTATGGCATTACTAAAATATCAACCCGAAACATTTCAAAACACATATTATGACACTAAGTATAAGTTTGTATGTTTTTTTGCTCAAACGACTGATATCAGTCTGTAAATACTTCATACAAACAAACCTTAACCTTATTGAGCTGATTAAACATTATTATATTATATAATTCTATTATTATTTTATTAAAAAAGCAAACAAATTTTTCCAGAAATAAGATTCGAGCCATGTCCCTTGAGGGTAACAAACGCATGCTGGCGCTATCTCTTCCGGAGAAAGTGGGGCCACACTTGGAACCTCCCCCCCCCCCCCTGCTGGCCGGCGCACCGGGTTTACTGGATTGTCTCGTCTCTAGTATCTTCGTAACAATATTTTTATTTTCCTACTCTGAACATGACCGTTCTTAACGTGGTGGTGACTAAGTAGTTACGAAAACATGGTTGCAAAATATTGTGCACACGACCCGTTTTAATGTTACTGTTATTTTTTATCAATAATTAATTATCTATATAGTTTAAGGGTTCCCAACTCGTGAGGGGGCAACGGCAAGAAAGCATTCTGATGTCTGTTCAAAGCTTCCTTACTTAGCCTTAGCGCCATGCGCGGTAGGCAATCCTCTTTTCGTTGGTGTAGCGCTGTACTGGTGCCACTGTTTTTGAAGGCGGAATCCATACCTGGTTTGCGATGACTCGCTAACTCGCCACTACCTACCACCTTATTCTTTGAATAATTCTTTCAATGGAGAAGATTGATTAAAATATATTTCTTGGACACAGTCCCTTGCAGCAATAGCGTATGTCAAATAAATTGTTTTTAATCACTAACCCCTTTGCACAAACCCTATCTAATATAGATATAGGCAATACGCCATTAAAAAATTCAAAGCGTGCAGATTACCTTATTTAAAAAATATAAATTAAAAGTTTTGAATAGGTCATCAAAAAATTTTTTATGTTAGTTTTGTGGTCTATGTAGGTACATATACTTAAAATTGCTCTTAAAATACATAAAAAAAAAATATATATATTCTGCTAATTTATGCATACATAACTTACAAATTTACTTACAACTTACACACGAAGTTTTGTTCCGAAAACACATGCACGAAGGAATAAAAATGGATACCATGCGCCGGTCTTACAGACTGCAAGCTAAAAAGGTCGAAGACTCATATCCTTCAAATTATACTGCCCTGGTAATATTTATTCCTTGTCATTCGTGCATAATCCTGTGGTGTAAGTTGCTGGTACAATTACTACTCTCCCGAATCTTATAAAAAATCTGAAAATAATGCTAACACACTTAAATTTAAAATAAAAATATTTGTATATACTTTTAATTCAGATAAACCACTTAGATATTTGTTCTACACTGTCACTAACTTGGTAGATCATCTCACAGCGGGGAAAACAAAAACCCCATGAATGCTCCTCCATTTTTATAAAATTATTTAAAATCAAACCAAAAACTTCCTATTGAATGTCATATTTGAAGTCATTAATACTGTGCATTTATAAAATTTATAAAATTTTTTTAGAAATAATTTTTGACTGGCAATTTGTTTATTCTACAGGTATTAAAAATAAGAGAAAATATGACTAAAATTTAATTTAATAAACACAAATTAAAAGTTATCCAATTAAGTACCTCAGATAATCCGACTAAAATAAGTAATACAATAAATTAAGAAATTCACAATTGTATACAAAATATTATCAACAAATGACCAGTATACCAGTGAAAAAAAGTAAATAGCATAGAAAACTTACTTATAAATTTAAGTTTTTTGTCCAACATCCAAATAATACATCAAAACAGAGATCTGTGAATAATAAATTCATACCGTCTTATATTGCAGTTAAAAATTCTAGTATGTGCCTTGAAACCCGCACAGAAATGTTTTTTTTTGTATTGACAAAAGATTCCTTTGTAAACTTCTTACCAATAAGTATTTTGTAATATACTACAAGAAATATATTATAATTTGCAGAACACACGGCTATGGCTATCTTCGTATGCATGAAATACGTTCTTAGAGATTATACTGAGTATTTATTACAATGGGTACATAATTTTAAATTATAATTGAGGGTTTCATTCAAGCATAATTTTTTAAGCAATGGAAAAGATAATCGAATATTCAATAATTATACTTAATTTTGTTTTATTATGCTTATTAATGTGCGCAATTAATAATGGAAAGCTATTCAAAAACCGTTTACATTAATTAATTAATTTATTAATATTTTTTTTTTACAATTTGAGGTACTGGGATAACACAAAGCATAAATGCCCGGGTAAGAATAAAAAACACACTATTACCTTTGAATATATATACTGTATAGAAGTCGCCAGCCCAGGTTAAAATTTCTAATACGGTTTTGAGGTAGTTGGTTAATTCACCGCCGCAATCGCCACCATCTCTAGGGTATCGACTTGTGGTGGTCCCTAGCGGACAAGTGCCGAACTCTTCAAACACCCCTTCCCCCTCCCGTTGAACGACCTCGAGCTGCAGTGAATGATGGATGAGGGGTGCGGGGAATGACAGCGGGCGACAGTGCTGCATTCTAACGTGTACACAACAACTAAGACGATACAGGGCGTTACGGCAGCGCACTGCAGCGGTGAAGTTCCCAAGCTGCTCATTTTACGCTCTTGAAAAACGTAGAGTAAATCCTATCCACTCGCGACTTCTATACAGTATATATATTCAAAGCTATTACTGAGAACACTATTTTGTAGTGATACAATTCATTTCATGTAAATGTACAAATGTCTGTAATTTTAAATAGAAATTTCTGTTCCATTTGCAAAAAAATTACAATGCGGCGGCCATGACTGCTTTCACGTCACACACACGTGGCGAGGGTCATGAGTTCGATCCCAGCACCTCGGCAAGACTTAAATTTATTATTAAACTAGCTGAAGTGCTCGGCTTCACCCGGCTTTATGCGTCGTGAAGAGGTTTCTTTCAGTCTGATGGGAATAATTGTTTTAGTTTTTATTGAAACAACAAAAATGTAGACAACAAATTTTTATATATTTAGAAAACAAACATAATATTTTTTATACATTTTAAACATTGTATTCAAATCTCGAGAGCACACAATGTTTTTAGTTGGTTCTACCAGAACGTAAACAAACAAACTATCTATCCAGCGTGCCGAACTCTTGAGCAAGCCACGTATAGTTGTCCTATTTTAAAAACAGGATAGCCTACAGTTCACACGTATGAAAGCCATAACCACAACCCACACAGTTCCGAAGTTAATCGAATTAAAAGGTTACGTTAGGTTAGGTTAGGTTCGGTCATTGTTACAAATGCTTCTCTATTTTGATCCGGGAGGATGGGTTGGGTTAGCTATCGTAACTATGATAAAAGGTTGGCTAGATTAGTGTTATTTAAACTACTCTATGACAGTAAAATATATAAATCCTTGCAATATGGAGTTCTATTCACGGGAGATCGGCAAACTTCAAAGAACTTCGGAACTGTTAGGGCGTGGCTTTCATCCCTGTGAACAGTAGGCTTCCTTTTAAAAGCATGGCGCTTCCAAGTAAACACCATCCACACAAAGTGATCGCTCCTGCGCCTTGTTGGAACTCACAGCATATGGTAGTTCTTATGGGAAACAGCACTCACTTGAAATCGAAGGGCAACAATTCAATAGCTGTTGCCATGGAGACTGAGAAATCAACAATGCAATAACTAATCAAATTTCATCATCAATATGCACCGAATTCTGATTAAAGGGGTACGGGAATGGGGGATGAGAGTAATTTTCCGGAATCCCATCCAGACAAAAATATTACTCTTATTTGTAAGGTTAAGTGGGCAATTTTTTTTTCGCGATCGGAGTAACTATTTAGATTTATGTAAGAAATAAAGGAAAAAAAACGGAAAATATACTTTACCAGGTTGTCCACATTTTGGAAAGTCAGAAAAAGTTGTGATTGGTCAGGGAAAGTCATCGAATTTATTGGAAATGCTCCAGGAAAATCGCAGAGATTTCCCAATAGTAGTAATTTGAGGGGGGGGGGGGGGGGGAATGTGATACTCCAGTCTGCCATCACACAGACTGTGCAATTTTTCTTCCCCTCCAGATTGACGTTGTAATGCGTAGTCCTAGTTGTAAACGCTATAAAACGGCATATGCGAGGTTTGAATGTCCGTTAAGAGTTAAGATACTTCCGCGGTCGTTCACCTGCCTGCTTCACCTCAATACAACGTGGTTGCACGCTTGAATCTCTTTCTATAATTTTATTGCGGGTTGTAGGTCACGCCCTGAACGAACTAGAAGCCAAAGACAAAACATTCGTTCGAATCACGTCCGACCCGGCGGGCTGGTTAAATGAGGCGGCAGCCGCTAGACACGTAACATCGACTTGATCACGCAAACATAACATGGCCGATTCTTTCCCGCCTGCCTTGTATGTTTGTTTGTCATGCGTGTCAGTCACTCGTCAACGAGACGAGAAGACACAAAAAAAAAAAAAAACTCGAGAAACGTCTTTGTTGGCACACGGTGTTTGAGTGCCGGGTTATGTGACGTAACAAAGTAAACCTTTGTCGAGTGGTACCTCCGAGACCTGTATACATCGTTGTTCCGATGACACTTTACTCTGTGGGGGCCGAGTGTGCGCGCACAAAGGTGCCGCCAGAGGTTATTGTCGAGCGGAGAGCCCCCTGACGCCGGGGGAAATTGCGTGGGACGACACACGCACGCACGCACACACGCGCTCGTCATTGACGATCCTCGTATGTTCTGTAGTCCCCGGTCCGCGTGGGCCATTGTGATGCTAAAGCCGTCGAGGGGAGGAAGTGACCGTTTGTCGGCCTGCCTTTCACGCCAGTGTTGTCTCATTGACGGCTGCCCTTCGTTTCCCCCTCCCCTTCCCCAGGGCCGCCGCTGCTCTTCCACGGGTCGCTGTCTGCGGCCGACACAGAGGCCAACATTGGGTCCAGGCGCGTCTGGCTGTCTGCGGCCGACCCAGAGGCCAACAGCGTGTAGGGCGTTTTCAATTTCCCCCACCCGCCTAACCTAACTAAAACTTAGTGTACTTGTTTGGGAGGGGTCTGGGTTACACTGGGTTTCAGCCATGCAGAAAGGATAGTATGCATCGCGCACGTTGTGCGGGGATTGGCCAGCCGGGGCAGCGGTTGATGCCATGACTAACTACCTTAACGTAAACTCTAGACTATAGGCTAACCAATTAAGTTGGGCCCAGGTTAAACCTGAATATACACAGAAAAAAAACCTGAGCTCATTCATGCGGGGTTAAAATATGAACAAAACGGCATTGCTACATTTTCATTAAGTATTGCCATCTTTGACATAAAAAATGGAATCATCAGTCCAAACATACTGGGTTCTGGAGCTTGCTTGTACCTTGCTTCCCGCATTGGTGTTTGTGTGCGTCTGAGTTGGTATCAGCGGCGCATGCGCACCTGGCGGCGGGCGGCAGTACTGGTCGCCCAGGCTGCCAGTCAGCTCAGGCGTTTTCGTAAACCTTCGTGTCTTCCAAACCAGCCCCTCGCCTACCCGGGCGTACATACGGCGTGCAGAGCTACAAAAAAAAAAAAAAAAAAAACGCGATTTAAAAACTACTCCATATATCCGAGTGGTGTCTGTTTACGAAATACATTTAAGAATACCCCGAGGACGGATGAGTAGCCCTGTTTTCATATTTCGTTTCTAAACAGTATTTAAAGAAACGTGAAGACGGTTTGAGCGGGTGTTTACGGAATAATTATTTGGCATGAATCTCCCGTTACAGATTCATGAAATCACTCAAGGGACTTGCAATACAACTTTACTTAAATTTCTCCGCCATGTAATGTTATGGTGACCGCTCAAATCTCATAGTTGCCACATGCACGACAAGAAGACTGCGCGCCAGTTCAGAGACTTGAACTTAAAGGAAACACCAGCCATCTTGGCACTTACCATCCCGCCTCGCTAACAAAGGTACACCCCTGACTAGGCACACCCCTTAAGGAGCATGAAGAATAACGGGTGCGATGTTTCCATAACAACTACCGGATTGACTCATTAATTCATGAGCGTACGAACTAACTACAAGTTGAAAGTCCGATTGTCCGACTGTCACCCAGCTGCCGGTCAGCTGGAGTCTCTCTTACCGAAGCTGGACTTAATCCTCATGCGGCCCCAATCCGCCACTCTCGGTTGTTAAAGAAATCCCCTTGGAGTCCCACAAACAAAGCTCCTACAGTATTATTCGCTTGTCTCAGCTCAGTTTAGATGAAGATGTAATCCTAGTGTCCTACGGACTTGGAACTATTTAATTTTACCAGAAATATTTCTCGGCATATTCTTCATTTGTAGTTGTAGTCTTAATTTAATTGACTCGATAAAAAATCAAACAGTTAATTACTTTATTGATAAATCAGTAACTATAGTGTCAAAGTAATCATTTTTAAATAATTTTAGAACTCTTTCATCATCACATTCTTATCAATGTTTAAAATATCTATTTTATAATTTTGATCAAAATTTTGATGGACAAAAACAAATTCATAGATTAAAGTTTAAATCAAATAAAAATCAATGATATTAATTTTGAAAATCATCATACATATAAATTTGGTATCAATATATATTTTTTACTATTGAGTTAATAATGGTTTGAATACAAACATTTTTTATTGAACTATATTTTCATTGAATTTTTATATTATTATTCAATATTAGTCTTTGTTTGTTTGAGTATCGTGCAAAAACTACTGGACAGATTTTGAAGAAACGCTTTGTGTTTATAAGTTTAAGATTAGATTTAAAAAATGGTATATATTTTATCTAGCTACGATGACGGTAGCTATATATAGGCCCTATAACAATAAAAACATATTTTTTCTCAACCAAGTGCAACCATATAAGGTGCGCTCCCATTTCTACCAACACCCACTTCTACCAGTACTACTATGTACCACATGCATACTCTAATTTATTTATTCTATTACAATCAATAACTATTTCATGTTTGATAACTTTTTACTACGTGACGTGATAATTAAAAAAAAATCACCGCGGGGACACACATTAGTATTATATACACGAATAAAGATAATTACATCGAGAAAGTGTGGCAATAATACATATAAAGCCTGTCAATATAGTCTAAAATTACAATTCAGCTACATTAAAATCACCAATTAATGACTTTCGTCGTAATTGCAATCTCAAAGGATCTGCGTCACCATAAAAATTACGTGTCGCCCTTCGTTTTTCCCGCCAAAGAACGTTTGAGTTGACAATCATTTTAGACGTCTCAAGGACAACCATAACCAATTTACCAGCGCGGAACAGTAATACTGGGTTTGGATTCTTGCCCGAGCATTTATCCTTTGAGTTGTCCCAGTACTTCCAATAGTTAAAGTTATTTGTAAACGATTCCCTGAATAAATTTCCAGTATTAACTACGCACATAATTAAGCATAATAAAAATAAATAAATTAAAATTACTGAATATTCCACAATCCCTTACATGGTTTTTTTAATATGCTTGAATGAAACATCAAAAAAAATATAGCATTATGCGCCAACTTTCGTAATAAACACTCAGTGTTATCTCGAAAAACGTATTTAATATACCGGTATACAAACATAATAATAGCCATGGGTTGTAAAAAGTTACAACATCTTTCTTGTAGTATTACAAAATATTTCTTGGAGACCGGTTTCCAAAGAATTTTTTGTAAAATAACAGAGTTTTTTTCTATTTACTGAGTTTATAAACTCTAAAACATGCCTACTAGAGCGCTGGAAACGATATAATAACTCACACACAGCCTTCCAGCACTTGTGGCTGACAAACAAAAATTAAACACAGCTTTTTTAAATTGCTGAAAGAAGTGCCTCACTCAGCAACTGAACGTTAAGTGCTGCCACATTTTCTAAGCTAAGCTTTCAAAATTCGGCGTCGTTAAGCAAGATCCGCAGATCCAAGGAAACCATATTACAAGCCAATGACAGGCTGGCCAATTCAATCCAGCGTGATAGAAAGTTAAGGACTTAAGTGTATAAAATTCTAAAATCCCATGACACGGAATAATTCTGCGTACTCCACTGAGAAAGCACACCTGCCCTAAAGCAAAGACAAGACATCAGACGGATGCAAGACGGAGGTGCCAATTGTGGTTGCATGTACGCTCAGACAAACAAACTCTAGAGAACAATCATTACAAGATAAAGAACATGAAAGCCAAACAAAATTCAGTCAATGGCTACCGAAACGTAATACAACCAAAACACTTTAAACTATACACTTAAATGGTATCGCCACCAGATGCCGTGCACAACAACAATCAATAAACTCACCTGCGCCCATGATCAGACCCCGCTGCATCGTCTTTGAAACTAATGCACTCGTTCAAGAACTATGAAAATGCACTGCACGGGCTTAAATAGTTACCATGCACGTGCCTAGCTATCCACAACACAAGGGAAGGTCGACACAGGAAGCATACACTCAAAAGAGAGGGGGGAGGGGAAGGAAAATTTCGAATTAAACACGAAGTACCACAGCCGAACATGTCCGAAGATCGCCGAAGCACCAGGGTGCAGCACCTACACTCAAGCGCCGGTGCAAGACGCTAATAGGGAAATCATTGACACATCACTTTCCAAAAGTACAATGTTTCACCCGGGAGGGGGGAGGGGGGTGTTGAATTATATACCCTTGGAAAGGGTACCTTTCATGCTTTTTGTAGCGGTAGTGTAGCTGGGTAGAAACTGGAACGGCACCCTTTCCGATATCTTAAAATGTTTCAGTTTTAATGCAAATATGCAATGGAAAGGTATCCCCTCGGAAAGGGTACCTTTCAGGATTTTCTGTACAATGACACATCAGAAAATAAATTGGAAAGGTACCCTTTCCAACTTTTTAAAAGGCATATTATTTTCTGCTTTAAAATCCTGAAAGTTATCCCCTTGTAAAGGTAACCTATCCAGTTTGCGACATGGTTGTGCTCGCTCATAAAATCCTGAAAGATATCCCCTCTGGAAACATATCCCAAAATGGCTGCCAGACAAGTGATGTATCGATCTGGCTGAAAATATATCAAAGTTGTCCAGCGTCCTCCAGAATAAATTCCACCTCCAAAAATGGCTTCAGTTTTCCTGTAGCCAGTTTCCAGCATGAGACCACAGCCAAAGCTGGGAGTCTTGCATGATTATTCCTTTATATTATGCTTTGTAGCTCTTGTAGGGGGTAGTTTTGAGAAGGACACTTCAAAGAGATTCCGCTACCAACTTTTCATAAATTCGGCAAACATAACAATGTTACGTTGCTTGTTTTTCCTCAACGGAAGACAAAGCAAACCACCATTCTTATATAAATGACCACAGAGCTCAGACGTGGTTGGAGGGTAACAAGTACCCTACAGATTGGTGTTGGAAGATCTACGATCAGGGTCTCATCCTAGAATCTACTACGCTTGATATCTTGTAATGCATAAATGGATGCAGTGGCCACAAAGCCTGATTGAAATGGTCAGCACTACGTAAATTTCGCTTTAGCAAAACATGTGAGAATGTTCCATTAGTTTATATTGAGGATTCCATCGACGGTGAAGACGAATCCACGTCAATCTTTGCCGAACGAGTTTAGGATCTGCCCCCACCTGCTTAGAGAGTCACCGAAGATTTCTCAAAGCCAAGGCAGTCAAAAAAAGTTAAAATGTAACAGATTAAGTTTTTTTGCATTTATAGATTATTTATTTTAATTACAAAATTTTAATAAAAACTAAATCTAGTTATGTGAACTAATTACATATTTTTTTAAATTAATTATTTTTCCTTCTGAATTTTGTTTTAATGCCATCAAGGGAACTATTGGGCCTATAGGCATTCCTGAGTTCAAAGTATAGTTTAACAATTTACTACAAATAATTAACTGCAAATTTCCTTGTGGGATGAATTTTTTTTCCAATATTTGACAAGATACGTAGCCAAACCGAAAATATTTACATTTTTTTTTGAAAAAATTGCCAAATTTTCGAAGAGATGTATATGGAAAACTTCTGGAAGATTGGACTTTGGCGTAGGCTTAAATTGTTTCAAACGTACTCTACTTAAATAATAACAATGTATGTAGGAAACATACTTTAGGAGATACTCAGAAAAAACAAAAAAGTGCCAAAAATGAGCTGTTTTTTGGGCATTCGCAAATCGCACAGATTTTTCGAAGCGACAAAAGTGATGTTTTACTATTGTCATAGGTTCTAACAACATATCACAAAAATATAACAGCATGATTTTGGAAGATTTGATGTAAACATTGACTGGGCTTTTCATTCATATGACCATTTAAATATGTTCTTATAATGTGAAGCAGATTTTTCAACTTGTGCTATTTATACGCAATGAAAACTCTGTTTCACTTTCCTGAAGTTTTCATTACCGTAAAATAATGTAAAGAAGCTATTAGCTATTATCAAAACGAAAATTCTTCATTATATTAAATTCACTTCTAAGCTACTAGCTTCTCTCATTTACCTTTTTCTGAAAACAAAAAATTTCCATAATGATGAAAATTGAAGCAATATATTGTGTTGTTCTCATGTCCTGATACTAATGTCAAAAAGCATACGGTTTCTATGTCAGTCAAGTCACATTTGAATTTTTTTTTTTTTTTAAATTCAAACGCTAATACTCGATTAGAAGCTAATGATTCAGCGATATTCGCCGTGATCGACAGTGATGGGGCATTGAAAGTTCTTGTTTAAATTATGATTTGTGGAATGCTTTGTATTTTATTTGTTAATATAACCGAAATATTAATTTAATATTATAGATATCTTCAAATTTGTAAATTTACATAAAAACAACTGTATCACTACAAAACATACAAAACGTTCGCAGTAATACTGGGTTCGGATTCGTACCCGGGAATTGATGCTTTGTGTTTTTCCGGTACCTCCAAAAGTTGAAGTCATTTGTAAATTGTTTCCTGAATAGCTTTCCAGCATTAACTGCGCACATTATAAACATGATTAAAACATAGTCCAATTATCTTTTACATGGTTTAAAAAATTATGCCTGCATGAATCTTCAATTGAATTATATAATTACGGGGAAATTTTTGCAGTAATCAGTATTATCTCGAAAAAAAATTCACATACCGGTATGAAATAATAATCATAGCCATGTTGTACAAAGTTACAATTTCTTTCTTGTAGTGCTACAAACTATTTCTTAGCGACAGTTTCCAAAGGATTTTTTTGTAAAACCAGACATCTATTTTCTGTGCAGGTGAAACGTCAAGGTTTTAAATTTTTTTGCACAACTTAACATGTTTTATATTACATTAAATATTAAAAATGTAAGAAGCATGCGATTTTAGGTAATTTTCTTTTAGAAACAAACCTCAATTTTTTTTAATCCACGATTTTTGCCCTGCTACTAATATCCGCTTTTATTTCTTGTTTACGTAAAATAAGCACGTTTATGTGATTAGTCGTATATCCTACGTATATAATTGCACAGCACAGGCATTCAGGCGTAGCTAAAACACATTTGCATTAAATGTGCATACTGTCGTACAATCACATTCATATGCACATTAATGCATGCAAACTTACAAATAAATTCGTTCGTGCGTTGAATAAAAAAACCTTTTTGATTACAAAAAAGAAATCACAACATCATTGCAGGCTTCTGAATTATAATCGTAGTTGATTACGCGATCGTATTAGAAAAAATATGCACGGTATTTATCTCAGCTATCCACGCCCGGATATAATAAGAAGAAAAGAAAGAGAATCGACCTGCCGGCGCGACTAACGTAATAACGAGCGTGAAAGCCTTAGAAGGCGGGCGTCAATTCCCGGCAGAGATGCGGGGACGAGACAAGAGACGAACGAAAATGAGAGGGAGTGACAATGGGACAAAGAGAGAGAAGACAGAGATGGCGACGAACAGAGAACGCCGTGTAGTCGTCGGGAGAGCTGACCGACGGACGGACATCGACTCTTGTGAGTTGGCGAAGTGGGGGTGTGAGGGGGTGAAGATAGAGATAGAGAGAGAGAGACCCTCTCGCGAGATGGCGCGGTCCATTGTCCCGCAGCATCTCTTTCATCGCAACAAAGAAGGTCTGAACAAGGGTGGTGCGGAGGGGTAGGAGGGCTTGGAGGATCTCGTAGCATTCAGATTAATCACGGTCGAGGCAAGACGCGGCTCATTGTGGTCTGTTTGCTTGCGGGGGGAGGGGATAAGCTCATTGCAGAGAGTTCTCTCTCTCTCTCGCTCACCCTCTCTCGCTCTCTCTCTGTCGGGTCTGAGGGACTCCGGCGACACGTGGTGAGGACTGCCGTCTTCTCGAGGGCAGGCCGTCGATTGAGACGTTCGACTTCACTCGGGGTCACCGTCAGTGGCGTGGCTAGACAAGTTGTACAAACAACTTCATTCATGAAAAAAAAAAATTCAAACATATTTCTATTCAACTCAATTAAATCAAACACGAATTCAACTCTATTATAGTTATTCCGATAACTTTTTTTTTAATGATTGGTTTATTTGGACATCTATCCTTCTTAAAGCTAGCAATAGTTTGATTTGTAGTACTATATATTCTTTCCAGCAACAGTACTAACTTTTGTCATTAATAAAGTTCTTGCACTCTTTAAATTACAATGGAAACTTGTACATCAGACAAAAAATGTTGTTGGCAGCAACATAAACAAACCCTTTGCTGTGGAAAAAAGAAAGAATTATTTCATAGTGTGAGATGGTCCGAGGCCCTTGCAAAAATAAAAATTGAATGTGGTACACAAGTTTAGAACTTTATACGTAATATGTTAGAGCATTTTAAATGCAACAAAGCCATTCTTTATTTCTCGAATAAAATTCTTTGATAAAATGTATAGGACGTTGAGTCCAGCCTGAAGTGAAATGGATTCACGTTATAATTGTGGCACTATAATTCAATACAAATTTGTTAAAGTCTGCAGCGTGTATTTCCTATCTTGTTGCTGACGGACGAAAAAAAGGTTTGTCCCGCACTTGAATTTGGGTTAGTCAAAATAACTTTTATTCACCGGAATATAGCTATACGGTATGTTAAATATGTTTTATCCCACCAAAAACGTGAAAAGAAGTTACACTTATTTCAAACCATCTTAAAGGGTAATATTTTCGTGTTAAATAATATCGCATAGCCGTAGATATAGACCCAAAAATTTCGTGGATTTTTTTTCTTTTTACTAGTTATACTGCAAACATTTATACCTCTGCAAGGCTTTGATGAATGTATCAAAGTTCTCTTACCACTACCCTGTGGGACTGTGTGTCAGTCAACTGCCAGCTAGTAGTAGAGTAGCTGCATCACTTAGACCCATTTAGAAGGGAAAACTCTACAGTAAGAAATCAGCCGATAAAAACATAAGAGGGTGGGGTGTACATAGGAAACATAAGAGGCTGGGGTGTACATAGGAAACATAAGAGGGTAGGGTGTACATAGGAAACATAAGAAGGTGGGGTGTACATAGGAAACATAGAGGGTGGAGTGTACATACACTATAATTTTTGTTGTAAATGGAAAATAAATATTCATGTAAAATTACATGTCTGTCAATTTGTACATTTATATGAAAATAACTATATACTGCAAAAAAGTGTTCGCAGTAATACTGGATTCGTATTATTACACGGGATTTTGTCCTGTGTGTTGTCCCAGTACCTCCAATAGTTAAAGTTATTTGCAAACCGTTCCCTGAATAGCTTTCCAGTATTAACTGCGCACATAATATGCACAGTAAGAATAAATAAATTCAAATATTAAATATTCCACAGTATTTTCCATGGTTTGAAAGAATTATCTTGACTCGATTAAAATATAAAATTATGTGCCAATTGTCGCTAGAAATACTTAGTATTATCTTGTAAAACGTATTTCATATATGTAAAAATAACCTTAGCCATGTGTTGTACAAATTTACAATATCATTCTTGTAGTATTACAACCAATTTTTTGGCAATTGGTTTCCAAAATAATCTTTTGTAAAAGCACAGAATTTTTTTTTCTCGGTATAATTCTGTGGATTTTAGCCTGGCATCAAAAGAATCCGCTTAACTTTCGTGTTTCCAGCCGTCGGGGAGTTCGAAATGGAAGTATTGAAGGTATTCTTGCAGCCGTTGTCTTATGTCCTTATTGTTCTACGGCCGGGATGAAAGGCGAAACTAAGAAAATACTGCCACCCTCCTATTTTCCTGTTTCTTCAGGACGGGACGCGCCAGGAAGGAGCGAGTAGACGGCAGCTCCGACCGCCTTCGGAAAATAAGATTCCACAGGAGTTCAAACATTCCCTTCGCGCTACCGCCAAACACCCTTTTTTATTTTAATAATTCTCCGGGCATTTTAAATCCAGAAAAAATAGCAGAGATGGGGGAAAGGGTGCACCCAGGGGGATGCTGCGGCAGTAAAGTTCTCAATTTTCAAATTTCACGTTCGGGCGAATCTCCCCGAACCGCCCGCGTTTTCTCATCCGCAGGTTTTTCCTGTCGAGCGACTTCTTTGGCGGCTTTTACTGAAGCCTCCCTCAGAGTCGGGCGGTGCGCGGTTTTAACACATTCCTTTCTATACGTCGAATATCGCTCCCAGACGGGAATTGCCCTTTACTTTTACTTCTTTTACGTCCACCCCCTTTCCCCTCTCCAAAAACCCGTGGCAGGAGTGTATTTTCTCTGACGTAATTTGATTCTTCAGCACCACCGAACCGGCCCAATTTGAAAGGCTGTTTTCAAGAGGATTTTGAAATCGAAAGTAATCATGAACCACATTAAAGGACCCACAAATTTTCATTTTTTTTAATTTATTGTAACTCGTTATTCCCCTTCTTTATTACTAGAGCCAATGTTATTTTACGAATTAAGTTTACACAAACACTTTTTTTTTAAAGATCCTCGTTGGTCTACATCAAAGCTACGCATATTGGTAGATTGTATGTGATTGGATAACCACTTCTTTTCCTTATTTATAACTGGCTAAGGATCGTCAAGGGAATGTCAAGATCTATGTAGTACATTAATCAACGTGAAGCAGAAGTATATATGCTTCAAGTCTACTCCGCTACCCGTTGAATCCGCGAGATAAATGTGGTTCTATTTATGGTGAAATATTAACCAGATTGCAGTGGGTAAAACACGAAAAAGCTTATCCTAAACAATTTCTTAAGATGCCTCCCACGTCCGTGACAAATTTTCGATTTTTTTTACCTAATCAACGAGCCAAGTTTATAATGAATAGGGACTGGAAAGTTCGCGGTTTCGATGACCTTCAGGATAATTTCAACAATCCTCTGTATACTCGGGCAAATAACGCCAGTTCACCGGCTGCTGACTTGCGAGTCGTCTCAACTTGTTTTTCCGTGATTCCTGATTCGATATTTCTCTGAACGATGGTTTTTCATTGGCTCATAATCGTCCAGATGAACAGTGAGTCAATAACAAAAGCAACGTAAAGGTACATGTATTTTAATTCTAGCCAATCGCGACATTAACCCGTGAATTTATCCTGTCCCCAATCCTGTCTTATTCGAGACTCGAACCCGGAATCTCTTGCTCAGTAAGCCAACGTGCTGTCAATTACTCCACATAGGTCGACCCACTTAATCACTGCAGTTCCGGTTGACAGAAGATGATAAAACTTTCAAAAAATGTCTTACATATAGAGTTGTATCTATCATATAAATATCAGCTGGCTGTGGAAGCAGTGATTCAACTAAATATTTTCAAGGTAATGATATGGAAAGTTGGTTTTCCTTCCTCACCATCTTAATTTTTGTGAATATTTATCCATTGCTTTCAGTACTTCCTTGATACTACATTTTATAGCTCGGCAGGGCATGGGACTTAGCTTTGTGCACTTGTTTAAGTCAACATTCGTCGACTGGGTTGTTTGTTATGTAACCAGGGGCATGTACTTTTCGCGAAAAGGATTTCGAGACTAGCTTGAAAGTTAAAACGCTGTAGCACCATCTTGTGTTTCGTGAACAGTTGAGTTTCTTCCAGGTACGTTTTACAATTGTTACAGGAATCACATCCCTTCAGGGCGGAAGTAAACGCCTCCTGAATGGCCCGGTCACATAAGGCAAATGGCTGCCCTTGCAGACGGCCTCCAATCTCAGGTGGGGTGAGCATGTCATGTTGCAGTCTAATGGGAATCAATTTTTTTTGGCGTAAAATGCTTGTTGTAGTTGTCTGTGTGATGTATTCATAGGGGCAGGCATTTTTCGCGAAAAGATCTGAACGCTTATTAGACTGCAACAAGGTATACCCGCACCTGTGGTTTCTTCCTTGTGATTGGCAGCCGTCCGCGAGAGAAGTCGTTGCCTTATTTGACCGAGCCATTCAGAATGCGTTTACTTCCGCACTGAATCACTGTGAGTGGTGTTGTTACACTCGATATGTACCTGGGAGAAACTCACCCAATAACGAAACACAGACGATGCTACAGTGTTTTAACTTTCATCTAGTATCGAAATATTTTCGCGAAATCTGCATGGCCCTATGTATTCAGCTATTTACTCCACTCTGCTACACACGCCAAAGGCTATTTATACAAAGAGATCCGCAATGTTCGCATTATTCTCTATTACCGAGATAATCTCCACACACGTACACACAAATATACCAGTGTCCGTTGTAGGAGCATGTATTTTTTTTCCTGAAAATATCTTATACCTCTTTAGACTGAAATAAGGCATGCACACGCTAGCGAATGTTTACCTTGTGATTGGCGGCCGTCTGCAAGAGAAGCCATCGCCCTGTTGGGCCGGACCATTCAGGACGCGTTTGCTTCCACACTGCATGGCTGTGATTGATGTGCTGATAGTAGACATGCACCTGAACTAAACCTAACCAACTATGAAACACAGTTAATGCCACAAAGTTTTAGCAACAGGAGGTCTGGAAATCATTTTTCGAAAAATAAATGGCGTTTTTTATTATCTATTGGCTGCTGAACATCCCGGTCGTATTGCAAGCGATTAGCTCATTCGAATGTTGTAATGTCCTTCGGGGCTTTTCAAAACTATCAAAACTACCCATGGTCCAATTAGAACGCAGTTGAAGTGTACAATGGTGTCAAATCCAGTCTTTCTCCTGACACATCCAGCATTTTACGTAGATATCAAAGAAACAATTCCTATTGCATTCGTCACCATGGTGTAGCTTTTGGAAAATTTTGCCTAATTTTTCGTTTCATGGTCCATAGACCCCAAAACCATTGTTATCTCTTATGTTTGTAGTTATAACTTTTTATGCACACGTTAATTGCCGTTATTTTGTACTAATTACCTACTTCCTGATTGATTCATAAAATATAGAGATGTAATATATTGGTCGAGTTAGTTAATAGGCAACATCGGACCAAGAGTGTAAAGAAATGATTTTTACTACAAAACTACCATTAATTCCTTTAGTTTGAAAACCCTATTTTCTGAAACGATTTTTAATACGACCAAACATTAATACAAAGAGTTTAAAAATTAGGGTTTGAAGGTAAAATAATCCTTAGGTCCATTAGTGGTTAAGTACCAAATTTATTAAAGGTTATTGTAAAACTTCAAAAAAATTATTTTCTATCTGTTTAAGACACTCGTGAATGAATCTACGATATCATATAAATACACGGAGAAGTATAAAGCTTGGATTAAAAAAAGAACAAAAACAAAAAAAAATGTAAAATAATTACCTAATTACAGAGAGTAATTAAACACATATCGGGATAATACCGCTGAAATGCGAATGGCTTGATCCTATACATAAAAAAAGAGACTGTTCTGGGTGACCCCATGTCCATACATGTTTACTGGGACATGGTGAGCACTAATGCTGCTGCTGTAAAGAGGAATCATATAGGCCCTACGTGTAAAACGGAGGAAGAGAATTGTAGCTGATGCAATGGGATTGGGGTGAATGGCGCGTGAAGTTGAGAGGGACCACAAACAGTCCCTCTTCGACTGCGCGTTGTAAAACAGAACTGCAAACACGAGCTCACGGGGGATATATATATAGTCGGACCGGCTGCTAGAACCATAAATGAACGTAAAGGCGGTAACGCTAATTATATTACCGTACACTTGGGATAAATTGTACATGATGCGTAAACACGCGAGACATCTTCCTTTTAACGGCCTGTAAACCACGTAATGCCAACTCAAAGCTCAAATTCTGAACGATGCCAATTGTACATCTTCGCTCTGGGGGAATTTTTGTTAATGTTCGTAAACATATGACGAAAATTATTATTCAAAAACCATTTGACATACCAATGTGATAATTTCCTATGCATGTGAATTTTTCCCATACAATTGCTTAGGGTACTTATAAAGTCCGTGAAACATTTCATAAAATCGGTACAGTGAAATGGAAAAGAATAACGTAACAAATTATATACCGCGTGAAAGAACAACTCCCAAAGTTTTTTTGAATGTACCGCCAAAAAGCTATTTTAAAAAAACAACCGACAGGGGCGCTAGTGCATGTAGTTGCTGAAAATGGCTGCGAACCAGGCAGAGAAAGCCTTTTATGTGCTTGAATACGCCCGTAGCGAATCGGTAGTGAGTGTCCAAAGAGCTTTCCGTGGCAAGTTTAACAAAACACCACCAGTTTACAATAGCATAATGAAGTGGTACAAGAAATTCGAGGAAGACGGCTGTTTGTGCGATGCAAAACGGTCGAGTCGGCCAGGCGTGTCACAACAGACAGTGAATTGTTTACGGGACGTGATGGTGCTGAGTCCCAAGAAGTCAACTTATCGGGCTAGTGCAGAACTGTACATCCCTCAGCCAACAGTGTGGAAAATTCTTCATAAGCGATTAAGAGTGAAGCCGTACAAATTGCAGCTTCTGCATGCCCTCAGCCACGATGACAAATTGCTCCGACTGCAGTTCTGCATTACCATGCAGAACCGTCTTGAAGACGATGACTTTGCAAGAAAATTAATCTTCAGTGACGAAGCCACTTTTCATCTCTCAGGAAGAGTCAACCGACACAACACACGCTTATGGGGGACAGAGAATCCACATGCAACTCTCGAACACGTCCGAGATTCGCGAAAAGTTAACGTGTTCTGTGCCATGTCAAACAAGACAGTTTATGGCCCCTTGTTCTTCGCTGAGAGAACTGTCACTGGTATCACCTACCTCGACATGCTGCAATTGTGGCTTATGCCACAACTTAAAGCTGATAGCAGGGACTTCATCTTCCAACAAGATGGTGCTCAACCTCATTACCACAATGTGGTACGAGATTGTCTGAATGAGACGTTGCCACATCGCTGGATGGGCCGTGGGGCGGCCGCTGACCAAGTGCTACTCCCGTGGCCACCACGATCACCGGACTTGACACCTTGCGATTTTTTTCTTGTGGGGATATATCAAGGATAGTGTTTGTGTTTTACCTCTACCACAGAACCTTGACGAATTGAGACACCGCATCGTAGCAGCTGCTCTTACCATCACTCCTGATATTCTGGGTCGGGTATGGGCAGAATTGGACTATCGATTAGATGTGTTTCGTGAGACGCAAGGTGAACACAAAGAACATTTATAACTAGTGAAAAAAAACTTTCTTTCACGTGGTATATAATTTGTTACATAATTCTTAGCCATTTAACTGTACCGATTTTTTGAAATGTTTCACAGACTCTATAATTATCCTGTGTATATTTATATATATATATATTTATTTATATATATATATGTCGTTAACACATGCCCTCTAATCAACTTTCTTTCTATAGTTCAACGTGGTGTGAATTTGGGTTCACAATTAACAATGGTTCTGCACTCGACTGTGTGCACGACATGTGCGAAATCAGTTCACAACTGAATTCATATGCATTAAAATAAAATTTTACGATGTATTCTACATAAATGGGTAGTTTTAGTAAATAAATATTTTATGAGACCATGACAGCTTAGCAGCAACCTGAGAACACAGTTGATTTCAACATATAAATTTATTAAGTTATGATAAGATATGCAAAAATTCGAATTGCAGTAGTATATATTGGGGGCTCCTGCGCCAGGCTTCAGGCTGTGGATTGTGTGGATTGTGATTGTCGGTCCGCCATCTTGGATTGTGACGTCACGGCGGCCATAATGGATGACCTTGACCTTTGACCTTGACCTTGAATTTGACCTTCAAAATGTGTCAAAATTCTCGAAAATTGGGCAAAATTTGCCCAAAATTCCTCAAAATTTCAATTTTTGTGGAAAAAAATTCCACCAAAAAATGTGAAAAAATAAAAAAAATAAAAAATTTCTCTTTTCGAGGGAAAAATTCCCATTTCGAGGGAAAATTTCCCATTTTTAGTCCTTAAAAATCCCGGTGTCTAGAAATGTCCATATAGCGGCTTAAGCATCCATGACTACAGCCTCAGATAAGCCTCTGACGTCATCATGGATTATGATGTCACCGTTGCAATTTTCGTTACGACCGCCATCTTTAACTTTTTTATTTATTATCCGATTTTAATGAAATTTTTTTTAAAATTCATAAAAAAATCAATTAATAAAATTTTAATAAATTATTTAAAAAAACAAACACTTACGACACGGAGTTCGGAGTCCTCGGTTCGAACCCGACGAGTGCAAAAAAATTAAAAATGGCGACAGGCTCCTTCCTCAATGGCGGCTGCAGGCAGACTGACTTCCCCCCGCCACTTTTTTTTTCATAGCACATATATCGTCAGGTAACATGACGTCACGTCCGACATCTTGTCTTCATCCGCTGGAGACCACCATCTTGTTTTCGTCTGCTACAGTGTGCCGATACCATGTTAGTTTAATTCTTATCCGCTAGAGTGCAGTAATCATTTATTACTGTGACACCCGCCATCTTGAAATTTGGTCGCCATCTTGAAAATCCGTAATTATTTAGCTAGAAATTCGGGAAAAGTTCCAAAATTCATTAAATAAATCACTCATTAATTTAAATATTGATTCGATCCGTTCCTGTCCTCGGTACGATACCCGATCGATGCAATAATGTTTAATTTTTGTAAAAAATAATAATTTCAATAAACCATGTTCAACATTCTTAAAGAGACTTTAAAACCTCTACTACCATCATCCTATAAGCAATCAACACCACCACCTTGGAAATTCGTATTTATTGACTTATTAATTCGGAAAAAGTTCAGAAATCATTAAATAAATTTGCAACCAACAAAATGAGTAATTAGATCGACTAAGATCCTTTGTACTATCTAGGATATTGAAAAAAAAATAAACATAATATAATAGTGGTAGGTTCGAGAAAGAAAACAACACAAGTTCTTTCACAAAATAAACTTTATTACATAATATATATTATACTACACGAACACTTGCGAAAGCCAGCAATCTTATAATCATTTAGGTCCGCATAGGCGTGAAATGACTAATTCTTAGCTCCAATCGGCTTATACTAGAAAGAGTCCAACCAGAACCTTTACAGACATAGTCCTCCTCTTCTTGACAGAGTTTCTGGATACCATTTTTAACAGTATGCTTCACATCGTCAGAACTGTAAATTACTGCAGCAGATGTCTTGAATGCACACTTCTTCACTTCGTCTTCGAATGGATACGGCTTTCTATATATACAGTCCAACCACAAGTTGTATTTTAATGGACCGTTTGTTGCAACGTCATCAGTAAGCTGATTGATTATGTCCTGTCTGATATCATCAAGAAAAGTACAAATGTCCTTCAACTCACCGAACGTATTTAGATAATAGTAGTCTTTCAACGTTTTACGAAATGCAGACTGCGCCAAGTAGAACCCATTATCATTCACTTGTAATGCGCCGAACACAGTCTTAGGTTTATTTTCTTGTCCAGACGTTATAGCATTCGGTTGCTGCACATCGGTTTTCTTGCTTGTTCTCTTACGAGTCTCCAATCTAAAGCGAGGAGAAGAAAATTCTACAGGTAAGTCTTCAGCAGACACACGAACTTCTCCTTTACATTTTTTCACATGTCGTCGCAAACTATCAATACGTGTAAACCATTCATGACACCCATCACAACGAAACTTTATACGGGATGGATTCTTCTTGCATTTACTCCGTTCATGTCTTCGTGCATCATGAGAAAATTCGAACGACATATCACAGTAGCTGCAAGGATACCGGGATGATGAAGACGAGCCTTTCAGACCCGATCCAGATACTAACGTTGCCGCAGTTGCGTCATCTCTAGGCATGCTCTTATGCACATTGATGCATCGTTGTTGCACCGATACCTTTACTTTCTGCCGCTCTGCAGGTCCTTTACATGTCTCCAAGTGATGCTTCAAATTAGCATTTATTTTAAATTGCTTGCGACACTTAATACAGCCAAACATATTACGATAAGGGTTCTTAGCGCATTCTCTCCTCTTGTGTCGTCGAGCATTGCTGTTGTTCGAGAAAATGTTGTCACAGTAACAGCACCGATGTTCGTTAGTCGTTGTTGAATCACCATACATTGAAGTCTCCATCGAGGGCGAAACGAAGTTCGACGAGTTTTCCTGTGTAGCCAGCACCACCGGCATTAAAGTCTCTCCTGCTGACGGTATCGCGACTGTTGAAGTCTCCTCTTTTGATGACGTCGCCGTTGCCGACGGGATCTGTAGCTGACGTCAGGGTTCCCATAGTCGATGGTACATCCTCCATCAAGTTCAGCGTTTTAGATGGTAAAGATGCCATCGTGTTCACAAGAACAAGCAATTACACGACTTATGCACCAGAAGAAACAAACTAGGTGATCCGTACACCGTCGACGTCAGTAACAACTGATCCACCTGCTGTCTAGGACTCGTTTATATTCATGCACCGGTTGGAATAATACGTTAGTCAAATCAAGAACCATTTACTATAATACTCAAGTCAAAACATCATTTTAAAAAGCACCACACCAAAAAAAGGTAACACATTTGGAAGCAAATTCGTCAAATGAAATGAACACGCAATGCACGCACTAGCAGCTTTCATCACAAAGTTAACATTTAAATTTCATTCAAGCGAAGTATCAGGCCAATGTCACATCATATTAACATCCTATTGGTCATACTATCCTTAAAATTACACATTGTTATAAATAACACCAGTTATAGAAGGACTTATAGTTTATAACGCACATCATTTCAGCCATTGATCGTTAACAAATTCGAATTTAAAAAAAAAGCAAAATATACATGGTAAACGAAGAACCAGGTACGTAAACATTTTATATACTTTATGAGCACTGTAGACGCCAAGAGCTTGAAAGTACATATGTAAAAATGATATTTAATAACTCTCATATTAAATTGTATATTTATTCCCAATAATATACATAGATAAAAAAAGTAGGTTTTATTCTATAAACCCCGCATTTCTTAGTTCATCTTTCTTTGAGGATGTATAAAATTTCATCATTTCGCGAACCAAGTAGAAGATTTAGCCTATTATCCCATCATTTGGATGATCAATTTGGTCTCGCGTGCTACGGCTTCCATATTCTTTACATATATGTTATTATTTTTCTTAAAATCTCCGCGTCCGTGTCACTATCGCAAGATGTAAATCATCATCATATCTGTCATCAATATTATCATGAGCTGCATCAATATCACTCATTTTATGATATCGTTTCCACATTTCAGTTGTCAGAGATCAACCACAATCTATGATCTCGTGAGCTCCATTATCATTTTCTGTAAAAGCCAGTGTGCCTAGTTATATTATTTAATCCTTCAACCCATCATCCCAAACACAATTAAATAATTTTAGTGTAAAGAAAGAAAAAATCAACAAAGTTCCTTTTATTTAATCTTAGGAACCGCTTCATCCTTTCCACCTATGGTATAGTGTATTGAACCCAAGAGTCTTTCATTATACATACCATGCAGTGTTCTTAAAGAGATGTGGTATACTTATAGTTCTACATACAATTCCATCCTATCATTAATTTGTTTACACATAAAAATCCTTCACGCTATTTTTACATGTTTTATTAAAATATCATTTCGACTAAAATAGTAATTTCTACAAAGGACACTTTGTCCAAGACATTTTAACCATCATCTGTAAGAACCACGTGTTCGATACCTATCTCAGTCATTGTAGCATCTATGTATTTTTCTTACCTCATGTAGAAAAATATGTTCCAATGCATACGAATTTAAACTTATTCACGTGCGACTAGTCAAAAGTACATAAATTCAAGCACGTCAACCGCAAAAAAAAAATTCTCAAGGATAGAGACAGAGACTACACGATCGAGACACGCCTACCGTCACCCGCAAATGAACATTGACCCCTCGCGCGGGAGGTGCAAGCTAGCAGAATGCTGCGACAGTCATATGTTTGCTCGAGACATGCATACATCACGTCGCTAGCCTTCCAACCCATTTCACGTAAAACTCCAGTGAAATCGTAATCCAGCATACGTAAAGTACTTGCTGGAACCACTTCAAAGTATACATCACTGAACCAGAGCAGAAAATCAGCCTACGAATGTATATCTTGCTACCTACAAAAATAAATGTATAGCACATATACGAGAGGAGTCGATTCCTACATACCATACTCAATACTCTGATAATTATAAGCGGCAAAATATTTCAAATCAAGACCTTAGCCAGTATACATTCATTTTCCCATGTTGTAAAAATTCATGTTAGTAATCAGCAACGAAGGAGTGAGTAACTTGGACGAAGAACCGCTTTCCAAGTATCCGGAATCTTACTGATACAGCCCATCCAGTGCACCAGCATACCCCGAAGTGTAGTCAATTGATAAACATTCTTTAATTTTTTAATATCACGTCCGTAGTGTACACAAATATATGACAGGTTACGATTTAAGACCATAAATTTCCCACAAGTCTGTTAGTTTTATTTCGGGAAGTAATAAATTATTTCTCAAAAATAATAAATCAAGTTCCTATCAGATTTGCTCTAATGTTACGGCATTACCTGTACCTGCACATTACCAAAACATCTCCCATAAAAAGTCAAAAATAATTTTAGCAAAAAAAAAAACAGTCTTCAGCATTATTGGTAAAACAAAATAATACACACAAACAAGTCAAAACGGACATTACAAATCCAACCTAAATTACGTGTCACATGTAGTTTATTACATTAAGATGAATTAAGTAGGTTAAAAAAAATATATAAAAAATTCTTTAATTATATAATTTATTTAAAATTTTACATTTATACACATTAAAATCTGATACTGTATATATATTTTTTACATTTCTCAGTCTATGCGACATTCAAAATTATTAAAATAAATTATTATAGTTCGTATTAAGAGTGAAAAATACAAATAATTCATACAGATCACGATACATCAGATCAGGAGTGTAACACCTTAGAGGGCCAGAAATTATGCTAGAAACCCGTCTTTACAAAATTGATAATGTTTTATCAAGTAAAATTTTCGTGTAACCTGTACACCGCACTTCTCACACATAAATTTTATCGTTGACCCCGCCACCATTGGGATTTGTACCGATTTCGACGTTGCTACCATTGAGTTCGGATACACATCAATATTCATATACCAGACTTATATGCGGACGAGCCAATCCATCAGATCTGCACTGTACCACTACAAGAGGTGGACTGAGGGACCTGCTGTCTAAGACTCGCTTAAATAACAGTGTCCGCTTGTATAATACGCAAGGCAATACATCATCCATTGTTATTACTTTAAAAAAATTAGGAATTTCAAGGAAAAAGAATTTAAATTATATATTCAATCAACTAATCACACATCATACATACAAGGTTCATTTAGACCTACAAGAGGAGCAAGAGTCTGTAATCAATGGAACTTTCAGAATCCAAACAAAATTTAAACTACTCAAATGTAAATTTTATTATGTACAGCTACACATAACCTCCAACTGACTCCAAATTTCTACAACACATGTCTAAATTATTTTATCCGATATAAGGCTAGGTCCAAAGTCAATTATTTTTTGTACCTCTCATCTACAGTTCAGGGGAGCTTCAGTGCTGATATAGCTACAGCCAAGACATGCTCAGTACCACACATCTTCAAAATCCTATCCCTTCAAAGTCGATCCTTGTTAAGCCTTACGACAAAATTCTCTGAAACAAGAGACATACTCTATAATTTTACTAGACATTTTTAAGCTTTTCATAGCACACATCGATAAATATCTTTGTAAATAACCCAAAATATTATCATACCACTAGCATTCGATTTATGCACATACAGTAGGTCACCAACATATTCATCAACACAAGTCCATTCTACATTAAGCTCCTCACTTATTTTCATCAGTCTACTCGGCTACACTCAGAACACATAAACTAAAATAAGTCAAATAACATCATAGTATTTATATACATCCAGTCATTTAACAGCATGCCGACTGCTAATTAAATAAGCCTGACAGTGAACATGTTAGCAAAGTTTACTTTTATATAGGACCAGGAATCCATTGAACCTTCAGAACCTAGCTACACATACACAGTGCTGGATGCAAGTTAATTCTACACTTATTTGTCATCACTGACACTCATATTACATCATAGGCACTTGAGTCAACACTCATTTTCCATCATTAACATGCACACAAATGCAAATTAACCACCATCGACACTCAATTCAACGATCACTTTCCATAATCTAATCTCAATTCAACACTCATTTTCGATCATCGACACTCAATTCAACACTCACTTTCCATCATCGACACTCAATTCAACACTCACTTTCCATCATCGGCACTCAGTTTCCATATTCGACACTCAATTCAACACTCATTTTCCATAGTCGACACTCAGTTTCCATCATCGTCACTCATTTTCCATAATCGACACTCAATTCGACACTCACTTTCCATAATATAAACTCAATTCGGCACTCATTTTCCATCATCGACACTCAATTCAACACTACTTTCCATAATCTAAACTCAATTCGGCACTCATTTTCCATAGGCGACACTCAATTCAACACTCATTTTCCATAATCGACACTCAATTCGACACTCATTTTCCATCATCGTCACTCAATTCGTCACTCATTTTCCATAATCTACACTCAATTCGACATTTTACTATATGTAGATGATGGAAAATGAGTGTCGAAGAAGGAAGGAGTATGTAGAATTAAGTTTCGATGACGGAAAATGAATGTTAAATTGAGTGTCATCGATGGAAAATGAGTTTCGTTGATGGAAATTGAGTGTCGAATTGAGTGTCGATTATGGAAAATGAGTGTTGAATTGAGTGTCGATTATGAAAAATGAGTGTCGAATTGAGTGTCTATGATGGAAAATGAGTGTCGAATTGAGTGTAGTTGATGGAAAATGAGTGTCGAATTAAGTGTCGATGATGGAAAATGAGTGACGTATTGAGTGACGATGATGGAAAATGAGTGTCGAATTGAGTGTCGATTATGGAAAATGAGTGTTGAATTGAGTGTCGATTATGGAAAATGAGTGTCGAATTGAGTGTCTATGATGGAAAATGAGTATCGAATTGAGTGTAGTTGATGGAAAATGAGTGTCGAATTGAATGTCGATGATCGAAAATGAGTGACGAATTGAGTGACGATGATGGAAAATGAGTGTAGAATTGAGTGTCGATTATGGAAAATGAGTTGAATTGAGTGTCAACTATGGAAAATGAGTGCCGAATCGAGTTTAGATTATGGAAAGTGAGTGTTTAATTGAGTGTCGATGATGGAAAATGAGTGCCGAATTGAGTTTAGATTATGGAAAGTGTGTGTCGAATTGAGTGTCGATTATGGAAAATGAGTGACGATGATGGAAACTGAGTGTCGACTATGGAAAATGAGTGTTTAATTGAGTGTCGAATATGGAAACTGAGTGCCGATGATGGAAAGTGAGTGTTGAATTGAGTGTCGATGATGGAAAATGAGTGTTGAATTGAGTGTCGATGATGGAAAATGAGTGTTGAATTGAGATTAGATTATGGAAAGTGATCGTTGAATTGAGTGTCGATGGTGGTTAATTTGCATTTGTGTGCATGTTAATGATGGAAAATGAGTGTTGACTCAAGTGCCTATGATGTAATATGAGTGTCAGTGATGACAAATAAGTGTAGAATTAACTTGCATCCAGCACTGTGTATGTGTAGCTAGGTTCTGAAGGTTCAATGGATTCCTGGTCCTATATAAAAGTAAACTTTGCTAACATGTTCACTGTCAGGCTTATTTAATTAGCAGTCGGCATGCTGTTAAATGACTGGATGTATATAAATACTATGATGTTATTTGACTTATTTTAGTTTATGTGTGCTGAGTGTAGCCGAGTAGACTGATGAAAATAAGTGAGGAGCTTAATGTAGAATGGACTTGTGTTGATGAATATGTTGGTGACCTACTGTATGTGCATATATCGAATGCTAGTGGTATGATAATATTTTGGGTTATTTACAAAGATATTTATCGATGTGTGCTATAAAAAGCTTAAAAATGTCTAGTAAAATTATAGAGTATGTCTCTTGTTTCAGAGAATTTTGTCGTAAGGCTTAACAAGGATCGACTTTGAAGGGATAGGATTTTGAAGATGTGTGGTACTGAGCATGTCTTGGCTGTAGCTATATCAGCACTGAAGCTCCCCTGAACTGTAGATGAGAGGTACAAAAAATAATTGACTTTGGACCTAGCCTTATATCGGATAAAATAATTTAGACATGTGTTGTAGAAATTTGGAGTCAGTTGGAGGTTATGTGTAGCTGTACATAATAAAATTTACATTTGAGTAGTTTAAATTTTGTTTGGATTCTGAAAGTTCCATTGATTACAGACTCTTGCTCCTCTTGTAGGTCTAAATGAACCTTGTATGTATGATGTGTGATTAGCTGATTGAATATATAATTTAAATTCTTATTCCTTGAAATTCCTAATTTTTTTAAAGTAATAACAATGGATGATGTATTGCCTTGCGTATTATACAAGCGGACACTGTTATTTAAGCGAGTCTTAGACAGCAGGTCCCTCAGTCCACCTCTTGTAGTGGTACAGTGCAGATCTGATGGATTGGCTCGTCCGCATATAAGTCTGGTATATGAATATTGATGTGTATCCGAACTCAATAATAGCAACGTCGAAATCGGTACAAATCCCAATGGTGGCGGGGTCAACGGCTGTAGAGATCTTGACGGAGGGTCTCGCGTCTTCACCGGTGTCCCTGACGACGGAGGCGATGATGACAAAGCAGATCCCTATGACAACGATGAGGGAAGCTCCAGAGATTCCGATGGTAACGAAGCTACCATCTCCAGAGATCCCGATGATGGCTGTATCTACTGTCTCTTCACTCCAAGAGACTTCAATGTGTTCATTATCGAACGCAGAGGAGACTCCGATACCTGCAAATACACCGCATTTCGTAAATAAAACATTTTGTGAGCAATTCCCAGCTTCTGCATCAGTCGTGTATACTTCAGATTCTTTGGCATCCAGTACAGATGATCTGTCAATGTCGACTGGGAAATCTCCAGCTCATGCAACATACGGGACTTCGTCGCCTACAACAGCAGTGCACATTGAAAGTAATATACTTTCCGAGCCGTCGGTGACTAACGGTCTAACGACGAGACATCTGTGTACGTACTGTAGCAAAAGTTTTAAATACCGACAACATGCAAGAAGACATGAAAATCATGTCTGTAGAAGAAACGTTAATCGTTTGACATTTCCGTGTCAGCCATGTGGTGTACATTTCACAAACAAAAGTAATTTGATTAGGCATTGTAAAAGCAAAGTTCATTTGCAAGTTGTACATCGGGGAAGCGATGGTAATTGCGATGAGTATCTGTATCAGTGCCGCTACTGTGGTAAACGTTTTGAACGAGTACGAAGTACACGCATCCATGAAAGGCATGGCTGCAGAAGAAATCTTGACCGTGTAAAATTTCTGTGTGAGAAGTGCGGTGTACAGGTTACACGAAAATATACTTGAAAAAACATTATCAATTTTGTAAAGACGGGTTTCTAGCATAATTTCTGGCCCTCTAAGGTGTTACACTCCTGATCTGATGTATCGTGATCTGTATGAATTATTTGTATTTTTTCACTCTTAATACGAACTATAATAATTTATTTTAATACTATTAAATGTCGCATGGACTGAGAAATGTAAAAAATATATATACAGTGTCAGATTTTAATGTGTATAAATGTAAAATTTTAAATAAATTATAGAATTAAAGAATTTTTTATATATTTTTCTTAACCTACTTAATTCATATTAATGTAATAAACTACATGTGACACGTAATTTAGGTTGGATTTGTAATGTCCGTTTTGATTTGTTTGTGTGTATTATTTTGTTTTACCAATAATGCTGAAGACTGTTTTTTTTTGCTAAAATTATTTTTGACTTTTTATGGGAGATGTTTTGGTAATGTGCAGGTACAGGTAATGCCGTAACATTAGAGCAAATCTGATAGGAACTTGATTTATTATTTTTGAGAAATAATTTATTACTTCCCGAAATAAAACTAACAGACTTGTGGGAAATTTATGGTCTTAAATCGTAACCTGTCATATATTTGTGTACACTACGGACGTGATATTAAAAAATTAAAGAATGTTTATCAATTGACCACACTTCGGGGTATGCTGGTGCACTGGATGGGCTGTATCAGTAATATTCCGGATACTTGGAAAGCGGTTCTTCGTCCAAGTTACTCACTCCTTCGTTGCTGATTACTAACATGAATTTTTACAACATGGGAAAATGAATGTATACTGGCTAAGGTCTTGATTTGAAATATTTTGCCGCTTATAATTATCAGAGTATTGAGTATGGTATGTAGGAATCGACTCCTCTCGTATATGTGCTATACATTTATTTTTGTAGGTAGCAAGATAAACATTCGTAGGCTGATTTTCTGCTCTGGTTCAGTGATGTATACTTTGAAGTGGTTCCAGCAAGTACTTTACGTATGCTGGATTACGTTTTCACTGTAGTTTTACGTGAAATGGGTTGGAAGGCTAGCGACGTGATGTATGCATGTCTCGAGCAAACATATGATTGTCGCAGCATTCTGCTAGCTTGCAACTCCCGCGCGAGGGGTCAATGTTCATTTGCGGGTGACGGTAGGCGTGTCTCGATCGTGTAGTCTCTGTCTCTATCGTTGAGAATTTTTTTTTGCGGTTGACGTGCTTGAATTTATGTACTTTTGACTAGTCGCACGTGAATAAGTTTAAATTCGTATGCATTGGAACATATTTTTCTACATGAGGTAAGAAAAATACATAGATGCTACAATGACTGAGATAGGTATCTAACACATGGATCTTACCCTATGAGTGACTAGCACTTGTTTGACCTATCTCCACTAACCCTCGTTTACTTTGTGATATAGATGGGACATGGTTGTTTTCAGACAGATGATGGTTAAAATGTCTTGGACAAAGTGTCCTTTGTAGAAATTACTATTTTAGTCGAAATTATATTTTAATAAAACATGTAAAAATAGCGTGAAGGATTTTTATGTGTAAACAAATCAATGATAGGATGGAATAGTATGTAGAACTAGAAGTATACCACATCTCTTTAAGAACACTGCATGGTATATATAATGAAAGACTCTTGGGTTCAATACACTATACCATAGGTGGAAAGGATGAAGCGGTTCCTAAGATTAAATAAAAGGAACTTTGTTGATTTTTTCTTTCTTTACACTAAAATTATTTAATTGTGTTTGGGATGATGGGTTGAAGGATTAAATAATATAACTGGACACACTGGCTTTTACAGAAAATGATAATGGAGCTCACAAGATCATAGATTGTGGTTGATCTCTGACAACTGAAATGTGGAAACGATATCATAAAATGAGTGATATTGATGCAGCTCATGATAATATTGATGACAGCTATGATGATGATTTACATCTGTGATAGTGACACGGACGCGGAGATTTTAAGACAAATAATAACATATATGTAAAGAATATGGAAGCCGTAGCACGCGAGACTAAATTGATCATCCAAATGATGGGATAATAGGCTAAATCTTCTACTTGGTTCGCGAAATGATGAAATTTTATACATCCTCAAAGAAACATGAACTAATAAATGCGGGGTTTATAGAATAAAACCTACTTTTTTTATCTATGTATATTATTGGGAATAAATATACAATTTAATATGAGAGTTATTAAATATCATTTTTACATATGTACTTTCAAGCTCTTGGCGTCTACAGTGCTCATAAAGTATATAAAATGTTTACGTACCTGGTTCTTCGTTTACCATGTATATTTTGCATTTTTTTTAAATTCGAATTTGTTAACGATCAATGGCTGAAATGATCTGCGTTATAAACTATAAGTCCTTCTATAACTGGTGTTATTTATAACAATGTGTAATTTTAAGGATAGTATGACCAATAGGATGTTAATATGATGTGACATTGGCCTGATACTTCGCTTGAATGAAATTTAAATGTTAACTTTGTGATGAAAGCTGCTAGTGCGTGCATTGCGTGTTCATTTCATTTGACGAATTTGCTTCCAAATGTGTTACCTTTTTTTGGTGTGGTGCTTTTTAAAATGATGTTTTGACTTGAGTATTATAGTAAATGGTTCTTGATTTGACTAACGTATTATTCCAACCGGTGCATGTATATAAACGAGTCCTAGACAGCAGGTGGATCAGTTGTTACTGACGTCGACGGTGTACGGATCAACTAGTTTGTTTCTTCTGGTGCATAAGTCGTGTAATTGCTTGTTCTTGTGAACACGATGGCATCTTTACCATCTAAAACGCTGAACTTGATGGAGGATGTACCATCGACTATGGGAACCCTGACGTCAGCTACAGATCCCGTCGGCAACGGCGACGTCATCAAAAGAGGAGACTTCAACAGTCGCGATACCGTCAGCAGGAGAGACTTTAATGCCGGTGGTGCTGGCTACACAGGAAAACTCGTCGAACTTCGTTTCGCCCTCGATGGAGACTTCAATGTATGGTGATTCAACAACGACTAACGAACATCGGTGCTGTTACTGTGACAACATTTTCTCGAACAACAGCAATGCTCGACGACACGAGAGGAGAGAATGCGCTAAGAACCCTTATCGTAATATGTTTGGCTGTATTAAGTGTCGCAAGCAATTTAAAATAAATGCTAATTTGAAGCATCACTTGGAGACATGTAAAGGACCTGCAGAGCGGCAGAAAGTAAAGGTATCGGTGCAACAACGATGCATCAATGTGCATAAGAGCATGCCTAGAGATGACGCAACTGCGGCAACGTTAGTATCTGGATCGGGTCTGAAAGGCTCGTCTTCATCATCCCGGTATCCTTGCAGCTACTGTGATATGTCGTTCGAATTTTCTCATGATGCACGAAGACATGAACGGAGTAAATGCAAGAAGAATCCATCCCGTATAAAGTTTCGTTGTGATGGGTGTCATGAATGGTTTACACGTATTGATAGTTTGCAACGACATGTGAAAAAATGTAAAGGAGAAGTTCGTGTGTCTGCTGAAGACTTACCTGTAGAAATTTCGACTCCTCGCTTTAGATTGGAAGTAGTATATAATAGGGCAAGCTGGGACAGGCGTCAGGCGCGAGGAGCGAGGAGACGGTCCGCCATCTTGGATTGTGACGTCACGGCGGCCTTCTTGTATGAGTGTAACGGGACACAGCGTAACGGGACAAGTTTGACCTTGATTTTTGACCCTCAAAATCCGCCAAAATTGGGCAAAAATTGCCCAAAATTCCACAAAATTCGTCAAAATTTACATTTCTGTGAAAAAAATTCCGCCAAAAATTCTCAAAAAATTCCACAATTTAAAAATCAGGATTTCGAAAATCCTCAAAAGTCGTTTTGTCCTAGAAAGAACCCAAATTCCTAAAAGCGGCTTAAAACTCCTAAGAGCTAGCCGCTCTAAGCCGCAGAGGTCATGACCTTGAAAATTAGGATGCCATGACAGCCATTTTGAATGATGACGTCACCGTTACAATTTCCGTTACGGCCGCCATCTTTAACTTTTTTATTTATTATCAGATTTAAACGAATTTTTTTTAAAATTTATAAAAAAATTCACTTAATAAAAATTTAATAAAATATTAATAAAAAAATTACTTTTACGACACGGAGCTCGGAGCCCTCGGTTCGAACCCGGTGAGGGCAAAAAAATAAAAATGGCGACCGATCCTTCCCCCCGTGGTGACTTTTGGCAGACTGACTCACACCACTTTTTTTCAAAGCATATATATCGTCACCTAGTATGACATCATGTCCGCCATCTTGTCTTCGTTGCTGGAGACCACCATCTTGTTTTCGTCGGCGAGAGTGCACTGACGCCATGTTAGTTTAGTTCTTATCCGCTAGAGTGCAGTGATCATTTAGTACTGTGACACCCACCATCTTGAAATTTGGCCGCCATCTTGGAATCGTGTAATTATTTAGCTAGAAATTCGGGAAAAGTTCCAAAATTCATTAAATAAATCACTCATTAACTTACATATTGATTCGATCGATTCCTGTCCTCGGTTCGATACCCGATCGATGCAATAATGTTTAATTTTATGTAAAAAATAATAATTTCAATAAACCATGTTCAACATTCGTAAAGAGACTTTAAATCATCTACTACCATCATCCTATCAGACAACAAGACCACCATATTGGAAATTCGTAATTATAATGCTAGAGATTCGGGAAAAAGTTCAAAAATCATTAAATAAATTTGTAATCCATATAATGATTGATTGGATCAACTTAGGTCCTTGGTTCAATCCCTGGCCGATACAAAACAACTTTAATTTAAAAAAATACTAAAAAAGTGTTAGGTTTGAGAAAATAAAATCACCACAAGTTCTTTTAAAAAAATTTTATTACATAAATTCAATACACTACTACAAGTACAAAAAAAAAAACACTGACAAATTACTAAAGCCTTTTGGATTCCTCGATTCAAACAGTCTTCTTATTGTACGGACTAAGCCTTTTACACGACTTTAAATGTCTATCCGATCCGGTCATCACCGCAGCCAGAGACGGACTGAAGTTCATATCACTTATATAGTCTCATTAGCCGGTACAACACATGAGTCAAACCAAAAACCATGTTCATTATACGTCTCGGAGCATTTTTTATAATGACGATGTAAGCTATCGAGACGTGAAATTAGTTTATTGCACTTATTGCACTGAAATTGTATTCTTTGAACATTATAAGAACCACCGCTTCTTTCATGTCTGCGAGCATTTGAGGTGATAGTAAATGATACACCACAGTATTTGCACTGATGCGAAGTACGCTCTTCATTAATTGAAGTATTCAATGCTGATGAAACTTCAGCTAATGGTGGAACAGCACATATCGAAGTCTCCTCCAGTGTTGTCAGAGGCGTTGCCAACGGGATCTGCTCCAACATCGTCGGCGCCGACGTCATGGTTCCCGTAGTCGATGGTACATCCTCCATCGAGTACGACGTTAAAGTCGGCAAAGATGCCATCGAAGTCTCAAGAACAAGCAATTACACGTCTTATGCACCAGAAGAAACAATCTAGGTGATCCGTACACCGTCGACGTCAGTAACAAAACTGAGCGTCCTGCTGTCTAGGACTCGCTTATATACATGCACCGTATGGAATAATACGCTAGTCAAACCAAGAACATTTTACTAAAATACTAGAGTCAAAACAACATTAAAAAAATAGAAGCACCATAAAAAAAAGGAAGCACACTTGGAAGCACCTTCAAAAAAGGAAAAAAAAAATTGGAAGCACCATCAAAAAAAGGAAGCACACTTGGAAGCACCTTCAAAAAAGGAAAAAAAAATTGGAAGCACCGACTACGAAAAGGCAGCACATTTGGAAGCACCGACTACTTAAAGGCAGCACATTTGGCAGCACCGACAACGAAAAGGCAGCACATTTGGCAGCACCGACAACGAAAAGGCAGCACATTTGGAAGCACCGACAACGCAAAGGCAGCACATTTGGAAGCACCGACTACGAAAAGGCAGCACATTTGGAAGCACCGCCTACGAAAAGGCAGCACATTTGGAAGCACCGACAACGAAAAGGCAGCACATTTGGAAGCACCGACAACGAAAAGGCAGCACATTTGGAAGCACCGACTACGAAAAGGCAGCACATTTGGAAGCACCGACAACGCAAAGGCAGCACATTTGGAAGCACCGACTACGAAAAGGCAGCACATTTGGAAGCACCGCCTACGAAAAGGCAGCACATTTGGAAGCACCGACAACGAAAAGGCAGCACATTTGGAAGCACCGACAACGAAAAGGCAGCACATTTGGAAGCACCGACTACGAAAAGGCAGCACATTTGGAAGCACCGACAACGAAAAGGCAGCACATTTGGAAGCACCGACAACGAAAAGGCAGCACATTTGGAAGCACCATCATCGAAAAGGCAGCACATTTGGAAGCACCGACTACGAAAAGGCAGCATATTTGGAAGCACCGACTACGAAAAGACAGCACATTTGGAAGCACCGACAACGAAAAGGCAGCACATTTGGAAGCACCGACAACGAAAAGGCAGCACATTTGGAAGCACCATCATCGAAAAGGCAGCACATTTGGAAGCTCCATCAACAAAAAAAAAAGGCAACAAGGAAGCACAAGTTACGAGATCTAAGTCTTAGAAATCAGAATACAAGAAATAAAAACATTAAATTCTTATAATTTAAATTGTTTATTTTATTGCTTTACATTATACAAATGCAAGTAAAACAAGCCATTATTGTATGTAGCCAGCATTCCTCAGTTCCTTGAGTATGAAGGATATTTCTTTGATGCACGAATAGTTTCCTGCACAAAGCGAACCATGTAGAAGTCTTAACCGGTCAACCAATATGTTTGGATCTTTCCATGATGTGTAATCAATCTCTTCTACCACCATCTTCCTTGCACCTTTATAAATATTATGATCTCTGGTGTCTTCCGTTTTACCACCAACCTCAGGGTAACTTTTATGTTTGAGACGGTGATCATCACAAGCTTGATCAGATTTATTTAATATATCACGTCGTTTCCACCGTTTCGGTCTCAGGACACCGCCACATTCTTCGATCTTGGCAGCTTTAGGTGCTTCATCATAGTCTATGTCTTTGTCAACAGCCTCAGAGTCACTGTAACAATCACCGTAGAAGGAATCGTCTTCACCCAATTTTCCGTAATATTTCGATGTTGATGATGTTGAAGCGTCTTCATCGTCTTCATGCTTCCTTTTTAGGAGTCCATCATTTTTACAAAGTAGAACTCTATCTTTGCTCAACAATGAGAAGTTCACAAGCTAGCATAATCAGTTTTTGAATTTGTTGTGGTTTTTTATTTTTAATTTTTTTCTGTAATTTTATGATAACAAAGAAAACTTGTGGCGGTTTTCTCCGTGTGCTTCCGATTATTCTTGTCAATATTATGGTGGTTTTCTCCGTGTGCTCCTGAATATTCTTGTCAATATTTTGATGGTTTTCTCGTGTTCTTGCAATCATTCCTGTGGTTTCTTCAAGTGTTTCTGACTATTCTGAGAAACCGCTCTCTGCATGGATTTTTTTTGTCTAATGAGACATGTCATTTTATTTGGAGTTACATTTAATTCGATAATTTCTGCTACTAAATCAAAACTTGCAATATTTTTATAAGGTGGAATTAACACATATCATTACTCAGTCAAATTAATATTATGCCATGAGACATCTGTGGAGCACCAACATGCAAGACGAACTTCCTTTTCCTTGGAGTCTAGCGAAGCCATCCTTCTTTTGCGATCGTTAGTGAGCATCCCGCATCCCGCATAAAATAACTAAATATTATTTACCTGCAAGCAACATGTGGCGACATCTGTTGTTGAAAAGCAGAACTACATGCATAAAGTACTTTTGCAGGAGATATATTAATTCTCGCTGATGAAATATGAAAAAATTTCTATTTAAGTATTGAATCTAATTTAAAACACTCAATTGGTATCTGGTATTAGTCTCAGTAACTAATATGAATTCTGATTTGGGATCTGACGCTGTATCGAAAGAACATAGGTGAAAGTTTTGCAGTAAAGATTTTATCTTGAGAAAGAATAAAAGACATCACGAGAAGAATGACTGTGTTAAAAATCCACTGCGCAATATGATAAGTTGTGTACGATGTAGCAAGTCGTTTACGCGGAGAGAGAGCCTAAAAAGACATGGAAGAACTTGTAGCGCCAAGCCTGCGTACAAGCTAGAGGACAACGATGAATCTACCATCCTAAGGAAGAGTGATCTGCATTACCACAATAATTTTCTTGGCTCTTCCGATCTCGACAAAGAACTTAAATTGAAGGAGGTTGATGATTTACGGAAGAATGAAGACAATGGAAGAATCCTTAACGTGAAAAGTGAGAATATATTCCAGCCGAATTCAAGTAGATCTTTCCTACTTTGTAAAAATGATGGACTCCTAAAAAGGAAGCATGAAGACGATGAAGACGCTTCAACATCATCAACATCGAAATATTACGGAAAATTGGGTGAAGACGATTCCTTCTACGGTGATTGTTACAGTGACTCTGAGGCTGTTGACAAAGACATAGACTATGATGAAGCACCTAAAGCTGCCAAGATCGAAGAATGTGGCGGTGTCCTGAGACCGAAACGGTGGAAACGACGTGATATATTAAATAAATCTGATCAAGCTTGTGATGATCACCGTCTCAAACATGAAAGTTACCCTGAGGTTGGTGGTAAAACGGAAGACACCAGAGATCATAATATTTATAAAGGTGCAAGGAAGATGGTGGTAGAAGAGATTGATTACACATCATGGAAAGATCCAAACATATTGGTTGGCCGGTTAAGACTTCTACATGGTTCGCTTTGTGCAGGAAACTATTCGTGCATCAAAGAAATATCCTTCATACTCAAGGAACTGAGGAATGCTGGCTACATACAATAATGGCTTGTTTTACTTGCATTTGTATAATGTAAAGCAATAAAATAAACAATTTAAATTATAAGAATTTAATGTTTTTATTTCTTGTATTCTGATTTCTAAGACTTAGATCTCGTAACTTGTGCTTCCTTGTTGCCTTTTTTTTTTTGTTGATGGAGCTTCCAAATGTGCTGCCTTTTCGATGATGGTGCTTCCAAATGTGCTGCCTTTTCGTTGTCGGTGCTTCCAAATGTGCTGCCTTTTCGTTGTCGGTGCTTCCAAATGTGCTGTCTTTTCGTAGTCGGTGCTGCCAAATGTGCTGCCTTTTCGTAGTCGGTGCTTCCAAATGTGCTGCCTTTTCGATGATGGTGCTTCCAAATGTGCTGCCTTTTCGTTGTCGGTGCTTCCAAATGTGCTGCCTTTTCGTTGTCGGTGCTTCCAAATGTGCTGCCTTTTCGTAGTCGGTGCTTCCAAATGTGCTGCCTTTTCGTTGTCGGTGCTTCCAAATGTGCTGCCTTTTCGTTGTCGGTGCTTCCAAATGTGCTGCCTTTTCGTAGGCGGTGCTTCCAAATGTGCTGCCTTTTCGTAGTCGGTGCTTCCAAAGGTGCTGCCTTTGCGTTGTCGGTGCTTCCAAATGTGCTGCCTTTTCGTTGTCGGTGCTGCCAAATGTGCTGTCTTTTCGTTGTCGGTGCTGCCAAATGTGCTGCCTTTTCGTTGTCGGTGCTTCCAAATGTGCTGCCTTTTCGTAGTCGGTGCTTCCAAATGTGCTGCCTTTTCGTTGTCGGTGCTTCCAAATGTGCTGCCTTTTCGTTGTCGGTGCTTCCAAATGTGCTGCCTTTTCGTAGGCGGTGCTTCCAAATGTGCTGCCTTTTCGTAGTCGGTGCTTCCAAATGTGCTGCCTTTGCGTTGTCGGTGCTTCCAAATGTGCTGCCTTTTCGTTGTCGGTGCTGCCAAATGTGCTGCCTTTTCGTTGTCGGTGCTGCCAAATGTGCTGCCTTTAAGTAGTCGGTGCTTCCAAATGTGCTGCCTTTTCGTAGTCGGTGCTTCCAATTTTTTTTTCCTTTTTTGAAGGTGCTTCCAAGTGTGCTTCCTTTTTTTGATGGTGCTTCCAATTTTTTTTTTCCTTTTTTGAAGGTGCTTCCAAGTGTGCTTCCTTTTTTTTTTATGGTGCTTCTATTTTTTTAATGTTGTTTTGACTCTAGTATTTTAGTAAAATGTTCTTGGTTTGACTAGCGTATTATTCCATACGGTGCATGTATATAAGCGAGTCCTAGACAGCAGGACGCTCAGTTTTGTTACTGACGTCGACGGTGTACGGATCACCTAGTTTGTTTCTTCTGGTGCATAAGACGTGTAATTGCTTGTTCTTGAGACTTCGATGGCATCTTTGCCGACTTTAACGTCGTACTCGATGGAGGATGTACCATCGACTACGGGAACCATGACGTCGGCGCCGACGATGTTGGAGCAGATCCCGTTGGCAACGCCTCTGACAACACTGGAGGAGACTTCGATATGTGCTGTTCCACCATTAGCTGAAGTTTCATCAGCATTGAATACCACAATTAATGAAGAGCGTACTTCGCATCAGTGCAAATACTGTGGTGTATCATTTACTATCACCTCAAATGCTCGCAGACATGAAAGAAGCGGTTGTTCTTATAATGTTCAAAGAATACAATTTCAGTGCAATAAGTGCAATAAACTAATTTCACGTCTCGATAGCTTACATCGTCATTATAAAAAATGCTCCGAGACGTATAATGAACATGGTTATTGATTTGACTCATGTGTTGTACCGGCTAATGAGACTATATAAGTGATATGAACTTCAGTCCGTCTCTGGCTGCGGTGATGACCGGATCGGATAGACATTTAAAGTCATGTAAAAGGCTTAGTCCGTACAATAAGAAGACTGTTTGAATCGAGGAATCCAAAAGGCTTTAGTAATTTGTCAGTGTTTTTTTTGTACTTGTAGTAGTGTATTGAATTTATGTAATAAAATTTTTTTAAAAGAACTTGTGGTGTTTTTATTTTCTCAAACCTAACACTTTTTTAGTATTTTTTTAAATTAAAGTTGTTTTGTATCGGCCAGGGATTGAACCAAGGACCTAAGTCGATCCAATCAATCATTATATGGATTACAAATTTATTTAATGATTTTTGAACTTTTTCCCGAATCTCTAGCATTACAATTACGAATTTCCAATATGGTGGTCTTGTTGTCTGATAGGATGATGGTAGTAGATGATTTAAAGTCTCTTTACGAATGTTGAACATGGTTTATAGAAATTATTATTTTTTACATAAAATTAAACATTATTGCATCGATCGGGTATCGAACCGAGGACAGGAATCGATCGAATCAATATGTAAGTTAATGAGTGATTTATTTAATGAATTTTGGAACTTTTCCCGAATTTCTAGCTAAATAATTACACGATTCCAAGATGGCGGCCAAATTTCAAGATGGTGGGTGTCACAGTACTAAATGATCACTGCACTCTAGCGGATAAGAACTAAACTAACATGGCGTCAGTGCACTCTCGCCGACGAAAACAAGATGGTGGTCTCCAGCAACGAAGACAAGATGGCGGACATGATGTCATACTAGGTGACGATATATATGCTTTGAAAAAAAGTGGTGGGAGTCAGTCTGCCAAAAGTCACCACGGGGGGAAGGATCGGTCGCCATTTTTATTTTTTTGCCCTCACCGGGTTCGAACCGAGGGCTCCGAGCTCCGTGTCGTAAAAGTAATTTTTTTATTAATATTTTATTAAATTTTTATTAAGTGAATTTTTTTATAAATTTTAAAAAAAATTTCGTTTAAATCGGATAATAAATAAAAAAGTTAAAGATGGCGGCCGTAACGGAAATTGTAACGGTGACGTCATCATTCAAAATGGCTGTCATGGCATCCTAATTTTCAAGGTCATGACCTCTGCGGCTTAGAGCGGCTAGCTCTTAGGAGTTTTAAGCCGCTTTTAGGAATTTGGGTTCTTTCTAGGACAAAACGACTTTTGAGGATTTTCGAAATCCTGATTTTTAAATTGTGGAATTTTTTGAGAATTTTTGGCGGAATTTTTTTCACAGAAATGTAAATTTTGACGAATTTTGTGGAATTTTGGGCAATTTTTGCCCAATTTTGGCGGATTTTGAGGGTCAAAGGTCAAGGTCAAACTTGTCCCGTTACGCTGTGTCCCGTTACACTCATACAAGATGGCCGCCGTGACGTCACAATCCAAGATGGCGGACCGTCTCCTCGCTCCTCGCGCCTGACGCCTGTCCCAGCTTGCCCTATTATATACTACTTTTGGAGACTCGTAAGAGAACAAGCAAGAAAACCGATGTGCAGCAACCGAATGCTATAACGTCTGGACAAGAAAATAAACCTAAGACTGTGTTCGGCGCATTACAAGTGAATGATAATGGGTTCTACTTGGCGCAGTCTTCATTTCGTGAAACGTTGAAAGACTACTTTTATCTAAATACGTTCGGTGAGTTGAAGGACATTTGTACTTTTCTTGATGATATCAGACAGGACATAATCAATCAGCTTACTGATGACGTTGCAACAAACGGTCCATTAAAATACAACTTGTGGTTGGACTGTATATATGGAAAGCCGTATCCATTCGAAGACGAAGTGAAGAAGTGTGCATTCAAGACATCTGCTGCAGTAATTTACAGTTCTGACGATGTGAAGCATACTGTTAAAAATGGTATCCAGAAACTCTGTCAAGAAGAGGAGGACTATGTCTGTAAAGGTTCTGGTTGGACTCTTTCTAGTATAAGCCGATTGGAGCTAAGAATTAGTCATTTCACGCCTATGCGGACCTAAATGATTATAAGATTGCTGGCTTTCGCAAGTGTTCGTGTAGTATAATATATTATGTAATAAAGTTTATTTTGTGAAAGAACTTGTGTTTTCTTTCTCGAACCTACCACTATTATATTATGTTTATTTTTTTTTCATCATCTTAGATAGTACCAAGGATCTTAGTCGATCTAATTACTCATTTTGTTGGTTGCAAATTTATTTAATGATTTCTGAACTTTTTCCGAATTAATAAGTCAATAAATACGAATTTCCAAGGTGGTGGTGTTGATGGCTTATAGGATGATGGTAGTAGAGGTTTTAAAGTCTCTTTAAGAATGTTGAACATGGTTTATTGAAATTATTATTTTTTACAAAAATTAAACATTATTGCATCGATCGGGTATCGTACCGAGGACAGGAATGGATCGAATCAATATTTAAAATAATGAGTGATTTATTTAATGAATTTCGGAACTTTTCCCGAATTTCTAGCTAAATAATTACGGATTTTCAAGATGGCGACCAAATTTCAAGATGGTGGGTGTCACAGTAATAAATGATTACTGCACTCTAGCGGATAAGAATTAAACTAACATGGTATCGGCACACTGTAGCAGACGAAAACAAGATGGTGGTCTCCAGCGGATGAAGACAAGATGTCGGACGTGACGTCATGTTACCTGACGATATATGTGCTATGAAAAAAAAAGTGGTGGGGGGAAGTCAGTCTGCCTGCAGCCGCCATTGAGGAAGGAGCCTGTCGCCATTTTTAATTTTTTTGCACTCGTCGGGTTCGAACCGAGGACTCCGAACTCCGTGTCGTAAATGTTTGTTTTTTTAAATAATTTATTAAAATTTTATTAATTGATTTTTTTATGAATTTTAAAAAAAAATTTCATTAAAATCGGATAATAAATAAAAAAGTTAAAGATGGCGGTCGTAACGAAAATTGCAACGGTGACATCATAATCCATGATGACGTCAGAGGCTTATCTGAGGCTGTAGTCATGGATGCTTAAGCCGCTATATGGACATTTCTAGCCACCGGGATTTTTAAGGACTAAAAACGGGAAATTTTCCCTCGAAACGGGAATTTTTTCCCTCGAAAAGAGAAATTTTTTATTTTTTTAATTTTTTCAGAATTTTTGGTGGAATTTTTTTCCACAAAAATTGAAATTTTGATAAATTTTGGGCATATTTTGCCCAATTTTGGAGAATTTTGACACATTTTGAAGGTCAAATTCAAGGTGAAGGTCAAAGGTCAAGGTCAAGGTCATCCAAGATGGCCGCCGTGACGTCACAATCCAAGATGGCGGACCGACAATCACAATCCACACAATCTACAGCCTGAAGCCTGGCGCAGGAATAATCTACAGGCACGAAACAATATAAACTCTAATTTCCAAGTTCATCAACAATAGTCATTACATCTCTTACAGCACATCATTTAAAATCTATTCTGAACTGAATTTGTTTGAAAATTGTTTATGATATTTTAATATTTGATTGTTTTTTATTATCAATTCATTATAATTGTCTCAATTACCTGTATCTTGCTGGGTACTTGTGTACGAAGGCCTAATGTTATGTTATTATATCAGCCAATCATTAATCTGATTTTTGAAGTTAACAATGAGACTTTAGTACAACAGTGAGAAAGCAGAGAATAAGAAAAGAAGAAATGTCTGAGGCATCCGACGTAAGGCTTAGCCCGATGCCGACGTGTAGCAATTTTTATATATATTTAATTAATTTATTACTATTTGTAATAAATACTAGTGCATCCAATTATACATGTTGCCGGGGCGTGCCGTGAGTAAATGTGGCAGGAAATATATTGTTGGTAATTAGTTATTACCATAATTAGCAGGACGCTTACGCCATTGAAATTTTCTCTACGATCAGATTCCTAAGGCCACATAATATTTAATAACTTTGTTGGAGACTTTGTTTGCAACACGAGCTGTGCGACGTGTCAGAATAATGATAATTTCGTCTATAATAGCACTGACTATTTAATATTTGAGTTGATTACGTAATTTAGCTGGAATAATAGACCAGTGGTCTGCGTGTCTAGGGAATCATGCTCCCGATTGAATCAACTAGTCGCGGTAAATATTTAAAGTTCACTTGAGATACGACATAAAATAAAACATTTAACATTTAAATTTGAGGAAATCGTTTTTGGACTATTTTTCTTTACCTACATTTAATGAACTGTTGAATAATCTATCCCACCATAACTCCAGACGTTTTATCCATATAAACATCACCATGTCTGCCTTAATAACACCCAAATTAAATAAATATTGTTTTTTATTTATTATTTTAACTTCTTTCCATATCAAGCTAACTGCCTTTATTAGAGGGTTTTTGTGTGTATATTTAATCTGATTATAGTGTAAGGGTATATGTATGTGTCATTTTAGTGTTCTTGTGATATTAAATGTGTTTTGTGTTTTGTGCCCCATAACCATAATAGTTTGTTATTACAGTTCTACCTATTTACTTGATACATTTTCCCCAACATTTATACACTACATCCTATGATCATTTATCCTCAGTTTTATTTTGTTTATGTTAAATTTATGTTAGTTGTCTCACTCATCTAGAATTTATCTCCTGGGTCTTGCAATACTACATCACTAGCAAATCAGTATTGATACATAATTATAAAATCAAGGCGCCCAATAAAATAACTACAGTAATATAATTTCCCAAGGAGAGTAAAATTATAGAGAAAAAGAGTATCCAAAGTGAACCGGGTTACACAACACCACAAGATTAGTATTATTACAAAAAAAGTGGCAAAACAGTGTAACGCCCCAGTAAGTCACATTACAGTGAATTTTTCCAGATAAATGCCCGTAATTAATTTTTGAAGCAGAAATTACCCGAGAAAAATCAATATCTCGACATTTACTCATTACTTTTATAGATTAATACAAACAATTCATTACTACAAAATGGCACATTACGACATTAGTATTCTCTTACTGGCTGTTGGGCCAAGCGTACATAACAGAAATAAAATACATTCGTTTACCTCCTATGCGCATGAACTCTCTCCCATGCATACAACCGTACTGTGCGTAGTTTTGAGCCAGCACGGTGGTAAAATATAGTGCACACTACCTGTATTCTATTTTAAAGTTAAGGCAGAATTAAAATAGCCAATCGCTTCATCCGTCACTCTTTCGTCCGTCAACGCAACTCATCTAGCCATCTATCGATTTACAACCTTACTGCATCCGTCCGCCAGAATATTATCCCAAATAAGTGCTTACAACAATCCGTGTTTTTCTCTCAGAGATTTATAGATGTTGTTTGCTATTCATGTCATGTTTACGTATTTTATTAGAATTTTCTCAGGGAAAATTCAGTGTCGTGATTAAATTGTTCGGACATGAGTCTTAATAACCGCAATGTTATTATGCAAAACATCTGAACGACCTAGCACAAAACACCACAGGCCTGTATCATAGTAACAATTTACTTCTGTTGCCAAAACCATGCATATAATCCATCCTTACGTCCGTCAAAAGTTAGAGCTTGCCAAGCTTTTGACGGACGGACGGGTGGGATTTTCAGGGCCATCTGATTGGCTGCAGCTCACGTGACCGACGGACAGATGACGGACGGACGGACGGACGGACGGAGGCGACGGGATATTGTAATTCCGCCTTTATATATATACATATATAATTGCGAGCTCACCCTTGCCAGTGGCGGCGCATGTGCTCGGGCGGAGTGGGGATGTTGTTGGCACAAGGAGCGGGGCGGTAGGGGGTGGATGGTGTTGTTTGTCCTGGTCAGCAGGGTTGTTTGCTGGAAGGCGGTCGGGACGGGGCTAATGGAGGCCCGGCTTAGCCCTGCGGCGTGCATTAACGCCTTCTCCTTCGCCATGTACGTGGTTCCCCTCCTTCTTCCGGGAGAGCCATCCCACTGCGACACCTGCTTGCCTCTCTCCGCCTCTAGACTCGCATCAACTAGTCTTGTTAGACTCTAACGTCGTTTGAAAGTACATACCATAAAAAAAAAATACAAGCTACATGGTATCTACATGCGCATATGTATCTTTTTAAAATTATTTTATGTTAGCTTGCTGCTATTATTTCATTTAAAAAGACGCTGAGTTCCAAATTCAAACTGTAGTAATCACTATGAAAGAAAACTGTTTAAAATAAAATAATGCTAATGCTTGAAAATAAAATTCTGTCATGAATGAGTAATATAAGGTAAAAAAATATATTTACGTAGTTTATGCATATGCATTTATGTGCTGGCATAAAAGTTACTATTATTTTTTAACACTTCGTCTTACTTTCGTGTATCCATGCTTCATACTTTCAAAACAAAATATTAACATTGAAAGCTGCTCGTGACATATGGAATTCCCTGATTATGCTGACGAGGCAAGTTGGAGCGTAAAGTAAAATATAAAAAAAATAAAACACTTGGATGCGTGGCCTCCACGCTCATTAAAAGTGAAACTTCACATAGCTATGTATAAGAACATGTGGACGATTGCGCGTTAGAAAGTAAAGCGAGTTCCCATGCATATGCGAAAGTATACAAGTGAGGAAGTACACGAGTGTGCGATACCGCAAATATGCCATCGAACGCCCCACTCATAATCTTTGGACTTTTCGTTGCACTCTTAGCGTTGCAATTCCGTTACTCTCTGAAGGCACCATCGCCACCACTTAGCCTACCGGCCTTAACCAGGGATGTATAAAAAACAACTCGGAATTTCCTGAACGGTCCGCAACGGGCGATTCAGCGTAGCGGCCCGGACGTGACGTGACGTCATGTGTCTCCGCGAGACGTCACTTCCAGGCTGTACAGTCGCGGACCGTGTGAGGAGGGGCGGCGTCGGCCATTGCCCTCCCTGGGTGAGGCATGGAAGCCATTCCAGCGCTCACAGCGGACGATTAGTTCCGCAGGCGAGTCCCCCGCGCTATTTCTCCAGCCGGACGTTTCTCATCCCGGAGCACGATATTGGGGAGCCATTACGTCCCTCCCCCCTTCCTACTCTCTTCCACCGCCCTGCCTCGCCTCGTCCGGGGGAAATATTCACACACAGTGACAAATTTCAAACCCTCGCGGGATCTGTCTCACCCCACCACCCTTAGAGATACATGCTGATGACATTGTCTGGTGGAGTCCAAATCAATAACCACAAGCTTAGACACACTGTTAAAAGTTCGCACGTTAAATTTGCGGAGAACGCTGGTCACTGATTATCCAGGGATTTTTGAAAATTCGTGGATATCTTCGTAAATTTACGGAAACTGAGTTCACTTACTTCAAACCTTTATTTCCAAAAAGAATATTCTTGATATATCAACAAAACATTCAAAAACTGTGGAAGTCTACAGTAAGAAAACTCTTCCTTTGTCCAAGGGTGTGTTTAACTTTGTTCAGAACGGAACACGCAACTCGGAAGTCAAAACACGGTGTAGTTTCTGCGGAGATCTAGCTATTTGAAATTACGAAGAACTCTTTGTTTATTTAAGTTAAATTATTTGCTGAAAAGACCGTAAATTTGTTATAATTTCTAATTTTGTACATATCACAGATTTTGATGTGTTTAGATTGTTTATATTGTAAACATTTGATTTTTTTTTTCACTTACGCACCGCCCGCTTGTCAAGGCAAAACTCTGTAAGAAAATGAGAACCATTTGAGTGTAAGTACCTGACAGGAAATTGATTCAGAAGCTTATGCTATGCTGGTTACTGTATGAGAGTGAATGAAACTCAGGTAAAAATTTCGTCTTTCGTTTAATTTTATAATTTGTGTCTCGTAGCTTGTCTCAGATTCTACATTTTTCAAAAAAAATATTTCTATTGGTACCTATTTCCCAAATTTCAAGGCAGCACGTGATGTTTGTTTACTAACATTGACATTCGCATTAAGTAGTTCAAAACACCGCTTACAGGACATCAGTGGCAGAAGGTTGCGTTGAACACCGATACTACGTTTGAGAACCGAGCGATAAGTTACACGACATAGACTTGAGCAAATAAATTTCCTCTTTCATCCCCCTTCCTGCCCTTCAATGGAAGTGGTCATCTTCCCATTGTCGACGCTCATGTTGCCTTTCTCTGCTCGTTTTCCGTTTGTGTAGTATTCAGCGGCCACAGAGCGACACTGTAGGCTCATTAATTTGGAAAGACCAGCGTCTCTGCAGTAATGGGCAAAAAAAGAACGTCAATAAAGTTTTTAAAAGTAAAACCAAAGAAAGAAACACGTGAGCTAGTCGTGAAATACTCACCAGAGATGTGTAACTTATAACCTCGGTAACGTGGAAATTAATGTGTTCTCATGTTGCAAATACACTTATAATACGGAACTCGGACTCGAAATTTACCGTAGATTTCTTAAAAATAATGCCGAACATGATAAATATATACGCAAATAGTGTTTTCAGATACATTTCTGGACGGGAATCACACGCAGTTTCCGCACCCGCGACTAGCACTCGTCGCCTGAGCAGCTACGTCGACTACCGAATCATTCGGTTTGCAGAGCAAAATATTAAAATATAAAATCTTGGAAAAAGTTTTAACCCTGGCTTTGGACTTTATTACCGAAGTTTAATTATATACTACCCATTTGGTTAAAATTAATTAAACAATACTTTAAAATTTCAAATTGGTTTTGCGAACTTTGATTCTTGCCATCCGCCACAGATGGCAGCACAGTGGTTACAAATTTCCGTTCCATTCACGAAATTACTCTTACCAAATGCCGTTTACCAAGAGATAAGACGTTACACATCAAAAATTTATAATGTTCAAAACAAGCTGTAACAAGTTGCTCTACTGCAAGGGAAAAAAAAAACCGCTGAGCTATTTAAAAATATGAGCAGCGCAGTGGAGCGACCTGGCGATCAAGGTCGGAAAACACCGGAATAACCTCGAGGAATTCAAGGTGTGGGATGCTTGCTCGGTGCCGGACTACAGGCTGCCGGATTACGGAGTAAACGACTTGCTGGAACTCGGGAAGAAGGGAGCTTCTCCGCCTGTCTCGCGGCGCCGATAGGGGCGGAGGGTGCGCTGTGTTTCGGCGGAGGCCCTGAGATAAGCCAGGGGGCTGGGGTGCAGCCGGAGCCCGGAGTGGCATAACAACCCTCCCGGCGGCTCCACTCGGCCTCTAATCCCCGGTCTGCGCTCATCCTTCCCACCCTTGTTAAGCCACATTAGTACCACGGCAGTTGTTCCCCAGGGGGATTTGTTGAAACAAGCAATTAAAGACGATGGGGAGGAAAAGCCCAAGACGTCTCGCAACTAAGGGGTGGTTCAGAAGGGGTGAAGGAGGGGGGGGACTCCTTCTTCCCTAAGTGGTTCTTGGTGTTTTGGCCCTGCTTGTTTTTTTCCTTCCCTTTTCATCCCCCAACCCCCTGCCCTTGTTTTCACTCTAGGGAATGAATGCCAAGGCCGTCAGATTGGTTCACTTCCCTTGCCTTCCCTCTCACGGGTAATAGGGTTTCCTTTCTGGCTTGTTGTAGCCTGTATTTCACTTCCACCTTCTTACAATTGGAACGGAATATTTTTGTCGAAAGATATTAAAAATAAATCACAAAAATAAAAGTAAGAATTAAATCTTTCCAATTCACCGAGGAATAAAATTTAGCTCTTTTAGAAAGCTCAATTTAAATCGGTTCGTTTGGAGACATTTGTAAGAGCGATTGTGAAGACTGGTTAATTAATTTGGAGTTTTTTTTGTAAACAGAACTGAAATTCTCACGCAAAAATACACATATTTATAAAATTCCGAGAAATGTTTAGTAAACCTGCCGTAGTTGTTTATTTACATGAAAGAATTTATTTACTACAAAAAAAGGTTTGTAGTAATACTGTGTTCGGATTATTACCCGGGCATTCATGATTTGTTTTGTTCCAGTACATCCAATATTTAAAGTTATTTGTAAATCGTTCCCTGAAAAGCTTTCCAGTATTAACTGCGCACATTAATTAGTATAACTGAGCAAAATAAAGTCCAATCGTAAAATATGCGATTTTTTATCAATGGTTTAAAACATTTTTGCTTGTATAAAACGTCAATAATAATGTTAAAATATGCGCCAATTTTTGTAAGCGCGACAGGAAATATTCAGTATCGTTTACACACTGTTAAGAGTTTTGTACCAATTCATAATATTTTCCTTGCAGTATTACAAACAATTTCTTGGCGACTGGTTGCAAAATAATTTTTTCTAGAATTTTTTTTCTGTGTAGTGAAACTTTACAAATATTTCCTTCGCGATTGCGAAATTTAGCAAATGAGCTCGGACGTCATAACCGCTGACGCGTCACGCTCGTACGAGTGTCTCGGGGTTTGGTCCCATCGCCTCGGCATGATTAAAAAGTTCTAAGCACCGAGTCAGCATCGTAGTGGTTCGGAGACGGCTATAACCATAGATATACCGTCGCTCTAAACCTCCGGACGTAGATGGGTGACGTGAACTCTACTTTTATCTCTTCGTAGTCCTGAATGTATTAACATCACACTTAATTTTTTTTTGTAAATGGAACATAAATATGTATGCAAAATTTAAAATATTTGTAAGTTTGTACAGTAACATGAAAACAACTGTGTAATCACAAAGTACTGTTCTCGGTAATGCTGAGTTTGGATTATTACCCGGACATTTATGTTTTGTGCTGTCCCAGATCTTCACGAGTTAAAGTTATTTGAAAACCGTTGCCCATAATAGCTTTACAGAATCAATTGCGCATATTATAATCATAATCAAACAAAATGAAGTCCAATTGTTTTATATTCGATTATATTTTCCATGGTTTAAAAAAATCATGTTGAATGAAACATCAGTTAAAATATAAAATTATGCGCCAATTTACGTAAAAAAAACTTAATATTATCTCTAAAAACATATTTCATAATTTCAAAACTATCTATAGCAATATGTTGTGCAATTATACAATATTTTTTTAGGTAGTATTACAAACTATTTCTTGGCAAATGGTTTCCAAAGGAATCTATTGTAAAAGTACAGAAAATATTTAATGTACCTATATAGTTAATTTAAATTAATTTAGTCAAGCGTCGTTACAGTAATCACCTTACCACCAGCTAAGACTGATGGAAGTATGATGAGTGATTAATTATTATTCAAAGCTCACGCTCTTGTCACGCCACTTCACGCGGACGGGGCTCTGGGAACGTGCCGAACACTCGAGAATCGCAAAGAATTCCCCGGGCTCTATGGGAAAGCAACAGCAGAAGGGGAAGTGGGTAGCGAGACGCCGCTGCTAATCGGATTAGGCACATAGCGATAATGGATCACACCCAACCCGCAAGGCAAGCGCGCGGACTGGCTGGCCAGCAACGTCACTAGATTCTTCGCAATCGTATCCTTACTAATTCACAGTGAACCATCGAGTCATTGACCATTATCCTCTCCTTACCCACTCAATTATACATAATAAAAATGAAACTTAACTGATTGGATTGAGTTCTACGTCACCTCACCAACGATGCTGCATTTAATGTTGTTGCTTCAATCTGTTTTTTCGGCAAATAACTTGATATTTAAAATATTATACATAAACTAACGATTCAATAACTTCATACATTTTATATATTATTTATATTCTTCAATTTAATATAAACCTAAAAAAAATCATTTTCTTTTGGTATTAAGAGGCTTCAGAATAATGTTGGTTATGTGCAATTTATGTATCCTTAGCCACAATCATATAAGCTATGCACTTACAGCACATTAAACTCAAAATTTTCACTCTGGTATTTATAAAAACATTTTCAGAGTTACCACGCGTAATTAACTATACTCATGTGACTCGGGCGATTTTTATTTGAAAAAAAAAAAAAATTTCAAATGTGTTCAAACAATTATTGTTAAAAATAATCATGTAACCAGTTAAACAATTAAACAAACTTAAAACTTACTAATATAATACAAATTAGCATGCAAAACCATTGCAGATATTCGGAGATTATAAATGCCATTCGTCCTTCAGCAGTATGAAGTTGCCAAGCTTTCGACGGGCGGAGTTATGGGCTGAGGCGACGGACTATGGCTTGGTCCGCGTTCGTGCATAAGATAATTTTTTCGCTGTTGTAAAATTAAAAAAAAAAAATTGTTGGTGAGGTTAGAACTGTTACATAAATAAAACTCTCTTAAAAAATTCGTTCTTTTTTTTTTGTTCTGGGTTAGGTTTTCGTTCTTCTAAGTGATCGTAACCGAAATGGAAAAATTGGTTGTGTTAGGTCAGTGACATTTAAAATACTCGTAAATCGTTAAACTTCGGCTTTTTCCGTGGCTGCGCGGCAGTCGCCCGAAGCAGAGCACATGATGCATGCGACCCTCTCCCTGCATGACTAGGCGTGAATGTTTCGGCCTGAGACGCACCTAGGTCCCTCCCTAACCCGGACCCCTCCAAAATACACTCAGTTTTAGTTAGGTTAGAAAACAAAACAGCGCAGATGGACGGATAAGGTCGGCCGGACCCGGGGAGCGCTAGGTTGACGCGACATCGAGGAGACGGAGAGCTGCTTGTCCCTCGCCCGGCCACGGCGCAGTGGGGGGGCGACCGGCCCCGCTCGGAGGCGGGAAAAGAAAGTTGATTCAACATTAGTTCTCGGTTATCAACATCGCCCACCTGATGCGAGGACATCGACCTGCTGCTGCCGGCCGAGCCCGGGTTACACGCGGATTCCGTGGCTGTGACCGCGCGTTACACGGTCACGCAACTTTTGGAACTCGCGGTCCAGCGGGCTGATTATATGAAACACACATCCTTGCGATAAGAAAAAACACGGTAGCCATCGAAGGCCGTGGAAAAAGTCTGCGTGATCACGAACACTAAAATTTCTCGATAAGCTCCGACCATTGATGATGACGTTCTGACGGTAAGCACCGTAACCTTTCGGACGTTGTGTATCGCACCGGTCCTACGTGACACACCACGTGTGTATCAGTTAGTGGTGTGGAACGAATAAGAGGTTAGCGATGTCATTAACTATAATACGTGTCATATAATATTATAATTTTATTGACAATATTATTTTTTTTTTACCGTAGCTGGGTGTGTTAAGGAGCCAAAACTATTTACATTGAAGTTTAACGTAAAAAAATATTTGAGGCTAGGAACTGTAATCGTAGTAATCATGTATATGATTTCATGTTTGCACATCAGTAAATAGGTACCTATTGCAACATTGATGACACAAAAATATTTTACTCTATTTTCAAATTAAATATTTATCAAACGAATCACCGAAAGTTTTAAATACCCGAAATAATTTAAAATCTAAAAAAAGTCTATTTTATTTATCAGTTAAACAAATTTTTTTCATAGTTCACTGACAAAATATTTTCTTTAACACACCCATTAAATGATATTCCGTACTTGCTTACATTATTATTTCTACTCAGGACACTTCTGTTGTGAAAGCGCCTTTTTAAAAGTGTATGCTCCTTTTGAAGTTCCTTGCCGTGCTATTAATGTTTGTCAATGTTTGTCACTCGCCAACAGAAAACACTGCGCTAATCGCACAAAGCCAAGCGTGTGAACGTACCACAACCATCCATCCACTGTGATGCTCTTCAAGCAAGGCAAAAGACTTTTGAGGTTTTTCGAAATCCTAATTTTTGAATTTTTTTTAGGAAGAAAACGAGAAATTTTTCCTCAAAACGGTAATTTTTGAGTCATTTTTGAGGAATTTTGAGGAATTTTTGAGTCCAAGATGGCCGCCGTGACGTCAGAGCAATCGGTCATTGATCCGGCTCCAGCTCCACAACCCTGAACCCTGTGCCAGTACCGCCATTTACATACTACTTACGCTAAAAATAAATCCGAAGCTTCTCACAACAGTAAATTTTACTTGAAAAAAAAAAACCTAAAGGCATTTTTAACTAGCATTATTTCAAAGTTTTGTAAGTTAGATGCTTTCGCCAATTTATAAAGTGATATCAACCATTAAATTGTTTTCAACTTCCACGAAAGTAAAGTTACATAATGTGTTTTTTAAATAAAATATGTTGTGGTAAAAGTTCCAACCTGACGTTAATAAAATAAAATCTCTGGCGTAATTTCAGAGTAAACATTAATTTTCTTGACCTGCCATGAACAGCTGTGATGTATTCATTCAAATTCTTTAAAGACAGAAATTTTTTTTTAGTTGTAGGACTGGGAACTTAACAGACGTGGTGTTAACACATGCTACAACGTACGGGGCTATTTAGATAATAATAGCTGTTACTGCGCTGCAGAAACTTGGGTTTGGTCGGACCTGTGTTTACATAACGACCATCTCTCCTTCCGCACCAGTAGTAATTTGCTACAGACGCTGCGCATAACACACGTCGCCTCGCCAAGCTCTTTCCTTTTCACTGGCCTTTTTTTGCGTGAGAAATACTTTCTCGACTTGACTAAAAATTACCTGGGTGGGGATAGGCATAGACGCAATATTTATTTAATCTTATATTCTAATTATATCACAGGGTAATAGTAGTATAGGAATGGGGCTCCGAGCGCACGGCGCTGGCGCGTGGAGCCGGAGCCGGTGTCAGTCATCTTGGATTGTGACGTCACGGCGGCCATCTTGGATGGTTGTGACCTTGACCTTTGACCTTGACCTTGAATTTGATCCTCAAAAATCGCCAAAATCCGCCAAAATTGAGCAAAATTTGCCCAAAATTCCTCAAAAATCGCCAAAATTTCCATTTCTGTGGAAAAAAATTCCGCCAAAAAATTTCAAAATATTCCGCAATTCAAAAATTAGGATTTCGAAAATCCTCAAAAGCCGTCTTGCCTTAGAAAGAACCCAAATTCCTGAAAGTGGCTTAAGCATCCTTAGAGCTAGCCGCTTTAAGCCGCCAAGGTCATGACCTTGAAAATTAGGATGCCATGGTAGCCATATTGGATGATGACGTCACCGTTGCAATTTTCGTTATGGTCGCCATCTTTAACTTTTTTATTTATTATCCGATTTCAACGAAAAAATTTTTAAAATTTATTAAAAAATTCACTTAATAAAATTTTAATAAAAAATATTTAAAAAATATACATTAACGACACGGAGCTCGGAGTCCGCGGTTCGAACCCGACGAGTGCAAAAAAAAATTAAAAATGGCGACAGGTCCTTCCCCCCTAGGTGGCTGCGGGCAGACTGACCCCCACCACTTTTACCAATGCACATATACCATGAGGTAGTATGACGTCATGTCCGCCATCTTGTCTTCGATGCTGGAAGCCATCATCATTGTATCGTCGGCTAGAGTGCGCTGACGCCATGCTAGTTTAATTCTTACCCGCTAGAGTGCAGTAATCATCTATTACTAAGGTGTCCGCCATCTTTAAATTTGGACGCCATCTTGAAAATCCGTATTTATTTAGCTAGAAATTCGGGAAAAATTCCAGAATTTATTAAATAAATTTGCAATCAATATACTGATTGGCCCGGTCAGTTCCTATCCTTGGTTCGACACTCGATCGATGCAATATATTTTTTATTTCATGCAAAAAATAATAATTTCAATAAATCATATTCAAAATTCTTAAAGAGACTTTAAATCCTCTACTACCATCATCCTATCAGACATCATGTCCGCCATCTTGGAAAATTCGTAATTGACTTATTAATTCGGAAAAAGTTCAAAATTCATTAAATAAATTTGCAACCAATAAAATGATTAGTTAGATCGACTAAGGTCCTTGGTACGATTCGGAATGAAGATGAAAAAAAAATAAACATAATATAATAGTGGCAGGTCCGAGAAATAAAACAACACAAGTTCATTCACAAAATAAACTTTATTACATAATTTCTACTATACTACACGAACACTTGCGAAAGCCAGCAATCTTATAATCATTTAGGTCCGCAGCGGAGTGAAATGACTAATTCTTAGCTCCAATCGGCTTATACTAGAAAGAGTCCAGCCAGAACCTTTACAGACATAGTCCTCCTCTTCCTGACAGAGTTTCTGGATACCGTTTTTAACAGTATGCTTCACATCGTCAGAACTGTAAATTACTGCAGCCGATGTCTTGAATGCACACTTCTTCACTTCGTCTTCGAATGGATACGGCTTTCCATATATACAGTCCAACCACAAGTTGTATTTTAATGGACCGTTTGTTGCTACATCATCAGTAAGCTGATTGATTATGTTCTCTTTGATATCATCAAGAAAATTACAAATGTCTTTCGACTCACCTAACATATTTAGATAATAGTAGTCTTTCAATGTCCCACGAAATGCAGACTGCGCCAAGTAGAACCCATTATCATTCACTTGTAATGCGCCGAACACAGTCTTAGGTTTATTTTCATGTTCAGACGTCATACCAATCGGTTGCTGCACATCGGTTTTCTTGCTTGTTCTCTTACGAGTCTCCAATCTAAAGCGAGGAGTCGAAGTTTCTACAGGTAGTTCTTCAGTAGACACACGGACTTTACCGTTGCATTTTTTCACATGTCGTCGCAAACTGTCAATACGTGTAAACCATTCATGACACCCATCACAGCGAAACTTTATACGAGATGGATTCTTCTTGCATTTACTCCGCTCATGTCTTCGTGCATCATGAGAAAATGCGAACGACATATCACAGTAGCTGCAAGGATACCGTGGTGATGAAGACGATCCTTTCAGACCCGAACCAGATGATGTTGTTGCAGCAATTACACCATCTCCAGGCATACTCTTATGAACATCAATACATCGTTGTTGCACCGAAACCTTTACTTTCTGTCGCACAGCAGGACCTTTGCATGTCTTCATGTGCGTTTTCATATTATCTTGTCTTGCAAATTGCTTGTGACATTTCTCACAAACAAACATTTTACGATAAGGGTTCTTAGCACATTCTCTCCTCTCGTGTCGTCGAGTATTGCTGCTGTTTGTGAAAATCTTGTCACAGTAACAGCACCGATGTTCGTTAGTCGTTGTTGAATCACCAGTCATTGAAGTTTCCATCGAGGGTGAAACGAAGTTCGACGAGTTTTCCTGCATAGTCAGCACCACCGGCATTAAAGTCTCTCCTGCTGACGGTATCGCGACTGTTGAAATCTCCTCTTTTGATGACGTCGTCTTTGCCGACGGGATCTGCACCTTCTCCACCGTAGCTGACGTCAGGGTTCCCGTAGACTATGGTGCGTCGTCCATCAAGCTCAACGTTTTAGATGGTAAAGATGCCATCGAAGTCTCAAGAACAAGCAATTACACGACATATGCACCTGATGAATCAAACTAGGTGATCCTTACACCGACGACGTCAGTAACAAACTGAGCGACCTGCTGTCCAGGACTCGCTTATATACACGCACCGGTTGGAATAATACTCTAGTCAAATCAAGAACCAATTACTATAATACTCGAGTCAAAACACCATTGAAAGAAGAAGCGTACCAAAATAAGGTAACACATTTGGAAACAAATTCATCAAATGAAATGAACACGCAATGTACACACAGTACACACAGGAAAACGAAAAGTACACACAGGAAAACGAAATGTACACACAGGAAATCGGTACGTACACACAGTACACACAGGAAACGGAACGTACACACAGGAAAACGAAATGTACAAACAGGAAAACGAAATGTACAAACAGGAAAACGAAATGTACACACAGGAAAACGAAATGTACAAACAGGAAAACGAAATGTACAAACAGGAAAACGAAATGTACACACATGAAAACGAAATGTACACACAGGAAAACGAAATGAACAAACAGGAAAACGAAATGTACACACAGGAAATCGGAACGTACACACAGTACACACAGGAAACGGAACGATATCACATACAGTAGCGGAAACACAGACTTATTTGGAAATCAGGATACAAGAAATAAATCATACTTTTTTAAAATATAAATAATTCATTTTATTTTTCATTAGTACACACATGACAGTTAATCAAATGATTATTGTAAGTAGCCAGCGTTCCGAAGCTCTTTAAGTATGGTCGATACTTCCACGATATGCGAGTAGTTTCCTCTACGAACAGATGCCACCATCAGCCTTAGCCGGTCAACCAATATGTTTGGATCTTTCCATGATGTGGAATCAATCTCTTCTGCCACCATCTTCCTTGCACGTGTATTATAAATATTATGATCTTTGCTGTCCTCCGTTTTAACACCAACCTCAGGGTTACTTTCATCATCGAGCCAGTGATCATCACAAGCTTGATCAGATTTATTTATTACATCACGACGTTTCCATCGCTTCGGTCTCAGGACACCACCACATTCATCGGTCTTAACAGCTTTAGGTTCTACATCACAGTCTTAGATCACGTCGCCAGCTTCAGAGTCACTGTAGCAATCACCGTAGAAGGCATCGTCTTCACCCAGATTACCGTATAAGAACTCGTTATCGTCGATGTCGAAGTGTCTGCATCGCCTTCATGCTTCCTTTTCAGGAGTCCATTATTTTTACAAAGTATGGAGTATCTGCTAAATATAGGCTTGAGTGTATTTTCACTTTTCAAGGTGTTGATACTTCCATTAGTTTCAGTCTTCCCGAAACCATCAGCATCCTTCAATATTTGTTTCTCGTCACGATCGGCGTGCTACGGCTTCCATCATTTCTATATTAATAATATTATTTGTCTTAAAATCTCCGCGTCCGTGTCACTATCACAGACGTAAAGACATCATCTTCGTAGCTGTCATCAATATTGCCATGAGCTGCATCAATATCACTCATTTTATGATATCGTCTCCACATTTCAGTTGTCAGTGATTTACCCGCAATCTATGATCTTGTGAGCTACATTCTCTTTTTCTTTAAAAGCCTATGTGTCCAGTTTTATTATTTAATCCTTCAACCCATCATCCCAAACCCAATTAAATCATCTTAGTATATAGAAAAAAATCAACAAAGTTCCTTTCATTTAATCTTAGGAACCGCATCATCATTCCCCCTATATTTTAGTTTCTTGAGCCCAAGAGTCTTTCATTATATATACCATGCAGTGTTCTTCAAGAGATGTGGTATACAACCATTTCTACATAAAAATCCATCCTATCGATGATTTGTTTACTTATAAAAAAACCTTCACGTTAGTTTTACATGTTTTATTAAATTATCTTTTCAACTAAAATAATTACCACACATAGTAATTTCTACAAAGGACACTTTGTCCAAGACATTTTAACCATCATCATCTCTCTGAAAACAACCATGTTCCATCTATATCACAAAGTAAACGAGGGTTAGAGGAGATGGGACAAACAAGTGCTAGTCACTCATAGGGTAAGAACCATGTGTTCGATACCTATCTCAGTCAATGTAGCATCTATGTATTTCTCTTAGCTCATGTAGAAAAATATGTTCCAATGCATAAGAATTTAAACTTATTCACGTACGACTAGTCAAAAGTACATAAATTCAAGCACGTTAACCTAAAAAAAAATTCTCAAGGATAGAGGCAGAGACTTCTCGATCGAGACATGCCTACCATCACCTGCAAATGAACATTGACCCCTCGCGCGGGAGTTGCAAGCTTGCAGAATGCTGCGACAGTCATATGTTTGCTCGAGTCATACATACATAACGTCGCCAGCCTTCCCACTCATTTCACGTAAAGCTCCAGTGAAATCGTAATAAAGCTCATGTAAAGTACTCGCTGGAATCAGTTTAAAAGTGCTAAACACGGATCCAGAGCAGAAAATCAGCCCTCGAATGTATATCTTGCTACTATAAAAAAAATTTGTAGTGTATATAACAGATTCAAACCCAATAGCATACTCCTTACGCTGATAATTATAAGCGGCAAAATACTTCAAATCATGACCCCGGCTAGTATACATTTTTTTCGTGAACCCTAAATTCATGTTAGTAATCGGTACAAATGTGTGAGTAATTCGGACGAATAATCGCTTACCAAGTATCCAGAATCTTACTATTACAGCCCAGCCAGTGCACCAGAGTACCCCGAAGTGTGGTCAATTGATAAACATTCTTTAATTTTTTAATATCACCTCCGTAGTGTACACCGATATATGACAGGTTACGATTTAAGACCATAAATTTCCCACAAGTCTGTTAGTTTTATTTCGGGAAGTAATAAATTATTTCTCAAAAATAATAAATCAAGTTCTTAGTCAGATTTGCTCTAATGCTACGGTATTACCTGTACCAGCACTTTACCAAAACATCTCCCATAAAAATCTTAAGAATGCAGATGGCATACTCAGACAAAAATAATTTTAGCAAAAAAAAAAACAGTCTTCATCATTATTGGTAAAAAAAATAATACACACAAACAAGACATAGCGCGCATTACAAATTCGACCAAAATTACGTGTCACATGTAGTTTATTGCATTAAGATAAACGATGTAGGTTAGGGAAAAATAAATAAAAAATTCTTTACTTCTATAATTTATTTAAAATTGTACATTTATACACATTAAAATCTGACACTATATATATCGTATACATTTCTCAGTCCGTGCGACATTCATTTTTATTAAAATAAATTATTATAGTTCGTATTAAGAATGACAAAATACAAATAATTCATACAGATCTCGATACATCAGTTCAGGAGTGTAACACCTTAGAGGACCAGAAATTATGCTAGAGACCTTCCTTTACAAAATTTATAATGTTTTTTCAAGTAAAATTTTCGTGTAACCTGTATACCGCACTTCTCACACAGAAATTTTACACGATCAAGATTTCTTCTGCAGCCATGCTTTTCATGGATACGTGTACTTCGTAGTCGTTCAAAACGTTTACCACAGTAGCGGCACTGATACAGATATTCATCGCAATTATCATCGCTTCCCCGCTGTACAACTTGCAAATGAACTTTGCTTTTACAATGCCTAATCAAATTACTTTTGTTTGTGAAATGTACACCACACGGGTCACACGGAAATGTCACACGATTAGCGTTTCTTCTACAGACATGATTTTCATGTCTTCTTGCATGTTGACGGTATTTAAAACTTTTGTCACAGTAACAGCACCGATGTTCGTTAGTCGTTCTCGAATCACCAGTCATTGAAGTTTCCATCGAGGACGAAACGAAGTTCGTAGAGTTTTCCTGTGTAGCCAGCACCACCGGCATTAAAGTCTCTCCTGCTGACGGTATCACGACTGTTGAAGTCTCCTCTTGTGATGACGTCGTCGTCGTTGCCGACGGGATCTGCACATTCTCCGCCATAGCTGACGTCAGGGTTCCCGTAGTCGATGGTACAACATCCATCAAGTTCGTCGTTTTAGATGGTAAAGATGCCATCGAGTTCACAAGAACAGGTAATTACGCGTCTTATGCACCAGAAGAATCAAACTAGGTGATCAGTACACCGTCGTCGTCGCCAGTAACAAACTGAGCGACCTGCTGTCTAGGACTCGCTTATATACATGCACCGGTTTGAATAATACGCGAGTCAAATCAAGAACCAATTACTATAATACTCGAGTCAATACATCATCCATTGTTATTACTAAAAAAAAATAGGAATTTCAAGGAATAAAAGTTTAAATTATATATTGAAACAACTAATCTCTCATCCTACATACACGGTTCATTTAGACTTACTAGAAGGATTAAGAGTCTCTGAACAATGGAACTTTCACAACCCAAACATAATTTAAACTATGTACCCAAATTTAAATTTTATTATGTACAGCTATACATAACCTCCAACTGACTCCAAATGACTACAACACATGACCAAAATAATTTATACGATACCGGGCTAGGTCCAAAGACAATTTTTTTGTACCTCTCATCTACAGTTCAGAGGACCTTCAGTGTTGATATAGCTACAGACAAGACATGCCCAGTACCATACATCTTCAAAGCCATCAAAGTCGATCCTTGTTAAGCCTTATGACAAAAGTCTCCAAAACAAGAGTCCTACTCTATAAGTTTACTATACACTTTTATGCCTTTTCATAGCACACATCGATAAATATATTCATAAATAACCCAAAATATTATCAGACCACTAGCATTCGATTTACGCACCAACATATTCATCAACACAAGTCCATTCTACATTAAGCTCCTCACTTATTTTCATCAGTCTACACTCAGCACACAAAAACTAAATGAAGTAAATTAACAACCTAGTATTTATATACATCCAGTCATTTAACAGCATACCGATGGCTAGTTAAATAAGATTGACAGTGAACATGTTAGCAAAGTTTAAATTTATATAGGACCAGGGACCCATTGAACCTTCAGAACCGAGCTACACATACTCAGTGCTGGATGCAAGTTAATTCTACACTCATTTGCCATCACTCATATTACATCATCGTCACTCAATTTGACACTCATTTCCCATCAACTACACTCAATTCGACACTCATTTTCCATCATAGACACTCAATTCGACACTCGTTTTCCATAAGACACTCAATTTCCATAATCGACACTCAATTCGACACTCAATTTCCGTCATCGACACTCAATTCAACACTCATTTTCCGTCATCGACACTCAATTCTACATACGTACTCTTTCCTTCTTCAACACTCATTTTCCTTCATCTACATAAAATAAAATGTAAACTCTCCAACACCCACACACACACACACACACACACACACATAGATATATATTAAAATAGTCATCCGCAACTCAATTCTTTAAAGTAGAAAACACATGAACTTTATTAGGGCATGAATAACGACACATTTTAATATAAATTTTTAAAATTATATTTATATCACAAAATACAAAAGTATAAAAATCCGTCAGTCAATACACATTACTAACTTATTATATATACCCTGAAATTCTAAGTTCATTATGAATAGTCCACGTTTCTTTGATAACTGATACAATTTCGTCATCTTGCGAAACAAGTAAAAGTCGCAACCTGTTCGTTAACACGTTCGAGTCTTTCCACGATACATAATCAATTTCACTTGATGACACCATCTTCTTCGATTGTTTGCTGAACATATTCTGAAAATCGTTGTAATAATGATTATGATAATTTGTATCATCATCATCGCTGCTGTCCACATCTTTAACAAACACACTGACATCTTCATCTTGCATATCCCAGTATTTCGAATTTTTTGACATTGGAGTGCCGTCATTGGTATCAAGCTTACTTGCTAATTTTCCAAAAAAAATATTCCAAAGTCCGTATAAGTCTACTATAAGACGACTTGTCACTTTTTCTGGAGATGTTACTTTCATTATCTTCTACCTTACTTATATCTTCAACACCAGTTAAGCTATTTCCTTCCTCAAGACCTGGAGAGATTTTAACACAATCGCTTTTAAGACTAGGTCGATCAATTTCATTGTAAGACATACTGTCCCCGAGCATAGCGTCTCCATCTACGTACTTTATCTCCTGAACGAGCTTGGCTTTACAAGTTTTATAGTGTATTTTTAAATTCTCTCTTCGTGTCAACCGTCTTCCACACTTGCCACAAATTAGTATTTGACGGTATGGGCTTTTAACACATTCGTTCTTTTCATGTCTACGAGCATTATAGATGTTATCAAAGTATTTGCTACAGTATGTACAATGTACTCCAGATCGAGATCGATATTTGTGTATCGTACCTTCACTAGTCTGTACGTACTCCATAATGGTTGAATAGCAACTAAAGGTATTTTTTAGGTACTTCGTATTTTCATGTATGAACATTCATCAATTATTTACGAAAAAAAGATTTTTTTTCTCATTTTGAAGAAAAAATCATGTTCCACGTAGTTTTACTACCCACATTCATATTTCCTCATATGTTATGTTGTAAAAGCAACCAAAGTTGGTTGTAGGTTATGGAATGCTCACTCACGATCTCTTGAAAAAGGTGTACCTCCCTAGATCTCAAGAGGAAGAACATTGACCTTATTTAAAAATTAGTGAATAATATCATGGTCTAGCAAGAATCACAAGATAATCTATTCTCATATTAGCAACCATCATGTACCAGTTGTCTGTATATGCAGTCTCTGTTGTCTGTATAAGTAGTCAATGTTTTGTGTGGGATGCGGGATGCTCCCTAACGATCGCAACAGAAGGAGGGCTTCGCTAGAACTCAAGGGGAAGGGAAATCTTCGTGTGTGATAGCTTTTCCCATTTGTTTCAAGACAGTTTAATCGTCTGATTAATGAACTTTTGTTTTTGTGTGATTTCCACCTGTTAAAATTATTTTTTAAGTGTTGATTTGATAATATGACTTCGGAAATTTATACGAAACTCTGAATAAAATTACCTGTCTTAGACACCAAGGACAATACAGTTTGTCCTTCATGTTAATGCATATCAGCTGTCTCAAAGCATATTATTTGTTTGAGTAAAGTTATTATTTTTTAAATCCGCCTGATAAAAATATTGTAAGTGGTGATTTATTGACAGAATTTCACTAATTAAATGTAACTCTGAATAGAAATGACATGACTCATTAAGTAAAAAATTCTTCATGCAGAGATAGATTTCTCACAAATAATCAGGAGCACTCGGAGAAAACCATCCGATGTCTAGCCAGGAATAATCAGAAACACTTGGAGAAAGCCATCAATAAATAATATCAAGAATAGTCAGAAGCACTCTGAGAAAACCATAAGATGTCTAGTCAGGTATAATCAGGAGCACACGGAGAAAACCACCACAATATTGTCAAGAATAATCGGAAGCACACGGAGAAAACCACCATAATATTGTCAAGAATAATCGGAAGCACACGGAGAAAACCACCATAATATTGTCAAGAATAATCGGAAGCACACGGAGAAAAACACCATATATTGACAAGAATAATCGGGAGCACACGGAGAAAACCGCCACAAGTTTTCTTTGATATCATAAAATTTCAGGAAAAAATAATAATAAAAATAAAAATAAATTAATAAAAAATTAAAAATAAAATACAAAAAATACATAAAATTCTTGCTTGTACTAGAACTATATCTTTGCTCAACAATGAGAAGTTCACAAGCTAACCTACATCGTTTATCTTAATGCAATAAACTACATGTGACACGTAATTTTGGTCGAATTTGTAATGCGCGCTATGTCTTGTTTGTGTGTATTATTTTTTTTTACCAATAATGATGAAGACTGTTTTTTTTTGCTAAAATTATTTTTGTCTGAGTATGCCATCTGCATTCTTAAGATTTTTATGGGAGATGTTTTGGTAAAGTGCTGGTACAGGTAATACCGTAGCATTAGAGCAAATCTGACTAAGAACTTGATTTATTATTTTTGAGAAATAATTTATTACTTCCCGAAATAAAACTAACAGACTTGTGGGAAATTTATGGTCTTAAATCGTAACCTGTCATATATCGGTGTACACTACGGAGGTGATATTAAAAAATTAAAGAATGTTTATCAATTGACCACACTTCGGGGTACTCTGGTGCACTGGCTGGGCTGTAATAGTAAGATTCTGGATACTTGGTAAGCGATTATTCGTCCGAATTACTCACACATTTGTACCGATTACTAACATGAATTTAGGGTTCACGAAAAAAATGTATACTAGCCGGGGTCATGATTTGAAGTATTTTGCCGCTTATAATTATCAGCGTAAGGAGTATGCTATTGGGTTTGAATCTGTTATATACACTACAAATTTTTTTTATAGTAGCAAGATATACATTCGAGGGCTGATTTTCTGCTCTGGATCCGTGTTTAGCACTTTTAAACTGATTCCAGCGAGTACTTTACATGAGCTTTATTACGATTTCACTGGAGCTTTACGTGAAATGAGTGGGAAGGCTGGCGACGTTATGTATGTATGACTCGAGCAAACATATGACTGTCGCAGCATTCTGCAAGCTTGCAACTCCCGCGCGAGGGGTCAATGTTCATTTGCAGGTGATGGTAGGCATGTCTCGATCGAGAAGTCTCTGCCTCTATCCTTGAGAATTTTTTTTTAGGTTAACGTGCTTGAATTTATGTACTTTTGACTAGTCGTACGTGAATAAGTTTAAATTCTTATGCATTGGAACATATTTTTCTACATGAGCTAAGAGAAATACATAGATGCTACATTGACTGAGATAGGTATCGAACACATGGTTCTTACCCTATGAGTGACTAGCACTTGTTTGTCCCATCTCCTCTAACCCTCGTTTACTTTGTGATATAGATGGAACATGGTTGTTTTCAGAGAGATGATGATGGTTAAAATGTCTTGGACAAAGTGTCCTTTGTAGAAATTACTATGTGTGGTAATTATTTTAGTTGAAAAGATAATTTAATAAAACATGTAAAACTAACGTGAAGGTTTTTTTATAAGTAAACAAATCATCGATAGGATGGATTTTTATGTAGAAATGGTTGTATACCACATCTCTTGAAGAACACTGCATGGTATATATAATGAAAGACTCTTGGGCTCAAGAAACTAAAATATAGGTGGAAAGGATGATGCGGTTCCTAAGATTAAATGAAAGGAACTTTGTTGATTTTTTTCTATATACTAAGATGATTTAATTGGGTTTGGGATGATGGGTTGAAGGATTAAATAATAAAACTGGACACATAGGCTTTTAAAGAAAAAGAGAATGTAGCTCACAAGATCATAGATTGCGGGTAAATCACTGACAACTGAAATGTGGAGACGATATCATAAAATGAGTGATATTGATGCAGCTCATGGCAATATTGATGACAGCTACGAAGATGATGTCTTTACGTCTGTGATAGTGACACGGACGCGGAGATTTTAAGACAAATAATATTATTAATATAGAAATGATGGAAGCCGTAGCACGCCGATCGTGACGAGAAACAAATATTGAAGGATGCTGATGGTTTCGGGAAGACTGAAACTAATGGAAGTATCAACACCTTGAAAAGTGAAAATACACTCAAGCCTATATTTAGCAGATACTCCATACTTTGTAAAAATAATGGACTCCTGAAAAGGAAGCATGAAGGCGATGCAGACACTTCGACATCGACGATAACGAGTTCTTATACGGTAATCTGGGTGAAGACGATGCCTTCTACGGTGATTGCTACAGTGACTCTGAAGCTGGCGACGTGATCTAAGACTGTGATGCAGAACCTAAAGCTGACAAGACCGATGAATGTGGTGGTGTCCTGAGACCGAAGCGATGGAAACGTCGTGATGTAATAAATAAATCTGATCAAGCTTGTGATGATCACTGGCTCGATGATGAAAGTAACCCTGAGGTTGGTGTTAAAACGGAGGACAGCAGAGATCATAATATTTATAATACACGTGCAAGGAAGATGGTGGCAGAAGAGATTGATTCCACATCATGGAAAGATCCAAAGATATTGGTTGACCGGCTAAGGCTGATGGTGGCATCTGTTCGTAGAGGAAACTACTCGCATATCGTGGAAGTATCGACCATACTTAAAGAGCTTCGGAACGCTGGCTACTTACAATAATCATTTGATTAACTGTCATGTGTGTACTAATGAAAAATAAAATGAATTATTTATATTTTAAAAAAGTATGATTTATTTCTTGTATCCTGATTTCCAAATAAGTCTGTGTTTCCGCTACTGTATGTGTGATCGTTCCGTTTCCTGTGTGTACTGTGTGTACGTTCCGATTTCCTGTGTGTACATTTCGTTTTCCTGTTTGTTCATTTCGTTTTCCTGTGTGTACATTTCGTTTTCATGTGTGTACATTTCGTTTTCCTGTTTGTACATTTCGTTTTCCTGTTTGTACATTTCGTTTTCCTGTGTGTACATTTCGTTTTCCTGTTTGTACATTTCGTTTTCCTGTTTGTACATTTCGTTTTCCTGTGTGTACGTTCCGTTTCCTGTGTGTACTGTGTGTACGTACCGATTTCCTGTGTGTACATTTCGTTTTCCTGTGTGTACTTTTCGTTTTCCTGTGTGTACTGTGTGTACATTGCGTGTTCATTTCATTTGATGAATTTGTTTCCAAATGCGTTACCTTATTTTGGTACGCTTCTTCTTTCAATGGTGTTTTGACTCGAGTATTATAGTAATTGGTTCTTGATTTGACTAGAGTATTATTCCAACCGGTGCGTGTATATAAGCGAGTCCTGGACAGCAGGTCGCTCAGTTTGTTACTGACATCGTCGGTGTAAGGATCACCTAGTTTGATTCATCAGGTGCATATGTCGTGTAATTGCTTGTTCTTGAGACTTCGATGGCATCTTTACCATCTAAAACGTTGAGCTTGATGGACGACGCACCATCGTCTACGGGAACCCTGACGTCAGCTACGGTGGAGAAGATGCAGATCCCGTCGTCAAAGACGACGTCATCAAAAGAGGAGATTTCAACAGTCGCGATACCGTCAGCAGGAGAGACTTTAATGCCGGTGGTGCTGACTATGCAGGAAAACTCGTCGAACTTCGTTTCACCCTCGATGGAAACTTCAATGACTGGTGATTCAACAACGACTAACGAACATCGGTGCTGTTACTGTGACAAGATTTTCACAAACAGCAGCAATACTCGACGACACGAGAGGAGAGAATGTGCTAAGAACCCTTATCGTAAAATGTTTGTTTGTGAGAAATGTCACAAGCAATTTGCAAGACAAGATAATATGAAAACGCACATGAAGACATGCAAAGGTCCTGCTCTGCGACAGAAAGTAAAGGTTTCGGTGCAACAACGATGTATTGTTGTTCATAAGAGTATGCCTGGAGATGGTGTAACTGCTGCAACAACATCATCTGGTTCGGGTCTGAAAGGATCGTCTTCATCACCACGGTATCCTTGCAGCTACTGTGATATGTCGTTCGCATTTTCTCATGATGCACGAAGACATGAGCGGAGTAAATGCAAGAAGAATCCATCTCGTATAAAGTTTCGCTGTGATGGGTGTCATGAATGGTTTACACGTATTGACAGTTTGCGACGACATGTGAAAAAATGCAACGGTAAAGTCCGTGTGTCTACTGAAGAACTACCTGTAGAAACTTCGACTCCTCGCTTTAGATTGGAGACTCGTAAGAGAACAAGCAAGAAAACCGATGTGCAGCAACCGATTGGTATGACGTCTGAACATGAAAATAAACCTAAGACTGTGTTCGGCGCATTACAAGTGAATGATAATGGGTTCTACTTGGCGCAGTCTGCATTTCGTGGGACATTGAAAGACTACTATTATCTAAATATGTTAGGTGAGTCGAAAGACATTTGTAATTTTCTTGATGATATCAAAGAGAACATAATCAATCAGCTTACTGATGATGTAGCAACAAACGGTCCATTAAAATACAACTTGTGGTTGGACTGTATATATGGAAAGCCGTATCCATTCGAAGACGAAGTGAAGAAGTGTGCATTCAAGACATCGGCTGCAGTAATTTACAGTTCTGACGATGTGAAGCATACTGTTAAAAACGGTATCCAGAAACTCTGTCAGGAAGAGGAGGACTATGTCTGTAAAGGTTCTGGCTGGACTCTTTCTAGTATAAGCCGATTGGAGCTAAGAGTTAGTCATTTCACTCCGCTGCGGACCTAAATGATTATAAGATTGCTGGCTTTCGCTAGTGTTCGTGTAGTAAAGTAGAAATTATGTAATAAAGTTTATTTTGTGAAAGAACTTGTGTTGTTTTATTTCTCGGACCTGCCACTATTATATTATGTTTATTTTTTTTTCATCTTCATTCCGAATCGTACCAAGGACCTTAGTCGATCTAACTAATCATTTTATTGGTTGCAAATTTATTTAATGAATTTTGAACTTTTTCCGAATTAATAAGTCAATTACGAATTTTCCAAGATGGCGGACATGATGTCTGATAGGATGATGGTAGTAGAGGATTTAAAGTCTCTTTAAGAATTTTGAATATGATTTATTGAAATTATTATTTTTTACATGAAATAAAAAATATATTGCATCGATCGAGTGTCGAACCAAGGATAGGAACTGACCGGGCCAATCAGTATATTGATTGCAAATTTATTTAATAAATTTTGGAATTTTTCCCGAATTTCTAGCTAAATAAATACGGATTTTCAAGATGGCGTCCAAATTTAAAGATGGCGGACACCTTAGTAATAGATGATTACTGCACTCTAGCGGGTAAGAATTAAACTAGCATGGCGTCAGCGCACTCTAGCCGACGATAAAATGATGATGGCTTCCAGCATCGAAGACAAGATGGCGGACATGACGTCATACTACCTCATGGTATATGTGCATTGGTAAAAGTGGTGGGGGTCAGTCTGCCAGCAGCTACCTAGGGGGGAAGGACCTGTCGCCATTTTTAATTTTTTTTGCACTCGTCGGGTTCGAACCGCGGACTCCGAGCTCCGTGTCGTTAATGTATATTTTTTAAATATTTTTTATTAAAATTTTATTAAGTGAATTTTTTTATAAATTTTAAAAAATTTTTCGTTGAAATCGGATAATAAATAAAAAAGTTAAAGATGGCGACGCAACGAAAATTGCAACGGTGACGTCATCATCCAATATGGCTACCATGGCATCCTAATTTTCAAGGTCATGACCTTGGCGGCTTAAAGCGGCTAGCTCTAAGGATGCTTAAGCCACTTTCAGGAATTTGGGTTCTTTCTAAGGCAAGACGGCTTTTGAGGATTTTCGAAATCATAATTTTTAATTGCGGAATTTTTTGAAATTTTTTGGCGGAATTTTTTTCCACAGAAATGGAGATTTTGGCGATTTTTGAGGAATTTTGGGCAAATTTTGCTTAATTTTGGCGGATTTTGGCGATTTTTGAGGATCAAATTCAAGGTCAAGGTCAAAGGTCAAGGTCACAACCATCCAAGATGGCCGCCGTGACGTCACAATCCAAGATGGCGGACACCGGCTTCGGCTCCACGCGCCAGCGCCGTGCGCTCGGAGCCCCATTCCTATACTACTGGTAATGCTTACAAAAAACATTGCTAAAAAAATTAATAAATAAAATAAAGATTAAATATGTTTCTGGCCGCTGAGTTGACTGATAATCTTATTCAGGGTGGTTAGTTAGCGGATTATCCAATTAGGTTAAGCACTTTAAAGCAAGCAAAAAGCCTTCCAAAGTTAGCATTAGATAAATGGTTGCGTATTTGCCGAGCAAAAAAAAAAAAAAAAAACTTCACAGTCCCTCTTTTTTTCCCGTGAGAATCAGCCATTTTTTCGTGTCACGAGTGCACTAAAGACAAACATACAGAACTGCCAGAGAAACCACACTCATATTTCTTTTTTGTTTTTTATCGGGTGTTGCCCGTTGGCTGACTGACTCAGGAGAGGTTCCACAACAGCTGCAGTTACATGATGCGCAACGTTACGATTCCTGTTATTTTTGGGTCATCCCTCGTAAAACCGCTAACCTAAACTACATTTTACTTTTACAACAGCAAAAGAAAAAAAAATAGAATATGCAAGAACGCGGTTTATTTGAGGGTGTGACTTGGTGTCAGTGAATTTTAGGTTCCCCGTGCCCGAACTGCTGCACGCAGTTCTGCCAACGTTATTCCATTACGCTCGGCGCGCTGTTTGCGTCTCGTCTTGTCTTATTTTCATTCCTTCCCACCTCAGCTGCGACCAAGGTTCAAGGTCGCGCGCCGGAGCGGCCATTGTTCGCGGATGAGTGTTTCATTGAATACCCGGCGACGTAAGGCTAGAGGCGTTCATTCGCAGAAGGGAAATCCTGTTTGATTAGAAAACCTCTATATTTCCCTGAATGCAAACCCTACAGGACACACATAGAGAGTAAACTTCAGTATATGAGCAAATAATAGTGAGGTCGGCTGGAATATGAGTTTCGTTCCTAATGAGTCATTTATTGGCTGTGATGTTTGATGAAGACCAACAGAACATAAAGGCACACACATTCGAACAATATTTGTGCAGTCGCGTCTGTCTGATCTGCCTAACCGTGTTATAAAACCATGCTGTCAGATATGTCTTCTGTAGTAGAGTGCCACATTCGCTTGTCCAATGCATCTCGTTTACATGATAATACATACAGGGAAGCATGGAAGACTACTATATATATTAATCTTGGCCTTCCGAAGAGTTTTAGATTACGTTCAGATTGGTGGAATTGTGTATTTATCGTTATTCGACACTTAATTGAAAATTTAACCTAAGAGATTGTCAATACATTTATGTACAAAAAAACTTTTATTTGCATGCCTACACGCTTCATTTTTATTAAAATTCTCTGGTACTTCGTTTTCGTTTTCAAAGCAACGTAACGGAGATACAACAGTTCGATGACAAGATATATCATAAAAATATTAATATGTTAAGAAATACTTACTTTCACGCTAGTGTACAGTTTGTTTGCACTCATGAAGCTTCTCATTGACGAATAGTGTTCACGACGCGACGTCAAATGAAGATGGTGCAGTCTGACCTATCTGACCTCGGATGTTCCAGTTCGCTAGATGGGGTCGGACAGAGCAGCTTCAGGCGATTGCAAAGTCAGCACCTGACTTCAGAGGTCACAGAGGTCACGTGAACTACTCAAATGCCATGGCCGCATTTGCACCATCAGCTCCGACGTATAGAACGGACGCAGGGACTTAATTCTTTGGGAGCTATTACAAAAAAATTTGAACGAGTCTTTCGGTACTCGCCAGTGATGTGTAACATATCGCACATGGATCGTTAGGCCGTTGAAATGTAACTGATATTTTTTAGAATATCTTCTGTTACCGGCGAATAAAACCGTTGACAGCTGTGGGAGTTATTATTGTGTGAGTTTTTTTTTTAGTTAAATGTGTTTATAATACTCGAAACTCCCGTGTTGGACAAGTAAATTTCTTCCGAGTTTTCACCACTTGTCAAAGTAATCCAATTTGGGAGATTTATACAAGCAACAATAATTTGTGCATTTAAAGTTATGTTAAACTAGATATAAGTATTCAAGTAGGTTTGTTCTACAAAATTGCCGTAGCTTCATATGCAAAGAGCTAGATATGAAGAAGCTGAAACTTATTTGATTAACATGACCATGCAATGGGGTTTACAAAGTACTGTCGTCCAACCGGTTACTTAATTGTAGAATTGGATTATATGGGAATATCCCAGCTAAAATGAATAATCCAGCCTAAGCGAACATGTTTCATCATTGAGTCTAAATTAGTTATCTTTAGTAATTAAAACCTGAAGAAACAGGATTATAAATGCAGTTGCGGTTTAGAAGAGCAAAAGTCTAAACACATAAGCTAAAACAGACCATTAATTTTTAAGTACTTGAGAGAGAGAGAATCTAATTTCGTCCATACGGAGAAGAATCTACTAAGTAACATTCATTGTGTCAGGAGTGGCCAACATCTCAGGGAAATACCTGCTGGTAATTTTAAAAAAGGAGGTCATGTTTGTATATTTTTTTTATCTTACATTACTTGCATTAATGCACGGTATGAGATTGGTTCCAGTCATGGCGTGTATGCACGCAGTCCTCATTTCTATATTTACAAATTGAATCTTGCAAGATTTTTGTTATTTTTATTATCAGATATTTGTGTCTTTCGCATGTAGGGTGGCTTCGTGTGCAGGAGCGTACGCAAAATTACAGTATTTAACATTTTTTTGGGGGGGGGGGGAGGTGGGTTGAGAGATGTATATATAACCACTTTACCTACTGTGTTGCTTTCAATTTCTTACCTTTTGTCAGTAGGAATCTTCGATTTTGATGATTTTTAAAAAAATTTCGGGAAGGAGTGTGATACTCTTGAGAGCTTACAGTATCGAATAATTGGATGACCATTGTCCTCACCCTCCACCAAACGTTGGTCGGCCACAAAATATCCTGAGGGGCAAAATATGGTGTACCCCTACGCTAATTGAAACTATGTGGTGACAAAACTTCGAAAGAGGAAGCAGAAGTGTGGGATGGAAAAGGGAGAGGTGTGGGGTAGTGATTCCTGGCAAGACATTAGGCCCCGTGAACACGTGTCCGGAAACCCCGCGTCCGCGCGGATGACAGCCCCGTGTGGGATCACGACAGCGGCGGGAACAGGAGGGGGTCATCCGTCACAGCGCCCACGTGCCGACGATGGAACGGCAGGATTGACAAGTACCCGGGGCACTAACGGCGATCTGGTTTCGGCGTCCGGGTGGGCGGTTCTCCGGAGACCACCTCCTCCGGAGCTACAGTCTTCCGAAACTGGCTCGATAGGTCGTGACGTCTCCGGGAGGTGTCGTCGCGGTCCTCTCTCTCTTGGCCGCACAGGTCCACGCCAGTCTCATCGCGTGCGTCGCTATCTGGACCGCGCGCTCCCTGCCCGGAAGACGGATTGGTCCTGTCCCACGAACCACTGGTCACACCAGGACCGACTTCTCCCCCACTTCCACTCCCGAGGTCGCGTGACGAGTGCGTCCTGTGCTGGTCACGGACCAGCATGTGTCTGCAAGGGCCGACGAGAGAAACCGAGGTTCCCGGGGGCAAACAGATGTTGTCACGCAGCGTTCCCTTCACTGCTCTCAGTGTCTAGGTTGCTGATCAGCTGCAAACCACCAGGGACTGACAGTTGCCGGACATTTAACTTGGTCACGGACTACCCGTCGACAGTGTTGCCAGTGAGAATAACTGATGATCTTCTTTTGTTTTCTCCGTTAAGAATAAAATTATTTTTTTTCCGCGATGTAAATCGTACTTGATTATAGTAACAAAATTTTTAAAATAAAAATAAAAATAAATAAAAACATAATTACACTTTTCCACCGTGGCCATAACTGTAAATGTGATCTGTGTGAGTCACTTAAATTGTAAGGTTTCCAAGAAATTATTTTTATCATCAGAATTATTTTATTGCGAATTAAAAAAATCTCGAAACTAATTGGTCCTAGTAGATGTATTTGGTTCGTTCTGGGACACCGGAGAAGGGAGGGGGATTCGGGGATTATGTCACTTCCTTCGACCATGCACACACGAAAAAGTGTCCCGTTACGTTCATCAGCCATGTACGCACGAAAAATGTCCCGTTACAGTAGTAGGAAATAGCCGATTCTGGGACAGGCGCAGGATCCAGGATCCGACCTTGACCTTTGACCTTGACCTTGAACCCTGAACATTGACCTTGAACCCTGAACATTGACCTTGAACCGAGTCCTTGACCTTTGACCTTGACCTTTGACCTTGAACTTTGACCCTGACATTGGAATTCGACCCTGACCTTTAGCCTTGCGACCCTCGATGTTGCCAACCTGATGACGTGGCTGCTGGCTGACTGACTCCCACCACTTTGTTCATAGTATATTTATCGTCAGGTATTGTTATGTCATGTCCGCCATCTTTAAAATCAATAATTTTTATGTTAGAAAAACGAGAAAAAAATTAAAAATCATTAAAAAAAATAACTAATCGAATTAAATAATAAAAATTAAATAAATTATTACTTAAAACCACTGTTGAACATATCGTTATGGTCGCCATCTTGGATTATATTTAATTGTTGCATGTTTCGTTATGCCCCGCCATCTCGGTTGAGTACGATGTTATCGTTACACTTTACATTATGACCGCCATATTGGATCCTATTAATGTTGCATGTTTCGTTATGGCAGCCATCTTGGAATCTGTAATTATTTAGCTAGAAATTTGAGAAAAAATCCCTAATTCATTAAATAAATCACTCATTAATTTACATATTGATTCGATCAGTTCCTATCCTTGGTTCGATACTCGATCGATGCAATAATGTTTAATTTTATGTAAAAAATAATAATTTCAATAAACCATGTTCAAAATTCTTAAAGAGACTTAAAATCCTCTACTACCATCATCTTATAAGCCATCATGTCCGCCATCTTGGAAATTCGTAATTTCAATGCTAGAAATTCAGGAAAAAGTTCAAAACTCATTAAATAAATTTTGCAACCAATAAAATGATTAATTAGATCGACATAGGTCCTTGGTACGATTCTGGATGCTGAAGAAAAAATAAATATAACAAAAATTTAACATAATAGTGACAGGTTCGTAAATAAAACATCGCAAATTCTTTTACAAAATAAATTTTATTACAAAATCTATATTTTACTACAGGATCACTTGCGAAAGCCCTGCATAGGCGTGAAATGACTAATTCTTAGCTCCAATCGGTTTATACTAGACAGAGACCAACCAGAACCTTTACAGACATAGTCCTCCTCTTCTTGACAGAGTTTCTGGATACAGTTTTTAACAGTTTGCTTCACATCGTCAGAACTGTAAATTACTGCAGCCGATGTCTTGAATGCACACTTCCTCACTTTGTCTTCGAATGGATACGGCTTTCCATATATACAGTCCAACCACAAGTTATATTTTGATGGACCGTTTGTTGCTACATCAGTAAGCTGATTGGTTATGTCCTCTCTGATATCATCAAGAAAATTACAAATGTCTTTTGACTCACCTAACGTATTTAGATAATAGTAATCTTTCAATTTTCCACGAAATGCAGACTGCGCCAAGTAGAACCCATTATCATTCACTTGTAATGCACCGAACACAGTATTAGGTTTATTTTCATGTCCAGACATTATAGCAATCGGTTGCTGCACATTGGTTTTCTTGCTTGTACGCTTACGAGTCTCCAATCTAAAGCGAGGAGTCGAAATTTCTACAGGTAGTTCTTCAGTAGACACACGGACTTTACCGTTGCATTTTTTCACATGCCGTCGCAAACTATCAATACGTGTAAACCATTCATGACACTCATCACAGCGGAACTTCATGCGAGATGGATTCTTCTTGCATTTACTCCTCTCATGTCTTCGTGCTACATGAGAAAAAGTGAACGACATATCGCAGTAGCTGCAAGGATACCTTGCTGATGAAGACGAGCCTTTCAGACCCGATCCAGATACTGACGTTGCCGCAGTTGCGACATCTCTAGGCATACTCTTATGAACAACAATGCATCGTTGTTGAATAGAAACCTTTACTTTCTGCCGAACAGCAGGACCTTTGCATGTCTTCATGTGCGTTTTCATATTATCTTTTCTGGCAAACTGCTTATGGCATTTCTCACAAACAATCATTTTACGATAAAGGTTCTTGACACATTCTCTCTTTTCGTGTCGTCGAGCATTGCTGTTGTTTGTGAAAATCTTGTCACAGTAACAACACCGATGTCCGTTAGTTGTTGAATCACCAGCCATTGAAGTCTCCATTGAGGCTGAAACGAAGTTCGTCGTGTTTTCCTGTGTAGCCAGCACCACCGGCATTAAATTCTCTTCTGCTGGTGGTACCACGACTGTTGAAGTCTCCTCCAGTGTTGTCAGAGGCGTTGCCGTCGAGATCTGCTCCTTCCTCGTCGTCGTTGACGTTAGGGTTCCTGTAGACGATGGTACATCCTCCATCAAGTTCGACGTTAAAGTCGGTAAAGATGCCATCGAGTTCACAAGAATAGGTAATTACGCGACTTATGCACCAGAAGAAACAAACTAGGTGATCCTTACACCGATAACGTCAGTAACAAACTGAGCATCCTGCTGTCTAGGACTCGCTTATATACATGCACAGGATGGAATAATACGCTAGTCAAATCAAGAACCATCAACAATAATACTCGAGTCAAAACTACATTAAAAATAGAAGCCCACTCAACGTAAAAGGCAGCACATTTGGAAGCAAATTCGACAATAAGAAATGGACACGCAATGCACGCACTTGCAGATTTCTTCACAAAGTTAACATTTAAATTTCATTCAAGCGAAGTAGCAAGCCAATGTCACATCATCATATTAACATCCTATTGGTCATACTATCCTCAAAATTTCACAGTATTATAAATCACACCAGTTATAGACGGACTTATGGTTTCTAACACACAACATTTCAGTCATTTTTCTTTAATAAATTCATATTTTAAAATGCAAAATATACATGGTAAACGAAGAACCAGGTACGTAAATATTTTATATACTTTATGTACACTGTAGACGTCAAGAGCTTGAAAGTACATATGTAAGAAAGATATTTAATAAAACTCATATTAAATTGTATATTTATTCCCATTAATACACATCAGATCAAAAAAAGTAGGTTTTATTATATAAACCTCGAATTTCTTAGTTCATGTTTCTTTGAGGACGTATAAATTTTCATCATTTCGCGAACCAAGTAGAAGTTTTTGTCTATTCTTCAATCATTTGGATTGTCTCTCGATGAACAATTAGTCTCATGTGCTACGGCTTCCATCTTATTTACATATTTGTTATTATTAGTCTTAAAATCCACGCATCCGTGTCACTATCTCAGACGCAAAGTTATCATCATCATCATCGTAGCTGTCATCAATATTATCCTGAGCTGCATCAATATCAATCATTTTATGATATCGTTTCCGCATTTCAGTTGTCAGAGATTTACCACAATCTATGATCTTGTGAGCTTCACATTATTCTCTATTGTTTTGTAGACATGGTTAGTTCAATTCTCGTTTTCTTTAAAAGCCTGTGTGTCCAGTTTTATTATTTAATACTTCAACCCATCATCCCAAACACAATTAAATCATCGTAGTATACAGAAAAAAATCAACAAAGTTCCTTTCATTTAATCTTAGGAACCGCATCATCCTTTCCACCTATAGTATAGTTTCTTGAGCCCAAGAGTCTTTCATTATATACCATGCAGTGTTCTTCAAGAGATGTGGTATACTTCTAGTTCTACATACAAATCCATCCTATCATTGATTTGTTGACACATTAGAAAAAAAAAACCTTAAAGTTAATTTTTACGTGTTTTATAAAATAATTACTTCGGCTAAAAATAATTACCACACATAGTGTGTTATTACATTTCCTTCTTCATCTGCAATGCTAAGTTCCTTGATAATAAATCCATACTGACTAGAGAAGCCTTGGAGGTTTACACATATCGTCATGGTGGTCGAGACGAGACTAAGCCGGTAATGTACTGTCAGGTCTTAGATAATAGACGACACAATCTACCTTGTTGCAGGATGTCTCGATGATGTCCGGAGCCTCCTCGTCACAATCACTGGTGCAGTGATGACCGAAGTTGCAGACCTTTAGTTGGAAGTAACCATCCTCGGTGACGTAGTGCACACGGCAGAATCCGGGCGTTACTTCCGCGTACTTTGCAGTTGGAACGAACAGCATTTGCTTGAATTTGTAGCAGCAGCTCTATACCCACACGACTATGTGTTGACTGCTGTGTCTAGGGTGTTGACCTCAATTTATTCCGCTAGGACCACCCTCCAGTCCAGTCACATGTACCGTTGCTTCCGTTGTTGTCCCCCGCCTTGCTGGCGACCTCCAACATTCCAACACGGTGATCAACCATCCAAGCCCTAAGCATGCTAGCATTGTGTCTTGAGATCGGACCTGGACATCCAAGTTACATAGAGTATAATATACTCTGAAATACATAATAAAGAGAAAATTGATATAAATAACATTATACTTTGCTTAATAGTTCCAGAAGTAATGAACGCACTGCTTGACCAGTGACAGGTGTAACTAAATATTAAATATATTTAATGTTTTATTTTCCATTACCTTTCATGGTATTTATTAATCATTCACTCTACGAAAAACAACTCAAGACAATAAACCTGACCAACGAATTAAATACAGTACCGTTATGCCTTACATCAAAGTATAATTTTTCGATAATCTGAATAACCTATAAATCGTTCATGTACAAAGCCACACATACAGGCCAATTGTCTATGGACCATGAGACCGAGTCATGACAATATCAGACGTATAGGCTAGTCAATTCAGGACCGCAGGACCTTCTTCGTCTTTAGATAATAACAGTCATTTAGACCATCATGAAATTTTTTTATACATGAGGACCAAGTGACCTTGAAAAATATTTTAGTAACACCAAGAGGTTTAAACTAGTAAATATTCAGTCACTACATATTTTACTACGCGCAATCAACAAAAAGGAAGCACCATCAACGAAAAGGCAGCACAATCAAAAAAGGTAGCACATTTGGAAACACCATCAACAAAATGGAAGCACATTTTGGAAGCACCATCAACGTAAAGGCAGCACATTTTGGAAGCACAATCAATAAAGGCAGCACATTTGGAAGCACCATCAACAAAAAGGAAGCACATTTGGAAACACCATCAACAAAAAGGAAGCACATTTTGGAAGCACCATCAACGTAAAGGCAGCACATTTTGAAGCACAATCAATAAAGGCAGCACATTTTGAAGCACAATCAATAAAGGCAGCACATTTGGAAGCACCATCAACAAAAAGGAAGCACATTTTGGAAGCACCATCAAACAGGCAGCACATTTGGAAACACAAGTAACGAGAACTAAGTCTTAGTTAGAAATCAGAATGCAAGAAATAAAAACATTAAATTTTTACTTTTAATATTTAATTTATTTCTTAACATTATACAAATAGAAGTAAAATAAGTCATTATTGTATGTAGCCAGCTTTCCTCAGTTCTTCGAGTATAAAGGATATTTCTTTTATGCACGAATAGTTTCCTGCACAAAGCGATCCATGTAGAAGTCTTAGCAGGTCAACCAATAAGTTTGGATCTTTCCACGATGTGTAATCAATATATTCTACCACCATCTCACTTGCTTGTTTATTATAAATACTTTTAATATCACAATCGTCCCAGTGATCATAATAAGCGTTACCAGATTTATTTATTATAACACATCGTTTCCATCGTTTCGGTCTCAGGACACCGTAAGCAACATGAGAGTTCACAAGCGGGCTTGTGCTAGAACTCTCATGTTGCTTAAGCAAAGAGTTCACAAGCTGACTTGTGCTAGAACTCTCATGTTGCTTAAGCAGGATTAAATTTGGACTTTTTTTAAAAAAAAATTGGTAATTTATGATGTTTATAAACGACATCCTCCCTGATGGTTTTCTCTGAGTGCTTCTATTTTATTTTTATTAGGAGGAATTTAAAAAAAATCATTATTCAGTCAAATAATAATATACCCTGAGATTTCTGAGAAACACTAACTGGAAGAACAAACTACCTTCTCCTTGGAGTCTAGCGATGCCATCCCTCTATTGCGATCGTTAGTGAGAATCCTGCATCCCGCATGAAAGAAAGAAATAATATTTACCTGCAAGCAATACGTGGTGTCATCTGTTGTTGAAAAGCAGAACTACTTACAACAAGTACCTTTGCATGAGATAACTTAACTCTCGCTTAAGAAATATTTAAAAAATTATATTTAAGTAATGGTTACAATTGGAAAACTGTCTGTTTGTATCTAACATTAGTCACAGTAACTAATATGAATCCTGATTCGGTGTCTGTCGCTGTATCGAAAGGAAACAGGTGTGAGTTTTGCAGCAAAGAATTTATCTTGAGAAAGAATGGAAGACAACGCCAGAAGAATGACTGTGTTAAAAATCCACTACGCAATATGATAAGTTGCGTTCGATGTAGCAAGTCGTTTACGCGGAGAGAGAGCTTAAAAAGACATGCCAGAACTTGTAACGTTAAGCCTGCATACAAGCCAGAGGACAACGATGGATCTACTAGACTAAGGAATAGTGATCTGCATTACGACAATAATTTTCCTTGTCTTGAGAGAGATTATGTTCGTGGCTCTTCCGATCTCAACGAAGAACTTAAATTGAAGGACGATGATGATTTATGGGAGAATGAAGACAATGGAAGAATCCTTAACGTGAAAAGTGAGAATACATTCCAGCCGAATTCAAGTAGATCTTTCTTACTTTGTAAAAATGATGGACTCCTTAAAGGAAGCATGAAGACGATAATGGCACTTCGACATCATCGATATCGAATTCATATGGTAATCTGGGTGAAGAGGATGTCTTCTACAGTGATTGTTACAGTGACTCTGAGGCTGTTGACAAAAGCATAGACTGTGATGAAGCACCTAAAGCTGACAAGATCGAAGAATGTAACGGTGTCCTGAGACCGAAACGATGGAAACGATGTGTAATAATAAATAAATCTGGTAACGCTTATTATGATCACTGGGACGATTGTGATATTAAAAGTATTTATAATAAACAAGCAAGTGAGACCTGCTAAGACTTCTATATGGCTCGCTTTGTGCAGGAAACTATTCGTGCATAAAAGAAATATCCTTCATACTCGAAGAACTGAGGAAAGCTGGCTGCATACAATAATGACTTATTTTACTTCTATTTGTATAATGTTAAGAAATAAATTAAATATTAAAAGTAAAAATTTAATGTTTTTATTTCTTGCATTCTGATTTCTAACTAAGACTTAGTTCTCGTAACTTGTGTTTCCAAATGTGCTGCCTGTTTGATGGTGCTTCCAAAATGTGCTTCCTTTTTGTTGATGGTGCTTCCAAATGTGCTGCCTTTATTGATTGTGCTTCCAAAATGTGCTGCCTTTACGTTGATGGTGCTTCCAAAATGTGCTTCCTTTTTGTTGATGGTGTTTCCAAATGTGCTTCCTTTTTGTTGATGGTGCTTCCAAATGTGCTGCCTTTATTGACTGTGCTTCCAAAATGTGCTGCCTTTACGTTGATGGTGCTTCCAAAATGTGCTTCCATTTTGTTGATGGTGTTTCCAAATGTGCTGCCTTTTTTGATTGTGCTGCCTTTTCGTTGATGATGCTTCCTTTTTGTTGATTGCGCGTAGTAAAATATGTAGTGACTGAATATTTACTAGTTTAAACCTCTTCGTGTTACTAAAATATTTTTCAAGGTCACTTGGTCCTCATGTATAAAAAAATTTCATGATGGTCTAAATGACTGTTATTATCTAAAGACGAAGAAGGTCCTGCGGTCCTGAATTGACTAGCCTATACGTCTGATATTGTCATGACTCGGTCTCATGGTCCATAGACAATTGGCCTGTATGTGTGGCTTTGTACATGAACGATTTATAGGTTATTCAGATTATCGAAAAATTATACTTTGATGTAAGGCATAGCGGTACTGTATTTAATTCGTTGGTCAGGTTTATTGTCTTGAGTTGTTTTTCGTAGAGTGAACGATTAATAAATACCATGAAAGGTAATGGAAAATAAAATATTAAATATATTTAATATTTAGTTACACCTGTCACTGGTCAAGCAGTGCGTTCATTACTTCTGGAACTATTAAGCAAAGTATAATGTTATTTATATCAATTTTCTCTTTATTATGTATTTCAGAGTATATTATACTCTATGTAACTTGGATGTCCAGGTCCGATCTCAAGACACAATGCTAGCATGCTTAGGGCTTGGATGGTTGATCACCGTGTTGGAATGTTGGAGGTCGCCAGCAAGGCGGGGGACAACAACGGAAGCAACGGTACATGTGACTGGACTGGAGGGTGGTCCTAGCGGAATAAATTGAGGTCAACACCCTAGACACAGCAGTCAACACATAGTCGTGTGGGTATAGAGCTGCTGCTACAAATTCAAGCAAATGCTGTTCGTTCCAACTGCAAAGTACGCGGAAGTAACGCCCGGATTCCGCCGTGTGCACTACGTCACCGAGGATGGTTACTTCCAACTAGAGGTCTGCAACTTCGGTCATCACTGCACCAGTTATTGTGACGAGGAGGCTCCGGACATCATCGAGACATCCTGCAACAAGGTAGATTGTGTCGTCTATTATCTAAGACCTGACAGTACATTACCGGCTTAGTCTCGTCTCGACCACCATGACGAAATGTGTAAACCTCCAAGGCTTCTCTAGTCAGTATGGATTTATTATCAAGGAACTTAGCATTGCAGATGAAGAAGGAAATGTAATAACACACTATGTGTGGTAATTATTTTTAGCCGAAGTGATTATTTTATAAAACACGTAAAAATTAACTTTAAGGTTTTTTTTTCTAATGTGTCAACAAATCAATGATAGAATGGATTTGTATGTAGAACTAGAAGTATACCACATCTCTTGAAGAACACTGCATGGTATATAATGAAAGACTCTTGGGCTCAAGAAACTATACTATAGGTGGAAAGGATGATGCGGTTCCTAAGATTAAATGAAAGGAACTTTGTTGATTTTTTTCTGTATACTACGATGATTTAATTGTGTTTGGGATGATGGGTTGAAGGATTAAATAATAAAACTGGACACACAGGCTTTTAAAGAAAATGAGAATGGAACTAACCATGTCTACAAAACAATAGAGAATAATGTGAAGCTCACAAGATCATAGATTGTGGTCAATCTCTGACAACTGAAATGCGGAAACAATATCATAAAATGAGTGATATTGAAACAGCTCATGATAATATTGATGACAGCTACGATGATGATGATGATGATAACTTTGCGTCTGTGATAGTGACACGGATGCGTGGATTTTAAGACTAATAATAACAAATATGTAAAGAAGATGGAAGCCGTAGCACATGAGACCAATTGTTCATCGAGAGACAATCCAAATGATTGAAGAATAGACAAAAACTTCTACTTGGTTCGCGAAATGATGAAAATTTATACGTCCTCAAAGAAACATGAACTAAGAAATTCGAGGTTTATATAATAAAACCTACTTTTTTTGATCTGATGTGTATTAATGGGAATAAATATACAATTTAATATGAGTTTTATTAAATATCTTTCTTACATATGTACTTTCAAGCTCTTGACGTCTACAGTGTACATAAAGTATATAAAATATTTACGTACCTGGTTCTTCGTTTACCATGTATATTTTGCATTTTAAAATATGAATTTATTAAAGAAAAATGACTGAAATGTTGTGTGTTAGAAACCATAAGTCCGTCTATAACTGGTGTGATTTATAATACTGTGAAATTTTGAGGATAGTATGACCAATAGGATGTTAATATGATGATGTGACATTGGCTTGCTACTTCGCTTGAATGAAATTTAAATGTTAACTTTGTGATGAAATCTGCAAGTGCGTGCATTGCGTGTCCATTTCATATGTCGAATTTGCTTCCAAATGTGCTGCCTTTTTCGTTGAGTGGGCTTCTATTTTTAATGTAGTTTTGACTCGAGTATTATTGTTGATGGTTCTTGATTTGACTAGCGTATTATTCCATCCTGTGCATGTATATAAGCGAGTCCTAGACAGCAGGATGCTCAGTTTGTTACTGACGTTATCGGTGTAAGGATCACCTAGTTTGTTTCTTCTGGTGCATAAGTCGCGTAATTACCTATTCTTGTGAACTCGATGGCATCTTTACCGACTTTAACGTCGAACTTGATGGAGGATGTACCATCGTCTACAGGAACCCTAACGTCAACGACGACGAGGAAGGAGCAGATCTCGACGGCAACGCCTCTGACAACACTGGAGGAGACTTCAACAGTCGTGGTACCACCAGCAGAAGAGAATTTAATGCCGGTGGTGCTGGCTACACAGGAAAACACGACGAACTTCGTTTCAGCCTCAATGGAGACTTCAATGGCTGGTGATTCAACAACTAACGGACATCGGTGTTGTTACTGTGACAAGATTTTCACAAACAACAGCAATGCTCGACGCACGAAAAGAGAGAATGTGTCAAGAACCTTTATCGTAAAATGATTGTTTGTGAGAAATGCCATAAGCAGTTTGCCAGAAAAGATAATATGAAAACGCACATGAAGACATGCAAAGGTCCTGCTGTTCGGCAGAAAGTAAAGGTTTCTATTCAACAACGATGCATTGATGTTCATAAGAGTATGCCTGGAGATGTCGCAACTGCGGCAACGTCAGTATCTGGATCGGGTCTGAAAGGCTCGTCTTCATCAACAAGGTATCCTTGCAGCTACTGCGATATGTCGTTCACTTTTTCTCATGTAGCACGAAGACATGAGAGGAGTAAATGCAAGAAGAATCCATCTCGCATGAAGTTCCGCTGTGATAAGTGTCATGAATGGTTTACACGTATTGATAGTTTGCGACGGCATGTGAAAAAATGCAACGGTAAAGTCCGTGTGTCTACTGAAGAACTACCTGTAGAAATTTCGACTCCTCGCTTTAGATTGGAGACTCGTAAGCGTACAAGCAAGAAAACCAATGTGCAGCAACCGATTGCTATAACGTCTGGACATGAAAATAAACCTAATACTGTGTTCGGTGCATTACAAGTGAATGATAATGGGTTCTACTTGGCGCAGTCTGCATTTCGTGGAAAATTGAAAGATTACTATTATCTAAATACGTTAGGTGAGTCAAAAGACATTTGTTATTTTCTTGATGATATCAGAGAGGACATAACCAATCAGCTTACTGATGTAGCAACAAACGGTCCATCAAAATATAACTTGTGGTTGGACTGTATATATGGAAAGCCATATCCATTCGAAGACAAAGTGAGGAAGTGTGCATTCAAGACATCGGCTGCAGTAATTTACAGTTCTGACGATGTGAAGCAAACTGTTAAAAACTGTATCCAGAAACTCTGTCAAGAAGAGGAGGACTATGTCTGTAAAGGTTCTGGTTGGTCTCTGTCTAGTATAAACCGATTGGAGCTAAGAATTAGTCATTTCACGCCTATGCAGGGCTTTCGCAAGTGATCCTGTAGTAAAATATAGATTTTGTAATAATATTTATTTTGTGAAAGAATTTGCGATGTTTTATTTACGAACCTGTCACTATTATGTTAAATTTTTGTTATATTTATTTTTTCTTCAGCATCCAGAATCGTACCAAGGACCTAAGTCGATCTAATCAATCATTTTATTGGTTGCAAAATTTATTTAATGAGTTTGAACTTTTTCCTGAATTTCTAGCATTGAAATTACGAATTTCCAAGATGGCGGACATGATGGCTTATAAGATGATGGTAGTAGAGGATTTTAAGCCTCTTTAAGAATTTTGAACATGGTTTATTGAAATTATTATTTTTTACATAAAATTAAACATTATTGCATCGATCGAGTATCGAACCAAGGACAGGAACTGATCGAATCAGTATGTAAATTAATGAGTGATTTATTTAATGAATTAGGGATTTTTCCCCAAATTTCTAGCTAAATAATTACACGATTCCAAGATGGCTGCCATAACGAAACATGCAACATTAATAGGATCCAATATGGCGGTCATAATGTAAAGTGTAACGATAACATCGTACTCAACCGAGATGGCGGGGCATAACGAAACATGCAACAATTAAATATAATCCAAGATGGCGACCATAACGATATGTTCAACAGTGGTTTTAAGTAATAATTTATTTAATTTTTATTATTTAATTCGATTAGTTATTTTTTTTAATGATTTTTAATTTTTTTCTCGTTTTTCTAACATAAAAATTATTGATTTTCAAGATGGCGGACATGACATCATACTACCTGGTGATAAATATACTATGAACAAAGTGGTGGGAGTCAGTCAGCCAGCAGCCACGTCATCAGGTTGGCAACATCGAGGGTCGCAAGGCTAAAGGTCAGGGTCGAATTTCAATGTCAGGGTCAAATTTCAAGGTCAAGGTCAAATTTCAAGGTCAATGTCATAATTCAAGGTCAAGGTCAAAGGTCAAGGTCAAAGTTAAAGGTCAATGTCAAGGTTCAAGGTCAATGTTCAAGGTCATAGTTAAAGGTCAAGGGTCGAATTTCAATGTCAGGGTCAAAGTTCAAGGTCAAAGGTCAAGGTCAAATGTCAATGACTCAGTTCAAGGTCAAAGTTCAGGGTTCAAGGTCAAAGTTCAGGGTTCAAGGTCAAGGTTCAAGGTCAATGTTCAAGGTCATAGTTAAAGGTCAAGGGTCGAATTTTCATAATCAGGGTCAAAGTTAAAGGTCAAAGGTCAATGATTCGGTTCAAGGTCAAGGTCGAAGTTCAGGGTTCAAGGTCAAGGTCAAAGGTCAAGGTCGGATCCTGGATCCTGGATCCTGCGCCTGTCCCAGAATCGGCTATTTCCTACTACTGTAACGGGACATTTTTTCGTGCGTACATGGCTGATGATCGTGTGTGCATGGTCGAAGGAAGTGACATAATCCCCGAATCCCCCTCCCTTCTCCGGTGTCCCAGAACGAACCAAATACATCTACTGGACCTCCCTGGTGACCGGTCACGGGGATCTTCTCCCCCCACCCCGACTCCAGTCAACGACCCTGGGTGACGGAGCGACGTTTGTGCGACGACCGTCAGTAGCTGAGGTTGTTGATAAGCTGCTGAGGAATGACGTCTTGCCGCCCGGACTTCAGGAAAACGCTGCAGTTAAGGACAAGAACTCGGCAGGAGCAGACTATGAAGTGAATTGACGGTTGTGGTAGGAACCACCTAACCTGCGATTAGATATAAAGAATATCTATACATATTTTGAACTACTACCGAAGTTAAAATCTAGTTACTGTAATAAATAATGTACAACATGCAAATCATTTTGAAATCAAGTACGGTCTACATCCCGAAAAAAAATTAATAAACTAATTATTAACGATGAAAACAACAAAAAGTCCTCCAGTCCTCATCCATGGCGTTATTATCACTGGCAATACTGTCGAAGGGTGTTCCGTAACCAAGTTAAATGTCCGGCAACTGTCATTCCCAAGTGGTTTTCAGCTGATCAGCAACTTGAGCACTAACAGCAGAAAAAGGAACGCTGCCTTGCACTGCCTCCAATGATGGGTCACTTCGAGCGTTAGTTGTGATAGGAATGATAGGAATGATGATGATTATGGAAAATCGAGGTTTTATGTTTTTTTGTCTTGCCAGCAATCATCACCGTGATGTTTTCTCTCCTAATTATAGTACCCTGTCCTGTATACTTTTCAAAGTATAAATATTCAAAAAATCATTTGCATATATGTTTTTTTTTGTACTTAAGACTTAATTACTTATTTTAGTTAAACCACTTGTAGCGGTGATGCATGATAGCAAACCATAGGCACATAATTAAAAAAAATCTGTCACAAAAAATTACCTTTCCCTTTAAAAATAGTAGATATTATGTAAATTTTATAAATAGGAATTTGATTCACTACTGCTTAATCAAGGGAACATGTATAATATTATACTTCATTTGAGAATTCAATTAGAGGACTCGTGATTTACTTACGTTAGAAAACTTTAGAATTTGGATCCCTAGCACAAGTAGTATTTTACATACCAACTGGTTGGTCAGTTAATTAATATTATCGCCTACTGGTCTGATTATGTTTCTTGTATGAATAAATTTAAAATTGACACGAAGAAAAATTTATCTGTACCTATTCTGTGAGAAGCAAGATATAAATGACTGTAAGAATTTTATGTTCAGAAAACAATGTAAGGGCTGAATATAGTATTTTTTTAAATCTTAAATGTCTTATTTAAATTTATCGAAGAGTTAATAAATACTAACTGGAACTTCTATTTGTGTCACAAAATAATACTTATATAAAAATTGACATAAGAAACGCTTTAGCGGTATTAATGGACACTTAATAATTATGGTCATCGAACGGTGTTCTTAAATTCGCTGATAAATAACGCATAAAGCTTTAAAATTATAATCACAACCAGATTACACGCCCGCAAACTTACTTAGTTATTTAGAGCCTATTGTGAGAAATGCCGAAACAACAAAATTTAAATCAGTTTGTTGAATATCCCCCCCCCCCCCCCCCCCAAAACCCCTCTTGGTATTGGTTTTGTTTAGCACGATTTCAAAACTGATGAGCGTGTCTCGCCTCTCAAAATGGGGAAAGTCGAACGGCGAAATGAGAATTTTCCGGGGGAAGGATGGTTTAAAGAACTCGAAGAAGAGATGGGAAATTCAAGGGAATGTTAATGCGACCGAGCGCCCATAACAAACAGCTTCCTTCACAAGAACACGGAAGGACAGTGCGATAACAGGGTGGTTGTGGGACGCTGAAGTTCCTTCTAGGTGTGTCTCGCTGCAGTTTCGTGGCCTATCAGACCTTACCGTCTTATTGTCCGGACCACAGACCCTCTCGTCCTTCCTAGCCTGCTTCGTTCCTCCAGATCTCGTTGCGACGTTATCTTTGGGCCTGGAGCAGCTCTCAGAAAACACTTGGTCGGCTATTATTTTCTCGCTCGTTGTTGGGAGGGTTTTTAAAGGCCCTACACCTAGGCCATTAACGTTAAAGGTGGACAGCCTTATGTCCAATTTCTTAACAATTCCAGCACTTTATTTTAAAAGAAATTGTTCGTCAGCTTTGTACATTTGTTTGAAAATGTCATTAAAAGCAGCGAAGAAACGTGAGAAAATAACACGGTTTTAATGTTTCCAAGAGCACGCGTGTGATGAACCAGAAACCTAGCGTTACCAGAAACAACATTTATCACGAGAAATCTTATAGTACTTTATATGTAAAAAAGGCACGTTACATCACAACAATAACATTTTTTATTTTATTACTTACCCAAGTACACTCCGTCAAAACCTTATTTAGTATAAACTTATTAAAAAAATATTATAGTTATTTTATTGTTCTTTTTAATCTTCCCACAAAATGCAAATTTGTTTAAAAGTATGAGATAGATTACGGTAATGGCCATCTTCACTCTTTTCATGGGACAGATATCATTTTTGAAACTAATCCGATGGCCTGACACACATGAAATAATCCTATATATTATCTTTAAAAGATTTGTGCAATGGGAGTGCATGACTTGATGTAAGTTTTTGGACATACGCCATTGCTAAGAACTTTTTCTGTTGAAGAAAAACTAATAAAATAAATAAATAAATAAAAATACCCAAAAAAGACAAAAAAACACACAAAATTAAGCAAACAATTGCTGTTGTCAACAAGGATATGAACACCACAAAATATTCCGAAACAGGAATATGGTCAACAAAGAAAAACAAAGAAAAATGTACTAAGAGAACAAAAAAAAAACCCCACAAATTATGACAACACAAAAATATTGAACCCAAAATAATTCAGCACAACAGTTGAAACGAGACAAAAACACGACAAAACGAAAAGACAAACAAGCACAGTAGTTTTACCAAAACAGAAACAAGCGACGTTTCGGGAACTGCTATCTGCTCCCGTCCTCAGGCAGAGACGCACATGGTACGGAAACACAGGTGCGACTGAGAAGGGGCTGGAAAATGAGGGTCCTATATATAGTTACGCTCATCACTGAAGATGGCAACTGCAAGGTTGACAGAAATGCCGGCGAAATTAATTAATGCATAAGAACCAAAAATATTAACTATGGTGTTGTGGAACATTTAATCCTTGAAATATTTCTTTTAGAAACTAAGTTTCCAGAAGCTATATATCAATTTTATTAATATAATTAGATGTTAAAATACAATATCTTCGGGATTGGTAGCAGGAAAAAATTTAATATTAACTTAGAGTGTTGATTCTGTCTGAATTGTAATTATAGTTTAGCTGTTCATGGCGGAAAGTAAAAATGTCGGTGGGTGTTTCAATGCAACTCGGATGAATTATTGTAGGGATCAACAAAGGCCAGCATTGCCTCACTCTCAGGCAAAACATATTTCAATACCGATTTAAAAGTCTAATTACATTATATTTTTTGACCGATAGATCTTTCAAATTTTTATGTTATCTCAGCAAAGAATACATACAAGTAAAATTACACAATATGACTGGAATTTTTAATTAAGAGAATAAATTGGTTGTAAAATGTGAGATTGTGCTGAAGGCCAGGCTTTATATTTCAGTTATCAACTGGAAGCTCTTTATTGTTTTAAATAAAAGACTTCGCGAACTAATTTGTTTAAGAATTTCTGCATTCCTCACAGATTCATTTAAATAAAAAAGGTAAATTACAAGGAAGAAGAAGTATGAAGGTGTGTGAGTAATTTTTCTCTTGTTAATAATTAATATAGAAATGAGACCGACTACCCAATCCCCTTTCTGGAGAGAAAAATATATATTTTTAGGGTACAATGAAGATATACTATAATTGTTTGCCGATGTATTAACATTTTTAATTAACAATAACCTCTTCAAGATTATAGTTTTTTCGATTCTTCTTATCGAGTCACTTTCAAGCTATTAAACGATCATCTAGTATTAGTCTTTATACGCCTACGGCCTGTTTTGTTAAACAAATGCTAAACACAAGTGAATTTAAACCTTATAACAGGCACTTACATCATAAGCTAATAGTTCTACGGTATGGAATTTAGTACGTATGGCCACGTGCGTGATTAGGAGACGGCATGCCGTCACAGAGTTGAAGTTACTTTACCTCGTCATGGTCATATTTTAATGCCCAGAACATTGTTAAACCGGTGCTCGATCACATCTGATGGTGGTTAACAAGTAATTAAAATCTCCGTCTTTAAACACAGTCAGTTCCATAAAATGCAGTCAATTTCAAACTGTTTCCACAGTGCGAACACTACACTTCAGTCAATGAAGGTGTATAATCAACATGGCGCAGACCATGAGCTGAGATAAAACGGCTTCACTCGGTCACCATGTAATCTTCCAGACATGGCCACCCGCTGGTGATAACTGCGGTGATTGCTGCCACAAATAAAATAATATAGAGTAAAACAATGACTGAAGATTCAGTGACTCACGCCCTCGCTCCGTTGAACACTCTGTAATGAAACCATAGTTATTTTACACCTATCACATAAGCTAGGCAAGGATCTTTTCAGTACGTGATTTATCTTTGCATCGTCAATATTATTTACTATATATATATATATATATATATATATATATATATATATATATATATACTCTCTGTAGTGTAGTGTGAATTGCAAATTACACATTAAAATTATGTCTTACCAAATACAAAAAAAATACTAATTTAAAACATAGCCTACATCTAAGAGACGGGTAAAAAATTCGCAGATTCATTTCGCGATACGCTAAAATTCAAAAACGCATACTTTAGCGATCCTTCTGCTATTGGCACAAGGGCTTATCTGGAAGACCCTGGGCCAGTGAGGAGACCCTGGGCCAAAGAAGCGTTGAACCCCGGGCAGCCCAGTCTAGACAACTTTCGAGTCAGCAGCCAATGAGCAGTATAGGATTGTGGAGTCCATCCTAGCGGTAACTGAACCGCGAAATTTTTCCGATCAATAGTTCTTGGACGCTGTGTAAATAAAATTTATTCCATCGTTTGTATTAAAACGTGCAAATTGTGATACCATATATTGTAGCATCCAATACAGATAATTGGCGATAAAAATATAATAGAAAGGCTCTACAATTATAATCTGTATTTTAAATTTCAATATTATTTACAAAACATAGTTCAAAGTTATTTCTTAGCGTGAGTGTTTAGAGCCTGAAATAGCGTGAGTATTTGACGGTGAAACACGAGAACCTCAACACAGTAATGAGTGTGAGTGGTTACCGACATAGGGTAAAACTTTATCTTTATTGCTGCGCCATGAAGTGCTACGGGTCACGTGATGAGCATGCTCGCTCCAGGGCCTCCCGCCGCACGCGGTAAGGCCTGTCGAGTTGCAACTGCTCACATCAGCTACATCCCTTAAGACAGTTAACGGTCACACAAGGGAGAAGGAAGGCTTTGGTTTCGAGGAATAGATTTAGGTTACTTAAATTTTGTAATGTATAGAGACCGCAAAAATTCGCGGATTCATTTCACGATATGATAGATTTGTTTTTCGGTCGTGGGTAGGTTTCATACAAAGTGGAAGTTTTAGCACAATACATTTGTTTAAAAAAAAGAAGAGGCAAATGATATCAGTTAAAAAAAAAAATCTGTTCTTGCAAAAATATATTAAATATTTACTTTTCTATAAAAATAAGAATAACGACAGCAGATGAATGCCACAGCTTGTACACTGTCATAAAATGAAGTAAATTTTCAGACTTTTTAGAAATTAATGCATCTCAGATAAATGAAGAATTCTTCGTAGTTCCAGATAACTAGATCTTCGTGGAAACTATGCTGGATTCTGACTTATAGGTACTGCGTTCCGTTATAAAAAGCTTAAACATGAACGTGAAACGAAGAAGACCATACGTGTGCTATAGACTTAACAAACATTTGAAGGTTTTGTTAGCACTCAAAGATTATCCTCTAGTTTTCATGTTGAAAAAAACAAACTCAGATTCCGACTGCAAATGCAATATATATATATAATATTATGTGCAAGTTTTCTTGAGTTCGTCAGCAGGTATGCCCTGAAAATGTCACTGACCTTTAGGGCAGAAGGCTATTAAGAAGGCGTGACATTTGCACCGCCCCGGATAAAAGAAAATGCCCTTCTTGGTAAATTAATTTTTCCCTGGAGTATTTTGTGAAATGCTGACCACATAAGCTTGATTAATCGTGGATAATATTTTTTTAATTTAGAAAATGAAATACGACCAAACAAATTTAACAACATTCTTTTTATTTGGTTTGTTTAACGTTTTGTTGACAGCGATGTCTTAAGGGACGAAGAGACATAACTAGAGACTGGATTCATTTCGTGATGTGCTAAATTTCCAATAATTATATCTAAGGGCTGGCAGTAGTATAGAATAGGGCATACTGGGACATGGCGCTGGCGCGTGGAGCGGGAGCCGAACCGCCATCTTAGATTTTGACGTCACGGCGGCCATCTTGGATGACCTTGAAATTTTACCTTGACCGTTGACCTTCAAATTTTCAACAAATTCCTCACAATTTGCCAAAATTTCAATTTTTTTTGGAAAAAAATCCCGCCAAAAATCCTCAAAAAATGGAAATTTTGACTTTTGAGGAATTTTGGGCAGTTTCGGGCCGGCCTCCGGGGAAGTACCGCGAGGAGTGCGGCGAGAGATTCGGCGGAGTGCCGCTTGAGTGCCGAGTTCCGAAGTTCCGTGCGGGTTCCGAGCGGGTTCCGAGCGAAGGGAAGTGCGACGTCGGTGAAGAGGCGAGAGTGGCGCCGCGACGCGGAGTTCGACTGGATCGAGAGAACGCGGTTTATTGAGTGACGCGAGACTGTGTGTGTGGACAGGCACGAAGTAAGGGGTGAACCACAGTTGAGCCTAGCTCCAGTGAGGAGTGTGAACTGTGGAACTTGACAGACATTGGGTGACTTGAAAATAAACCATTTAAAGTGCCACTGATTTGTGGTCGGTCATTTTTAAGTATAATAATTTATTTTGAATGTAAATACTAATAATCAATAAAACTGTAATAAAACTTAAAACAATTAAACTTATAACAATAAAACCAACTATTTTTTTCACATCCAAGTGCAACCAATATAAGGTGAGCGCCCATTTCTACAAAAACACCAAATTATACCAATACTACTATGTACCACATAAAATAATCTAATTTAATTTTTCTATCACGATCAGTAACTATTTCATGATTGATGATAACTTTTTATTACATATTTTTTATAATTAAAGAAATAAATCCTTGTACGATTTTTCACACGCGGACACACTAGTTTCAAAATGTTTTGTTTACGAACACTGACAATTGGATTACAAACACTGTTGACAGAAGAGCAGCTGCACTACTACTGGTACTACTTCTGAGAACTTTCTAAATTTGAGACAAGTTGCGTGGCACAGACTGTAGCAGTGTCCGCGGAAGCTGCCACGGAATATTCCAAGGAGGCTTCCACTGCCGCGCAGAGCTGATCAGCTCAAAGACTTGGTGCGTGACTCAGAACAAGCGGGAGGGGGCGGCGGAAGAAGACGGTTGCGCACTGCGAAAGGGGGGAGGTGGGTTGTTTGTAGATTGAAGCAGATGAATATGTCGTGGGTTTCCCTGATTGGAGATCTCGCGGCGTGAGGGGAAGGGAAGAACTCTCCGCGAGGCCCCGACCTACATCAACCAACGAGAGAGACAGCTGTCCTTCGGGGTTGCCGTCAAACCGCTTAGACACACGCCGTTTAGAAACACACAAGGTAGAATATTCTACGTTTTGTCTGTTATAACTTGTGATTGTTCTAAGTTGCGTGTTTCGGCAATGTATGCTTTGGTAAACCTGTTTTTAATTTATGACAGTTTTAAGTTGTGTTTATCTAACTCGTGAAAGTTATTTCAAGATTTTTATAAGTTAAGACTTTTTTAAGTTGTGTTTTTCTTAATAGTATGTTTCTAAATTATGATTGTTTTAACTTGTTATAACTAGAGACCAGAAAAAAATTCGCGGATTCATTTCGCGATAGGTTAAAATTAAAATAAGTATACCTTCTAGCTGCTTTTGCTTTAGGCTCACAGGCGTTCTGGACTACTGTAGGCCAATGAATAAACTTTCAACTGACAAACCAGTCGAGACGACTCACAAGCCAGCAACCCATGAAACTGGGGTTATTTTCCCGAGTGTACAAATAACTGTGCAGCCTATCCTGAATGTTATCGAAACCGTAAAAGTTTTTTTCCAGTTCTTACTTATGAGAACTCAAAGTTACATGGGTTTTCACGAGTGTTGTAAGCTGAGTGTTCCTGGAGGCGCGTGGTCGCGGTGGACCAGGAGGCGGGCTGGACAGCGAGGGCGACTGGTTCGACCCCCGACTCCCGGACGTGACTCAGTTCGCTCTGCGACTACGGAGCACGCCTCGTCTTCAGCCAACAAGCATAGCTACGCGACGTAAAAATCACAACTTATTTTGTATGTACTGGAAACTCTCGACCACTGCTCTAACGATATCGTTTGAATTCATTTAATGGCGCGAGCATTCGTTTTAGTCAGGTCTCTACTGAAGGTGAAAACATCGTTTTCCAGCATGCTTCAAAATAAAAATTATATGAAAACTCAGCAGTAAACAAATATGCTATACTTATATCACGGAGACATGCATAACATGTCATAACATGTCACCAAAGAGGTGCGTACGCTCGGTCGTCCAGATAATTTAGCTTTAGCTTGTATATATATTTTAATAAAACAAAATACAAGTCCTTTAGACATTACATTGTTTAATAAATACTAACTATTCAATACATGTGTAGATATATTTCCAAAAGTTTGAATTTGCATATCACTGTTATGAATAAATATATATATTTTATTATTTAAAAACCTCTGTGTTAGCCAAACAAACATACATTATCTACATATCTTGGGTGAAAGTGAAAAAGTAAGAGGTCAACATAATGGCAACTAATCAAAGCAGCTTACGAATATTAATATGAATTAAAAAGTACGGGTTGCTTTAGACAGGATGAAATTTAGATTTACTCCTCGTTAACACTTGCGCTTGGAGAGTAATAAGCAAATAACTTTATTTGTGTGCATGAACATATTCCGATTTGCTCCACAGCATATTCGGTAATATTCTGTCCTCCGAAACTCTTTATCACTTCACGTTTTAAGTTTGGGTACTGTGTTTTAACGACCCATTCTTAATTAACCTCAGGGGTCCATGTAGCGCGCTGCTCATTACAAACTTACTGATCCTACCTTAAAATACTGACTACGACTTTCGTGGAGGATTAGAGTACACGGTCTCAGCACGTTAGCCCACAGCACTACTTCATCTGCACGATGCGACGCGATGAATCCTGGGCAACGCAGTTTATTTCTACATTACGAATTTCGTTGTAGCTTAGAGCCAGTCGTAATTTTCCAGGTGTGTTTTTGGGTACGATTAACATTTACTAGTAGCATCAATTTTTCGCTGAAAAATCTGATTGCTCATGAGAATCTAATAAGTAGAGACCCGGAAATTTCGCGGATTCTTCTGGCCTCAGGATAGAATTCAAAGTTATAGGTGTGCTCGACCCATGTTTACTTTCCCATTGGTTGATTTCTTAGCGAGAACATTTTTATCCTTGTTATTTGGCACTACCTGATTCGCTTACTTCTCTCCTAGCTGAGCATCATTGGCTCACAGTCGTAGACGGGCGTGTCCAAACAACTGCGTGCCAATCATGAACACAGTGCGAGAGTGTGAAGGTTTGCATTCTAGCTTGCGACTAAATTAATCCACGACATTTCCGGGTCTCTACTAATAAGGTGTGTCCATGTTAGCTATTTTTTCCTTGTAATTGGCGGCCGTCTGCAAGAGAAGCCATCGCCTTGTTTGGCCGGGCCACTCAGTACGCGCTTACTTCCTCACTACATGGCTGTGATTGGTGTGCTGGCAGTAGACATGCACCTGGAATAAACTCAGCCAACCACGAAGCAAAGACAATGCTACAAAGTTTTAACACACAACTAATCACGAAATATCATCGCGAAAAATACATGGCCCTAACAATAAACTATTACTCTGTTCTCAACAAAACTCCGCGTGAATCAAACTTGACTGCTTGCACAACAAACGTAAACATTATTTAAACACCTTAGAGAGAAAAAAATGAATAACTTTTTCGGAATCACAGAGGAATTTTTCAGATTTTATTCTATGGCCTGTATGCTGTTGGCAGCCTTGTTTATAGTTTCCATCAGTTGACAAGAGCTGGTACTACCTATATGAAAGTTCTCTGTGGCTTTTCTTTATGTATAACTGTAAACAAGATGGCTGAAAACTGTTCCAACAGTAGTAAACGACGGTGTGTTGGTAAGTTAGTTTTTCCACTAATTATTTTTAAGTTTATTTTTTATTAGATAGCTGTATTTCTTTCTTAAAACTTATTTTGACTACATGCCTTTGATAATTTTCACAAATTCAGTTTATTTACCATTTTATGGACTTCTAAAGTTGCATGTCTCCTATAGGAGACATTAGGCCATAGGCTTTTATTTTCTGCTAGTTTGATCAGTGAAGTTTTCATAGCATTTGCTGTAATTTTATTGTGATTTAACAGTCAAAAATCATTGCAGAACTAATTTTTTGTTTGAAATAATGTGTATTAAGTTTTATTCAGTACAAAAAATTCATGGCGATACCCTAACCTAACAAAAAAAATGCATTTCTCTTTGTACAAAATACTAAAATATAAACCTTTTTTTTTGTTTTGCAACTTTTATTCAGTATTGTTCGAATCAATGTGTTTACCTAGTGCATGGCTTAAATAATCCATTTAACTGGCCTTAAATAAAACAAAAACTTTTACATTTTGAAAAAAATATTAAGTTTCCTTCACTACATGTATGTATTATGTTTGTTTCAGTATCAACATACTCCAATAAATTTATGGGGTATGACTTTGATTGGAACGACAGTGAAATGGAGCTATCCAACGACGACGACCTCGATAATGATAAAGACTATGAACCTGAAAGTGAATGTGAAGCTGGCCATGATGAAGAGGAAGAGGAGGAAGATGAAGATGAGGAAGAAAAGCAGACACAGCCATTCAAAAATAATTACATGGATCCAGAAACAGTAAGAGAAAGAGTATTCTGGAAAAAATTGGAGAATTTTGATCCTCTTCCACCAGCACCAACTTACGAACCAGAAGAAACCCAAGCATTAAATTTGCCACCCCAGGACTATGTGGGAAAATACCTACCAGATGATCTCTTCTCTTTGCTCAGCGATCACACAAACAGGCGATTTTTCAAAGAAACTGGTAAAGAATTGAAATGTACTCCAGAAGAAATGAAGAAATTCTTTGCAGTAACTGTATTGATGTCATATCTTGGTTATCCACACATTCGAATGTACTGCGCAGGAAAAATTAGAGTAACTGGCATAGCTGAAAGAATGAGTAGAGACAGATATCTCACCATCAGAAACAATTTAAAACTTGTTGACGATGATGAAATCCCTAATGATGAAAAGATAGAAAAGTTTTGGAAAGTTAAGCCTTTAGTACAAATGGTACTGAATGGCTGTTTGTTGAACCCGAAGGCTACAAATATCTCCGTTCATGAACAAATGGTGCCATTTTGGGGTCGTATGCCTGCTAGGCAAGTTATCAAATCAAAACCAAACCCATGTGGTATGAAGATTTTTTTGGCTGCTGCACCTGATGGACTGCCATTGGATTTCTTCTTTTATCAAGGACGAGGAGATCCAATTGTAGAAGAGGATAATCTTCAGTGCCTTGGAGTTGGAGGAAAGGCGGTGATGAGACTGGTAAAGAATATGCCTGCAGGAGTTTCTATTTACATGGACTGGTTCTTTACTTCTGTGCACCTGCTCGACCTCCTGCACTCTGAAGCACGATGTACAGGTACAGGCACTGTGCAGCGATCTAGGATACCAAAAAACACCAAACTGAAGACTGATAAAGTTTTAGAGAAGGAAGGAAGAGGGGCAATGGATCAGTGTGTCAGAAGTGATGGTCAGATTTCTGTCACCAAATGGTTTGACAACAAGGCTGTTGTGATTTTGTCCAACAAAGAGGGAATGTTGCCAACCGACAAGTGTCAACGCTGGAGCAAGAAAGAGCAGAGAAAAATTCAAGTTGATCGTCCATTTTCTGTTCGTGAGTACAATAAGATCATGGGAGGTGTGGACATGTTGGACAGGTTGATGAGCCTTTACTGAATCAAAGCAAAGACCAGGAAATGGACTGTCAGAATAATCATGCATTTCTTTGACTTTGCAATCAGTGCCGGATGGGTAGAATACCGAAGACACCAGGTTGCTCTTGGAACTCTCAAAAAGGACATACTCGACTGCCTCAGCTTCCGAATGAAGTATGAAGAGTTCCTCAATTTCACTGAAAAAGAAAGTTCGACTGATGAAGATGATCCAGAATTTCAATTTCTTCCTTCTGTCTCCAAGATATCGAGAATTCGAGTTCCTCATCCACCAGATGCACTTCGCAAGAAACATGTGCTTCACTTGCCAGAGTTCCCAGAAAGTTCACAAAAAAACAGATGTCGTCTGCCAGGTTGTGGGTTCAACACAGCAAGAATACGTTGTTCAACATGTAAGGCCTTTCTTTGTGTGCTGCCCAACAGGAATTGCTTCAAACTTTACCATGATTTATGACTGAAAAGTGTAGTGACAAAGTTTTTTCTGTGAGAATTTTGTATATTTATTTTAAATTTGTTACCAAATGCATATTTGTACTTGCAAAATATGGTTTGATACACAGAAATTATTATGTATGCATTTGTTGTAAATGGTTAGTGAGGGACAGCAGCAAATTATTTCGTTAATGTCTAATGTAACAAAACTCATGATTTTTATAATTGGATCAAAAGAGGAGCCTGATGAGGCTGAAAGCCTAATGTATCCTACAGGAGACATAGGATTGTGAGATAAGGAATAAATAATTAAAAATATTACTTGCAGTTGTATGATTTCCAACCATTTTCCAACAAAAAAATATTTATTGAATAGATTTGAAGAAATTTTTAAATTTCCAGGTCTCAAGAGGTTAATGTAAATCTCTTTCGTTGTTGGTACCTGCGACACGGGTCAAAGGTCAAGGTCACGGTCACGGTCATCCAAGATGGCCGCCGTGACGTCAAATAAATCGGTCATTGACTCGGCACCAAGCACCACAGCCGTGAAGCCAGTGCCAGTACCGCCATTTACACACTACTGATAATGTTCTGCCGTCGAATGAATGAACAGTGAGTAACATGTCCGCCGCTCCGCGAGTCGAAAAATAGGCCTAAATGACATGGACCTACCTAACGATAATTCTTTACATTATAACCATATCGCTATAAAATTAAAATAAAAACAATTAATATTCCACCCTCAGGAATTATTTAAACATTTTTTAACTAGCATAGTCTTAGTTGGTCTAAACATATTTACACACTCGTTGGCTCATAACAATAATTGGCGACAAATAATAAAATTGCCAAACTAAAGCGCGAAAACATTATACAAAGCAAAAATTATTTAGTTACACAGAAAAACAATTCATACTCATAAAACACTATTTAACAATACTAATATACACAAGTAATTAAAATAATAGGTACTTGAAAGAACACTATTTTCTTGCTATAATGGCCCGTGGCACGGTGCACAAAAATAAGCTCAAACCCCGTTGTGTTGCCCACTGTCCAAATACTCCCTTACTAGATGCCAGCAAGTCGAGGTGGCGTCAGGCGCAGGCGGGTCCCTATCCCTGCAGCATGACAGGGTTCAACCTGAGCCGCACGCCGCCACGTGGAGCCCGCTCAAGGGAACGGAGCCCGACAGGTTTTCTGCACCGTCCGCAACCTATTAGCGTCAGAAATCGTTTCACGAAAACGTTGCATTAAAATTCTGCCTTGAAATTTTCCCTTATCACGCCCAAATAAGTTTCACGTCAAAAACAAGATTCAAAATAGTGGACATACCAACGTTTGACAACAACCCCCCTTTTTTGTTTTTGTATTTACTGGGGAAAATTGCTCACACAAGCCGCCTCAGACTGAATTGCTTGTCTTCTGATGTTCAAGGAGTTCAGTTAAACATTTGGAAGCTAGTTCCACGAATATAGCACGGGAAGCTAATAATGTTTTCACAGTTGTTCGACAACGTTTGTCCTAGAGTGTTAATTTTCAAAGATGTATGGCCTTTACAGGTGGTGTTCTACGATCGCTCTTGGCAGCAGACACAGGAGGCGTGTCGGTAGCGGAGGCCGAATAAGTTGCGGTTCGCCAAGCTGAGCATCGCTGTTGCGGTGGTCAGCGGCCCGTCAACTTCCAGCGCTGATGATAAGGTAGGCCACGCGAAGGTCGCCCTCGATGCCTTGACCACCCATTACGACCTTCTTCTCATTCCAAGCAGAGCGCCAATTGGCGGCCACGCGTTTCCCCCCCCCCCCCCCCCCTTCGAGGGGACTCGGTAATCAGCGGTTTCCTTCTCTCGCGACCGCGGTCCAGAACTCCAGGGCGAGAGGCTGTGGGAGAGAGAGGCGTAATGATAGCCATCCGCGAGAATGTTTTAATATCAGTAGCTGGACGGAAATTGATGGGTTCCGAAAAGAAAAAAAAACGGCGCTGTTTAAACACTTAGTCTTAATGTGGGCTTCAGTGACCGGTTGAGAACTCACTATACCATCTGAGATTAAGCGTATTGTATACGTTATTTTAATGAATCGTACCAACGGAAGATCGAGTAAGAAAATTTCTATTGAAGTTCGCCATTGCCGATTATCACTGCATGTCGTAGAGAAACCAGAAGAATGTATAAACCAAAATCAGCCTAAATGAAACGTATGACTGCATAGACAGTACAGAAAGGAATTAGAAAAAAAATATCACGACACAGACGAACACAGAAGGCTGACAATGACGAGACAGTTGTAACAAGAAAGGAAAATACGAATAAACAATAAACTTGGACAACACGGCGGCAAAACAGACGGACGCAACGATGATACAAAAACAGTTAATCCGGACAACACAACGACAAAACATCGACGCACAGGCGACACCACGACGACAGCACTGACGAACACAGGTTTCCAATGACAACAGTTGCGACGTTTCTGAAACTTGACATCTGTTCCCGTCATTAGGCACAAACTGTCTGTTTGTACTAGGTACTTGTTTATTTAGGATTTTTTTTGGATCTAGTTCTTGTTTATCTTCATCGTTGTGTTTACATGTTTGCTGCGTTGTCCAGGTTTGTTGTCTACCTGCATTTAATCTGTCTTGTCGTTGTTAGACCACAGTGTTCGTCTGTGTTGTTATTTTATTTTTCATGGCTAACTTCCTTCAACGGGAATTCTTGTGCTGTCTGATATTTAGAGGTTGAACATTTTTTGTTCTTGCTGCCATCGTTGTTTTGTCCATAATATTAGTTTAGTTTTATCGTTAGTTCCGTTGTCAATCAGATGATTCAGTCTTTTTTACTGTGAATTTTTTATTTTTATATTTATTATTTATTTTATTTTTATTTTTTTATTTTTATAATTTTTCCATGACAAACAGTGCAAAACTGCAATGGCGTATGTCTAAAAACTGCATTAAATCTTTATCGTTGTTTCCAGCTCACTATGTTCGTCTGTGGATTTGACATTGCTCTGACTAATTCCTTCCACATAATTCTCAGTGCTATCTTTACATATTTAATATTTGACAATGGCTGATTTTGGCTTATTTTCTTTGTGTTTGTGTATTCATCTTTCTTTGTCCGTTCTTCGGGTTTTCTCAATGACATTCAGTGCAAACTATCAATGTTGTATGTCCAAAATAATGTTTCAAATCACTCTTTCCAATCAAAAGTGTCATTCAAAGACGGATAAATCATCATATGCACCACCATTAAAAGGGGGAAAAAATTAAACTTCCGACAAACAAATAATTTGGAAAAGTAGTTAAAATAATTCTTTATACTGAAAACCATGTGAATATTTATTTTGCTATTGGGAGTTAACTACAATAAAGTTACCATTAAAAGAAATGTAATCACTCTTTCGCGTGACATTCAAAAATGCAGATTTAACTTTCTAAAAAGGTAAATACACTAATTTAAGTCACTTCAAGGCATTTATGAAACTAATATGTGTACAACAGGATCACGGGGGATATTTCTATGTCAATCTGTTTCAATTTTAATCAAAATTAATTATCATTCATCTAAATAGCTATAAATACTATAATTCCTTTTCTATTTATACTAATGAGGTAACGTTTAAATGTTTCGATGTTAATTATTCTATCGCGTGTTTGCTACTAAACCGATTTGAACGTAATTTAAAACAGCGGTTACCCGTAGATTGACACGGAAGTTTTATATAACTACGGAAAACAATATCCAAGAGGGTAAAAGGGAGTAAGTTCAGTTTTGACTATCTACATAACTACATAGCATATTAATTATTGAATAAAATTTTGGGAAAAACTTCCAACTGATTTGGAACTATTTCCTCAATTTATCAATTAGAGGATGAAAATAGTTAAAATGTGGTTTTACACTAGTAAAATTATATCTTCGAAGTTATTCAAGCAAAAGTTAATATATGGAGCAAGAATAACTACTACACATAAACAGAAACAATTTTTTTCTTCTTCTGTGGACAGATTATTCACTGAGTATAATATTACGGGTGTGAAAAGTGACGCAAGTTCTCATGATTATAATCATTTACGCGACTTTTTATTCTCATTATATAACACTTGGTAAATATACGTTGGATATATGTTTGTGTCATAGTAACAAATATAATTGAGCTTTTTCGTGCTAAATTGACAGAAAAAAGCACTATATGAAAGCAATAAAGAGAAAATAATAACAACAAGGCGTGTGAGACAAAGCTTTAACCAGTTTATTTATTAAATTTCTCAATTAATTTTCCTCCGTTTTATTACTGACTAACGTGCATTCCAGCTCATTAGACAGCTTTTGTGAGCATATACTTTAGAGAAATTACCTACCTGCAACTAAGCAAAACGAAGAGAGAATTTCACAATTGTTAAGAGACAGGTTGGGACGTTGGCCATAAAAAACATTTTATGCCATTTTCATTGGATCATATGGATCCTGAAGGACATGAAAAACGATAAAATAAAAAAATCAAGACTTCGCGTAACCCGACTATATGTAATCCGGATAGGAATTTAAGTGTGGCAGTATTACTGAAAAAATATACATTGACTTGTTTATGTACAAATCTACAGTCTCTAGCCTGGTGAAAAAAAGTTAAACGAATTTAGCAGGACAATTGCTGGTATACGTTCCTCCAATAAATATGTATATAATTTTTTTTACAATGTACTTCTAAAATAATCATTTTATCTTGTATAGCTAAGACAAGTCTTCAAGTAGGCTACTATAAAAAATGTCCGGGAAATATAATAGAAAATTTATTGCCATAGTATATAACTAGTATAATAACTATCATGCCATGTTTATAGCCTAACTCTGTGGTTTCACTTCTTGCACACTGTTTGACATTTTCTAACATAATGGATTTAAACATCAACAGATTATTTTACTGATTAATTTATCGTATTTCAAGCGAGTATGTATCTAACTATAGCCTACCTTCAGAGAACCTAGACAAACATTAGCACAAAATCATGCTATATTACATGGTGTTGGTTTATTTGATGTGGAGTTTATTTACTGCGCGTTTCCCCTGCCACGTGACACTGTGTTGTTAGGGTAATTGGACAACGCCATCGCCTGAGCCCCAAGGAGCTCCACCGAGAGCAACAGCCTCTGTTTACCGAGAGTCTTCCTTCGTCCGGCGCCGCTTTGATGTCGCTGGCCAGTCGACGCTATAGTCACAAGACCACTGGCCAGTCGACGCTATAGTCACAATACCGCTGGCCAGTCGACGCTATAGTCACAAGACCGCTGGCCAGTCGACGCTATAGTCACAAGACCGCTGGCCAGTCGACGCTATAGTCACAAGACCGCTGGCCAGTCGACGCTATAGTCACAAGACCGCTGGCCAGTCGACGCTATAGTCACAAGACCGCTGGCCAGTCGACGCTATAGTCACAAGACCGCTGGCCAGTCGACGCTATAGTCACAAGACCGCTGGCCAGTCGACGCTATAGTCACAAGACCGCTGGCCAGTCGACGCTATAGTCACAAGACCGCTGGCCAGTCGACGCTATAGTCACAAGACCGCTGGCCAGTCGACGCTATAGTCACAAGACCGCTGGCCAGTCGACGCTATAGTCACAAGACCGCTGGCCAGTCGACGCTATAGTCACAAGACCACTGGCCAGTCGACGCTATAGTCACAATACCGCTGGCCAGTCGACGCTATAGTCACAAGACCGCTGGCCAGTCGACGCTATAGTCACAAGACCACTGGCCAGTCGACGCTATAGTCACAAGACCACTGGCCAGTCGACGCTATAGTCACAAGACCGCTGGCCAGTCGACGCTATAGTCACAAGACCGCTGGCCAGTCGACGCTATAGTCACAAGACCGCTGGCCAGTCGACGCTATAGTCACAAGACCGCTGGCCAGTCGACGCTATAGTCACAAGACCGCTGGCCAGTCGACGCTATAGTCACAAGACCGCTGGCCAGTCGACGCTATAGTCACAAGACCACTGGCCAGTCGACGCTATAGTCACAAGACCGCTGGCCAGTCGACGCTATAGTCACAAGACCGCTGGCCAGTCGACGCTATAGTCACAAGACCGCTGGCCAGTCGACGCTATAGTCACAAGACCGCTGGCCAGTCGACGCTATAGTCACAAGACCGCTGGCCAGTCGACGCTATAGTCACAAGACCGCTGGCCAGTCGACGCTATAGTCACAAGACCGCTGGCCAGTCGACGCTATAGTCACAAGACCGCTGGCCAGTCGACGCTATAGTCACAAGACCGCTGGCCAGTCGACGCTATAGTCACAAGACCGCTGGCCAGTCGACGCTATAGTCACAAGACCGCTGGCCAGTCGACGCTATAGTCACAAGACCACTGGCCAGTCGACGCTATAGTCACAAGACCACTGGCCAGTCGACGCTATAGTCACAATACCGCTGGCCAGTCGACGCTATAGTCACAAGACCGCTGGCCAGTCGACGCTATAGTCACAAGACCACTGGCCAGTCGACGCTATAGTCACAAGACCACTGGCCAGTCGACGCTATAGTCACAAGACCGCTGGCCAGTCGACGCTATAGTCACAAGACCACTGGCCAGTCGACGCTATAGTCACAAGACCGCTGGCCAGTCGATGCTATAGTCACAAGACCGCTGGCCAGTCGACGCTATAGTCACAAGAACACTGGCCAGTCGACGCTATAGTCACAAGACCGCTGGCCAGTCGACGCTATAGTCACAAGACCGCTGGCCAGTCGACGCTATAGTCACAAGACCGCTGGCCAGTCGACGCTATAGTCACAAGACCGCTGGCCAGTCGACGCTATAGTCACAAGACCGCTGGCCAGTCGACGCTATAGTCACAAGACCACTGGCCAGTCGACGCTATAGTCACAATACCGCTGGCCAGTCGACGCTATAGTCACAAGACCGCTGGCCAGTCGACGCTATAGTCACAAGAACACTGGCCAGTCGACGCTATAGTCACAAGACCGCTGGCCAGTCGACGCTATAGTCACAAGACCGCTGGCCAGTCGACGCTATAGTCACAAGACCGCTGGCCAGTCGACGCTATAGTCACAAGACCGCTGGCCAGTCGACGCTATAGTCACAAGACCGCTGGCCAGTCGACGCTATAGTCACAAGACCGCTGGCCAGTCGACGCTATAGTCACAAGAACGCTGGCCAGTCGACGCTATAGTGACAAGACCGCTGGCCAGTCGACGCTATAGTCACAAGACCACTGGCCAGTCGACGCTATAGTCAAAAGAACACTGGCCAGTCGACGCTATAGTCACAAGACCGCTGGCCAGTCGACGCTATAGTCACAAGACCGCTGGCCAGTCGACGCTATAGTGACAAGACCGCTGGCCAGTCGACACTATAGTCACAAGACCACTGGCCAGTCGACGCTATAGTCACAAGAACACTGGCCAGTCGACGCTATAGTCACAAGACCACTGGCCAGTCGACGCTATAGTCACAAGACCGCTGGCCAGTCGACGCTATAGTCACAAGACCGCTGGCCAGTCGACGCTATAGTCACAAGACCGCTGGCCAGTCGACGCTATATTCACAAGACCGCTGGCCAGTCAACGCTATAGTCAAAGACCGCTGCCGTTGTCGAGGCGATGGAGAGAGCACATACACAGGATGAAAAAAAGTGGAGGGAAGACGAAGTAAAGCTGGCACACTCGCATAAATTGTTTTTATCTTAAATTTACGAAGAAAAAATTAAATATATAATTTTCAAATATACCACGTTTTAAAAATTACTAAAATTATAAAAAAATTTCTTATAGACCCATATAGATTAATAACCCCATATATATCCCAAACTTCTTTTAAAGATTGCCCTGAGAATTTGTGATTATTGATTTTTAATAGCTACGAAAATACTTAAAAGATTTTTTTTTTTTTTTAAAAGGAGTACCTCTCAGTGAGAAATCTAACACAACAGTTCATATCATTTGTTAGGGACCTACGTGAACTATTCATATTCCATTGCATGTGCCCCACGTTTTATTTTTCGTTTTAAATCTTACAAGTATTTTTATGGGTATTAAAATTCACTATCACAAATTTTCTGGACAATCTGTAATGGGATTAGGAATCTGTATGGGATTATTAATCTGCATGGGGATGGAATAAATTATTTATTTTATTATTATTTTCTGATATTTAGTCTTGTGTTTGTGAAATTTTTTAATCGATATTAAACATCTTGATATTATTTCAAAGACATTTGACAAATTGCAGGTTTATTTCAGCTTATATTCACATGATAAAAATCTTAAATAGAAAAATGTTATACTTACCAATAATACATCAATCTTTTAATAGTTATTTTCCTGAAAAATGAAATGCCAAATTCGATACATGCAGATGGAATGTCGGTATCGTAGGTACCGCCTGCGGAGTGCTGCGTTATGCATCCCGCAACACTGTACTGTTCGGGTCGTAGCCTAACGCCTAGAATCCGTGGGCATTGCTACACAAAACAAAACCAATTTATACAGAACAGACAGACTAACAGACATAAGTACAAGAAACAAGTTAATATTGCATTTTAATCCAGTTCTGAGCTATGTTAAAAGTTTCAAGTCTCTAGCTCATCGGGAAGTTTGTTTAAAATCATTTGCAAAATTTGTACCACACAGACAAACAGACAGACAAGAAACCAGTTAGTATAAATTTAAGTATATCGTGGTAAAAAAAGAACCTACTGAGTTGCTGAGCTTCAAATGTTAATTGACAAGAATCGTATTGAGTTTGAAAAGAATGTGAAAATACTTGTTAAGGATCTTACAGCAGAATCTTTATTTGAGTTTTGATCCCATTTGATGTAATAACATTGTTTAAACTAAGATATCTTCAAAATTTTTATGAAAAATAATAAAACACGAGTAAAAATTAAAAACAATTTTTTTTTGTAATTGCAACAAGGTAGTTAGACTTAATGCGATCCACGGTAGCTGTCGTTACTTAATTAGTCCTGGCAAGAAGACGGAACTTTAAAATCACAGAATATGATCTAAAAAGGACTGTAGCCTACAACGATTAACAATAATGATAAAAAAATATTTCGTATCGTTTAAGCATTTGGAGAAATTAAGGCAATAACCGCATTTAATTGTACTTAACCACAGGCAACACTCACTATTATACCAAAGAAGGCAGAAAAATAAACTAAATTTATATTGCTAATAAATATCAAATACAAAAATTAAATATTCATTTTAGAAATGTCATTGAAGTAACTTAACTAAAAGCGAAATACAAACTAGAAATAAAAAAGCCATCATTAAGAATATTTGTAACCTTTTGTGGTTTCGTCTTTTTTTCTTCAAATATTCTGCATGATTTTCTGTAGTTGCAATGATTCACCAGCTCGTTACTCTCAAAACATTGTTTGTTAAGAAGGAGAGAATTTGTAGTTTGGTGATCAATGAGCATCCGATGTCGTGCTTCTTGTCGTGCCATGGTGAGCGGAGCGATTGCAAAACCTCGTAAGCTAGAGTGGTTCACTCACCAGTGTTGAGCCGCCAGCCAAAGTAAACAAAGTAAATCACAAAATATATTTACTGAGTGGAGATAAAGGCTTATGAAACTCTCCTACACAGAAACTCCCGAAACATCTGATAAAATATTTATTGATAGTGTAATGCCAACTCTTCATTTTGCATTCAGGATGAATATACCTCCTGGAATTCACCCGCAGGGACTTGGAAAACATATACTTTCCGGCATTTTCCACGAGTTCGTGGAACAAAGTTGGCGGTAAACGATCACGACAAAAAAAAAAGACGATCTCCACGCGAACGCCGAGATCCGAGGAGACACGCGCACCCGTCCAGAATCATAAATCACCCGCATCAATCGATGTCTCCGGCAAAGGAAAATTTTTTTTTCTCCTCTCTTCAAGTTAACGGGAAGTTTATATCAGCAAAGGCGGAAGCATCTAACCAGCAGGCACATCACGCGCGTTCTCCCCTCCTTATTCTCCCTTCTGCCTCCACTCTGAACCCTTTCGGCCGTCCAATAGCGTGGCAGCCCTTACGGTCTTTCCGCGGATGCCCTTTTCCCTCCGCCGGGTGGAGATGGCGCGGAACCAACATGAATAATGTACACGGGCGACCTGGGAACAGGAACCTTCGGCCCTTCCGGGTCCAGACCGACCTTGAGGGAGAAGCAGTCGCCAGGGAGGCCGACTCGGAGGCGCGCGTTCGTCGCATCTCGTTTCCTCTCGAGGTGACTTCTTCCGAATATGAGGGGTTTCGGTAAGGGCGATGCAGGCGGAATAGTTTTGTATCGGGGAGGAACTTAACTGATTTCTAGGTCTAGAGTTTTTTAAATGGGGGAGATGGTCGTGGCTTCAATCGCTGTCGTTGCTGGCCCGTCCCCGCACAAAGCACACCCTCTGCATGGCTAAACCCAAGACTGACCAGGCGTGTAGTCTTCGGTCTGAGACACACATGGGTCCCTCCCTAACCCCGACCCCTTCTTCAAAATACTCATAATTTTAGTCAGGTTACGGAGAAAAAAATGGGAGCAGACCCAAGCTCACAGAAATCTCTTGCTTATCGTCCACATCTACCCCCCCCCCTTCTCCCCCCCCCCCGGCTAAAAAATAACATACACACAACCACCCGGCTAAACGCTCTGCCTGAGTTGGAGTTCCACGAGGATCGCCCAATCTTCGGCAGGAGACGCCACGAGATCGAAACGACGCACATGTGTCGCGAACGATGCCTCCGGGACAGTGGAGAAACGACCTTCTCAAGAGTATGCCCCAGAGATTTGACCTTGCCGGTGGGCGGGTTACGAATATTCCTGAATACACGCGGTACACTGTAATTTTTTTTTGTAAATGGAACAAATATTCATGTAGAATTATATATATTTGTACGTTTGTACATTTATATGAAAACAACTTTATCACTACACAATAGTGTTCGCAGCAATACTGCATTCAGATTCTTATCTGGGAATTTGTGCTTTGTGTTGTCCAAGTACCTCCAATAGTTGAAGTTATTGTAAATTGTTCTATGAATAGCTTTCCAGTATAACTGCGTACATTAATAAGTATAATAAAACAAAATAAAGTCTAACCATTGAATATTCGATTATCATTTACATGGTTTAAAAATAATTATGCTGGAATGAAACTTCAATTAAAATATAAAATAATGCACCAATTTGCGACAAACGTATTACGTAAATGCAAAAATAACCATAGACATGTGTTGTATACTCATTATATTTCTCGTAGTATTAAAAACTATTTCTTGGCAACTGGTTTCCAAAGGAATCTTTTGCGAAAGTACAGAAAATTTTTCCTGTGGGTGATTCAAGATCCAAATTGAGGACTGTGCTTCTTTATAATCCGTAAGACTTGTAAGCTACGGTATAATGATTTTTAAATATTTCGACAAGCTCCCATGGATAGTTTAATAAACTATTTGCCAGTATCACATGACTATTTTTTTTCGCTGCAAACTGATATCTATTTGTAGTGTTTTATCTATTTGTCTCAAGTATTTCAAAGTTTGCTAAAAAAAAATGTCATGAATATTTAAATTAAAAATGCAGTAGAACATTTTGAATTGTTTATAAAAGCATACATAAAATAATAGTTTGATAAAAAAATAAAACTTGCAGTAATATTTCCTAATCTCAATTATTGTTTACGTTAAACTTCACAGACTAATATGGTACAAAAATATAGCATTGCTATTTTTAAACATTTCTTAAATATTATACATAAATTACATTGCTATTGTTTTGTTCCATAATATATACTGTTACAAACGTGGCTTATAACGTAACACAGGTGCAATAAACACCATTCGAAATGTGTAATCGTACTCCAAGGCTAAAATATTTACCGCCAAACTGATCGATAGTCGGAGTTCAACCAAACATTTTGGGTGCGTACTCAACGTGGTTTCTTTCTGCGGCTATCCCCACGACATTCGTTGTTCACCGTGTCGCGTATGGCAATACATGTGCCCATGTGCGTGGTAGGAAACTCAGTGGAGCTAGACACATGGGCCAGGTTTATTCTACTCTGGTTGCGGGAAGCAATAGCTCGCACCACAACAGCTATAGAAAGCAATTCCCTGCCAAACCAGCGACGGGAAAGACAGAATAAATTTGTTTAATGGGACACTGCAATATCTCCCCTTCCGGTATTAGGTCATTAATCACTGGGATTGTCGGGTTGATGCGGTACTAAATAATGCCACTGTTTTTTCCTAATGAATGGGGGATGGTTTAACCCACCAATATTTGATCGATCGCTGGCCTTAATCCAAGAAAACTTTGTTACAGTATATCCCACGACTATTTTTAGAGTTTGACAGTTGAAAACTCTTCCATCTTTAATGAAAAATAAATTCTGGTAAATGATAGGCTAGCATATTCTTTATTTTATTTAATGAAATAATTTGTTTCAAATAATGACAGTTTAATGCCTAACACGAATATGTCATATATAGAATTTACTGATTTCTGTTTTCAACGTAATTTGTTATAAACTATTTGATTAATCATAATAGGCCGTAATTCAATATATTTTCCTTCGCGGTTTTAATCTCGTGTGGGGAATACAACTCTTAAGTTTTAACGTCGAGTACCTACAGAATCGTCGTGCTCATATTACTTTCCGAAGTTGTATTTTATATTGACATACAAGTATACTTTTTTATTCTTGCTAGCTGTATTAAAATGATAAAAAAATTAAAATAAAAATCAAGGTAATTTACACTGAGAGAAAGGTTTGCTTGCCTCAAGAAATCATTTGTTTATATATAGCGAAATAAATATATTTTGTTAATTCAAACAAATATTTTGTAGTAGGAAAGATTCTGTTGAACCAACAAAATGATTTTGTCATCTCAAATGTATATTTGGTTAGGTGTAACAAATTATTTTTGTTACTTACCGAGTTTGGTTAAACTAACAAAATATTTTGTTCCAAGTAAATATTTGTTTCGCCATATTAAACAAATATTTTTTTGATTTAAACAAACCTTTTTCTCTGTGTATATGTATTCATCTTTATTCATTTTTAGGTAGGCCTGAGGAAAAACACAAACAGCAGATGACATTTACAATCTATTTTGAGAGATTTCGCGCTTTTCCAACTCAGTAAATTATGATTCAGAACCACGAAACCTTTCAGGTGGTTAACTTGGTACGCAATCATTTTACGTTATTTGATGGCGCACTCGAACACGTCTTAAGATGATGGTACCGTAGTTAGTAACGCTCAAGCTTAAAAAGTATAAATCATACGTGTCTTGCAATAGGTTTAGGTTAGTGATCGATAGAGCATGTAAATTTTTGCGAAAATATTCTATACCAGCAGGGTGTTGAAATATTGTAGCTTCATCTGTGCTTTGCTATAGCGAAGTCGAGTTTCTTTCAGGTACATGTCTACTGTCGGCACACGAATAGTAGCAATTTTTTTTTGTAGAAGAGAACTGTCCTGAATGGCCAGGCCAAATAAGGCAATGGCTTCTCTTTGAGACGGCTGCCAATCACAATGCAGTAACAGCTGGTGCGGGTGTTGGTGTCTAATGAGGGTTCAAATTGTCTCTGAATATCCGAATTGCGTAAACTCTGTTGTAATAATTTCTGTTTTAAAGTTGATGGTCAAGGTCAAGGTCATGACCCAGAGGGTTGATTTTTTGCCATTTTAAGAAACTGAATCCTTGGCGAGGAAAATTAAGCCTACGAATCTTTTGAGAAAAAAAAAAAGAGAAATTTTCTCTAGAAAAAGACAATTATCTCCCAAATTAGGAAAAGTTGGAGTAATTTTAAGAATTATTTTTTTTTTAGTTTTTGAGGGAAAATGAAAAAAAAATGACACCAAAATAGCCGCAGAGACGTCACAATCCAAGATGGCGTACCGGATCCTCGGTTCCTTACCCTGAAACCTGTATCCGGACACAAATATGTTTAATCATAGTAAATTAAGAAAACGTAGGGTCTCTCCACTGCCCAGCCTGATAGCCTTTTATCACTTTTTGCCGGCACTTAGGGTCCTACACAGAAGTCCTTTAATCAAACACTGGAAAAGTTTACAACTGCTAGTGAGTAGCAATCTTAAATGCTCTTCATTTTTTAATATAGTTATGCTTATTAAAACTGGCATTGAAAACAGTAATCATGTCTCCTTTACAAGGTACATTGTTAATTTAATGGGTGGATGAGATTTCACCCTTTACCACTTCAAGATCTCAATTTACAAGGCACGA